>NW_026126576.1:1390000-2590000 GCF_943737965.1 Phodopus roborovskii
CTAGGGTCGGCCTCCACGATGACATGATGCACAAAGCCTCTTAGCACACAACTGATTGTTTAGTTAAGAAACATTGCTCTGTGGCACGCAGTGAGCACACACATTTCCTGAAGAACAGGAGCTTTACACAAAAGCAGGCACACAGGAAGGATGGGCTGAGCTGTAGGGTTGTATGGGGACAGTGTTCAGACTGGACCTTCGACCCCAACAGCACAACAGACCAGCTTGCACCAAGACACACAGCTGTCTGCAACTACCCCACTCGCCAGTTTTAAAGAATTAGTAAACACATAAAGCTACATACCAATGTCCTACAGCGTCTGTGGAATTGAGGTTGTCATTTCCTTCAATCCAGAAGTTCCCCCAAAGTAGGGCAGAAACGTGAGAGGAAGCCCCCAGATCCTGTCTGCCTCCCTAGCCTGATGGCAGCTCCGGTGCCTTCTGAATCGAGTTTCATAAGACACTTAGGTGTAACTCAGTTTCACAAACCGAGCCTCCCACGGTTGACACACCACTGACATCAGCCACTCTGCCGAGGGACACCTCCCAAGCACACTCTTTCCCAGCAGGGAGAGGGGAACCAGGTTCTCTACGGTAGATTTTCTCAGAAAAGACTTCTAAAATGGGGCAGCCTGGACTCCCACGACACTTCCTGGGAGGTGAGCCGACTTTGAATCCAGGCACGAATTTCACCCAAGGCTGTTTGAGGAAAACCTTTTTACCCAGGTCTACTCACTGGCACAGGAACAGGTTCAACAGGAAGAGTCAGAAGGCAGCCTGGCCGTGTTTTCCTTTGCTGTCCATTCCCACACACATAAAGCCAGGGCTCCACTTGAAACCTGATCTCCGACAGCCGTCACCTCCCCCTCTTATCACTTACAAATGGGAAATGCTAGGCTGACTCCATTCAGCCTCCCAGCGCAGAGAGCAACCTGGCGCCCAGCAAGTACAAACCCTACTTAAAAAGTGAAGGGCTAGGACTTATTTACAGAGAATAGAAAACAATTACATGGCAACCAGGTTTGCAAAAGAAGTTAAGAGGACAGGCAAGATTTTGGAAGTGAAGGGAAAGCTCTTTTTCCTCCAAAATCTAGAAAGCTTATGCAAAGGGTGCTTTTAGATACCTGTCTGGAACTGTATAAAAGCGACCTGGAAGAGCACAAACTGAGCTTGCAGTGGTGGATTTGAGGTAGAATGTACTATGGGTGAGACAGGAAACCTCAGCTTGAGAAAAGCCAAGGTGAAGTTAAACTGACAAATTAGTCAGTGTTCACGTGCATGGTTTTGCCTGAGTTCTCATATATTTTGGAAACCAGTGGTCAAAATTTATTCTCGAATTAAAGTAATATTCATTTCTCAAAATCAGGAGGAAGTTGACAAAAGGGACACCAGTCCATCTGTTCAGAGCCCGGATCTCGGCCATCTCCCGGATTCTTTAGAAATTCCATGTGACCATCAGTGTGATCCTATCGATGTTTACGGTTGCTACGAACACTTTTTATTGTAGCTGCACTTGATCTAGCTGGTGGCTAGATGTAAGATATTTTGTTTTATGGGTCTTTTTTTTTTTCTGTTCTCGAAATGTGTACAATCGTTCTTTTCTATTGTTTCTGAGTGCCTGCTTTCAAGTGGTAGGGCGAGGCTTGGAAAGCGCCAACAGAGGGAGGTGAAAGAAATACCCTGAAGGATAAGCTTTAAGGGTGCATAGCGTGCTAGATCTAACAGACTACCGACTGTGCATTTCAATCAGGCTCCTGGAGTGCATAACATAAAGAATAAACCAGAGGTTCCCTCCAGCCATAACCATGTGGAGACTTCAGATCAATGGAAAAGGGAAAGGAGAATTGATTAGGGAAATAGCCAAGGCAACCTGACTGGGATGGAACTTCCTTAGACAAGTAGCCTGTGAAAAACATAGGAAGACTTTTTATCTCTGGGAAGCGAAGAAGGTGCCAAGGGAATTTTGAATTTGAGGAATGGATTCGGGCTCAAAGGAAGGAGCTGTACACTTCAGATTTGCTACTGCTTGGACAGATGTCAGGCATGGTATGGTGTTGGGCATGGTATAGTGTCTGATGAGTTAAGACAGTGAAACATTACTGCATATGTGTACACAAACATACTTGTAATTTTTTCTACTAAAACAGAATAAAAAATTGGCCAAGTCAAAATCCTAATCTAGATGGAATAATCTCCACCTATTACAAATGTTTCTGAATAGGGCTGGAGAGATGCTCTGCATTGGCTGCTTTTCCAGAGGAAGAGTACCCCTCAGTTCCTAGCACGGAGAGGATAGCTCACAACTGCCTGTAACTCTAGCTCCAGGTGATTTGATGCCATCTTCTAACCTCCACAGGCACCAGGCACACTCGTGGTATGCAAACATACTGGCAAACAAAACTCACACAAATAAAATACAAAAAGCAAAACAAAACAGATTGATTTTTTTTAAAGGGTGGGGGTCCTGAAGTACTTTTAGGAAACAGATCTGGTGTATAGTAGTAGAATTTGACTCATTCCTTCTCAATGACAATGTTTTGTTGCTCTTGTTAGTCATAGCCCTGGCTGTCCTGGAACTCACTATGTAGACCAGACTGGTGTGGAACTCACAGAGATCCACCTGTCTCTGTCTCCCCAGTGCTGGGATTAAAGGCCTGCAGTACCAAGCCCAGCTCAACAGTATACTTTGAACACCTCCTATGGATGAGGCTCTTCACTGGATGAACCAAAGCAGGTCCCATTCCTCAATGGCATGCACACACAGGAACCACACCAGCCCATCTAGGTTTGCAATTGGATCCACCACTTAGAGCTGTGCTGATCAGCAAGGCACTTAACTTCCCCAAGTCTCAGTTTCCTCTTCTGTTAAATGGACCAATGATGCCTGCCTCCAAAGGTTATCCAAAAACAACTTTATGTTTATAGGGTACTTGGCCCAGAGCCAGGCTTGGCATATACATCAGTGAGTGGTTGAGCTAATGTGTTGTGAATGACTTGCTCTACACTTGGCTTATTGTTACTAAATAAATGACAGCCACTTAAGAGCAGAAACAGAGCTAGCAATAGCTATCTGGCCCCACATCTGCCTCTCCACAGAGGAAACAGCTCATTGGTTCTGTTGACATAGCTGGGTCATCAGGCCTCGATGTCTGTGACCACACTGGGCTGGCAGTTTGGATCTCTTGGGTGGTTTCCTGATGCATACTGTAGGGAGGAAATCTGTTCCTCCATCCTGTACTTGGTGGTCACAGATGAGTAGAGGGCCAGAGGGTGGAGTGTTAGCTGCTCTGCAGAGAGACTGGGCAGCAAGCTCCAGGAAGAAGGAATGTGCCCCAGCATGCAGTGGAATGCTGGAGAGCTGGCTGCCTAGGACAGGGGTTTGCTTCAGGGTCACAAGACCCCTCCCCAGAGGAGGGGGAGGGATTTGGACAGCAAAGATCCAGTTATCTTTTAAAGTCATGACAAACTGCAACTAAACACATGTAGGTCTGATGGTGAGTTAGGGTAGGAAAAAAAAAAAGTCACAGGAGTTGGGACTTTTCATTGCTCATTGTCCTGTAGTTAATCATTTAACTGCAAATTCACATATAAATGACTACATTCAGGATAGTCACAGCCAAGGTACATTAAACAATGAGTCACTTGGATAGAGTGATCCCCCCAGTGTGATGTGGGACAAAGCAAACCAGGCATCATTGACTTACTCTGTTTCATGCTGAAGGTTACACCTGGTGAATAAAGATGTTGCTAATGCCTTCTGGAGTACTGAAAACATGTGCACTGAGTCTTCCCAGCAATCAGATGTGGAAGCAGCGTGTTAAGCTGAATCCCATCCAGAACATACCAGCCAAGTGACCCAGGCAACAGGGATGGATCTAGGATTCACATACAACCAGAGACAGGCTCCAAACCCCCAGCATAACACTTCCGTTTTTTAGTCAGGGAGGGATCTATAGGGACATTTGTGTTTTTAACAAGAGGAGAAGGAGGAGAGGTAAAGGTAAAAAGGAAGGAAAAGAGTAATATTTATACTTCAGATTAAAAAGAACAGAGGAGGCTATGGCAGCCATTTGTGGAATAGGACAAGGCTAGTCTTCGATGCTTGTTAATCTTCCTGTCTCAGCTTCCCAAGTGCTGGCATTATAGATGGCCCCTGTGACTGGCGTACCCCTCAACTTCACTTACTAGTGGTTTGCTGCTCATGATAACTGAACTATTCCCATCTGGTGATGGCCTTCAGGCCATCTGGTGATGGGAGGAGACTTGGCTAATGATCACATGGGAAGGGAGGATGCTTCCAGAACACAGCACAGATGCTGTGCCTTGTCCCACTGTGCATAGGACAATCCCATACCCCAAAGGAAATAGCAATCCAACTGGAGTTGAGAAATGCTGTTATTACAGGGCAATATCTTGTGCTATATCTAGACTCTGAGAGCTAGAATATGCAAATAAGATGCTTTAGATTTTTTTCTTTAAAATAGTAAGTTTCAGAGTTCTGTTTCTTTCAATTAGATAATACTTTTAGGATCAAAATGGTTGTTCACCTACTTTTCTAAATCCCAGCAATTAGGAGGCAGAGGCAGGGATATCTCTGTGAGTTTGAGGCGAGCATGGTCTACAAAGCAAGTTCCAGAACAGTCAGGACTGTTACACAGAGAAACCCTGACTCAAATAACCATGGAAGGGAGTGGGGTGAGGTGGGGGAGATCCCAACAGAACATGCTCAGAATCTGAAAAGTATTTTCTTTAGGTGTGATCTCATAGCTTAAAATGTCACCATACATGCAATCAATTAAGTATTTTGGCTATTTGCAAATAAGTTTAGATGAGAAAGTTCTGGGTATTAAAAAAAATGTGTCATATAAAAAAACAAATGTCTAAAATAGTGTCATCTCATCTGAGTGTCCCCTGTGGCCAAGTCTCTAACCTCCAAGGGCTGAGGGACTGACATCTTCCGTGTTAGAACTTGCCCATGTCCTTGCCATGGGCAAGGGGCCCATGCGCATGTGTGTCAGACAACCAGGCCTGGTATGGTGCTGCTCCCAGGTATTACCACAGGTGACAAGGATGTTCTCTTTCTCTCTTCCTCTCCCTGCCACCCTGCCTCTCTGACAGGGACTCAACATTTCTCAGTCTGACTTCAAACTTGCTCTGAGGCTGAGGATACTTTGAACTTCTGACCTTCATGCCTCTGCATCCTGAGTGCTCAGATCCAAGGTATGTTCCACCATGCCTGGTTTATGAGGAGCTGGGGATCATACTTAGGACCTCGTGTACACTAGGCGAGCATCCTGCCAACTGAGCTACAACTCCAACTCTACATGTTACTTTTCTTAGTGTGAGAACAGCTAGTAACAATGTGCCAGTGGGTTATGTGGCAGTTCCCCCTATGCAGAGCCATTTCCTCTCCTGCAGTTCCTATGACAGGAGTCCTCTTATTCTTGAAGGTTTGGTTAGTGGCCTACTGTAAGCATTTACCCTCCCTCCTTCCCAGCAGGCACCAGGTACTTTGCGAGCATCTCACCATTCAGGTCTCAGCTAAAATGTCACTTTCCTCAGGAAGGCCTTCCTTAAACACTCAATGTCCCTCCCCATCCCATGATTGTTCCTCTTTCTCATCGGTTCTTACAAGAGGCAATTCAAAGTTTACAATTATATGATTTCGTTGCTTACTTGTTTCTCACCAACCATCTCTCTAGACTAATTTTGGAGAAACAAATAGGTGAGCAACCACAGCTTACCTCCTCCAGAGCAGGATTTGACATTTCTTTTTGGTCACAAAACAACTCGAGTTATAGCTTCGGCATGGCCTGCCGGCATCAAGACAATAATTCCCACCCTCCCTTGAAATGAGATGGGGACTTCCTGAAGGACAAAGGGCTTGCTCCAGAATGCCTTTCACCTTCTTTGACAATACTCAGAGGCATCTTGGAAAGTTCTCATCTTCCCATCATGGAATTATAGACCCTAACTGTGCTTAAGCCTAGAGGTGAAGAGAGATGTCATACTACACAGTAAAGTATGGTGTGGAGGGGGATGCATTCACTCTGAACAAATTCCTTTAGCCCACAGCACTGTGAGGGGTGTGTAGACAGAATCTTTTGAACTTGATAGATGAGAAAATAAGGGCACGGAGAGGTTAAGTGGCAGTTCCACGTCAGCTGGTCAGTGGGAATGCAGAACTGGCTCTTACTTCAAGCCTGAGTTATAGGATTGGCGGCTGCTCCCACTGGCTCTGCAGGTTTCAACAATCAGATTGATTATTGGTGTGGCTGAAGCTTAATTACACACTTTCCAAACAGGATGGACTGGTCTCCTGACCACATTTTGTAATCAGGGCTCATCCTTCACACTAGACCACATGTTGTATTGATGTAGAGAGTGGGGTTGGACAGCACACACTCTCCCGGCTCTCCCGCTCTCCCAGAAGGACCTTCTGCATGGAAACAGCAAGGAGTTGTGAAGGTCAAGATGTCTGTGATTAGAGACACAATCAAGGTGCTGCCTTCAAGTAAATGAAGGAGCCTAGGGCTGCTATGATGAGCCTAGGGCTGCTATGACAAGGAAACAGAAGGCTTTTTGTGACTATTACTTAACACATCTGCCTCCAGGGAATTCCAACAGTTAAAAAAAAAAAAATAGAAAATAAAAAACAAACCAGTTAACCAAAGGCAGAGCCATGGTGCTCGCCACAATGCTCCTTTATCTCGCTACAGAGTAAAAAGATGCTAATGTTGAAAGGCCCTTCACAGGGTGGTCCAGACAGCGGGTGCCTCCATTAGCAGCAGTACCAAGCCAGTCTCCCATTTCTGCTCTCCTACAGGCCCTGTTTTCCCAGGTGAAGTTCTTGCTGTAGGGTTAGAGTTCAGTCATGACACACATGCTAATGCCTTTCTCACCCACTGATGTATACTGTCTAGTTCCTTGTGAAAGACACGCTTGCCCCTTGAAATGTTAAATTAGCAATAAAAACCTAAAAAGAAAAGCTCTAGGTGGAGCTCAGTCGGCAGGATGCATTTCTTTTCTCAGATAGCACATTTTGGATAACGAACCAAGGAGAAAAGGGTTTACAAGGACCTCAATATAGGGTCTCCTACTGTACCAGGGCTGCTTTGCAGCAATGTTGGGTTCCTCTCTGTTAGTAACCCCCAAATATTCCCCAATTATTATCTTTGTCTCCCTCACTCGAAGGAATGTTTAACAGTTACCTAGTGATGTCTGTTTATCAGGCATGGGGAAGAATATAATGTCATTTAGTTCTCACACCCTCCCCATGCAACTAGTAGGATTACGGCTGTGCAGGTAAGGAAGACACTTCTAAAGAGAGATCAAAACCGTGCCCAAGATCACACTGCAAGTGAGGTTTGGGCATGTAGTTAGTGGTAGAGTGCTTGCTCAGCTTAGCTTGCTTGGATCCTCAGCATGGCAAAATACACACAGATATACACACAAACACACGAATTCATACATAGAACCAAGATCACACAGAAAGTAGACATCAGGGCTAGGGTCTATAATGTCTCTCCAACTCTTGGCCTACATCATGGAGCTTCACTGATGGAAGCCACTTGTTGCCCCTCAGCCCTAGCAAAAAATAAGTTAAATGAAGGGCACTTGTTAGTGGTAATAAACAAACACAGTCCCCAGCATTTAGAGGCAATAATTAACAGACATTATCTAGTCAGCCTGGCAGGCCTTCACCAGTAGACCTTAAACAACCCCTTTTAAATCCAGCCTTTTGGCGTCAGTCTTGGTACATCTCCCTCCTGGTTTGCTTTTATTCCAACAAGGTAGGCACATGGTTCGGGCAGCCCAGCATCTTGAGGCTGGCCTGACAGACTGTGTTCCATTAATTTGTCAGCATGACCTCAGATTCTTTCCTGGCCATTGGAGAACTTGCTGCATGCCCAGATGCTGAAGCCTGAGCCTTCTTTTGTGTCGGTGCTCACAACCCTATAAATTATTCATTCTTTTAACGTGGGCAAGCTGGCCAGGTAGGGCAGAGTACACTGCTGCCCCCAGCTCAAATCAGCAGGTTACAGAAAGCAGTAAGTCCACAGAAGCAAGGTCCACCATCAGATTTTAATGGAAGAAGGTAGGGGACAAGCCACGGTGCACCCTAAGTGATGGAGAAGGCCAAGGAGGCAACCCACAAGGGAGAGCTCTAACGTCCTGTCAGAAGTGACAGAGCTTGAAAATGAAAATGGAAAACTGCGAATTGAAAAAAGGAAGTGGCTGCCAACCCTTGTCTAGACTCCAGGATGATCAAGTAGGCCTGATTGTGGTCAGTGTGAAGCAGTATGTACCGATCTGTATGAAGCTGTGAATGTAAAGGAAGGCTGGTGAATCACAGTCCTGGAGAGGGAATCACACTCAGCGTTTGCAGTGCGGATCCCACTCACCATTACTTGGGGGAGAAAATCTGATTGCTTGCTTTTGTTTCTTTATGCAGTGTGAACACAGATTTATTAAGGAAGAAGGAGAAAGAAGTCCGGGAGCAGGAGAGACTGCAAGAGATGAATGCTGGGTTGTTTGTTTTTATTTTATGTTTTAAAGGAACATGCTAGTTAATTATAAGTGGACCTGTGAGTTGACTTTAGTTCTATTTTGCACACAAGTTTAGGAAAACCCAGCAAGAGTCCTGTGCGTTCTTTACTAAAAAGGTAAAATTCAGGACAGACTGAGGAGCAGAAACTTAGTAATACGGTGAGCTATGCCTTAAGAAAACATGACAGGCAGTGGCTTGGCTGGGACTCTCTTATGCTCTGTACTCTGACCTCTCTGCCCGTCCACAATGGAAACTATAATGTCCATCAAAAGAGAACGGGTAGTTAGTTAGGTGTGGTGGCTCACACCTGTAATATCAGAACTGGGTGGAGAGTGGACAGGAGGATCATGAGAGGGAAGCTGTTAAAAAGATTATGCATATCCACACAATGGAAGGCTAGGTAACTTTCAAAAGTGGCAAGCGGGTATTGGGAGTGGGGTGTGGGGGGGTAACAATTGCCTGACTTATGCAAGGCCCCTGATTTGATCCTTAGCATTACAAAACAGAAAATAGAACACAGTATTCCTTATCCAATGGATGTTGCTCCCAGGGTGGACAGAAACTGCAAGAGGGTTGCACGACCAGCAGAGAAGGACATGGTGGATAAATGCTGCTTTATTGCTTTTGCTAATACTCTTCTAATAAACAGTCTTGATGCCCAACGAGTCTGGCCCAGCAGAGCTGGATGAGCATGGAGAGGGGAAGCCATGGTCTGCCCAACACCACCCATCATGTTATCTGTGTTAATGTCTCAACAAAGCAATGGGGTCAAGAAGGGGCCTCAATTTTCCTAACTTAAGGTGACTGAAAGCATTGGTAGATGAGAGGAGTCTCAGAAAACACAGTGCATGGTCTGTTTCCAGGGTTGCTTTATGAAGAACACAGCAGCAGACAGGCAGCCATGTAGGAGTTGTTATAGACTGTGATGCTAGGTTGAGATAAGGCAGGCAGGCTGACCATGGTTTGTTATGAAGAGGCCACTGTTTGACTCCTACAGGCTGCAGGGATGGCAGCAGAGCACAGGGAGGGTAGCAGTCTCGCCCAGAGCAGTGTGAGTAGGTCTTTAGCTCCCAGCCACTGCATGGGGATCTATATGGATTCATCAATGGTGGTGAGGTACTTGTTGTACTTGAAGTGAGAGGAGCAGCTGTACAGTCTAGGTTTCTTTTCCCTTATTTTTGATTCTTTTGGAGACAGGGTTTCATGTAGCCCAAGCTGGCCTCCAACTCATAACATAGTAGAGTAAGAGACCTTAACTTCTGGGTCTCTTATCTCTGCCTCTCAAACACTAGGATTACAGGCATATAATGATAAATAGTAACTTATTTAGCTTTGGAAAACCCTAATCTAATAGATTCTGGTCCTTTAGCTCATTAGTCTTTTTTTTTTTTTTTTTTTTTTTTTTAGCAGAAAACAAATTATGTTTGTTAGAGAAGACACAGATCAGCAAAAAATAGCTGCAATTTTTTGTGGAAAGATTGCTTATAACTATTTTATTGGGAAACAGTCACCACAAAACCTTTGGATTTAAACCAATTGTAGGGGCTGTGAACCATGTTGTAGTTAGCTTTGTAGCCAAACCTTAGTGCACAGTCTAGGTTACCACCTGGGAACAGACAGCATGTAATCCTAGCACTTGGGAGGTGGTGGCAGAAGGATCAGTTAATGCCACATGAGAACCTGTCTCAATAAACAAATGAAGAGATGGTCCATTATGGAACTGTGTAGACCATGCATAAATGAGTTGTTTTTAAAAGTTACACTTTACATGAGTAACTTCTGGATCCCAGCTTCTCTTACTACCTGAGATTGGTCAAGGTGCCCCTGAAAATTATATTGTAGGTTCTAGAACATTCAGTGTTCCTCTAAGTGTCTGCAGTGGTTTACACTTACTTTCCGTGGCTTCACCTTGTCCTGTAAATCATACTGGCCAATTCCTTTGTAGCTGATCCCAAGCCACCATGGAAGTCCCTGCTTATCCTAAAAAGTAGAAAACAAAACAAAACAAAACATGAGATCTAAGGCCTGTTACATCTTCTAGAGGGGAAGCACTGTCAATTTCTTTCCTTAACAAGTGCCAACAAACCAAAATAAATCTACCTTGGTAAATAGAACCTTCCCGAGAAACTTGTTGAAGTATATTCTTGGGGTTTCTTCAAACAATACACACATGAAAAACCCAATACTGTTATTACCATCCAAAAGAATGAAGTATTACTGTTTTGATTAAATCACTGGCCAGATTTTTTTAAAAAAGTAATTCAATCAAGAATTAATCCATCATGAAGTTAGCTATGGTTTAAAAAAGACTCCTTGTTCTCTTAGTTAACAACAGCTATAAAGGCTGGGAGGTTCCCCAAGGATTACCAGGGGAAAGACAGAGAGAGGTTCCAAGGCCCAATGCCCAGAGCACAATTAACAATGAACAGGAAAAAGCAACAATACCTTTTGGGGAACTGAACAATTCCCAACATGAATAATCAGTCTAAGGTACATGTGAGGAGAGGATTCATAGAATATTCTATTGTAAATACAACGTGTGTCTAAATTTGTTTATTGGGCTCTTTCAATGAAAAGAATATATTGACAGAAGGAAAGAAAAATATAGGTTTAGGTATGTGAGTGTATACAAAGTGGAATCAGCGAGGATTAAGATTAAGTTAATATAAATGAGTAGTACAAGTGTCCTCAATATGAAAGTATGTATTATGATTTCCTTACATCTGCAGTGGTAAAGACATCAACATTGTCATGACATCAAAAGTCACGGAAGAGCGAATCAGTAATAAAATTATGCTTCTCTCCAACAAAACCTCTTCATCTATGTTTTATCTTTTATCATCAAAGTATTTCTTAGCCAGCTTCTTCCTGCTCATCAATACAAGAGGACAAAGCACACTGATGAGGGTGTGATACTGCAAATTTTGCAAAAATTTCAGCATTTCCCATAGAGGTTTGCATAAACACTGAAGACTAGCATGACTGTCATGCAGAGGAGTGAGCAAATAAAGACCTGGGAGCATTCAAGAGGCAAATAACCAGAAAGCAAAAATCACTATGGGTAGGTTGAGAATGACCTAGAACTTCAGGTGAACTTCAGTGGTAGTGTATGAACTTAACATGCTATTGGTCCTAGGTTTAATATCCAACAACAAGGGTGTGTATGTGGGGAAGGGGACACAGAGAGAGAGAGAGGGAGGAAGGGAGAGAGACAGAGAGAGAGAGGGAGAGAGGAAGAGAGAGAGAGAGAAAGAACATGTCTGGGAAAGCACCTGAGTTTAGCATTTTGTAAAGATAATGCATTTTATAATCTGCTAAAATAAATATTATGAGACTTAAAACATTTACGAAAACAATTCTACTTTAAATGCTGAAATTTTGGTACTGGAGAGATGACTCAGTAGTTAAGAGCACTGGCTGGTCTTCCATAGGCCAGGGTTCAGTTCCAGCACCCATGTCGTGAGTAACTATCTGTTAACTCAGGTTCCAGGAAATCCAATACCCTCTTCTGGCTTCTATGGGCACTGCACGCATGTAGTACCTTTAATCCCAGCACTTGAAAGGCAGAGTCAGAGGCAGATGAATTTCTGTGAATTCCAGGCCAGCCTGGTCTACAGAGTGAGTTTCAGGACAGCCAAGGCTACACTGTCTTAAAAAGCAAAACAGAACAAAAAAACTAAAAACACTGCAAATTCTAGACCAAGTTTCATGCGCACATTTAGACGCTGTTTTAGACAGACAGTGCTATTCAGCGATTTACACAGCTTGGTGAGCATTGTGGAAACCTCTGGAATACGAGAAGCACTTACCTTCACTGCATAATAATGGACTCCATAAGTTGGCAGGGCTTCTACTATTTTCATATACCTAGAGAAAATGGACACTTAGAAGCTAATTAAAACAGTTAAAGGGCTCATTTGGGGGAAACTGATCTCAGGAAACACAATTTGCTTCCACTTGTTGACTCAAGTAGAAATGGAATAATAAACCATTGTAGGGAATTGTTTGTACCTTATCTAAATGGCAGGGCTTTTCTAACAAAACAGAGCAAAGGTTTCTATAACTTACAAATAGATTGAATTAAAAACCCAAGCTGTAAATTTTAACAAAGACTACTTATTTATGCACTTTTTTTCCTATTTTTGGTTTTCTGAGGCAGGGTTCCTTTGTATAGTACTGGTTGTCCTGGGCCTTGTTCTGTAACCAGGCTGGCCTGGAACTCAGATAAAAGGCATGCACCACCACACCTGGCCTACTTATGCATAGTATGCAAATGGTATTTTTTCCTTCATGTACATCTGTACACAAGAAGAGGTCATTAGAATCCACAGTTATAGAAGGTTGTGAGCCACCATGTGGGTGATGGGGATTGAATTCAGGACCTCTGGAAGCTCAGCCAGTTCTCTTAACTGTCAAAAGTCATTTCTCTAGCCCCACATTGCCATTATTATTTTTTTTTTAAGGCAAACACTTAATACACAATTTTAAAGCCAGGTATGCTGGCTCATGACTGTAGCCTCAGTCATGAGACCCTGTCTCAAAGTACCGAAAACCCTCAGAAACCAGGGCTGGAGGAGAGAGGATGAATATAAATATTCATCTTAAATATTCATCTTAGTGTCATCCTCATGATAAGTTACTGAGTTAGTAATTACAATGTCCAGAAAAACTGATCTTCACAATGTCATGAAAAAGTCCCAGCAAGTCAGTTGGTGGGGGTGCATGCCTTTAATCTAGGCACTTGGAAGGCAGAGGCAGTCAGATCTCTGAGTCTGAGGCCAGCCTGGTCCACAAAGAGTTCCAGGACAACAGAGAAACCCTGTCAAACACACACACACATACACACACACACACACACACACACACACACACACACAAACAAACAAACAAGACACCACCACCAACAAAATTCCTTTAACCTATGGAAATATATTGATTGTATCAAGTTCACCTAATTATAAACATAACATAGCAATCCTTAGATATATCCCCTTTAAAGGGGTGAACATTATTATTGTAAATCTATATTCTGGCCTGGGGTGTGGCTCAGTTAGTGGACTGTTTGCCTAGCATGTCTGAAGCCCAGGGCATGACCCCCAGCACCACAGAAACTCAACAAGCTATTGTGCATCAGTAGCACTAGGAAGTGAAGACAGGAAGATCATAAATTCTAGGTCATCCTTAGCTATATAGTCAGTTCACTTGAACTATATGAGGTATGAGTCATTCTCTCAAACAGACATTACCCACACACAAACACACACACACCACACAAATTAAGGCAATCATGTCAGCATGTAGCTGGAATGCTTTTCTCCGTTTAGCCTGGTCCCAATTGGATTGGTTTCTCTCTTCCCACCAGGTCCCTGCAGCCACTTATAAGATAACCACTTAGAGACTTAATGTATATTTATAATTATTTGGCCAATGGCTTGGGTTATTACTGGCCAGCTCTGTCTCTTATACATTAACCCATTTCTACTAATCTGTGTATCACCACATGGCTGTGGCTTACTGGTGATGCCCTTGCATCTTGACTTGCTAGGTGTCTCTCTGACTCTGCCTTCTCCCCCACCCCCTTTTTATTTGGATTTCCTGACTGCCTGACTTTACTCTGCTTAGCCATTGGACAAAAAAGCTTTATTCATCAACCAATAAAAGCAACACATAGTCAACAGCATACCAGAAGGCCATCCTACATCATCACCACCTCTAGTTTTGTTCAAGAAGGTACTAAGTAGCTTTAAGGAGTGGGTTGAACTGTGTAAGAATTTGCCATTCCCAAGGAACTGAAGTCCCTGTTGAATTCAAGGGAACTTTTAAAAAATAATACTTGTATTTATTGAGACTTTATGCAAAATATTTTGATCATATTCATTCCAATTTGAAGGTTCTTTTAATGATATCATGAAGATCAATTTCTTTGGATATTGTAACCATTAACTTGGTAATTTCTTAGGCAATTGCTATACATGTAAATGAATATAAAGGGCACAGGGGTTAGGTGAGTGTGCCAAGATCAAGGAGTGGATGAAGTGTACAAACTCAGAGCAGGGATTCAAACTCCATAGCCAAGTGTTAAGCAAGTTAAACGGACTATGTTTGCGACCACACAATAGATATCAAGAGAGGCAAAAAGTAAGTAATGTACCCACAAGCCTGACTAAAAGCCATCAGGAATATTATCTTCTAATCTTTGTTTCTCCCCCCGCCCCAAGCCCCGTCCCACCCCACCCCATCTCAGGAAACAGGCACAGTAAATTTGAACAACAAGGGTTCAAGCTTGTGACTGCTGGCTTCTGCCTTCCACCTTCTGCCTGGAGCATCACTGGTGGGTGTGCTGTGGATACCTGTTCTAGTGAAGAAGTAAGAGCTCAAAGAAGACCGCGATCTCGCCAAGGCACGGCCAAACTGGGTCCTTATTTCACTTCTCACAGGATGCTTTTTCTTAAACTTACAGCCCTAAGAGTTACTCCAGGTGCCAGAACAGTCATGAACTAAAGCAGACTGGTTATCAGAAGTTTATTGTATCAAGTGAAGAGTTCTCAATAAATCAGGGGTGACTCTATACAGAATATGGCAGAAGGTGGCTGTGGTGGAAGGTATGGTCCTAGCAATCAGTAGGCAAGTGGAGTTAAGATTCAGTTATTCTTAGCTACTTAGTGAGTTCAGGGTCAACCTGTCTATAGGAGACTGTCTGTCTGTCTGTCTGTCATCTATCTATCTATCTATCTATCTATCTATCTATCTATCTATCTATCATCTATCTGTCTGTCTGTCTGTCTGTCTGACTGTCTCTGTCTATCATCTATCTAAGTAATGACTATAGTCTACTTTTGATAGTAAGGAGAAGCAGAACTCCAAAATAGCAAGTGTATCCTGAGTTCCATCCAAAGTAGAGTCACAAACGGAATTTTTCCATCTTCTCTTTGAAAGTGTTGGAAGATTTGGCGTCATTCGTGTCTGAATTCTAAAGCTAAGTCACCTTACCTGTGCCCAGGATAACAGCTCTTGCCACCACCATTGTCACCATTCCCTAGATGGCTAACATGTCCCTCTCTGTTACCTGTCCCATGCTGGGAATGGAAAGCATAGGAACAGGTAACATCCACATATAAAATAACCACACTTTTTTTTTTTTTTAAACTATGTCTAGGCAAGAAAAAAAAACGATACTTACTGGACCACAGCTTGACCCCGAGTCAGACCTTTGATTTTCAAATAATGCTCAATCACTCTGTCTTCACTGCAAAACAGAGAAATCAGCATGGTGACATGTGGCTTTCTGACACCCTATTCCATTTCTCCATTCTCAGGCAGCCATTGAAAACCTGAGAGGAACCCGCTTGTTTGGGAACCAGGGTGGCATCCTCTGCTGTTTCTCTAGGACCCTTGTTCCTGAGCTCAGCATGTGACCACTTGCAGTATGATCTTAAATGTTTAATGTAATTATGTAATTCATATTCATATCTTTAAAATGTCATTTACTAGAAAGGGAAACAAAATTAATTTCTAAAATAGAAAACTAATATTCTAGAGGCATCATACTAGATATAAAGTACAAATATCAAATACTAGTTGGAGATCATCATTGAGGTAATTTTGAGGATAAGACCTATCCTTTTGCATTTGATTAAGAGCAGAGAAGAGAAGCCAGGCATTGGTGGCATGCACCTTTAATCCCAGCAGGTGAAATTCTGTGAATTTGAGGCCAGCCTGGTCTACAGAGCTAGTTCCAGAACAGGTTCCAAAACAATACAGAGAAACCCTGTCTTGAAAAACAAAACAAAAAACCAACCAAACAAAAAAGCCAAGATGGAGCTCCATTGGTAACGTGCTTGACTCACATGGCATATCACATGGCCCTGGGTTCAATCCCCAGAATCACATAAACCAGGCACAGTGAGCCATCCCTGCAATCCTAGCATTTGGGAAGTAGATTCAGAAAAACCAGAAGTTCAAAGTCATCCTTAGTTAAACCAGAAGTTCAAAGTCATCCTTAGTTACATAAAGAGTTCCAGACAGCCTGAGCCATGGGAGACTCCTTTGTTCTTTCTTTTTTTAAAAAAAAAGTATCTTATGAAAATTAATCCTGCTTGGATTCTAAACACTATATGAAATATTTTTCTTATCACCACTTTTGGACACGGTGCTATAAAAAAAAAAAAAAAGAAGAAGAAGAAAAGGAGAAAGAAAGAACAGAAAAGAGCTCTAGTTTTATCCTGTAAGAGGAGAGATTATGCTTAAGTGCCAGTCTTCCTCAGACCCAACTTGACCCTACGTTTCTGGTAGCTCTTCCAATCACATCCCAGGTATAGAGGCTGTGGGCATCTCTCTGAGACCAATCATCATGCCCTCTTCCTCCCACACCATTTTCTTCCTTTTTTTTTTTTTTTTTTAAGGAAACTTTCATTCAACAATGATTTGCTCAGAAGGTTCCAGAGTCTGAATGCAATGTAGGCGCTGTATCTAATTTCCTGTATATTTGGAAAATGTACTTCAGTTTTCATATTTGAAGCTATCAAAATAGAATGTTTTATCATCTTTACATTGTGTGTGCAAAGGTCCCCTTCACAGCTTGGGGACTGAAACCACCGAGACAACATTTACAAGGAATACAAGTAATTTGAAAGAAAAAAAAAAGTGATTTTCCTTAATTTCCTGCCCAGTGCTCAGTGGAGTACCCAGTGCTCAATGGGGGCCATGAGCACAGCTTGGGCTGTCCTGGCTTACCAGTAAGCGAGCGATGGGTGTTCCTGAAGGGTTTTGGTTGGAAAGACTGGCAGTGTCTTCAAGTCTTTCCTGGCATTCTCATCACTAGGAAGAAACACAATACGGTAATTTCAGACTATTATCTGGAAAGACATCCAGTGAAGTTTCCCTGATAAAGAGACCTTAATAGTTACTAAGGACCTTGGTCTTTGTCACTCACTACAGACCACTGTCAAATAAGACAATCACATATACTTTCAACTTTCTAGGTTTCATTACATACGATGAATGGGATCACACATATTTCATACTTTACTTTTACATAGTATCCCATTACCGACTTTTCCATGTTCTGGAAACATCACCCTAAACAACTCTAACAGCTCCTAATGTTCAGTGTATTGAAGCATCAGTTACCATAGAACTTCTCACAGAATGTCTACAAGTTCTTCAATATGGGCATCCCACTATCAAACAGTTGACATATACATTGTGATCACTCTTCTGCTATTTTCCTACCACCCTGGGCTATAATGGACCAAGCCAACCAGCTTTGGAAAGTTAGCCTCTGCAGAACTCTCTGGAATATAAGAAGGCGGGAAAATATGTTTCTGATGAATCCAAGGAACCCCTCACATTACCCACAGTGAACATAAATGTACTGATACGCAGTTCGGACATTCTATAACTATAAAGTTGACAAATTTTATATAAAGTGGATAAATTCGAGTTCTCAGGAGAGAGGTGTAGTGTTTATGGATAGCGTGGAATATGAATTGGTCATGCACTATACGAGAGGACAGATTCTGTAGCTGTCTGGAGTATTTGAGGAAGAAGTAAACATGGCTCTAGAAGGTCTATTAGCTCATTAGAAGCATGCATACAAAGGTGGCTCACAACCCCAGGAACCCTGCTGTTCACACAGAGTCATGCTAACTCTTCCTCTCCCCAACTTTCATATCCTCCTCTCTTCCCACTAGCTAGACTTTGCTGAAGGGCTAAGAACCAGACACCATGCAATATATTTAGGGGCATTATTTTCCTCATGTTAGACTGGATGAGAATTTTCTCATGCAGAAGGCATTATTATTCTCTGTGTTTTTCTGGTAAAGCTGTGAGATTCAAAGACATTGAATCACTTGCTAACTATTCATGGCTTCTGTGTAGAGGAGACATGCATTAGAAGTCAGTCTATTTGTCTCCAACAGATTCCTTGCTGTCTTCCCAAGGCACTGTCCTAGACTGTCCTAGAATATTGAGTGAGCATTCTCAGCCCCTCACACCCTGTGACAGCTAATCTTTTTTTTTTTTTTTTTTTTTTTTTTTTGTCAACTTGATAGGACTGAAAATCGCCATGGAGACACACATCTGGGTGTGTATATCAGGAGATTTCCAGGAGCAAAAGCCCACTCTGAATGTGGGTGGTGCCATCCCATGTGTTGAGGTCATGGATTGATAAAGGGGAAAAAGCCAACTGATTACAATCATTCATCTCTCTTTGCTTCCTGACTACGGATACAGTACAAGCAGCTGCCTCACGCTGTCATGACCTTCCGCCATCTGGTATTTGGTCATAGCAATGAAATAAGTCTCTCTCTCTCTCTCTCTCTCTCTCTCTCTCACACACACACACACACACACACACACACACACACACACAGAGGCAAGTTTTAAACACAATTTAGGCATCTTCACATTAACTTCCTGTATTAGTAACTTTTCTGTGGCTAAAACGCCATGACCTAGGCAAACTTATAGAAGTAAGGGTTTGCTTTGAGTCCATGGTTTCAGAGGCATAAAAACCCATCACCAGGACAGCAGGGAAGCATGCCAGCAAGCAGCAGATGTGGCAGCTAAAGCAAGGAGCAGAGTGCTCATATCTGGAGATGAATGCAGGGAGCAGAGTACGAATGCAAAATGGAGAGAGTCTCTTGAAACCTCAATGCTCTCCCCCAGTGACTACTCCTCTAATATGTTCTTAGCCACACCCCCTAAGCCTCTACAAACAGCCACCAACTGGGGACCCAGTATTCAAAGGTCTGGGCTATGGGGACATCTTATTAAAACCACCCCATGATAGGGAAGCACATGAACCACCTTGTGGAAAATCATACATTGGATCAAGTTGGACCAAGGGTGAATTTCCTTTCAAATCATTCATCCAGCCCCCACAGGCCAAGTGCCCATCCATATTATGGTAGGGATCCAAGAGAAAAAGAGGGAAAGCAGCCACAACAAACCGTGGACTAAAACATGGCCTCCATTCAATCTGGTGGCCTACACCTACCGTTCAGTATTAGATATCACTCGCTCTTACTACTTAGTTGGAAATCTTCCCCTCTGTTCTGGTTTTATCTGTTCTAGAGATCTCTGCAGAGATGAACTTTCCAAAGATGGCTGACTTGGCTCATTGCATTTCTGAGAGTCATAGGGAAATGATAGAAGAACGACAGCAACGTCTATGTAAACTGTTTTATTACCAGATGTCTCTATGCTGAAGAACTTGAGGAATGCTCTACAAACACTCAACGTGTTTTCCTAGGAAGAGGGTTGGGGCCTACCTGAAGGTGAAAGACTCAGCTTTCTGAATCACTATAGGAAACAAAATGTCACTTGGCTCCCGTTCTTACATAAGAATAATTCCCTCCACTCATTTGGAATCTGAGCGGCAGAGCTTCATCAAGCTGACAATCTTGGGAAACTGGTTTGTGCTTCCAGAAAAATCAAAACTTATTCATATTAAAGGTCAACTGTCAACTCGTAGGACTAATATTTGTTTTCTTAATAATTTCAGGCTCTATCCTTTAGAGTCCTTTGACGCATGCTCCCCTCTTCTCCTTCCCTCTATCCTCCCCCTTGTTATTCTGGAAAGGGTATTGCTATGTAGCCTAGGCTGCACTCAAGTTCATGATCTTCCAATCTCTGACTCTCAAATACTGTGACATCAGGCAGGAGCCACCACACCAGAATAAGGCAGTACTTTTAGCTGTTACTCACTGCCAGCAACCCATGTATACTGCTGAATTTCAGATTGAGGTGAACCACCAGGCATGTTCCAAAAATGCATGTTCCAAGGTCTAGAATAGTTCTGTTTTACAGTTAATTTTGTGGCAATGAAGACTTCGGTAGACTGGAAGTTATTATTTATTATAAATTTACTTATTTATTTACAATAAGCATAAAATGCATGCCTAACACGGAGAACTTTCATATAATATATTGACTTTTAAGTTATAAAAATCATGGGGCTGGAGAGATGGCTCAGTGGTTAAAAGCACTTGATCTTGCAGAGGACCTGGATGCAATTCACAGCACCTATATAGAGGCAGGTTCACAACTATCCATTAATTCTAGTTCCAAGGAATCCGACACCATTTCTTTTGAATTTTGAAGACAGCAGGCACTGTGTACATGTGATACACATACACATACACAGAATCAGACAAAACACTCATACACATAAAATAAATAAGAAATAATTTCAAAAGAAGTTATAAAAATGCATCCAAGAGCTGGGCGGTGATAGCACATGCCTTTAATCCCAGCACTCGGGAGGCATAGGCAGGCAGCTCTCTGAGAGTTTGAGGTCAGCCTGGTCTACAAGGCTCCAAAGCTACACAGAGAAACCCTGTCTGGAGAAACAAACAAGCAAACAAATAAATTCAGTCAAGAGAAAATGAAGAAATCGGAGGGGGGATTATGTCCACTATTCTATCCAACAAACTCATTGATGAGAGTAAGTGCCAGTGGACGCTTGACGCTCTGGCTCTTTAAGATGCTCTGGCTCTTTAAGATGGTTTTGGTCCTATGTCCCCTGCTAAATGTAAGCATCTTAAACACCGAGATTTTCCTATCACTTAAGCAATCAATGAATGACTGCCAAACACAAGCTCATTCTGTGTCTAGTTCCTACACAGAGAAACAGCTATGTGTTTCAAATGACAAATACTGCCTGTGTTACAATTTTCTAAGATGAATTCTGGTCTCAAAGATGTCATTCTGCCAAGATTTCTTAAGAACAGCTTTTGTTCTAGACAGCCAGGTTTTAGCAGGAAGGAATGGGAGGTCTTGGAACCTTATGGACACCCATACACTACTCTGCTTCAGGGGCAAAGCAGAGAAGTATCATGGGAGTGGAAAGTGGAGGCGTTTAAGGCCTTGATTTTATTTATATGGAGCCGTAAAAGAGCACATGAGACACTATCATTTGTCAGAACCTGTAGAAGTATGTAACACCTGTCTATGGACTTTTATAACAAATGCACCATACTACTGCAAGATAATACTGTTAGAAGTCACGGGTGGGAAGGAGATGAGTTATATAGGAACTCTGCGCTTACTGGCCAATTGAACAAAAAGAAGAAAGATCTAAGAGATCTCCTTAGATTAGTAGTTTTCTTTTCCTCCTCCTCCTTCTTTTTCAAGATAGGGTTTGTCTATGTAGGCCTGGCTGTCCTGGAGCTCACTCAGTAGACCAGGCTGGCCACAAACTCAGAGATCCATCTACCTCTGCTTCTCAAGTGCTGGGTTAAAAGTCATTCACCATCACACCTGGCTAGACTGGTATTGAGGGTTTAGGCAGGTGGCTTCAATTAGGGTGAGTTTGCCCTTCAGCAGACCAGCACAAAGCAGCCACTATTAAGGAAGGAGCTGTTATTGGTATGTTTTGGACAGAAGTGAGAATACTTTACTATAGGGCACAGTATAACTCCCAACTGCCTCTTTCCATTGCTAATAGAGCCAGGCTTAAGAAACTCTTAATTAGAACATCACAAAGAATCTGAGATTGCTGTGTATGTAGCTCAGAGACAGAGTGTCTGCCTAGTGTGTGTGAGGCCATTGGGATCAGTAGAAAACAACCCTCCTCCCAATAATTTGGGTGTGTAGCACAAGCCTCTAATCTGAGGACTTGGGAACTAGGGGCAGGAGGATCCATAGTTTGGTACAAAGTGAGTTCAAGGCCACCCTGGGCTATATAAGATGCTGCCTCAAAACAAGATGAAACAAAACAAGCAACAGCATCAAAAGAAACCAAGAAAATGAAGCAAAGAGGAGGAGGAAGAGGAAGAGGCTGTCACCTCGGGCTTCAGGTATGGTGAAACATACCTGCAATCCTGGCACTAGGAAGGTTGAAACTGAAGAGGTGCCCAAGTTTGAGGCCAGCCTAAATTACATACCAATTTCCAGGCCAGCCCTACAATAAGAACTGGTCTTAAATAATAAAACACAGGGAAAAAAAAAAAAAAAAAAAAAAAAAAAAGAAGATCCAGAGAGTTCTAGCCTACTGTTTCTTGAAGCACATCTTTTACACACAAAGGCTTTATATTTTCTCATGTCCTTCCAACTATAAACATTGGAGATTTTAGATACAAATGGGTAATGTGAACCACACAAGGAAACAGGTATCAAAAATCAAGCAGGTGTTGGGTGTGGTAGGTCTGTCGTGGTGTTGTAACACCAGCACCTGAAGGCTGAAGCAGGAGGAACATGAGCTTGAGGCAAGCCTAGGGTACACAATGGGACTCCTCCAAAAAGCTAACCCTGAAATGGCAAGACAAACAGTCTGAGACACTGACACTAGAGCATGATGGGAAATAAAAGGGAACCTCAAGAAAAAGATAACATGGCCACAGGTAGCACAAATACTCCTTCATTTATCCATCATAAATTAAAATCATCCAGCAGCCTTAAACATGCTTAAAACACACTGGGCTGGAGAAACAGCTCAACTGGTAAAGTACTTTCTGTACAAACAGGAGAACTTGAGTTTGATCCCCAGAACCCACATAACAAAGTTGGACACAGCAGTACATATTTGCAGTACTGTGAAGGTGGACACAGGCAGATCCCTGGGTCTCCCTGGCCAGTCAACCTTGCTATCTGGTGAGCCCCAGGCCAGTGAGAGAACCTGTCTCCAAACAACATGGTTGATCATTTCTGGGTGGTGATATTGAGGGTGGCCTCTGGCCTCTATGTGCATGTTCACACATACATACAGATAAAGCCCATTAACTTAAAATGTGTCATGTGATTTATTAAATAATTCTCTGGCAGCGCTGATCATGTGGCTAAGTGGAAACTGCAGCTCACCTTTTGCTGACTTTTCTTTCCATAAAGGCAGACCTGGACATACGTGGAGGGCTAAGGATTTCAGGCTCTTCCCTGGCTGCCTGGCCATCCCTGAGGTATGGCCAGCCTTTACATGGCCCAATTCAGGCTATCACACATGGGGATAAATAATGAAGATATGCCCATTCTCTCCCACAGGCAGAGGCTGAAATCCACTCCCTCCCTTAATGACTCCAGCAGGCCTGTTTAACTGTGTGGAAGGGTGTCTGGCTGTGTGCTTTTCATTGTGCAGCCCCCAAACTGAAGTTCTAACCATTTGAAAGGGAGATTGGATACCGGGGAAAATCGATCATATTTTGCCCAACACAGAAAGCTGAATTTTTGATAAATAGGTGAAATGTTGCCTGACAGTTGTGTTTAAAAACATACAAGTAAATGAACAAGAAAGAAAAAGGGCAACTCTGCAGAGTTTTATGCAAAATATCTGAATTTAACACAACTGTCCTTCATATCAAGCACACCAGCAGACTACTAATATTAATCTGCATTCTTGTGTGTATGTGTGTGTATGCATGTGTGTGTGTGTGTGTGTGTCTTCTCAGCTTAACTTGGCTTCCAGTTTCAGATAATTATTTACCAGTGTAAATTGCTAGTAGTGTGTGGATGAAGGAGACATGTAAGAAAATTCCACAAGCACAGTCAGGACCCTCAAGGAACACACACACTCCCAGGAGAGACTGTGAACTTGTCCCTTCACGTCCAAAAGGCCTCCTTTCATAGTTTCAAATCTGGTATGCTGTGCAGAACACTCTGTAACCATGTGGCCTTACTTTCCTACACGAA
Organism: Phodopus roborovskii; assembly: GCF_943737965.1. Taxonomy (NCBI): domain Eukaryota; kingdom Metazoa; phylum Chordata; class Mammalia; order Rodentia; family Cricetidae; genus Phodopus; species Phodopus roborovskii. Next base: position 1,414,176 of record NW_026126576.1, read on the forward strand.
CTTACTTAACACAGGGACACTTCCAGAAAGTCACTGTTGATGCAGAGGTGCACTGAGTTTCTACATTAACATTAACAACAAAAGCCCAAGCAAGAATCAAAAGGAGGACAGAGACAGGCAGCCTGGCAGATAAATGAGGTCAGCCCTTCTACAAACTGCAGCAAAGGAGAAATCCAAATGGCCAGCAGGTAGAACTATTCAACAAGATTAGAATTCTGGGAAAAAGCAAATTGCCTCTTCAGTGAGCTCCTGATAGATACCAGATGTTTGAAATTCTGATTCTATCTAAATTACCCCTAGATAAAAGTCTATGAGAGTTCTGATTCAGGCTAGTGGGAGGGTAAGTCAATAAGATCATTTGGAAATTTGCATAAAATATATATGTAAGTGACATTTACAGCAGCACTGTTTATAATAAGACCAAAAACAAAAACAAAAAACAAACAAAAAAAAAAGGGAAAGGAAGAAATCAATACAAATATCCAATAATATGGGTTGAGAATGTAACTCAGTTCAGTGATTGTCTAATAGAACATGTGAACCCTGGATTTGATTGTTGACAATGCATAAAATGTGGGTGATAGCATGTGCCTGTAATTCTAGCAGGCAGGTGGTAGAGGCAAGGAGAGTCAGAAGTTCAAAGTCACCCCAGTTATACAACAAGTCCCCAGCCTACCAGGAAATATGAGACCTTATCTCAAAAGACAAAAACCAAACAAACAAACAAAAAATTGAACACCCTCCCCAACATCTCCTAATAGTTGACATGACAAAATTGTTTATTCAAGTAGTAGAATAGCACATAGCAAAGAAAATAGACTTCAGCCACATATAACATGGATGAATCTAATTGATATTGGGCAAATAAGCATCACAGCCTGGTACAGTGGTGAATTCCTGTAATCCCAACACTTGAGAGGTTGTCATGGGAGAATTCTAAGTTCAAGGCCTGGACTATCTATATACTGAGACCTTGTCTCAAAAAAAAAAATTACAATTCCATATACAGAAGGCCCAAAGCAAGCAAAATGAAACCAGACAGGATGTGAACGCCTCTGAGAACAGACATGGCATTGTATTGGCATGGGATGGGGGAGGGTGTGTGGCACAGTGGAGGTAGCAGGAGAGAGTCCTAGGGGCTGTGGTTTTGTGGATGTGCACTTCTAATTCAGTCTGGATACCACCTGTGCATTTTACAAGCTCTTCGGTGTAATAATTCACAACAAATCCTATCAAACATGATCAGTAAGTGGACGAAGGGCTGCTAAAGGATGAGCTACCATTCACAACAGGAATGCTGCGACACTAAAGCTTGCTGTCAGGAGCAGGGGGGTGGGGGAGTAAGGCAAACCCCACAGAATGAGAAGTGAATCCAGCAATGGAACATTATTCCAGAGGGTTAATTCTGATCGTGTTCAGAATTTCAGACCAAACAGGATTTCACGTTTGAGTGCACCGCAGTGGCTGGGTGATTGTTTTTTCACCCTCCTGGGGACTCTGCCTGGGAGCTCAGAACCCAGTGAAGCCATGAGCTTGCAGGGACAGCCAGGCTTTGGAGAAGAGGGCCCCTCCCTATGGTTGTATGGGCAGTACTGTTTATATGAACCTGGATCAACCTCTGAGTGCAGACAGAGGGCTCCAGAGCAGCTGGGGAGGTGAGGAGACCTCCCGGGGACGTCTCTGCCTTTCACTAGCAATAAATCCACTTATCCTGACTAGACATTCCTGACCCTGATGGCGATGGGTGTGTGATTACAAAGATGCACTTGACCAGAACTGTCATGAAGCACTGCTTTCTTGAGATCCCAGTCAGACAGAAAGCCCCAAGAGCTACACAGTGACAACAACAGGCTTTTCTCTGTCATTTCAGGGGAGTTGAAAGAACAGGCTTGCAGGTCAACAAGATGGCTCAGAAGGTAAAGGTGCCTGCTGCCAAGCAGGATAGTCTGAGTTAGAAGCCTGGACCTGTATGATGGAGAACTCCCAGAAGCTGTCCTCTGACCTCTACAAGTGTAATGTGACATGTATTGCTATGTACCCATACATCTATACATAAAATGAAGGGACAGGCTTACATTTCATCTGGTTGCCCAGTCTGAGCCCTACCCTTAGGCATTCCCGCACTCTTTCTGTATTCCTGACTGAGCTCTTCTGACTCTCTGCCGAGGCCATCATTCAAGCTTCTTTTCCTGAATTGTATGTTTTTCTTCATTGACCCCAGAAAGCCCCGTTGGAATGTGACATCCCCAGTCTTCTTTTCAAGGAAGCCAAATGGCTGGGAAAACCAAAGCCATGCTCTGTATGTGCTGTCGTGTGTGGTGTGTGGGAATGCCACCCCAGCAACTGTGAGCACCTGCTTGTGGCAAATTGCAAGCTCGCTCACAGCAACCACCAGCCACCTGCCATGGGACGATGGTGAGGAAGGGAACGCCAGCAATTAACAAACTGCAATTGTTAGCACAAAGCAGTCATTGCTGTTTGTGCTTGGTGTGTGTGTGTGGGGGGGAGCCTGGGTTTCTAGGGCAGTTGAAAGAAAACATAACAGGACTGGGCATGTAGCTCATTTGGTAGGGTGCTTGCCTAACATGCATGATGTCCAGGGTTGAATCTCTAGCACTGTACAAGCCAGGCATGGAGGCCCACAGTAGAAGCAGGAGAGGCAGGAGTTGAAGGTTACCTTGAGTAAAGAGTCAATAAAGCCATCCGAGCACACATGAGACCCTATCACCACCCACCGTCAAATAAAATAAAATAGAAAACAAAACAAAGCAAAGCCCAGGTCCCACGTTTTATTTTGTTTACCAGTGCTGTAGCACTTGAAACCCAAAGCCAAGATACATAAAAACGTACAAGTTTAAATTCAAGGACCAAGAAGAAATGCCTGCAGAAGCTTCATGTTACAAAGAAATCACTCTTCCAAAGTTAATCTGACAGGCTGGTGAGAGGGCTCAGTGGTTCAAAGGATTCCTGCTCTTCTAGAGGACCAGAGTTTGGTTCCCAGCACCCATGTGGAGCGGCTCATGGCCACCTCTAACTCCAGCTTGAGGGGATCCAGTGGCCTCTTCTGGATCCAGTGGACACATCCCCACACTCATGTATGAACAACACTAGGACAAACACATATTACATAAATAAAAAACTTTAAAAAAGTTAACTTGAGAATGAACTTCTTTTGACGCTGACACCTAAACATAATTCAAAAAGGGTATACTCTGGTTCCCTATCTGTCAGACAGAATGCTGCCCCTCATATAAAATCCTGTTTCATGGGTGAGGATGTGGCTCGTGTTCATGTGCTTGTTTAGCATGTATGAGGCCTTGGGCTTGGTTCCCAACCCTGCCAGATAAGTAAATAAATAAATTCCTATTTCTTTCAGTAATCTGTGGAATTTGGCCTTCAGTAGTAAATTTATCTTATTATCCTGCATCACTTAGACTTGACTTTTCCTCTCTCTTTCTTTTCTCTCTTCTCTCTCCTCCTCCTCTCTCTCTCCTTCTCTTTCTTAGCTAAGGACTTATATATCTCAGGTTGACAGATTTGCTAAGATGACCTTGAACGTCTGCCCTGAAGGTCTCTGCCGATGTCCTCCATCATTACCAACATGACAGGCATGGCCCAGGTTAGGCAGTTCAGGAATCAAGTCCAGGATTTCACAGGTGCTAGGCAAGCAGTCTACCAAGTGAGACACATCCCCAGACCTACTCAGCTATATCCAGTTACTAGTTCCTAGAGAAAAGGGTAGTGCATGTGCCAAACACAAAACACACACATGATCCCTGACACAAGGTCAACTCACAAGTTTTCAATGTAGTATGGTGTGAAAACATAATTTAGATGTTCAATGTTGACCTTTTCCCTTGTCCTTTCTCATGCTGCTGGGCAGCAGTGGCAAGCTATATGTACTAGTCAGCTATGAAGCCAGCACAGTAAACAACCAGTACTGAGTTGCTAGCCCACGACACTCAGAAGGCTAGGTGAACTCAATGCAACTATAAATGGGCATAGTAGCATATTCCTGTAATACCAGTATTCTGGAGGCTGAGGCAGGAGGATTGTGAGATCAAGGCCAGCCTGGGTTATAGGAGACCCGGTCTCAGAAAAAGGAAACATTTCAGAAATATTTTTACTTGTTTTATTTTTAAGATCTTGATATCTTTATTTTACACATATAAGTGTTTTGTCCATTGTCTGTGTACTATGTGTCTGCCTGATGACCAAGAAATGCAACAGTGGACTTTGGATCCCCTGGTATTGGAATTACAGACAGCTGTAAGATACCACGTGGGTGCTGGGAGCCAAACCTGGTCCTCTGCAATAACAGAAAGTATTTTTAACCAGAACGTCTTTCCAACCCAGACCTGTGTGTGTGTGTGTGTGTGTATATATATATATCTCAGCCGTTGTATCAGGACATAATGCTGTTTTCTGTGAAAAAGCATCTCTGACCTGTCATATTTTCTGGCTGTAGGTGTGGAGGCATGGCTCAGTTGGTAGAATGCTTCCATGCCCAACACTGCATAAACCAGATTGTAGTGAGGTAGTCCTTCTGTAGCACTGACCACGCCCATTGGGGGGTGGAGCCATGGGCGGAAGTGACCTGTGGAAGGAGGTCGGAGGGGGCCAGGAAGGCGCTCTCTTTCTGGCGTGACTCGGACAGGAGAGGATCCGGTTGAATTTCCTGGTGTTCATCTGTCTAGGTTGTAAGTTATTTTTCCCTGAATAAACATCTATTCGGCCTATTTGTTTATCCTGATCCTTATTTACCGCAATACCAGATGTTATGGTACACACCTGTAATCACAGCACCTTGGAGACAGAGGCAGGATAATCAAAAGTTCAAAGCCATTTTAGCTACATGGTAAGTCAGAGCCCCAGCTGACCTACATGAGGCTCTGTCTCAAACAAATAAACAAACAAAAATTTAGGTTCTCAGCTCCATTCAAGACCCATGAAATCCCAAAGTCAGGCAATCTGTATCTACCAAGTGGGTTAGGAGACTGTGCAATAGAATAAACACAACACACAACAGATACAGGAAACATCTATCTGAAGTGACAGGAATGACCAAGAGGGCTGACCCATCCTTTTGGGTGCCCATCACATAAGGGCAGCTCTGAGAAGCTCTGGGTGACCTAGCAGGGACACAGCATGATGGCATTACTCAGTCTCCTAAGGCAGTCGTAGAGGACATCAGTCCATAGTCACAGGTGGCAAAACTCAGATCAAACCCTTGGTCTGCAGTCATGTCACAAGTTATCATCCCTATTTCATAGGTAGGAAAACTGACATTTAAGAGATGAAGTAACTTCAACTGACAATAAGGATGGTGCAGCTGTAATTCCACATATGTTCTTTAGCTACCTGGCATCACTTCTCCCTGGGTCCTCAAGGAGGGGACAGAAAACTAGCAAGGGACAGAATTGGCAAGGGGAAGGCAGATCTTTTTAACAAGAGGCTGCAGATTTCCTTATTCTGGTGGCCTTGGATGGATTCCATCAGAATGTGTGGGTGGTGACAACCCAATTTTAAAACTAGATTAAACAGGATTAATTTAAACTGGATTAACTGCATGGAGGAATTGGATATAGATAATAAGGCTTAATGTGCTACTTCCACCACTCAGTATTTATTGAACCAAATAAACCAAACTACAGACTACATGTCTTTTAGTATCAAAATATACCAAAATCAGTCATTTTTTTGCTCTTTTTCTGGGGGAAGGAGATGGGTCTCATGAAGCCCAGGCAGACCTAGACCCTGGCATATAGCTGACGCAGGTCTTGAGATATTGATCCTGCTGCCTTCATCTCCTAAGTACTAGGATTAAATGCATGTATAATTATGCCCAGCTCCAAATTCAGGTTTTGAAAAAATGTTTTAAATATGTGACAAGGCCAGGTCACAGCTATTTTCAATGTAATCTTAAAACGGAGTGCAAATTCAGCCCAGAAGTCCAACTTCTTACAGAAGCTCATCAGACCCGAGGTATCCCTGATGCCCAGCTTTTATACCGACACATACCAAAAGTATTTGTGGTAACAGTCCTACCCCCATGACCTATCTGTTTCCATTCTTGGAACCTAGGCCTGGGGTAGGATGAAGACTATAGGAAGCAAGTTCATTTGAAGTCTATCCTGAACAAGGAGAGACAACTTTCTATGTAGCCAAGGATGACCTTGAACTTCTCAATTTCTTGCCTCTGTCTCCCAGGTACTGGAATTATAGGCTTATGCCCCCACACACAGTTTATGGGGTTTTGGGGAGAGAATTTCAAGGACAAGGACTCTACCAACTATGCTATATCCCTAGCCTAAAAATATAGGACACTTCCTTCCCCTCAACCCAACCATGGGCAGAACCCAGGACCCTGGGCACTGTAGGCTGCACTATAACTAAGCTACATTCCCAGATCCTAATGCCATTGTGCTTATTTGGTTTTGACACAGGATCTCTCTACATAGCCCTGTTTGTCCTGGAACTCCCTACGTAGACTAGGCCAGCCTTGAACTCACAGAGATCTGCCTGCCTCTGCCTTCTTAGTGCTGGGATCAAAGTGTGTGCCATCATACTGGGCACCATTTCTGATTATATACGGTAACCAGTTTACAGAAAGTACTTATAGAGAGAGTAGAGTCAATTTCATAACAGCTAAAATAACACACTGCCTTCATCTTATACCTGCATGGACCAAAAGATGTCAAGAGCATAGTCCCAGTCAGTCAGGTAAGTGAACAGAGCTCACCTGCTCTAGGCCCTACCCTGAGCTGACAATGGGAAAGAGGCCTAGCCATGTTTGAAGGTTTACCAAGGCGCGGTGGTGAGTAGTAACAGGTCTAAGAGACCAAAGAGTGTGATCTTGGAGACCCGGAGCTCAGGCACCAGTGGGAAGAGAAGCAGAGTGTTCTAAGGAAGGGAAGATGAGGCAGGGAGTGGTTGGGACAAGCCCAGTGACTGGACTAGCCTCTTAAGTTGTAGTCTTTTACCTTCGAATTCCTTCTGTACCAGGTCATATGTTCAGTCAAATCAAGTTGTAGCTATTTGCAGAGTACAAAGCAAGAAAGAATTAAGCAGACACGTGTGCACTTCTGCTGAAGCTAGGTCCCCTTTCATCTCCATAAGAAAAATTCCTTCATGGGGCTTCAGGTGTGAACATTCAATCTTAGGCTGCAGTCTGGTCTCTAACTTCCATAGAACAATTAAAAGAGAAAAATCCAATCAACAGCTTCAAAAGATTCCAACCCAAGGTACTTTCTTCCTCAAGGAATGCTCAATAGTATGTTTATGTGAATTTATTTTATTTTGTTTTCATACCAAACCAAGGTGTAAGTGCTATTTCCAACTTGCTGATAAGTAAACTGAGGTTTGAGGTGCACTGTCTTCCTGTTCCACCAGTGCAGACTCAAAAGCAACTAAGGGATACCTTGAAACAGGACCAAAAGACCAACCAGCCAGCCTTACACCAACAAGGTTTGGGATTAGAACTGGCTTTAAGGCTGGGGATGAGGCTCAGGCGGTAGAGTGCTTGCTTGATGTCTCAGGGTTTCCATCGCTGTGAAGAGACACTATGATCACAGAAACTCGTGTGTGTGTGTGTGTGTGTGTGTGTGTGTGTGTGTGTGTGTGTGTGTGCTGCTGTTGTTTTTGGTTTTTTGAGACAGGGTTTCTCTATATTGCTTTGGAGCCTGTCCTGACCAGGCTGGCCTCGAACTCACAGAGATCCGCCTGCCTCTGCCTCTTGAGTGCTGGGAATAAAAGCGTGCACCACCAATGCCAATGCAACCATGGCAACTCTTACAAAGGAAAACACTTCACTGGGGCTGGCTTACAGTTAGAAATTTAGTTCATTATCATCATGGAGGGAGGCATGGCAGCATGCAGACAGACATGGTTCTGGAGAGGTAGCACGGGCAGGCAACAGGAAGAGAGCAACACTGGGCCTGGCTTGAGCTTCTGAAACCTCGAAGTCCACCCCCAATCACTTCCTCTAACAAGGTCACACCCAACCCAGGAAGGTCACACCGCCTAAGAGTGCCACTCCCTATGGGCCTATGGGGGCCATTTTCATTCAGACCATCATGCCCACTACATACCAAGTCCTGAGTTGGATTCCCTGTACTGCATAAACCAGGCCTAGTGATACAGACCTATAATCCAAGTACTCTTGAGGTGGAGGGAAGAAGATAAAAGGTCAAAGTCATCACTCTTAGTTATATAGAAAGTTCCAGGCTAGCTTGAGAGTCATGGTACCCTGCCTCAAAAACAAAATCTCTGAGCTCTACAGCTAAGAGTGCTGGCTGTTCTTCCAGAGGACCAGGGTTCAATTCCCAGCACCCACATGGAGGCTCACAATTGTCTGTAACTCCAGTTTAGGGGGTTGGAGGCACTAGGCACACATGCCTTCTTTCTGGCTTCTGCAGACACCAGTCTAGGTACACTCACGGTACTCAGACCTATAGTAGGCAAATTACTCATACACATAAAATAGAATAAAATTTTAATTAGAAAACACAAAACAAAACAAATAAAATATTGAATTGGATTTGGTTCCAAGTTCCCTGTTCCTAGTTTTGTGATCTTAGATAAATTCACCTTTTAAGCCCAAATTTCCAAATTATTATTGTTATTGAGACAAAAATCTCACTTGGCAGTCCTGGCTAGCCTGGAATTCACTATGTAGATCAGGCTGGCCTTTAACTCATAGCAAGCTTCCTGTCTCTACCGCTTGAGTACTGGGGGTCAAGGTATGTGCCACCCTGCCCCAGCTTCCAAGCTCATTTTAAAAGGAGTCATGGCGATATATTCACACTGTTCTTGAGAATATTGTAATAGATGTTAGGAAGGTATGAGCTTGTGCACAGTAAATGCCTGCCTTCCTTTGCTGTCACAGTGCTCCAAATAAGACTCTACCCAACACTCCATTCTACCATCGCTTTCAGAGCAGGCTGGCAAGGAAGCCACTGTTATTATGTTTATTCTTATTTTGTATTCGAGTATTTGTGTCTCTGGGGAGTGTGGGCACACCTGCCATGGCAAGGGTGTGGAGGTCAGAGGACAGTAGCCAGTTCTCTCCTCCCACTACTTGAGCCCCAGGGATTAAACTCGGGTTCTCAGTTTGGTGGCAAGCGCATTTACCACTGTGTTATTGCCTGGGAATTGTTGTCACTGAGGAGAATGCTCAGTAAACAGCCAAGTTAGGGTTGCCAGAATCGGTACTTAGGACAGTGACACTAAAATATTATTTGCTAGTTTACTGAAATTCCAATTAAACTTGGCCTTCTAGGTTTCTATTTGCTAAATCTGGTAACTCTAAGGGTCTGTAATAAACTACAGGGGGAAAGGAAATTGAAAGTGACTTGTCACTTCTGTGTTGGAGAGTTTGAAAACTGGTGGCAGATGAAAGTGTAACCTGAACATCACAGTCAAATACATTTGTTGGTGTCACACTCTTCCTCTCAGCCCCTCTATCAAAGACTTGTCCCAACACAGGGCATCTGCTAGTGCTCTAGAAAGCTCTGTGAGTCAGCCAGAACTCCTTTGTCATCACATTTCCTTCTGTGGCCAAACTTGCAAGGTTGCAGGGTTGACTAGGATCAACTGTCAACTTTTTTTTTTTTTTTTAAGTCTAAAGAATTTCGATTAAGAATGAAGATGTGATGAGAGATTTTTTTTTTCTACAATTATCCAGCTTGCTGAGGACTCTTGTCATATCTGCTTTGAACTGTCAACTCTTAATAGCTAGCAGGAAAAATCAAATATGTAAGAATTATTTAGGCTGAAAAGCAGGTTAACACAAAAATCTGTAAATATTATAAATAAAAGTATTTTAGCTCTCACCATATTGATAGGGGCAGAAGTTGACAGGGGCTTTGGAGAGCTATTTATTTAATAGTTACAAGATTTCAGTTTGTAAAATGAGGAAGTCTCAGAGACTGACTGCACATGGAAAATGACCGTTAGCAGGGCTGACCTGTATTCTTAAAATCCAGAGCTGGAAAAACTGGTAGGCGGGTGAACAAGAATCTACACAAGTGCTGTTTTCTCCAAAAGTATAGAAAGTCAAAATCTGGAACCTTCTTACTAGAGAAGTCAAGATTATGAACAGTCAACCTGAGGCCTGGAAGCTTTGTCTCTACTGCCTGCCTCGGGTGATGCAGCCCATCCAAAGACACCTATTACATGGGAAATAAGATCAGGTGCCGACATGGTGGCTATTTCACTACACACACCAACAGGTGGATTATGTGCATTAGCCATGTCAGCACAGCTGACTGCACTAGATTATGTTACAGCTCCCGCTACCACTCTGTGTTTCCAGAACCACACCAAAAGACATACAAACATGTATCAGCAGGAATGCAAGATGCCTTCCTTACCAAGTCACCCTTAGCTCGAGGGATGATTTGCCTCTGAGGAGTCTAAGTAATTCATATCCACCACCCTCTATTGGTATGGAAGACTGACTGGTCAATGTCTGGGACAGCTACTGTCAACGCCATACTGAGCTTCACCCCAGGCTCACATAGTTGTCATGAGTGCCCTGGTCTGGTCCACTCTCCTGGAGAGAATCTCAATAGGTCAAGAGAACAGGATTGATCTATTTGGGGCTTCTGTTGTCTAGTTGCACATAAACTGTAAAACACAAAGGCCCTGGTGCTCCACAAGACTCTGGTGAGTGATATGGAACCTACAGCACACTGGTCAGCATGTTGCTCAGACATTATTAAATACTGCTGATGTGGCCCTTCTTGGAAAATTCTGTGTATATGAGTATACTGAAAATTTGGAGAAAATATGGGAACCTTGGTTTGACATTTAGTTGTTTGAGACAGGGTTTCATGTAATCCATGCTGGCCTCAACTTCACCATATAGCCCAAAATGACCTCAAATTTTAGATTCTGCTGCCTCCCAGGAATTCACCAACAGGCCTAGTTTTATTCAGTAGTGGGGACTGAACACAGGGCTTCATGCATGTTATCAAAGGGCAACATCTCCAGCTCCTTTGTTTAACATTAACCAAACACCATGATGAGCACATTCCCGTCTGTGTGTGGGTATGCCGAATTTCTTTCCATACATAATAAAGTCTTCTTTAAAAAAGTTTGGGGAGGGGGAGGTTTTATTTTGCACGAATAGGCGTTTTGCCTGCACAGATGTCTGTATACCACATGACTGCAATACCTATGGAAGCCAGAGAGGGCATTGGACCTCGGGACCTGAGTTACAGACTGTTGTTAGCTGCCATGTGGGTGCTGAGACTCGAACCCAGGTCCTCTGGAAGAGCAGCCAGTGCCTGTAACCATAGTCATCTCTCCAGCCACTATAAGGTCTTATTGGTTCATTAAAGCCCTGTCCCAGATAAGACAGACTTGCTCAGTTCTGTCTATTTCAATGTCAGTTTCCATCTTCACCCTGCTGGTAAGTTTGTGTAACACAAGGAAACTTATAACACAGTTGACTTGTCCAGCACTCCAATGCTTGGTGTCATTACCTGTAAAGTGGGACAGCAATAACGCCATTTTCACAGGGCTACAAAGGGGGCGGAGGTAATAAGGCAGCCACACCAGGCTGCTATTATATATTCAAAATTGAGATTAACTGAGTTTCAGACAGGGCAGCTGCCATATCTATGAAGTGATTTGAAACTAAGTGGTTAAATTCCAAAGCTCCAGGGCATCACTAATACCTCTCTGCCCATTCACACCCTCAGTACAGCTCCTGGCCTCTGGGAACTGATTGCTGCTGCTTTCTAAAACTGAATAAAGAGCCTGTGATCACTGTTGTTTACCTCTGAAGTGTTAGTTTCCCACTGCATCCAGACACCCTAACCTGGAGACCCAAGTGCTTCTCTGCACCATCCACCTCTGCTGGCCGCTGTCTCTTATTCCCCAAACAGGCTTTGCTCAAACTCTTCTTCCAGAAGCCCCCCCCCCCCCCCCCCCGCTTACTTTGCTTCCTGGCAGGGATCCTCCGGAGTAAGTACTTAAGTTAACATTATCATAACCAGTAGGAAACCCTGCTCTCAGAACATTCATTAGGAGTGGAGTGGCAACTTCCATTTGCTTTAAATAGCTGACAGCCTGAATTTCCAAGTCGGTCCTTACACTGCAAAGATAACAAGTGCTTTGGTAACACAACACAGGCCAATAGAGAATTCCTGAAAGCTGAGCCAGCCAGGCTTTATCACCGAGCTGCTAGCCACAAGTGAGTTTGTAAAGGCAAAGGGGTTCTCTTTGGTTTTGTTTTTAAGATCCTGAAAGCTAAGCCTTGCCAAGTAGCTAAGTGCTAGGGTGCTTCAGTTTGTAAGTGGAAAACGAGTGACTTCAATTTTCACTTCACTGTGGGGGGTCAGAATAGGGTATATTAACACCCACCTTCAAATGGGAAGCATAGTCCCAATTTATGGTGGTGTTATAAAAATGCACCTATTTCCCATGGGAAAGAAACTTTTCTGGATGCTTGAGAGCAATTAACCAAGAGGGGGTGGAGGTGGTTCAAGCATGAATATTACCAAGCTTGATAACAACATGTGAGCTGTGATAACCTCCCATTTAAAAAAAATTAAAACAGAAATAAAATTTATAGTCTTAAAAAAATAAAAACCAAACATAAATATTTCGGTTTCAGATATACACAGATGTTCACCATGGCATTATTTACAGCAGCTAAAATCTAGGCAACTCATAGTTATAATAGGGGAATGGTACATATGTCTATCAATTTGATGGACTTGGCAGATAAGACGGCAATGCCTACAATCCCAGCAATGGAGAAGAGGAGGAAAGAGGATCAGAAGGTCAAGGTCATCTATGACTATACAGCGAGTTTCAGGTAAGCTTAAGCCACATGAGACACTGTCTAAAAACAAAACCACAACCAATAAACAACAGCCCAATTCTGGTGGGATATTAAAGCAATGACTACAGGAATGGCTCTAGGCATCTCACAAACATGAATTAAATCCTCCTACCAACCTATGGCATATTTACAATTATTAGAAGTCCCATTTTTCACACCAGGAAGCAAAGGCTTAGAGAGGTAACTGATTTTTTTTTTCTAGATTATACAGGCAGTCCATGGCTGAGTCCATTTGCCTACAGTCTTTGATCTAACCATGATGACATTGGCGGATCATATGTTAAATTGACTGAGTTTCCTACATTATTAGTTCTATAAAAAGTGTTTGGCAGAAGAACATACAGTGCCCATTGGGGAGGAGACTAGACAGGTGTGGGTAGTAATGGATTCTGTTCTAGTGTCACCTTCAGTGACAGCTACTCATGCTATTTATTCTTTCATCCTTGCTATCAGTAATTAATGCCTTTGTAATTTACAATTCTTCCGCACCACTAACTTCCTCCAGACCCCAATTTACAGATGAGGAAACCGTGGCTTGGAAAGAATAAATGACTCATTTGGGGTGACACTGGTAGCCTGTGCAAGACTCAGTTCTGTGTTCTCTCTGCTCCTTGGTTTTAAGACAATGGATGACATATCTTCAGCCTAGGGCTCCTCAAGGAAACTGCTAGAACCGGGCTGGAGATGAGGAAGCACTGGGTAAGATTTGGCTGGAGCTAAGTCAGCAAGGGCAAACTGTACCATCCAGAGCTAACATGCTCACATTCTTCCAGGTGAGTGCCTGGCAGCCTCCCTCTCTGTCAGGTCCTGGGCTCTCACCAAGGAAAGCTGGTGAAATCATTCTTGTCCTTTGTGTTCCTGAACACATATTTACAGCTTTCATGGACTCACCTTTATCCCAAAACTCTTCTTAGAGTAGCCATGAGGCCACACTGAATTTTGATTCCAGTGATGGGGCAGTACCCACTGTAACAGCTGAAGAACAGTTGAGAGCTGATGGCTACAGATACTGTTCCAGTCCCTTCACATGTTTAATTCACAGCCGTCCTGTAGGCGAGGCTGCCTGGTAGTAATGTGAAAACTGAGCTGAGACTGACAGGGGCTGAGATCTCAGAGTCAGGGGTGGGAAAGGGAGAGTAAGTGACCTACAGGACAGAGCCCGAAACCATTATAACTGACTCCATAACCGCCCTACACAACACAGGCTGTATGGTGTGCAAAATCATATACACGTATGTGTATATATGAAAGTAAGAGAGATTGAGAAGACCAATGGGATTAGAAGTAGGGGGATAAAGATAAGATGAGGGGATAATGGCAAAGCATGATTTCCTTCTGTGAAATGTCATGGATGGAATCAGACCCTGTGGATAAATCAACACATAACCACACATACACTCACATATACACAAGCATACACACACATGCACACCAAATGCTCTCAATAAGGGAGTGGTGAGTAATTGAGTGATGGGGTGTTAAGTGGAAACCCCTACTCTATCACCTTGGCTGAGCAGGGTGAGGAGAAGTGGATTATTCCTCAAGGACAGGGAGCTGTCAAGCTTGGAAGGCATTATTTTATCAGTCCATTACTGAGCACATTATTCAGAAACTTGGCTGGGGATGAGTACTAGGTGATCTGGAAATAATCTCTGGGCAAAGCTCACAGAAGTGGAACATTAGCATGGCAGAGGCCAGGCTTTCAATGGGCCATTGACCTGGGCACTGCTTCCCATCACTGGCCCCCCCTCCAGCTTTGACAATTCCCACTTTTCTGCAGGACCACTGCACTGAATGGGCAGCACCAGTTAGGGTGAATACACACACACACACACACACACACACACACACACACACACACCAACAAACAACCCAAAAACACTCTCCGCTGTGGCCAGTGAAGAATTTAGCCCCAGTGTCTTTGTAACAACAATGCAACTGCTAGGTCAAGTGTATGAAGGGTGAGGCCCCTTCAGGGCAGCTGCAAAAGAAAAGCCCCTATTAATCCCTTAACTAAGCAGCTGATGGATTTAATCTGTTTCTGCATACGTTAGAACTCCTTACACACAGCATCATTATATGCTTTAAAAAAAAAAAAACAGCACAAGTTAGCAAAGCTTTTCTTAGATTTCTCCATCTCAATAAATGATGTGGTACAATACTAGAACTTTGGAGGGCTTCTGATTATAATTTCCTGTCACTGTGCCCTTAAAAACTGTGAGAAAGTCTCATTCTCAGAGTCCTTTACCAAAATAATAGCTCTCTATGTGAAGGAAGAGATATGAACCGCCAGCCTTGAACGGCTTTCTTTTGAGTTTGCATCCATTATTATTTAAAACATCCATTATTATTTAAAACAACTCTTTCCACAACTGGGGAACCTCACTCAACATAGTAACATCAGAAAATAAATCATTACCTGGTATAATCTCCCTTGCTTTCCTGAAATAAAAATAAAGACATGATCAATATGTATTTATGCTAAGCTCAATGAATGATTTATTCTTGTTTATTTTCCCTCTCCCAAAGTTCAGAGTTTCCTGTTCAGAAAAGTGCTTAAGGAGCACTATCTCCATGGTCACTATGGATAAGAAAATACAAGTATACATGAGATGTGTGTCACCATTAACAGAAGTGACTTATATGTATGTATATTATTACATACAGTCTTCATATGTACATATGAAGAAGCATAATCATCTCTCTGTTGCATTTCAAAGATCACAGGTTGAATACATTTGCCTTGCAGTGTCACACTTTTCTGACAGGATGCACTTTTTAGACTATGACCCAGGTAAATCAACACACACTATTTGCTTTCTCTTTACTTTTTAAACAAGTGCAGGAACTGACTTTGCTTCTCAACTGCCAGTGCCTTTAAGAGTTAAAGGATTCTTTACACAACCTCAAGGAAACGTGTACAAAAGTTGCTAAATTTAAATGAAAATTACAGCTGTTCTAACAACTGCTGCCTCCCAAGTTCAAGTAACCAGGGGTCCTTTTCCAGGAATACAGTCTGACCTCTTTCTCCTTGGTGCAATCTAAACTTTGTCATGTCTTTCAGAAACACTATCACACGCGCGACTTCATGCAAACGGTTTGCAAACAGAATTCAGCAGGTCACAGCTTTCACTGATAAACCATTTCCTGGTTTGAAAATCCTTCAGGTTCTGGACAGGCAAAAGTTTCAGAGTTGCGGGCAGTTAGCAAGAAACAAAAGGGAGCCTCTTAGAAGTTGTGAGCGAATTCTTACCTGCAAAACCAGGGCTGCCAACTTGAAGATGGTCTCACTGTCTACTTCAATTTGCCCCTGTGGGTGGAAGAGGAGAGCATCACTGAATACAAGTCTTCCCTGGGCTGGAGCAAATGGTGGAGCTGAAGAAGCTGTCACAGCTTGGCACCTCCAGTTTAGGATCAAATGCAGAGCATACCATTGCAAGGGAGGGGGGTGAGCAGGAGACCTCAAGGAGGGATAGGCAGACCCTGTGTGTGTGTGTGTGTGTGTGTGTTCACTGGGTAGGGAGTTTTTACTTAAAAAACACAAATAATTTGCAGGCTGAAAATTTAGGAAATTTCTAAGTGAAAATATTTGAATACTTTTTTTTAATTCTGTAAATTCTTTTTTTCTTCCTTCCTTTCTTTTTCTTTTTCTTTTTCTTTTTCTTTTCTTTTCTTTTCTTTCCTTTTTCTTTCTTTCTTTCTTTTTTTTTTTTTTTTGAGACAGGGTTTCCCTGTGTAATGCAAGCTCTGAAGATTTTTCTATATTAGTATTATTATTTCTGAGTTTTCCTGAGATAATTTCCCCTATCCAAGTCACAGCATGGTAACTTCAGCATACACACGATACAAACATTATTAAGGCATAATTTCACTTCATTGTCAGTAACGTACGGCCGAGTTAATATTTGTTCCAGCCTCCCTAAAATGAGAACTCTTAAACATCAGTCGCAGCAAATGTGGAGAAGTCTAAAATTCTGTTGCTCTGAAAGTTTGATGAACCCAAATTCATCATTTTTCCATCCTTTTATTTCTTCATCCTTCAAGATCCCAGTGAAAACTGGGGTCCTGGGGCTTGATTACCAAGATTTTTTTTTAAGTCTTGCGGTGGTGGCACATGCTTTTAAAAGTGCTTCAGCACTTGTTCAAGACCAGCTTGGCACTTAACACCTTCAATGTATGACAAGTGTAAATGGCAGTACTGTACCACATGATCTTAGAGCAGTAAGCCAGCATAGAGGAACTTCAGATTAAAAGTTGGGGGGGGCATATGAGCTTGTAAGGATTAGCATGCACAGAAATAATGCATGCCAGCCCTTCCCTGCTCAGTACAGGGTCCTTAGCACTGACCGTGCACAGAGTCTAAAGGCCTAGGAATTGCCTGTGCTCTTTCTTCCTCCCTTTTATCTGTTGAACCTGAACTGTAGCATTTGTTAGTTATCCCAAGTCCATCACTGGGAGTCACTAAATCGCTTTAAGCCAGTGCACAATAGGAGCTTTACAGGGGACACTGTACTTAGTGAGGGTTTCTGCAAAGACTGAGATCGACTCAGCATTGACTTGATTAGAGCTCTCAAACAAAAAAACAAGCAATGCTTCTTACAGAAGCTGTAGAGTGAATGGACAAGGGAAAGCAGAACAGTGAGATGGGTCAAGAGGCAACTAACAAGCCTGGTGATCTGAGATTCATCCCTGGGACTCATGAGATTAAGGAGAGAACCAACTGCATAAATTTGTTCTGACACCCCACCTCCCCCATCAAAACACTAAAGACAAAAACAAAGAAGGGAAAAAGGAAAACCCCAGGGTGTTACATTAGTAGGGATAATTGTCAGTTCCCTTATATTAGAAAATAAAAACAACTTAATTCACCCATCAACGCCCAGTTGGGTCCTCCCTACTGAAACCCAAAGCAGAAGATCTGCTTCAAAGGTTTGTTTCAAGTGTAGAGTTCACAGACCCCCAAGCTTTGGAATTTAAAGCTCGCCTACAATTTCCAGGAACTGATTATAAAATCAAAGAGAAGCCAGGCAGAGCTCAGGAATCAATGGCTCTCTCTGTCTTCCCAGCAAGACACCGGGCTTTCTAATCGGAGAGATGATGAGTGGCTAATCCACCAGGTGAGGTGAGTGTTGATTAGATTACATTTTAGGAAGGTCAAATTCCTTAAATTCAAACACAAAGGAACTCCTGCAGAAGGAGCAGAGGTGCCCAGAGGACAACAACAACAAAATCCCTGAGCTTGAAAATAGGCCAGAACTCACATTTTAGGGAAGAGAAAGGTGTGTTATTTGGAGTCTTATAAAAACCAAAGATGAATAAAGTAAGCTGAAAAGTCCTGCCAACTCCCTGGATTCCCACGGACTCCGTTTGCCTCATCAAAACCTTAGATGAGTCATCTGAAAAACATTCTAGACACCACCTTTTCCATTTAGCAAATGGAAGTTCAGCAGACAGATAAAAAAAGATAGATACCTAAAGCCGATATCCCTTAGGGAGCTGCCAAATAATTCCCTACCTCGGAAGGGTCATTAAATATTAAAAATGCCGACAGGAGGGACTGAAGCATGGAAAGTACCAGGCTCAGACAGCACCACACTCAGGCTGCAGACGCCAGCTCACCTGTGGCCTCTCTTAGCTAAAGTAGCCCACACCCAGTTTTGGAGGGGAAGGGGAAGGAGGGGTGAAGGAATGTCTCAAGCCTTGTTCCAGACAGGGAAGAAAACAGTTTGTCAAAAAGCCTCACTTTGTTTTATAATTCTCATTCTGCACCTCACCTGACATATAACCTCTACCTAAAACATACACCTGCTCTAGCTATTAGAGGCGAACCATTCTGAGCCCTCATATTGATCACTGTCACTTGGCTCATTCATAGAGTTCATTAAACAATGCATCCATCAGGAACAACCCATTTGTCCAGTCCTCAACACTTTTATTTGGCAAAAGTCAATTAAAACTGAACTATCCACACTGTTATAAAATTGTAGACTGCCCAGAGCAGAAGAGTTCTTTTTATCTCCAACCAACCCTGGCAACAGAGGTAATCGGATACAGGGCAAGCTAACACTTGCGAGAGGGAGCTCCTTACAGAGCAAGGTGAGGACATCCTTCAGTGGGTTTCCATGGCTGCCAGCAACAAACAAAGAGCCAGAGACGGGAGCCAATGGTGGGGCTGAACACACGGGGAAGCTGAATGGTATCCTGGTGCTTGGCTGGAGCTGCAGTAGCAGTTCAACCACTGTCCAACTTGCCCCTCTCACCATGCTAGTGAGGTGAATTCTACGTCCTCAATTAAGGGGACTGAAGGGGAAAAAGTCCTAGGACCAGAAAGGGAGCTGAGTGAAACAGGACCCAAGTTAGCACTAAAGATCACGGAGATGGCTTGTAGCATCCAATCTCCCTCTTTGTTGTGGCTCCAGACTGCCTGTCCTGAGTTCTTCCCATTCTACTCTGCACCGCTAACCTATAATTTCATTACTAAGTCTCTCACCCTGCAATCTTTCAAAGGCATGCTTTGGGTAAAATGTGGGTTCAGGCAAGACTGCAAAATGACCCAGAATGTTACCTCTACTGACAATGGAATTATGTTAGCAATCACACTTTCAATAGCAGGACAGGAAATCATTTCTGAGGACTCATTCAGTTCATCCTAGATGGATGCTGTATTTCATGGAAACATATTCTACACTATAACAATATGTTGTAAACTAACAAACTGTTGGGGAGGGGTCAGTATGTTTCCTAATCTTTTGCTAATTATCTATTTTAAGAATAAGTTTATATTTAAAAAAGTTGTAAAAATCAACAAAAAATGTGCAAAAGTCTGAGGCTTCAGCTCAAAGGTAGAGCATTTGCCTAGCATACATGAGTCCTGAGTTTTAACCTTAGTGTTGCCAAATAAATAAGAAAATAAATACCAAAATGAAAGAGAAAATTATTGCTTTAAATTATTACAATACTAATAGATTTTAAAAATAATATATTTTGTTGTTATTGATCTTATAGTTATGGTTCTGGGCATGAGACTTGAGCCTTATACACACTAGGTAATGTACTATTGAGCTACATTCCCACAGCCCTACACAATAATCTTCAATAAATGAAAGTTCAATTAGAAACAAGATAGAGTAAGTACATCCTTACAGGGATAACATGAATATTGTCTTTTCATAATCACTCATCAATTACAAAGGGAGAAATGGAAAGTCTACTTCATAGAGAACCAGATTGATCCTATCTCAACCCAGTGACAAGAATGTGAACATGAGAACAGAAAAACACCACATGACTTCTGATGCTGTGCACTTAGGATGCGCGCATGTGTGTGCGTGTGTGTGTGCGTGTGTGTGCGCGCGCGCACACACACACACACAGTACCAGTAAGTATAAGTATCTTAAAACTGCAGCCCAAGGCTTAGAAGTTCCTAGCTACAGCATTAGCTGATTATTCTGAGGTACCATATTCCCATCATGGCCTACTGAAGTGACCAATATAACTTCACAGAACTGGGGGTTAAAAAGCTATGTGAGAATTGGCTGGCAGGAGCTAGTCCAAGCTGCCTCCAGGATAACATGGTGCAGAGTTCCTGTCAAAAATAAGTCACACCTTTATCCCAGCACTCAGGAGGCAGGGGAGGGCAGATCTTTGTGAATCTGAGGCCAGCTTAATCTACATAGTGAGTTCCCAGACAGCCAGGGTTACGTAGAGAGAGATCCTGTCTCAAAAGACATACAAAATCACTAGACTTAATAGTGAACCATTCATGAAGCACAAGCAAACTGAGGGCCATCCCAGAAAACATCCTGCCTACACTTAGGGCACTATACTGACTGTCTGAGTAACAGAGACCACAGGGTCATGACAACTGACTGCAGTGTGTTATCCTGGATCAAGGGGAAGGTGAAGGAGGGTGGAATGATGAATTGTATACTAGGTAACAGTATGGGTCCAGTGTTAAATGTTCCAAGTTGGATCATGGTAACGTAGCTATGTAAAGTTTGCCCCTGATCTTGAGAGAGACACAGTGGCTTTCTTAGGAGGTAACTGCTATTATCTGTAATTCACTCTTGAGTAACTCAACTAAAATCTGTATACAGGGCACAGAAAAAGTATAAACATGGACGTTGTACACCATTAAAAACTGATATGATTTGGTAATCGTATTTTATGTTTTGTGCTGTTTGTTCTTCCAGCTCTTCTGTAAGTTTGAAATGACCCAAAGTTTTAAAGTTCATTTAAAAGAAGAAGAATATCCCATCTTACTGAATTGGTAGATACCCTTCTGTTTTGCCTGACAAGTAATTCTCCTTTGGAAATGACTTCTCTTGCTCTCTTTTGGCTGTACTGGAAATGTAATCATCATTTTGGGGGGTAAGTGACAGATGCTGGTCCAGACACCTTTCCAGGGCTTTTCCAATTAGAACCAAGGGAAGAAAGTTTTCTGTCACTAGAGACAAAGCTGGGAAGATATGGCCCAGATGGGAAGATATGGCCCAGATGGGATGAATGACCACACACAGAAGAGTCTTCTTGACACTGGTACCTGGTTAGTTCCACTGCTGAGTGAGGCTGGCTTCCCTGTCTAGTTGGAACTCAGACATTGCTAGCAATGATGACGTAGATTCTGGGTAGGATGCTCTCAGTGTGCTTTGCTCCCTAAGACAGCAAACAGATGTGCTAAAGATTCAAACAAATACACACACACTGTTCCCAGTTTTTCCTGATAACATACAAACACAAAGAAATCTGCCAACTCAGAGATGAGCCAGGCTTGTGGGATAGCCGAGCTCTTTTTCTTTGCAGGTTATTCTTCCCAATTAACAGGCTACTTCCAACTTTAGGGATTACTATGCTTACAGCAGGTCAAGCCATCTACCACATCTGACTACATCTTCCGAGTATATGAGTCAATACCTACCCCCTTGTGATAGATACATTGCTCATTTACTCTTCTAGACCACAGCATCTTATACCATCAACTGTGACCCCATATGGGATGTGTAATTGAAAATGGGGTGATGAAAAATTTGGTCACAGTGGAACAATTCTGAATGCCCAATAACCTAAACATAATTCAAAATCAAAGGTGGAATGAATCTGAGGTGTTTACATCGTGCTGGCTTGCTTTGAGTCACAGGATCATGGGACATGACTGAAGACTTGGTTCTATAAAACACAAACCACGTGACACCAACGCACACTGTCTGAAACACCTCAGCTCAGACCTGAGATGACTGGATATTATTATAAACTACAGTGTATTTATTGAATATGTCAAATTTTCTGCTCTTACATGAACATAAGAGCTTAATGACAGAAAACAAAGACTTCTTATATTTCCCTATCATCATTCTTGAGGG
This sequence comes from Phodopus roborovskii, assembly GCF_943737965.1. Lineage (NCBI taxonomy): Eukaryota > Metazoa > Chordata > Mammalia > Rodentia > Cricetidae > Phodopus > Phodopus roborovskii. The sequence goes on from NW_026126576.1 coordinate 1,436,392, forward strand.
TGCAATTATCAAATCGGTATACCTATGAACTGTATTTGGTAAAATGTTTTATTTCAAAAGTTAATGCTTGATCACGGACAGTGGTGGAATGAGCCAGAGGATGAGGAGGGGTGCTGTGAGACGCTGTGTTCGGGACATGACATTGTTGAGGGAGTCTTTCTGGATTAAGCATTCTGACATCAGCGAGCGTGGAAGAGAAGAGATGCTATTGGTGGGCCAAAGCCAGACTAGCTCCTGAAAGCTCCCATGCCAGGTCCAGTTTGCATCCTCACTTTATACTCTAAATTACAAGGTGGACTGGGAAAGCAAGCAAGGTTTTACAGAAGTGTGCATGGCAGTCAGCAAGCTGTGAAGGTCAACGACCCATTGTCTCAGCTGTTCCTCCATGTCATTCTGTTCCAGGGAGCAAGGGAGGTTGTGCTTGACAAATAGGCAGTACAAACAGTGCTTTGAGTAAATCTCTAAGTAAATCAATAAATCAATATCTGATCATTGGTTGTATCTACATTATTCTACCAGCATGGCCATTGCAGCCATGAACCCACAGCAGCTGTGGGTACCTGCTGAAGACTCACACAAGAGCAAGCCAGCAAGATCAGTGGACATCGCTGCAGGCAGCACTAATTAGACTCATGGCTTACAAAAGCAAAAAAATAAAGCAAACACAAGGACAACAAAGAGGACAGGATGTTGTGGAGGTTTGAATGAGGATGGCCCCCAAAGGCTAATATTGGAATGTTTGGTCTCCAGTCTGTGGAACTGTTTAGAAAGGATTAGGAGGCATGGCCTTGTTGAAGGAGGCGTGTCACCGGGGGTGGGCCTCTTGCTTGTGAATAATTTGTAAGCTCTCAGCTACTACTGCTCCAGCACCATGCCTGCCTACCACGACCATACACCCTGCCAGGATGGTCATGAACTAACCCTCTGAAACTGTAAGCAAGCTCCCCACTGAATGCTTATTTTATAAGTTGCCTGGGTCATAGATTTAGTGACTAAGACAGATGTGAATGTGGGCAAGAGACTGGTTGGGGAACAGCCAGAGAAAGAGGGGGGAAACGGGCTGAAGACAGGATCAAGACACATTGTATACATGTAAGAAATGGTCAAAGAGTAACTAAAAGATGTTTTAAAAATGGCTTTTGAGAACCAAGCATGATGTCAACGCTTATAATACCACCACTGGAAGTGAAAGCAGGAGGCGACACAGCCAGTTTGAGACTAGTCTGCTAGCCTGGGCTGGAGACTTCATCTGGAAACAGGAAAGGAAAGCGAAGGGAAGGGAAGGGAAGGGAAGGGAAGGGAAGGGAAGGGAAGGGAAGGGAAGGGAAGGGAAGGGAAGGGAAGGGAAGGGAAGGGAAGGGAAGGAAAAGAAAGAAAAGGGGCAGGCAAGCTGGCTATGGGTAAAGGCACTTGCCACCAAGCCTCACAACCCAAGTTTCTCCTGTGGGAACCACACAGTAGAAGGAGAGAATGCCACACTCCTTGTACATGTGTAACATATATAATACAACACACATATTTTTTCAAAAGAAAAAGAAACACTATAACAATTGCTGCTCAAGTTGCTGATCTGAGTTGCATTTATTTTTTAAAAAAAAATCACTCAATTAATTTGGCCTTGGGATTAGGTCAGAAATTCCAACAGTTTCTAAAATGACCCTAAACATACTTCTGTCATTTTGTCCAGAAAATTTGTACTAAGCCCCATTCTCAGCACTAGGGATTATAAAATCAAAGCATCAGTCAGCAGTGTCAAATATTCAGCCAAGATTTAATTTTTTCATGTGAAATGAATAAACATATCCATCTCACTAGGTTGCATACTTGCTTTCATCCTTAATAAGTGGTAAAATTACTTGTAATACCAAAGACTTGCTTTAAAATCAATGTATGTCACTGTGTGATTCGTGAAGTTATTGTATTCACCCTGAGTCAAGTAAAAACTTTTTGGGCAAAAAGGAGTCATGATAGAAAAAGTTGAAGAGTTCTGCTCTAGATTGCAAGCTTGGAGCAACTGACAGCTCTGATGCTGCCCCATCGAGGATGCTAAGTAGCACCAATGGTCTACTTACTAGGTGTGGGCAACATTCTTTCCCTAGTTGTGACAGCTAAAATTGTCTCCAGACACTGCAGATGTCCCCCTAGGGGACAAGACTGACCCTAGTTAAGGACAGTTGCTCCAGATTTCCAATGTTTTATTCTTCAGAAAATCTAGAGTCACTAGAAACCTACGTAATTGAGCCCTGAGGGTTATCCTAGATAAAACAGCTTTTGGGGGAAACTATGTCTCAGCATTATTCCACTGGCTTCAGTTGAAATACGATGCAACAACACTCAGAAGTCATTATTTTAATAACCCCAGGTGGTTACTGAGGACACTGTTGATTACATCATGTAATAGCCCTTTATGAGGACCCATGGGAGAAGTTTCCAAGCCTTAGTGCCCAAGTTGACTATGTTCCTTCCTGCTTTGTTTAAATCTTAATGGCCATGGTGAGCTGCACACTGGCCACTTGCTTTGGTTCTTAAGAGAAATTAAGCTCAAGTTTGTGGACTGACAGCTTTATATTGGCCAAACTAAATTTAGTTTTAAACTAACTGTGTTTCTTGCAGCATCTAATTATTTCTATTTGTTGTCTTACTTAAAGAAAACTCCTATTTCATCACTTACCATATGTAAGTTTTGACAGTTGAGATAGACAAAACAATATTAAGTGGCCTCAGAGCACAGCCTGATGCTCTTGCTCATTTTTGTTTAAAGTTTTGTTTTGTGGAGACAGGGTCTTAATTTGGGATCCTCCCGCTTCGGTCTCTCAAATTCTGGGATTATAACTATTTGTGTGCCATCATGTTCAGACAACTAGATGCATCGTCACACATGTGTGTTACCAACTTCAGATATCAGATGTACTCACTAATATCTTCATCTTAGGGAAATAAGTCTTTTTATACATGACATTGTTAGCGAAATACTTTTGGTAACTAAGAAATCTCTTTTGTTTATTATTTGTTTTTCTTTTATTTTGTGATGCTGGCATGGGACTACTGGGGTCTAGTCCATGCCAGGCAAATACTCTAGCACTAAGTCACACCTCCAGCCCCAGCAAGTAGAGAAGTGTGGAGTAATGCACTACTCACCTGTGTGAACTCTTTAATTGCATTCTACTGTCAGGACACTAGGTTCCCTTTCTGTGTGAGAAGCTGTGAAGGTCCACTGCTGGGTACGTCCCAGTGGTCAGTTGGGCATGCACTGTGTCCCTTGGGCCTTTCTCCTTGGACCTGCTCTTCCTCTGGCCTGTGGTGTCAGATTGTACCACAATCTATCTCCCTTTCTATCACCCAAAGAAACATGGGTTTTGGGTGGCTTAGTTTTTCTAAAACATAGCTCCTCATCTGAAAATGGGACTATCTTAGGGTTTCTATTGCTTTGACTATGGCCATGGCAACTCTTATAAAGGAAGACATTTAATTAAAAAACATTTAATTGAAAACAGTTTTAGCCAGGTAGTGGTGGTGCACGCCTTTGAAACCAGTACTTGAGAGGCAGAGGCAGGCGGTTCTCTGTGAGTTTGAAGCCAGCCTGGACTACAGAGAGAGTAAAAAAAAAAAAAAAAAAAAAAAAAAAACAAAAAACCCAAAACCAACCAACCAACCAACCAACCAACCAGCTAACCAACCAAACAAACAAAACAGTTTCATGGTGGGACATGACAGTGTGAAGGCAGACATGGTGATGGACAATGAGCTGAGAGTTCTACGTCTTGATCTGTAGGCAACAGGAAGTGAACTGTGTCATTGGATGTAGTTTGAGCATATGAGACATCAAAGTCCACCCTCACAGTGACACACTTCCTCCAAAAAGCCATACCTACTCCAACAAAGCCACACCTCCTAATAGTGCCACTCCCCGTGGGCTTATGGGGGCCAATTACACTCAAACTACCAGAGGAAAGAAGCATCAATTTCACTAAGTTTTCTAGATTGTTAAGTGAAAATTGAATGTAAAACATTGATCAGGAAGCCCAAAGAAAGTAGGGCTGTGGTGGTGCACACCTTTCATCCTGCCACTTGGGAGGCAGAGGCACCTGGTGTGATGTCAGTCTGGTTCCATAGTGAGTTCCAGGACAGACAGGGCTACACAGAGAAGCTATCTTAGAAAAAGAAAACATAGAAAGAAAAAAACAACAACAACAAGAACAAAACCCCTCAAAGCCCAAAGAGGACTGTGAGATGGCACATCACCTTCCAGAACTTGTTCCTTAGTCTGATGACCCAAGTCTCATCTTTGGGACCCATGTGGTAGGAGAGAACCAACTGTTGCAGATTGTTCCCTGACCTCCACATGTGCACCCCTGCATGTGTTGCCCCCCCACACAATGATTACACATAAAATAAATGAGCAAATATAATTTTAAGAAACTGGGTACTCAAGATGGCTTAGTGGGTGAGGATGCTTGCCACCAAGCCTGGAAACCGAACATTGATCCCCTGGACTCACACAGGAGAAGGAGAGAGCCGATCCCTGAAATTTGCCCTTTGACTCTCACACATCCATGAATGCATTGTGAATGCTGCCCACTCCCTCTCCATTCCAGGCCACCCCTGCTGACATAGACAAGATGAATAAAGGCATGCAATTAAAAAAATTAAGGCCCCTCAATTCTCTTAATGCCATGTTCTGCACCAACACTTATGATGTCACTCTTTGTTTTGTTGTTCTGAGACTTCCTATACAGCCAAGTGATCTTGAACTCCTGGACCTTCTGCCTCCACATCCCAAGTGCTGGGATTATAGTCAAGCACCAAATGTCACCTCAAGTTCACATGAAATTACATCTCTTTCTATGCTATCTGCTTAGTTCTGGGACACTTTGTCAAATTCTGTTATTCCATAAAATTGACTCGATGTTCATTATATATGTGATAGGACAAATGCATTATTTTCTTTTTCTTATTGACATTTGGCATTATTTTCTACTTATTTCTTTTTTTTTAATTTGAAAATAATCTTGACAAGCAAAAAACAAACAAATGAAAAAAACCAACCAAACAAAAACCTCTATTTTTCTTTTGAAACCACAGCATGCTTCTCCAGAAACTTCTCAACGGTGATTTGTAAACAGAGTCTGTGCTATGAAGGTCATCAAATTCTATGCTAGAATCAATACTTCATATTTTCTTTTTATCAGCAGGCCTCTTTTTCATCCTGTTACTTGTCTGATGACCATCATTGCATAGGATTCTTCATGAAAGTTAATGGTGTCAACAGCCTTTTGTCCCTTTACTTCCATTTTCAGGCAGGTGGTAATACTTTGGGGCAGTTCTTTGCATCAGACCCGGTGTAACTGGGTTTGCTGTATGCTGAATACAAGGCACTCCTCTGCTACCACTGGCTGACTGTACGTTGGGCTGAGACTAACTTCTGGGCAAGGTCTACTAAAATTTAATACATATTATATGCCTTATGGTCTAGGTACATAACGTATGGTAATCCTAGGTATACAAGTCACAGACATAAGTACTTGTGCCCACTACAAAACAATCATTAGCATCTTCATGGAAGTGCTATTGATAACAGCTAGGGTGTTACCCCAGACATCCATCAGTGGATAAGCTATGGTATAGAGATACTGTGGACTCATGCACAGAGAGAAAGTGGACTGTGGGCACTTTCTGTGGGAAGCAACTATACACAAGGATCTGATGAATCTCGGCAAAGGAACTCAAGGAGCCAGACAATGTTCTGGAACACACACCAGTGACTCCTGCTCTGCTGAGGACAGGGTTAGCTAAAACTTTGATAACTATGGTTAACAGATAGAACTTGGAGGAGATTCATAACTGGGAAGGAACACACCAGGGGCTTCTCAGCTCCTAGTAGTGCTCCTTTGCTTTGATATTGGCACTGGTTACACTATCATGTTCTACTTGTGAATTTTCACTGAGCTGTGCACTTTGGCTCTATGCACTTTGCTATTTGTACTGATACTTCAACATAAATCATGAAACAAGCAGAATTTCCAGTCTCATCATAGCCTTTCTCCACCTTCCCCATCTTCCCTGGCAGTCACACCATCTTCCATCTTTCCCTGCACACTGTTTGTGGCTGCTATTTAAACCTTCTTTATTGCCTGTTAGAATCATTAACAACATGGAATTTTTGGCCAAAGCATGATCCTCAGGACCTAGAATTTCCCCCTAGTATACAGCAGGTATTCCATAATATTCATAGACGATGTGCAGATGAACCCTGAAGTGATGAGAGTATGGAGTATTCTTTTAATAAGGAGTCTTTCTTGTATTTGTGAATTCATTGTACACTTGGTTTGCTTAATCTTTAACTAAGAGTTAAAAAAAAACAAACAAAACAACTCCCCTTTTTGAACTGTGAGGCAGGCCACACCTATGGACACTGTAGGTGGAGTGTGTGAGCAGTGGTTCTAGTCACACAGACGGGAGCCAAGATACAGAGACGTGTCAGATCCCCAAAAGACATTTACTCTTCTGGCCTCACTGGCTTCACATATAGTAAGAACACAAGGAACAACTGGCCTTCATGCTTCATGGACTTTGGAGGATGAAAAGAAAAATGACAGAAAGATAATCTCAAGAAGTAAAGTGTATCACAAGAAAACAAGTGTGGAGGTTTTATGGGTGTGTACCCTAATTGCAAAGATACAGGCATCATGACCAAAGTGTCTGCAGACAGCGTCACAGAAACTTGATCACAGTGAGATAGGGATGGGGAGGGAGGGAAAGAGGAAAGAGGAGGGGAAGAAGGAGAGAGAGGGAGGATGGCAGGGGAGAGGGGAAAAGAGGGGTATGCGATTTAGTGCCCTGCTGTCAACTTTAGGAATATAATGTAGATGAACTTGTGGTGACAGACATGAGGAAGGAGGGTAAACTGGACCATACTTTCCCCGGGTACTGCCCTGGCTAGTGAGTAAAGTTTACTTTCAGTTGAAGACAGACAGAGGACTTGAATAATTTGTTCTTGGAATGAGATTCCAATTCACTTAAAAAGAAACCAGACCCTAGTCTCCACTAAAGGAAAAATGGTGGACTCCAAAGTCATGGCAATAAAAATACAAGGACAGCCTGGGCTTGTCCCATTGTATCAGAAAGTAAGGATGTGTGCAAAGGGTACAGACGGGCAGGGGTGGCACAGGTCTGTCATCCCAGCTCTTGGGAGACCAGAGACAGAGAGAAGAGAATCAGGAGTTAGCATTCAGCCATAAATAAATAAAAATAAATAAAGTCAAACAAATAGCGAGCAAGTGATGGGACAAACCAAACGGGCACAGGATCCAACTTAAAGGGGATTCCATTAGCCACAGTGGGGAGGGATGTTAGCATTAAAACGAATGGCAGAGCTAGATAGCAGCAGATTAAATAAAGAGGAGCCCATGAACCCATGCAGATTACTTAAAATCATTTTAAAGGGTAAAGAAGGCAAAGAAGGAAAAGCTGTTCTTTAGATGAAGTGTGAAGGTGTCAGAATTCAAAATCATCATTGAAGGTGACCACCCTGGCAACACAAGATGGTTGGCCAGGAGTGTAGGGAAAGAGGACATTCTCTAAGTATCGACTCCAGGCAATTTGTTTATTACAAAGGGACAAGGTAGCCTCACAGTGTAGAAACCCAGCAGACATCAGTTTAATTCTAAGTGGGATGTACTTGTACTCTTTGCCTCCTGTGAGACATCCTGAAGGACCCCACAGCATTTCTGTAGTAACCCTACAGGACCTGTGGTCCTCAATCTTCGGTATGTAGAAGAAGACTTGGGGATCCGGAAAGGATGCAGGGGCCAGGCTCCGGAGACACACCCAGCTTGGTATGTGTTTGAAACTCCAGAGTTAAACAAATAGTGGAGAAACATTTTTCCAAGGCAATCTGCCTGTTCTCTTCAAATGTACTAGTGTAGTAAAAGCACAGGAAGACAGAAGGGACTGCAGAGTAGGGACAATATTCCATCTTAGGTGGGACCTTGGCTCAGAAAAAAAGAAGAAAAACAGTTAAAACAAAACGTTAGAACCAGGGAGAGATCTGAGCCAGGATGGATCACACACACAAGTTGTGAACCAGATATTTGCTGTACAGCCATTACCTAGGTAGTTCCCAGCACCCAAGAGATATTACCAAGGTAAGTATTTTTTAAATGAATTCCTCTATATTTTTTGTGTGTACGAATGTATTCATGTGTGTGCATACGTGCATGTATGTGTGCACGTGCTTGTGGAATCCAGAGGTCAACCTCAGGAATTTTCTTTCTCAGGAATGCTGCCACCTTGCTTTTGAAGGCAGTGTCTCAGGCAGGAGGTAGTGGTGGAGAGCCAAGGCTAGCCAATTACTAAGTTGGCTGATGGAAGCTCCCAAGAATCCTGCTGTCTTCATTTCCCCAGCAACACAGACTTTACACATGTTATCACCAGGCCAGGAGATATATATATATATATGTATGTATGTATGTATGTATGTATGTATGTATGTATGTGTATGTATATGTATATATACACATACATATATATATAGAGAGAGGGAGAGAAAGACACACACACACACACACACACACACAAGCATGTGTTCTAGGAATGGAACTCAGGTCTTTATGTTTGCATAGCAAGTGATTTACCAACTGAGCCATCTCCCCAGACCCCCTTCTAAGTTTTCTTTTACTTTATTATTTTACTTTTTTATTTTAACTTTGTGTGAGTATGTGTGCTTGTGTGCACTTGTGTGCATGTGAGTGCAATTGCTGGAGGAGGCTGGAGGCGTGAGATCCTCTGGAGCTGCAATTGCAGGGAGCTGTGAGCTGCTTGATGTGGTTACCGGGTCCTCAGCAAGAGCAGTACAGTCGGAACCTTAGAGCCATCTCTCTAGCCCAAAGCTAAACTTTTGATGGCAGTGCCAGCAGACCGTGGGTCCCTTTTCTTCTGCTTTCATTCTCACTAGCATCTCTCCCACCCCACCCCCACCAACCTGAGGGCAGAGTCCCCACTATATTACCAGGCAGAGGAAACTATCCCCCATCTATGGTTAGACTGGCTCCACCATTCCACCAAATCTGAACTTTCTTTATACCCTATTGCGCCAACACATTTTCAAAGTAAGGGAATGAATGTTTATGAGTCTGCCCTGGAAATTGGAGGTGTGGTGAGCTTGGCCAAATAGTCATGCATGCAAGACAGGGAGCCTAAATAGGTCAGGTACTGCTAATGAGCATGCAGCTTCTAAGGCTCCCACATCTGATACCTGAGTGGGGAAGACTGGGGAAGGGACAAATAACCATTATGAAACCAACAGTGAGAACCAGGCGCCCAGCTTCTGTCCTCACCCTTACACATGTAAGATTGCACACACAGCAGGCTTTAATTACCGCCTTCTAATTGCTTAAACACAGCCCGGCAACAATTTACAACGACAATTTGAATTTGTAGTAGGAGAGCATTCCGATAGAAAACTAGTCATTGGAATAAAAAAGTGCAAGGTGCTTACAAGATAATCAGAGATGATTAAAGGGAGAAAGGGATGAATCAGGAGAAAGTTATAGTCCTGATGTTAAAACTAAACCTTTGAGTGAAAAATGCTCCCTGCTAAAGTTACTGCCCTATATATCTGGGTATTTTACCAAAGTAAATATACAAAGATAACTTTTGTTTTCAGGACTATTGTGCCTCCATCAGATTAGGCATTTCATCCATCCATCCATCCATCCACCCACCCATCCACCCACCCATCTACCCACATATCTGAACAGCACATACAACATTCCATGAGAGTCCTGACTAAATAAAAAGGAGAAAGTGAGGCCCACTCCTGTCTCCATGCTTTCCTCCCATGATTGATTGACTGTATCTTCAAACTGTGAGCCCAAATAATCCCTTCCTCCCTTAAATTGCTTTTGTCAGATATTTTATCAAAAAACATAACTAACAGTATCTAATTGTGGCTGTATATGCTCAGATACTGCTAATGCATGAGGACAGGTTCTTACATGATCCTCAGGTGTTGGAGAGTACTGTTGACAACAGAAATAATACATCTTTACTTGGAGCTGGAGAAATGGCCGTTAAGACTGCTCTTCTGGAGGATCCAGGTTCAATTCCCAGTATCCACATGGTTGCCCACACCCTCTTTGGTTCTAGGGGTTCAGACTGCCTCTTCTGCCCTCAATGGGCATTGTATGCACACAGTGCACAGGTATACACAGACAAATACACACATTAAGAAAGAAAGGAAGAGAGAAAGAAAGAAACCTTGACACAGTACTCCCTGCCCAAGCAGAGAGCTTTTCTTACATACTTATTTGTTGGCTCCTCAGGACCAGTCTGGACCAGTCTGTAAAGAGCTATGGTATCAGCCCTGTTTCATGGGTGAGGAAGCAAGCTCAGAATCACTCCACCTGCAAATGGTGAAGCTGGGATTCAAGGTTGCATAGTCCTCCTGCCCCATGTCATGATGGAAGCCAAAGTGTTCTCCATTTTTCAAAGGAGTGAAAGCCGATCTTGGCTGGTGTCCACCATCTAGGAATTACTGACTTCAGGAGAAAATCCTCCTTTTCTAACGTGGGAATTATTACATGCTTGTTGCAAAATTAGTTATGACATATGTAGCCAATTAAATGTGTTTTCCTGACAAGAATACTTTGATTTAGTAATGAATCTACATTGTAATCTGCCCCCGCGAGATAGCCTTCACTTTGCCTACTTTGTTATGGCATGGATGGCTCTGATTCAGTTTCTGAAGAATAGAATAGGAACCCTTATAGCCCCCAGACCAGGGCTCCTAAGCTTCTGAAAGGATGACGAATGGCTAATAATAACATCAGCTTCCAGGATGGCTTCAAACAACAGAGGACAGAGCCAGCCATGGTGGTACTTCACGGTAATCCCAGCTCTTGGAAGACTGAGGCAGGAGTATCAATAATTCTGGGCCAGTCTGGAAAGACAGAATCTAGAAAAACCAAAACCAAAATAACCACCCCCCCCAAAAAAAAAGCAAGACACGGAGAGGCTAGATGGATGGGTTGACGGGATAGATGGGCAAAGAAAGAGAACATAGAAGTCTGTGTAGACTAGGATAGCCTCAAATGCATGGTGACCTGTCTACCCCTGCCTTCCATGTGCTGGGATTAAAAGGCATATGCCACCATACCATACCAGGCTGCAAAAAAAATTCTTATAGCCCATTTCTGAGATGATGGTATTCCAAAAATACCTGATGGAGTATATAAATGTTTTACAACAGTTCATATTCAATTCTACTATTATGAAATATAGGTCTTCTAACTGGATTTTGAGATTCTTGTCCCAATGTATTCAATAAATATTTGAGTTCCTACTTGGGCCAGCAATATACCTGTGAACAAATAATTCAATATTAGTTCCAAAAAAAAAAAAAAAAAAAAAAAAAGGCTGGCTAGTTGTTGGGGGGTATTTTGTAGGGGGGTATTTTGTATTTTGTTTTCTGCTTTATGGACGCACCCTTGCACATTGCTGGGCTTCAGGTTTTTATCTTTGAAAAAAGGGGACAATTACATTTGCTTCTAGCAGTCTAGGGAGGTAGCAAAAACAAATGACAGTGCAGGGGAAAAGGCCCCAAGGACTATGGTCCAAATGGCAGGTGTCACACAAGCTCCTCTTATCAAGACTCTGATTCCCACACTTGTGGCTTTGGAAGGGAACACGCATCTGAACACATTGTTTAAAACAAGCACAGTTTCAATGTCAGACAAACAGAGAGGGAAAACCCACAAAGCCACATGAAACAGGGAAAGGTGAAGTATTTATTACAGACCTTCCACAGTCATTTAAAACACAGCATTCGATTTCTTTGTTCCTCGTGGACCGGCTGGTCTTCAAACCAGCTCTCATGTTTGGTTTAGGACTTTGCTTGGTAAACACTGGTGTTTAGATGGCTGGGTTTTAGGAGATCACACCCAACTGTCCTGCCTGACAAGTTGGTTTCTGCTACTGAGCCTTTAAACTACTTCTTAATCTTAAACCAAGTTGAGAGTGAAGCACACACATACAAATTCACATTTGTAAACATTCTCAAATGGCAAATGCTAAACTCAGCAGGGTCTGTGTACCACTGGGAGTGCTGGCTGTGGAGTAACCCTTGATAGGAACTACAAGTGGGCTACTGACGGTCATGGACTGGGTAGTGAGGAGCGCGCTTCATGTTCCATTAAGTCATGTGGAAGCTAACCCCTCTATTGTTTTTTGGGTTTTGCTTGTTTGTGACAGGGTGTCATGTAATCCAGATTGGCCTTGAAATCACTATGTAACCTACTAGGGTGACCTTGCAGCCATGATCCTTTGGCCTCCACCTCACAATATAGTATTGCAGGAGTGGGCCACCATGCCTGGTTTAAGTGTCCTTCCTTCCTTCCTTCCTTCCTTCCTTCCTTCCTTGATTCCTTGATTCCTTCCTTCCTTGATTCCTTGATTCCTTCCTTCCTTCCACAAACATGAGGACATGAGTTCAGATCCCTAAATGCAGTAGCTTATGTCTGTGCCATTATCCTAGTTCTAAATCCTTTTTCTTAAAGCACCATCAGTTAGGATAGTAAAAGTCTTTCCATGAACATGTCCTAAAATAAAGCCTCCTTGTCATGCACAAACCTGTACTAAATATTCAAATATTTTCTTTCAACTCCACCCCCAGAGATAGGGCCTTGCCATGCAGCCCAGATTGGCCTAAAATTGGAAATCATTCTGTAAAAACCTCCAAAATACTGAAATTACGAGCATGTGTCACTGTGCCCTCCAAGTACTTTTCTAGTCTAGAACCCTTTCCTCTAAAACATAGGTAGGCTTGGATTATTTATGATCAAGTCTCAACTTTTTATTTTTAAGACATTCTTTTTTATATATCTTTAGTTGGCCTGAAATTCAGTATGTGGACAAGGTTGGCCTTGAACTCAAGAGATATGGCTGCCTCTGAACCATGAGTGCTGGCATGAAAGACATGCATTAACATAAAGTCATTGATTTTGGTAGACTCTTTTTGTTTGTTTGTTTGTTTTTCTGCTTTCCTTTCCATCCCTGAGTTTCTGTATCCTGTGGTACAGCAAAGAGGAAAGCCAATTACAGTCTGGGCAACTGAGCTGATGATAGAGTGGAGAATATATTGGAAGATTTGGCTAAAATGGCATTATATACTTAATGGAATCTCTCTTTGCATATACTCAACACCTGTTCATCCTAGAGCAATCAGAAATTGATGGCTTATTTGCATGGAGAAACATACCTAACTCTAAGAGCTGAAGTAGCCCTGTGGCTGGTTTTACAGGTTGCCCAAATGTCTTCAAAATAGGCTCACCAGTGAGTGCAGCATCAAGAGGCATGGCAGATACACAAAAACCCCAGGCCCCACCCCATCACACACTTCTAAATTTGTATTCCTAGAGCTTCTCTGTATTGGATTTCAAGGCTCCTAGTAATAGAATCCACTCTGGAAAACTGAGTTTAGAAAAAAAAATAGGCTTCTGTTTGGTAGTGAAATTGAAGGAAAATTGAAGGTTGAAAATGACTAATTTTAAGGTTGCTGTGCAGAATTGCATTTTAGTTGGACTTAGTCCTTTCCTGGGCCCATTTTGCATTTTGATCCATTTATCTTTCCATAGAAGTTACATTGATTTTGCTCACTTGATATATAATTACCGAGGGCCTGCTATGGATGTTTGTCTATGTACCATCAGCAGGGAGATAAAGATGAAACTGGATTAAGCGGGGATTGGGTATAGAACAGTAGTGGAACCCTTGCCTAGCATGTGCCAGAGGGGAAGCCTTAGTACCACCGCCACCACCACCGCCACCACCACCAAGTATTAACAATAAATCTTTTGTGGAAATGGATAAGAACAGTGGTAGGACAGCTGTCCACAGAGAAGGGGCATCAAGGAATGAAGAGAGTGAGGCTAAGAGATGCAGACTGGTATGCAGCACTATTGCAGTTAAATAAGGATCAGGATAAACAAATAGGCCGAATAGATGTTTATTCAGGGAGAAATAACTTACAATCCAGACAGATGAACACCAGCAAGTTCCACCGGATGCTCTCCTGTCCGAGTCCTGCCAGCAAGAGAGTATTCCTCGTTCTTTCTCAGACCTGCTTCCACAGGTCACTTCTATCTATGGCTCCACCCGCCGATGGGCATGGTCAGTGCCACAGAAGGAGACCAAGTAACTATCTCACTACACAGCACAAATGACTAGTGCTGGATAGCACAGGAGGGTAACCATGGCTGGGAAAAAGTAATTGACTACTTCACGATAGCTTCTAAAGAGAACTTAAAGTGTTCTTACCATAAATACTAAAGGGTTGAAATGAAGGCTGCTTATCCTGATCTAATTGTTATAGATGGTACATATGCACTAAAATGTCATACAGCACCCCACAAACATACATAGACTAAAATGCCATAATGAAAATCAGCAAAAGTTGCTGAACCCAGGTTATCTGACTCCAGGGTAAGCCCACCACACTGCTCTTCAACAACTAATATATTTAACGATAGGGATAAAGCAATGCCAGTTGTCTTTTCACAGTGGATCCTTTGCTTTTCTAGGTCATCGAGATAGAAGTCTCAACTTCCATTGAATTTGGCTAGAAAGAAGGGCAAGTCAATGTTTTTGGATGGAAGGAAGTCAACAAAATCTTTGTATTCTCTTGATACACATTAAAACACTTAATGGCTATCCCGGTTTTGTATCCATCATTTTGATTTAAACCTAATCCCAGGGGCTGAGGAGATGACTGGGTTGGTAAGGCGTTTACTATGTATCATGAGGACCTGAGTTAGTTCCTTGGCACACATAAGAGGAGAAGAGGAGGGGCTGGAGAGGGGTTAAGAGCACTGGCTGCTCTTCCAGAGGTGCTGAGTTCAAGTCTCAGCACCCACATGGTGGCTCACAACCATCTGGTGTTGTTCTCTTCTGATGTGCAGGCAGGAACAGTGTATACATAGTAAATAAATAAAATTTTAAAAAAATGGAGAAGAAGAGAAAGCTGGGTGTAGAAATGCATGCCTATTGTCCTAGAGCTAGGGAGGATCTTTTTGGCTCAGTGACTAGCCAGTCTAAACTCAGCAAAAGACACCCCACCCCCACCCCAGGAAAAGGCAGAAAGTGACTGAGGAATATACTTGACATTGACCTCTGGCTTCTGCATGCACAGGTGCACAAGTACATGCATATACATGTACCTACACAGGAACACATACACATACACTCTTACATGTGGGGACACTCTCTCTCTCTTTCTCTCTCTTTCTCTCTCTCTCTCTCCCCTATTCAAATGGCTAGAAAATCCAGTTGAAGTTATAAAATTAAATATAGGAAATGTATTAATTATAACATGAAAACTGAAACTTTCCCCCAAACTTCTCCCAGCATTAATTAAGGTGCATATGATGCTATACATTTCCTATTTCCTATGATGCATTCTTATATGTAAGTAAACAGTTCAGTTGAACCTAACCATATGGAAGTCACTGTTCTGTAGCTCAATCCATTTAAAGTCTACAGCATTTACACTTATTTCCATGACAGTCAAGGAGACTCAAATATTCTTGGAAATATAGTTAACACCCTACCATGTGAGTGGCTTGCTATTTGTTTAATTCATGTTGAAACACATTTAAACAATCTCTGGCTTCCTGGTATTAGAAATAATGATGAGAAGAAACTTTTACTTATTTATTTAAAAACAAATTTATGCTGAACCTGGGCATGACTTCACACTATTGTCTTCTTAATGTTGGGGAAGCTGAGGCAGAAGATCAGAAGTTGGAGGCCAGCCTGGGCTATACAGTGACTTTATCTCAGAGTACAAGTAAACAAAGTGTCTTTTTGAGAAGGCTTTTTTTTTTTTTCCTCTTTAGATTGTTGTTTTTGAGACAGAGTTTCTTTATATAATCTCAAATGTTTTGGAACTTGCACTGTATATCAGGCTGGCCTCGAAATAGAGATCTGTCTGCCTGGGACTCCTGAGTATAAGGATTAAAGGCATGTGCCACCATGCTCTGCCTACTTTTTGTTTTTCTCTAAAGTTTGTGGTTGCATAGACTCAGTCAGTCCTGGAAAGATGGATCCCTCATCTTACTGCAAGTGGCCAGGTAACCTTCCATAAACAGCCAGGCTTGTAAGAGACTTAGAGGCCTCCAGATTCACATGCTTCAATGCAAATGACATTGAGATTCTGGGGACATTATGCAACACACCATCAGTGAAAGTGAGGTTTGGGATGCCAGGCCCAGGCTTCTCCTAATGAAAGAGCACACTGTATGGCATCTGGGGTAGGAGGAAAGAAAAAAAATAAGCAGCTTTGCTTGTTCTTGTGGGAGCTCATTTCTTTAACTGGCCTACTAATGTTCGGCTCACCTACATTTCCACATTTATTTAAAACACAGAGAGGTGAGTAGTTATTAGGAAAGCAAAGGGTGTGCAATGCTATCGAGGAGGCCTGACCGGCTGGGCCACTGTGTCCTCTGTGTTGACAGACTGTCTTCTCCTTCTAAGCCCATGGGACAGGAGGTACTGACTGGCACAGCACCTAGCTCAGCCTCTCTAACTGACTTCAAAGATGCTTCATTTAAAGGGAAAACAATATGGGGGTTGGGCCCAGTGGTGAGGAAAGGGGATGAATAAGAACAAGGAATGGCAAATCTGTATGAAAATGCCACAATGAAGCCAGTGCTTTGTATGTCAGTCAAAAACAAATAAAATACTCTGAAAACAGTAACAACAAATAATTGGAACACATCTACGTTTTATCTGTGGCATTCCCATGAAAATGGTATAACGTTGAGAGTTTTTATTTTACTATATGTATTTATTGTGTGTGAGCATGTATGTGAGGGAGCATGAATGCATGTCAGAGGACATCTAACAGGAGTCTCTCCTTTCACTATGTGGGTCCAGGGGACAGGACTGAGGTCCTCAGGTTTGTCAGCAGGTGCCTGTATCCTGCCAGCCATCTCCCCAAGTCGCAGCATCTTTCCTGAGAAAGGGTCTCACCATGCTAGTAAGATTGGCTGCAATTTCTTGTGATCCTCCTACCTCTACCTCCCAAGTGCTAGGATCACAGTTGTGTGCCACCAAGCCCGACATTCAGTCTTAAACTCATATTTTAGCTTGAAAAAAATTTTGTGTTGGGAATCTGATACCATGTTCTTAGATATGCTATGTAAGTACTCTACCACTGAACTACCTCCCAAGCCCTTATGAAATCAAATTTAAAAACTAATGTGTATGCATATGCACAAGTATCCATGAATGTATGCCAGGGCACATCCTAGAGGCCAGGGGATAATTGTTGATTCAATTCTGTCATTCTACCTTTATGCAGGTTCCAGGGACTGAACTCAGCTGGTCTTTTTCCCACTGCCCCCAGACAGGGTTTTGCTTTTTTTTTTTTTTTTTTTTTTTTTTTTAACAAGCTATTTATTTGAAGTTCAATATTTGTGTATGTGTGTGTGTGTATTCATGTGTGTGCTGATTACAAAATCCTTAATTCTATATTGTAGAACCAAGAAAATGTTTTGAATGTTTATTATTATTATTATCATCAGCATCATCCAAGGCAAGAGTAACAAGTACTATCTGGGGGTTACAGATATGTGTAGTTTCTGCAAGGTACCTGGAACTGTAAGGAAATACTATGCCTTAAAGATATGCAAGAGAACAAAAGGACAATGAAGACAGCATTTTTAGGCTGCAAGAAGTATAAAAGTAATAGCTATGATAATAAGGCAATGTTAATCAGAGGCCCTAGTCTTTAATAGAGTATAATAATTGTTTTACTAGAAAGAAAACAGAAAGATAAATAATACAGGTTCTGGAGCCAGCCTCCCTAGGTCTGATCACTCCATTAATGAGCTATTTAATATTTATCAAATTATTTCCTCTATTCATGCCTCCACTTAGTCATTTGTTAAAGCAGTAATACAGACAACCTCATTGACAGTGATAAACCAGTCCCTGCTATGTGACAAGCTCTTAGCAGAGCAGTGCTGTGTGTTGGTCAGCTTTCCATCTCCACACTAATATTCAGGCTACAAGGAGAAAAGGGGTTAAGAGACAGCACAATGGATGGAATGTTTGCTGATCAAAAGTGTAGACATGAAGATCCAAATTTAGCCCCAAACATTCACATAAAAAAGCTGTGTGTGATGGGATTCACCTACTCGCACTGGGAAGGCAGAGATTGATTCCCAAGGCTCACTAGTCAGCCAGCCTAGCCTACTTGGTAAACCTAAGGTGACTGGTCTCAAAAAACAAGAAAGTTGGATGGTAGAGGGATGATGGGATGTCGATCATATTTTACTTCTGGTCTCTATAAACACACACACACACACACACACACACACATGCACATAAGAATATAGATGAAGGGATAGGTAGGTAGATAGACAGACAGACAGACACATACATGCATACATACATACATACATTCATACATACATAGAAAAGTTTTATTTTGGCTCATGGTTTGGGAGGTCTCAGGTCACAAACGGTTGAACCACTGATAAAGCTGCACAGTGCAGGAAAACTGTTACAGACCCAAATCACTCACTTCTTGGCCAGGAAGCAAAGTAAAAGATACTTGATACCACCAGAGAACAGACCATGGGCTTGCTTGTTCTTATGTTCTGCCTGTTTTTGTTGTTCCCCACAAGATCATTGAGAGAGAGAGAGAGAGAGAGAGAGAGAGAGAGAGAGAGAGAGAGAGAGAGAGAGACAAGGACAGAGAGAGAGAGAGAGAAGGTTCTACGCTCAGTGTATACCTACCATGACTCTATGCACATAAGAAGAGAGAAGACAGCCAATGCTATCATAATTTTCCTAGCCTGGGTTAGGGCTATTGACTATTATAAAGGGGTGCTTGAGGTAAATTCTGGCTACTCCTGCATTTCAGACAGTCAGGAAAACCTACAGGCATCATAGCCTGGGGAGGACATCTAGTCCTGTTTTCTTTGGTTTCTCTATGTGAACCCACAGCTGGCACACCAGGGCAACTCCCACAGTTCCCTCCATGTGGGTTTCAGCATTTCTACACCACCCCCAGCTGGCACAGGTGGCTGTTTGTCGGAGGTGAGGTGTGCCCGCTGTTCTCGCACCAGGGAAGCTGAACAGGCTCAAGGGATCCTACTTGAATGATGACTCAGACAGGAGCCTGGTTCTCCTTGGATTGGTTGATCAATAAGGGTAGTTTCCCACTACCTTAGAGGCTCTGTTCTACACAAGGGCTAATGCACTTCTGAAAAGTCTTTTCAGAGGGAGGAACTTTGTCCCCAAGCCCTGCCCAGGGAAGTCATCATGGACATAAAGTACATAGGTATCTTACGAACCTCCCTGGGCTAAGAACATAAGCAAATACAAAGTTTGGAATTAAGAGAAAGCTCAGACTAAAGATGCCATGTGACTCTCATGAGGTATGTAATTCTCCATTGAGAGGCAGGATATGGGCTGGTGAGATGGTTCATCAGGTAAAGGCACTTGGCGTGCAAACCTTATGACCTGAGTTCAATCCCTGGGAGCTACAGTGGAAGGAGAGAAGCAACTCCTAGACTTGTCCTCTGATTTCCACACATGCACTGTCTCTCTCTCTCTCTCTCTCTCTCTCTCTCTCTCTCTCTCTCTCTCTCTCTCTCTCTCACACACACACACACACTGAAATAAAGAAGGGAATGGTTAAATGCACAGATTCTGGCTTCTTACTGCTCAACCAACCACTAACTATGTGACACTGTGTACAATGCATAACTTCCATACCTCAGTGTCCCCTCCAGTAATCTGGGAACAATAAGAGATCTTACCTAATGGGGGCAGCATGAGAACTAGAAAAATGAATACACACAGAAAGTGCAGCCTGCTCAGTGGCTGCTATGACATACTCTAGTCTGTAAGCAGTGGGGACAATACCCAGAGTTCTAGTTACTGAAGACAGTTTGATTTTCCAAGAACAGTGACTGAAACAAAGTTTCAAAAAGCAAAAGAGGTTAAAGGTCAGGTCTGCCTCTGGTCTAACTCCAAGGACACTTTTCTTGCTTACTAGCCCCATGATTAAAGTCTGGCCTGTGTCTCCTGCTTTTATTAGTAAGACAGCATCCAAAAGCTCCTTCACGAGCTCCTGCGGGGATCAGACTCAATGACATACCCTGAGCACCTTTGCTCATTTCTCTCCTTCCCTTAGGAAGAGAATGAACTTGGTACATTCTTATTTGTTGATTTGTAAGTCAAGGTCTGTAATCACAACACTTCTGTGGTGAGATGGGGATGGGGCAAGGTCTCATGATGTAGCCCTGGCTGGCCTGAAATGTGCTGTATGCCCTGGGTTAGCCTTGAACTCACAGGGCTCTTCCTGTCTCTGCCTCCCCAGTACAGGAATTAAGGGCACAGACTACAATACCCTGTTCCTACTGTTTAAGCTATAATGAATAGTGGGTGTAAATTGGATTGAAGAATTCACAGGTCACATGATGAGAAATGCTACCCTAACCTCATCATGTTGTCCTGAGAGAGCTCTCTGTGGGCAGGTTTAAACCACACAGGTAGCACAGGCCCAAGACAGACCTCACTCTGAAACCCCACCGTAGAAAACCTGGAAGGTTAAGGTCAAAGCATACTATGATTTGCATATTTTCTCACACCTCAAACTGCAGCTGGGAATGAGGACAGCAAACAGAGGCATGGGGTCATCTGCACTATTTAATGAGACAATCACATAGGAAGTAGGGCTTTGTCAACGCTACTACTAGGGTAGATGTTCTTTCTTTTTCTTTTCCAAAGGAAAAGTATTTAATTTTCACTGATGTTAAAATATCAGAAGACTTAAGAAGTCTTCTAGGTATCTCCAGTGATAAATAGCCACAAACCAACAAAGCTCCCACAGGCTCCAAGTATACGCCTGCTGAATAGACATACTCTGTCATGTTCTCATGAGCATGCTCTCCTGTGTTCTCATTAACATGCTCTCCTATTTCTCATGAGCATGCTCTCCCGTGTTCTTAGGTCCAGCCATTGCTGAGTTTTGTTTGTACACTAAAGTCTAAAGAACTTTCTTTCTTGTGGCTGTGCTGGCACGCAACTTGTAATCCTACCACTGGGAGGCTGAATCAGGATTATATATTTGGTGGGCTACATAATTAGACCTTGTCTCAAATAAACAAATAATAGTTCTCATCTCCTTTTGTTTTGAAATAGGGTCTCAGGTGGCATACATTAATCTCAAGCTTACTACATAGAGGAGCATGACCTTGAGCTTCCAATGCTCCTGCCTCTACCTCCATAGTGTGGCAATTACATTCCTGTGCACCCAGGCCTGGTTCTGCAGTGCAGGGTATTGAACCTAGAGCACTGTGCATGACCGACAAGCACTCAATCAACTGAGCTACTTATCCTAGGGCCACAACTAGTTTTCTATAAGGTGACAAATGATGTTAATCGACACCTAAAACAGTAGAGATTGGTTTAAAAAAACATGAAATTTCTGTACAAAACTATCATTATTAATCTTCTTAACAGGAATAATTTTAGTGCTGGGAGTAGTGGCTCATGCCTTTACTCCCTGAAGAGGCATGAAGATCTCTGTGAATTAAAGGCTAGCCTGGTTTACAAAGAAAATTCCAGGCCAGCCAGCACTATATAGTAAAACCCTGTCTCAAAAGGAAGAAGGAGAAGGAGGGGGAGAAGAAAAACAAAAAGATTTTTATTCTTTGGCAACTGTACATATGTATATAATATGTCTAGATCATATCTTCCTTCAACTACCTCCTTTCATTTACCTAGATGTCCTTCAACACATCTCTCTTCCATCTTCAGATCCTTTCCCTTGTTTTTTTCTGAAACCCACTAAATGTAGTTAGTGCTGCCCACCGGGCTGTTGACTGATCCATTGGCCTCACCTCACTTAAGTGACCACAGCTGCAGGAGTTTATGAGTGCAATGGCCATACCAAGTCCAGAAAGCAACAATTCACCCCCCCATCCCCTCAACCCGGCATCCTCCATCTTCTAGTTGTTGACACAGATGTCTCATTTAGGCTTGAGTATCAATAGCCACTTAATCTCAGTACTTTGATCAATTAGCTGTGTGATTCAGCAATTAACAGATGCCTAATACACAAAGAAGTTTCCCCAAGGAAGGTGAGAGCAGAATTAATCTAGCTCAGTCATCCTTTCCTGACGACTATAATTGAAGTTGGCCACAACACAGCTAAATGTTATCAATAATTCCTATAAAGTGTAAAGGCCCACATACTGTCATGTATTTTTTTTCTACTTGGAAAATTATGTCTTTATGTTTTTTCTGAGATAGAGTCTCATGTAGTCTAGGCTGGTCTTGAACTCAGTATGGATAGGAGGCTGGTCTTGAACTCTTGAACTCCTGCTTCTATGTCCCAAGTACTATGGTAACAGGCATGTACCACCACATCTGGCCACTTGTTTATTTCTTGACTGCTTAGGAAGTAAGACATGTTAATCATCAACTCTTCATACTTTCTTACTAAATAGTTATGAGCAGTCATTGAATGCCCAAGTTGTGTTAAATTGTGCATATGTGAATATGCTTTTTGGTAAACAAAAATGAAAAATCTTTATCTTTTTTCTAGACTCTATTGGATACTCAAAGTCAGAAATGAGGTATTTCTTTCAACACAGTTAAAGGTCATCAATGGCATATTCACAGTGCATATGAGCAATGATATTTACACAACAATGGGAGCTACCCAGCATTTCAAATGACATATTATTGAAGCTGAATCTGATGAATAAAACTGACTTTTATATCAGCATGCAGAGCCCCAGCTATTGTATTAAATCTTATAGTCATATTTCTAATATGTCAACAGTGTGGCTTTCTCTTCTGGCTCATTTTGTCCTCTGTGGAAGGAAAAAATAACAAGTTAAGGGGAGCTTCCTGGTGAAGATAAAGAATTATGAGTGGGGGCTGGAAGAATGATGGCACACATCTTGTCCTACACACTGTGGGGGAAGTCCATTCACTCTGAGATCTAGCAGTGAACCAGAGTTCACAAGAGTTGTCAACACCACTGACTCACTATTGCCAATCAATAAATCCACCTACACATGATCCACAGCTGGGGCTATGTGTTCATTAACGTATTTACTTCTTTGTTTGATATTCCTTATGTCCTTAAATAACTTAAAACTGGACTGACAGACAGCCGTTCCATTCTATGAACATTCTCTTTTGACTGGCATGGGCCTGTATACTATTTATATAGAAAATATCCACTCTAAATTCCTATCACTTGATGAAAAAAATAATTATCAGAACAATAGCTTCTCATGCACACATATGTAGCAGTCAATGCTATGTTTTATAAAAACTATAAAATTTTAGCTGGGCATGGTGACACATGCTTGTAATCCCAGCATTTGGGAGACTGAGGCAGGTGGATTACTGTGAGTTTGAGATGAATCTGGGCTATATATAGTGAGATCCTGTTTCTAAAATGACAGTAAATATTCTAATTTATCTGAAAAGGCATGAGAAAACTCCCATTGAGAAAGGAGCATCTGCAACTGACAGAGTATGATGGGATGAGGTGAAGAGTTCTGTTTTGCCTTATTCCTTAAGACAAGCAGAATTTTTTAAAATTAAAATTTTTTTGTATATAAAGCAGCAAGAGAAACATGATTTTAAAACTACAGGCTTTACAATTTCCTTTTGCTTTTGTTTGCATTAACAACAGAGCAAACAAGCAATGGAGAAAGCCATTCTATTGGAGCACAGTCAGCTGGGCAGTGAAGACATCACACAGGGTGACTGTGTCCTCTACACAGCAGAATGACCAGGATGGTTACAGGGCATTTTGGAAACTCAGTAAATGCTGCATCGGGGATTGGTGTTGACTCACCAGTGAATGTTCAGGGAAAGTTGAACTTCAAAAGAAATGGCTATACTAAAGTTTTGGTGTGGGAGTATGTGATGTTTTTTTCCTAGAGCTAACAAAAAATTCTGCTTTGCATACTTCAGCTTCCAGGCAAGATTGTGTTCTCTTATCTAAACAATCCCATCCAAACCCACAAAACAAACAAACAAACAAACAAACAAACCTCAACAGTTTTCAAAGTACTGAGCATTTGGCAACATAAACAGTGAACACTGAACAAGGGAAGTTTCATGCTGTCCCTACTTACTACTGAGACATCCAGACTATGAACACAATAGAACATAGCAGACACCTTGATTTGGGGAGTTGGAGTTGGGAGACAGAAGAACTAAAATGAAAAGAATTTGCAGAGCAGAGTGCCAGAGGAAGAGGGAGGGGCTTGCAGACAGGGAGAGAGGAGCTCAGAGGGACCTGAGCAGACTACCAGCCACTCAGCATGAATTTGGGAACCATGGAAGGGACCAGTGCTCAGTTCTCAATGGGGTTGGAAATGGTGCCATGAGGAAGACTAGGAAGCCTTGTAATTCCTGGGGCCCTGAGAGGCAGACCTAGGAAAGTCTTGTCTCGGCAATGGGGAATAGCTCTTATACAATATGGTGAGTTCTGCTCTGGGCATGCTTACAAATCCTAAAAGTATGTTTGGAAAACAAACAAACAAAAACCACAAACCAAATTGTATTCTAACAAGTAAACTGCACCTGCAAAGAAATACAAAGGGTAGATACTGGTTGACAAAAGCAAGTAGTATTCAAAAGGTAAAATTTGTAATATGTAGGGTATTGGAAAGATGACTCAGTAATTAAGAGTACTGGCTATTCTTCTAGAGGACTTGAATTCAATTCCCAGTACACATCAGGCAAATCACTATATACTTACAATAAAAAGATTTTTAAAGATAAGAACATTATCACGCAATCACATATCTCCAGGCTGGCAAAACATGGCCAAAAAAATGAAATCAATTGAAGCCACCTAGAACTGAGGCATAAATTAGACTAAACAGCCAAGAACATGAAAACAGTTATTATAATTACATTTTATATGGTCCAAAGTTAAGTAGTCACATGTGACCTGTAAAACATGCTTCTAAAAAATCCTTCTACAAATAAACACTGGAACACACCAGATGTGATTAATGAAGGTTAGACTGCAAAAGAAGGATGGGAATAAAGATGAAGCAAAAAAGGCTACATAAGATCACACACACACACACACACACACACACACTTACACACAAGCTCACACTCACACAAACTCACACACTCACACACACACTCACATACACTCACGCACTCATACACACACAAGCTCACACTCACACACAAACTCACACAAACTCACACACTCACAATTACACACTCACATACTCACTCTTACTCACACACACTCACACACTCACATACACTCATACACACACAAGCTCACACTCACACAAACTCACACACTCACACTTACACACACTCACATACACTCATACACACACTTATACACAAGCTCACACTCACACAATACACTCACACAAACTCACACTCACAATTACACACTCACACACACTCACTCACGCTCATATACACTCACACACACTCACACACATACACTCACACACTCATACACACACACACACACACATACACTCAGAGCCCTGCCCAACCCTGCATGCACACACAGACAAAACAGACAACAAAACACCCAAACAAAGCAAAACAAAATCCCCCAAACTGAAATGAAAACAAAGGAACAACATAAGCCTCAGAGTCACTTCTAATGGCTTAATACCAGCTCCTGAGACTGTGGCCCTAGCACGTGTGGGTAACATGGCTGAATGTGAGATTTAAAAAAAAAAAAAAGAATAAGAAAGAAGGAAGGAAGGAAGGAAAGAAAGGAAGAAAGGAAGGAAGAAAGAAGGAAGAGAAAGAAAGGAGAATCTGGCAGCAGTAAAGGTTTTCTGAATGTGCCACAGCAAACCCTGATTCACAATCACACAGGTAAGAAATCAGATGTTTCAGGGATACTTAACTATGTGGCTTTTGCTTCACATCACTGCAGGCTCAGTTCCAGACACACGACAGGCATACTTTGCCCTATGCACTCCTTACATAACAACATGCCAACTAACAATGCCTGAAACTGGATAACCTGCAGTTAGCAATGAGTGCTGGGAACTGCAATGCTTTTATGCACAAACTTGTCTCCTCTTATAGGAGCATAGTGGAGAACAGAAACTTCTAATATTTTCCTACCACGATTCCTCAGTGTGTAAGTATCAAACTAGTGTGTCTTTGGATTGTATTGTGTTAGGACATTTGATTTTAAAAACTGTTGTATGAGTTGTTGGCATGAGTTTCGTAGGAAGCATTTCAGTGGATTTGTACTGGAGTTAGGACCACATTTCCAACAATTTCAAAAATGGCCCTAAACACACTTCTGCCATTTGTATCCCTTAGTTGTATGAAACAGTGTTCTCAGTCACGACAGTTATAAAATCAAAATATTAATCAACTATGAAAAATGTTGAAGAGTCCCTATATCTTGCAGCGTCTAATACTCAGCCAACATTGAATTCTGTATGCAAAAATAAACATATCAATCTCATTAGTAGGCAAATCACTTTCATCTTTAAAATATGGTAAAAACCATGTATACCAAAGAATTGTTCTAAAATAAAATTCTATATGATTTGTTATCAATAATCCCCATGTCTATTTTATTTACCTAGATATCTGGAGTCACATACACACACACAAAAAAAAAACCCCAACCAACCAACCAACCAACCAAACAAACAAAAAAACAGGCCACAGCCAGGTAGTGGCACACACCTTTCTTTAATCCTAGCTCTCCAAGGCAGAGACAGGTGGATCTCTCTGAGTTCAAGTCCAGCCTGGTCTACAGAGGGAGTTCCAGGACAGGCTCCAAAGCTATAGAGAAACCCTATCTCAAAAACCAAAACAATACAAAAAAAAAAAAAAAAAAAAAAAAAAAAAAAAAAAAAAAAAAAAAAAAAAAAAAAAAGGCCACAATGAGATTATTGGGATTATTGGTCACCCAGCTCAGCCAAATTGGTGAGTTCCAGGTCCTAAGGCGAAATAGTGTCTTAAAGTTCCTGAAAAAAAGACACTCAAGATTGACCTCTCATCTCCAAACACACACACATGCACTAGCATCAGTACACATATGACTAACATATACCTAAAGACACACAAATACCTTGTTCCCATATACACTCCTTTCTAATGTTAATATAAACAACAAATCTAAAAATCCAAGACAAATAAGTCACAAGATACACTAAGACGTTGTAGCAAGGTATGTTACAATCAAACTGCCCAAAGTGGGGATGTGGGAAAGCAGCAAGAGAAAAAAGATATGTGTGACACAGTGATCCACAGCGACCGGTGTGACACTGTGATCCACAGTGACCGGTGTGACACAGTGATCCACAGTGACCGGTGTGACACATTGATCCACAGTGACTGGTGTGACACTGTGACACAGTGATCCTCGGCGACTGGTGTGACACACTGAAGACTACTCAGCAGTGAGACAAGTGAAATCCAAACAGATCACTATCTCCGTAGAAATGAAAAACTGCCAAGGTTCACTTACATACCCTGTAAACTATCATTCTGAAGAAAGGCAAGCTGTGGAGCCGTGGTGGCACACACCTTTCATCCCAGCACTTGGGAGGCAGAGGCAGGCAGATCTCTGTGAGTTCGAGGCCAGCCTGGTCTACAGTAAATGAGTTCTTGGACAACCAGGGCTATGAAGAGAAACCTTGTTTCAAAATAAAATAAAATAAAAACAACAAAACCCCCCAACCAGACAAACAGAAACGCTGAAGACAAAGTTGAACACTTTGCTACAGAAAGTAGCTAAGAGAATAAATCACTAGCAGATTGTCACACTACAGGGAATGTTACTTAGTGTATTTCAGGAAGAAGAAAAATTAAGTAGGCAGAAAAGAATGAAGTCAAACAGAAATGGAAGCTGCATTGATAAATATGTTCTTATAGCATTTTTATATCTTTTGAAGGTGATCAAAAGTTCACACAAAGTAGCAATATCCCCAGCACCTACACAGCAGCCAAAAGTGAGACAAGCTGGAAATGCATGGAGAGGTGGAGGGTCTTACACCATGTATCAGATGAATACTGTAAACTCCAAAGCAATTAGGAAAATAGCAAAATAAAGACTTAGAGTCACTCCAACAAAGAAGGTAAAATGAAATAAAAAAAAGAAAAAAAAAAACTCAATAAAAGTCTGGGGAGATTGTCAATCCCTTGCCATACAAGCACTGAACCTCAGAATTCACAGAAAGTCTGGCTGGCACAGTTGCCTATATGAGATGGGAGGTAGAGTGCCTGGAGACTGAAGGGCGAGCATGCCTAGCAGACACAGGATGGTGAATATTGCCTCAAACAAGGTGGAAGGTGAGGATCAGTACCCAAGGTTGTCCTCTGACGTTAGCATGTGTGCTATGGCAGGCATGAGCTGTCATTCACACTTGTAGAGATACCTCTCTCTCTCTCTCTCTCTCTCTCTCTCTCTCTCTCTCTCTCTCTCTCTCTCAGTGAGATGGCTCAGGATGGCCTGAGAACTTCAAGCTTTATCTATGACTCATGTAAAAAGGGCGAAAGCAGATGCCACTCCTGAAAGTCACCTCCTGACTGCCATATGCATGCTGTGGCATGTGCAATTCAGCACCTCAGCACACACAATACAAACAAACAAACAGACAAACAAAAGAAAAAGAGCCTGTGTTGCATAGCAAGACCATAAGACCGGGGAAATATTACACAAACAAGTACCTTACCTTATGTACACAGGCCTTTGCGTTCAGGAAAAACAGTTCCACCGTGTTCTTATCCTTTAGAAAGGATATGCTCTCGATGTAGAACCTGAAAGACAGTACAGGAGTTTGTTTGTTCAGACTTAACTTCCTTCTCTCGGAATGATTTCATTTCCTCAAAGCCTAAGTTAAGGAGCCTCATGGCTCTCTCCTTTTGATTCTGTGTGGCACACCACCCCAATGCTTGCACACACGCCTGCAGATGGGATTGTTTACAGAATGTAACTGTGTGTAGGATGTGAGTTAAAGGGAGATTCAACGTGGGCCCACCTGTGTACACTGTGTGGCTCATTCTTTCCCAGTGTGCTGGGAGCTCAGAAAGCCTCAGACATCTTCAGCACAGAGTCCAGGTGAGCCCACAGCCAAATGCATCAGTGACCGACTGGCTGAGAGCAGGGCGTGCTGCTGGCACAGTGTTTCTCAGAATTGGGGTGGGAGGGTGGGAGGCTCCAGGCCCACCTTACCCCGCCTCACAGAGAGTTACAGTTAGGTCCTGTTCCCTTTCTATGAGGAGCTAAGTTTCCCTTGGCTATAAGCCAAACTCCACACAGCTTAGTTGGTCTTTTCTCATGCAAATCAGGGGCTTCTGGGCCCCAGTCCTCATGCCCTCCCTAGGATTTTCCTTGTCCAGTTTGTGAGCCTACAGACTGGAAGTTCCTTTTTGATGAGAGGAGCTCTGACAGCTTTGTGGTGGGAGGGGAGGGAAGCTGAGTGTGCTTGCCTGTTGTCACCACCTCGCTGAAGCTGGCCAGAGAGGACTGGCACAGTGTTGAGTCCAGGCAAACCCAAGCGAGTCTCTGAATTTTTTTGAGTTCCCAAACCTTGTTGTTGAATAATACATGAGAGATACACACTCTCCTAGGACAACTTAAACAGCTTGGGCCCTCAAAAAGAACTTGCCCTCAAGCCAGTGAGGCCATGGTAGGGGGATGAGTATCCCCAGGACTGCAAAGTCAGGGTTGGTCCTGTTTTTTACTTTCTTGTTTAGGAAATACGTGAACCATGAATGCAGCTGAAAAGGCTGTAAAGGATTCATCGTAGAGATGTTAAGATGGTTTGGAAAATGCCACCTCTGTGTGTTGACTTGTCAAGGAAGGCTCCAGCAGGAGAATAAATCTGGGATATTTTTACTTAAAAGGGTTTAGCTCACTCCTAAGTGAGAGTAATGAAGGCTGGAGTTTTAAGAAGTATGAAGGCAGGAAAGGAAATAAGGGGTTATAAGAATGCAGGCTTCTGAATATGAAAAATCTAGTGTCAGTCATCTCTGTTGCTTTTTAGATGTATGGTCTTGGGCAAGTTACTGGTGTCTTTATCAAGGTAGGCGTCACTTACAGTTTTGGAGAGTTGCAATTAGATACTAAGTGTAAAATGTTAAAAAATAAATCTTACATTTGCTAAGAAAAGCTCCCCCTACACTCACTGAATTCCTATACAGTAGTGGCTCTCAACCTTCCCAATGCTGCAACGCTTTAATACAGTTCCTCAAGTTGTAGTGACCCCCCCACCATAAAATTATTTTTGTTGTTAGTTCATAGCTGTAATTTGGCTACTGTTATGAATCATAATGTAAATATCTAATGCATAGATGGTCTTAAGTGTGAAAGGGTCATTTGACCCTCAAAGGGGTGGTGATCCACAGGTTGAGAACCACCACCGTATAGCAAAAATAAAGTCATGTGAGCTGTCTAAACTAGTCCTTGTGTATGAGGTGAAGCCACTGACTCTTCATTAGGAGGCCTCTCTTGGGATTGGGAGACATATAACAGATGAGGTGCCCGGTTCAATGCCCAATACAGTAGGAACCCAGTAAATCCTAGCCGTTGAGGCTCAGTGAAACCCTACTTTATTAAACAGGCTTGAAGGGTGTGATGGAATTTGAACTATATCTGAAGATCAAGAGGACACAAGATTCTGCTGAGCAAAAGAATAAATCCAGGAGACACAAACGCTGTTTACAGAGCCCTCTTTGCACCGTGTGATAAACAGTCTCGGGGATTTGACCTTCCCCAAGACAACATCCGTGATATTTTGGGTGTTCTCTCGTTGCCTTCGTTTGTTTTATCCTGATCACAGCTCTGAGGACCAAGGGGATGAAGTGGCCTAGAAGAGAGACAGTGCTACCCATCGTATGAAAATGGGCAAACTCATCACATATGAAAGGGCTCTTGGAGAGTGGGAGAGGCAGGATAAGAAGGTCTTGTAGGAGGCAGAGAGAGGCAGACAACAGAAACCACAGGAAGTGGGAAGGGGAGCATAGGGGAGAGGAAACAGCAGGAGTTGAAGACAGTGGTCCATCATTGTGGTGGTGGGTACCAGGGAAGGATGGCCAGAGGCTGAGTGATGCTGTGCGGCGGAGATGAACAGCTGCCTCTAATCTCATCCAGCCAGGTGGTGGTAGTCCTTTGTTTTCTACTTAGCTTTCTGTTTTTATGTTTGTTTGTTTGTTTGTTTGTTTTCAAACTGGGTCTCACTGGACATGGTTGGCATGCCACTTGCTATGTACACCAGGCTAACCTCGAACTCACAAAGATCTGCTGCCTCTGCCTCTGCAGACTGGGAACAAAGGCATGTTTGTGCTTCCACGCCAGGCTCCTTTGTGTTTATTTGATCTATGAAGACAAGCCAAGCAGGTTTTCAGTAAGAGACTAAGCAGCAACATCAGGCCCCTGGCTGTTGCCTGGGCTCCTGCTTGTGTGAGCTCAGGGTTCTCAGGTGCCCATGCAATTCTTCAATTTAACAGTCACAATCTCACGTCTGCTTTCACCCTTTCACGGATGCAGCCATAGAGCTTCAGAGTTCTGCTTGCAGAGCAGACCAGGTCTGACTAGGATGCCTTAGACTGAACTAAGGATGCTGTTAACCAGATCCTCCTTCTAGCCTCCCTCCCAAGTGCTGAGCCAGCATTATTTGTGCTGGAAGCTAAGCCCTCGGTAATCGTGGTCATCTCGGTTATGTTAATAAACATGAAGAGAAACAAGACTAGTGTAATCATTAGGGCATTAACATGTGTGGACATATGTTTTGTCTATGTCTTCCAAAGAGCAAAGTCAGCACGTTTGGGCAATAGCTAGTGAGTGATAGATCTTAGGCTAAAGTAGAAGGTTGGAGCTGTCTAGACTAGATGGGAGAAGATCTCCCAGGGCAGGGATTTCCTAGTCCTGAGTCCCTAGGTCATACCGATAGAACCCCAAGCCTGTTTTCCACCCCAAAATTCTATGTTTCTATTTCCCCCTTTACCTTTTAAACTCCCACTCTGTATTCAATAGCTATCTGCTGTCCAAAAATTTAATTTTTTAAATTGTGGAGAGAACAGGAATGGACAATGAATGCATTGTCAACAGGTCATCAGTCAATCAAACTAATAATAACTATATTATTCATTTATCAAACATTGAATACCGGATTGGCACCAGACATCAAGAAAGATGATAGGGGAATTAGGGACAATAAAAACAGTATTGTTAATGACAATAGCAACCATCTATCTAGAGCCCTCTATGAGCCAGACACTGTGCAAGAATTCTCCATATTGTTTTATCTCTATATTTAGGTTGAAGAGAATTAGAGAAAGTAAATGCCAAATACAAATGTTCAGATCTGTCTATAGAATCGATGACTGGGTGATGACCAGTCTGGCTCAAAAGGTGTTCAGCTATATCACACCATTCGCATAGAAAGACACTGAAGAACAGGCTTTCCTTCAAAGACCATATGTCATAGAGGAAAGGCAGCATACATAGCCACAATGCAATGTGCTTATTATTATTATGCTTGGAGATGGTCACTCTGAACTATTTCAGTGAATACCTCCCCCAGAATAGCACTGTACTAAAACTATAAGTGCAATGGATTTTCACACTAACAAGTTCATAATAACTCTTTCACTCTATTTAAAATCCAATTCTCATTCAGATTTCCCCTCTATCTCCATCACTTTCGACTTAAATTCTGTGTCTGAATCAATAACACTGCATTGATTGGCAGTGGGAAATCACATATGCAAAGCCAGAAGGCTGCTGGCTGGATATGAACGAGTGGCTGAGCAAGGGAGGATAGCGGAGAACACTCTAATGTATAGGCATGTAACCCAGGCCAAACCTTTCACTGTGGAATTTAACACTGGTAGAATGACCTACAGGTAAAGGCACCTACTTATCCTGTTGGCAGCATCCTAATGCAAGCCACTAACCTCTGGTTCCTGCTCTTCAGAGTTCCACCGAAACTCTGTCTCCTCTGAGGCTTTGTTAGATTCATTTCCCTGCAATGATTTTTTTCTTTCTCTGTTCACCGAAATTGGAACCCATTTGTTGGCCACCAAGGAATCTAATTAAGTGCTAGCAGTAATATTCAGTGTTCTTTTTTTCAGTAGGAAGCAAATTCAGAACCCATCCTGCAAATGAGAAGGCCGAAGAACAGAGATGCGATACTCTCTTCTCTTGGTCACAGAGCTAGGAAGTGGTGGAACCATGATCCAAACTGAGTTGAATAGACTTCCTAGTTTATGTCCCAAACAAATGTGATGTAATTCTTTCCTATAGTAACCATCTCAATGGCATACACTATGAACACAATATCACAGGAGTCTACAATAGGGATGCAATTACCTCAGCTGATGAATAAGAGGGAGTGTGGTGCCAAAATGAAATCCATCACCTAGGTGCCATAGGAGAGGGGGCATTTGAGCTGAGTCTTAAAGAATGTATGAGGTCAGCAGGTGACAGCGGCAGGAAGACCATTCCAGGCACAGGATGTATCAACCCAAACAGTTCTTGTGCCAGGCTTTGAGAACTGAAGGACCCACATTGCTGGTGGCCCAGCACCAAATCGATCTGTAGCTCTTCCAGAAATGAACATATCCCTCCATATCAGACACTGGGGTCATCTCTGATGCGTGGGTCCCTGACTGGAGCCTACTTCCAGCGAGCAAGTCCCTATCCTATTTCTCACTAGCATCCAACTTTCTTCCCTGGTTAGTGCTTCTGCCAGGCATCCAGTTACCAGCTTTCTGAATCTATCACTCTGTCAAGGAGATCCTTGTGATGTCTTCAGGGGAAAAGGGTGTATGAAACACACAGATGGTCTTCAAGCATGATGACTCTCTAGACCCACTAATGACACAACACTGATTGCTTCAACCCTTTCCCCGAAACACAGCGTTTCTTTTCTGTGGGTTCACTGTGAGGAATTTCACCAGGATTCTGTGAATCTGATGGCCAGGCTAAATGTTCAGCTTCAGAACCAACTCAGGCTCTTTGAACAGGCTTCTCTCTGGAGCCAAACCACAAACAAGACAAAGGATAATTCCTTGAGAAGAAAATTTGCTTAGGGAGCTCTAGTCCTTACTTTTCCTGCCCTGCCCTCACATGTTCTCACTTCCTCATGGTTCACCTAATCACTCATACGGGATTCTGGAGCATCGTCTTAATGCCATGTAGTTGCAGGGAGATGGCCTACCAGTCAGAAGCAAGATGGCGAATGGAAAAAAAAGAGCAAATGGAAAGATGGCTCAGTAGGTAAAGTACTTGCCCTGCAAGCAGGTGGACCCAAGTTCAAGCCCTGGGACTCACATAAAAAAGCTGGGTGGGTAGCACTTATTTCAGACAGGTGTATTCCTGGAGGTTGCTAGCCAGATAGCCTAGCCTACTTAGCGAGCTCCAGGCCATTGTCACCCTGGCTCAAAAACCAAGATGGACATCACCTGAGGAACACTACTAAGGTTGTCTTCTGACATCCAAATGTACACCCACGACCCCACACTAGAATTGTTTGGGTGGGTTCTCCTTTGAATAGTCAGTGACATTTGGGCAGCTACCATTTTACATCAGGGTATTTATCTATAGTGATCATAGCAATGCTGTGGGGCCAGGTGGATACTTGTCTATGTCTCAAAGCCTATATAGATAGGGCTGTCTCCAGAGTTCAGGTCATTGGTCTGTCTGTTTTTCAGTGTCTTTCTTCCCTTTCAGACCTCCATGATATCTGACATGGGCCAAACATAGCAGGCGGCATATGCAATATGGCATAGAATGCCTGCCAGGAGCTCATAAAACATGTAGGTTAGGTTGTTCCTGAACTACTCTGTAGCCTAGGCTGATTCTAAATTGGTTATCCTCTTACTGTCTTAAGGCTGGCTCTCCATGTGAAACAGGATGGGAAAATACTACTAAACAAATGGCTGCCTGGTCAGCCATGACTTAGGTTCTCCTCAAGTGAGCACATTCTCCTTCTTATTAAGGTCTTGGCTGTGCTTGAGTGACAGTCTTCTAAAGGGCTAACATGGGCAAGAATCACTCAATCACTTTGTGTTCCGAACAATACTGAGTTGATGACTGGCAAGAGGTAGAGCCGGATCAACATGTCTCA
Organism: Phodopus roborovskii; assembly: GCF_943737965.1. Lineage (NCBI taxonomy): Eukaryota > Metazoa > Chordata > Mammalia > Rodentia > Cricetidae > Phodopus > Phodopus roborovskii. The sequence continues at coordinate 1,471,533 of NW_026126576.1, forward strand.
CTCTAGTTTCTCTAGGCTGCTGTGGATAATGTTAAGAACTTAATTTTGGCTGTGGAGATAAGCCCACTCAGCAGACTGCTTGACATCTTCTAGCCATTAAAAGCATTAATAAGCACATCCAGGTGTATCCACCCATCTACAGGCACCTACATATATGAATACACACACACACACACACACACACACACACACACACACACAGAAAGACAGAAAGACAGACAGGCAGACAGAATTCACTGCACCTCATGCCTCAGAAGAGCCTCATCAGATTCTAATCTACATTCTGAACGGGGTGATCAATCCCTGCTTATTGCTTTGAACGACCCTTCAGCACAGCCATGACTCTTTGGCTAGCTGAAGGCTGAGTTGTAATTTAAATGCATATCTTGGTGTCCAAGTGCATCGATTTCTCTCAGCAGTTACGCAGCCGTAGTGAGGGAGTCCAGTGTGCTCCCTTTTGTCTCTGTGAGGGAAGCAGTCTTGGAAAATTCCCAAGAGAAGCATTCTTTGCTTCTCCTATGTGCTTAGGGCCCAAACTGCACTTCCTCCTCTTCCTCCTTCCTGCATTTCCAGATGGGCTAGGGGAGCCAAACAGGACATCAGCTGAACCTGTAGGGGCCTGCCTCTTGCTCTTCTCCTCAAAGGAAACCGAGTTGTCCAAGCTCTCTAGCAGGGCTGGTGACCTTGTGTGAGGAGTGTGAGTGAGGACCTTGCTGTGACCTGCTAGGGACAGGGGTGAACATTCCTTAGGGACGGTTTATTAAGTGCTCCTCTCTTCAAAGCAGGGTGCTCTCAACCTCCCGAGGGCAAACAGAGGCTACGGTTTTGCAAGGATCTGGGAAGAGGCGCAGGGGAGGCATGTCTGATGGGGAGAGGACAGCTGGGTATGGTGACTAAGGAAGATAAATGCTAAGGCTCTCCACCCCAAGCAGGGGCCCCGGGTCAGACCCAAGCCAGACAGTCTCACATCTCCCACAGTGAAAGGCCATATATCACCTAGTGACTGTTTTACCTACTCAGCAGTGGAGACAGACTCTGTGGTTTGGAACCTACAAATACCTAACACGCTCAGCAAGCCTCCATCTCTGTTAGCACGTGATGACCTAACAGCCCCTGGGGCTAGATTAGCTGTACCTGCTTTGCTTTCACTGGTGACCCTGCACCAAAAACTACATGGCTGCGAAGCCGAGAGGCTGGGACAGGGATGAGAAGGGTGGGAAAGCCTCTTGTTCATGGTGGGGGACTGGGAGATGTGGAGCAGGAGCCCTGATGATCAGACCTTGGGGTGGGAGGTGGGGGTGGGGGACGGTGGGGGGGGGATGGTGTAGGCAGCGGTGGATGAAGGCAGGCATGCCTTTCCACATTTTCCAGCCAGCCAAAGGCAATCTGCCTCCAAATACCAGCTCTTGAGAAACCCTGCAGGAAAGAGCACACATTTAACTGGAGAAGTTGGGGTGTGTGTGTGTGTGTGTGTGTGTGTGTGTGTGTGTGTGTGTGTGTTGGGGGGTGGGGAGTGTACTCAGGCTACCACTGTGCATATGTGGTGGTGAAAGGACAAGTAGACTTGGTTCTCTCCTTCTACTTTTACATGGGTTCTGAGGGTTAAACTCGGGTCACCAGGCCTTTAGGGCATGGTTGCTTGCTCGGCCATGACACTGGCCCTAATGTTTTAACTTTTTATTCTACAGTTTCTCTTACCCTTCACAATACTAGTTCCTTTCTTTATGGCACTCTAAGGATTCTTTCTTCATTGGCCTGAAACACACACACACAAAACACACAAAACACACACAACACACACACACACAGAGAGAGAGAGACAGAGAGAGAGAGAGAGAGAGAGACAGAGGGAGAGAGGAGAGTACTAGGTATTCATGAATGATTCACAACCTTTTTATTTTTTAAACAAACAGACAAACAAACTGGCGACAGTAGGTAGAAACAGCCTGCTATTGGATCAAGGAGCAGAAATGTAAATATCTGTAAGGAACTTGAGTCTGGACTGGGAATGAATTGAGATTCTGTGTCTTTCTTGAACTTGAATTAGGATGGTGTTAACTTCACAAAAGGAAATGGACACTCGTCACCTGGAAGTTCAGAATTGGTTTGGCCACTGACAGGGTCATGCTTGACATTAAATGAATAATGAATCATAGCTACTTCCAGGTTCTGGGATGTTCCAAACCCAGAAGGGATTCAGGCCAAAGAAAGACTCCCATCCTTGCCCACCCTCTGCTGTGCTGGGAAGGAGGAGTCTGTTACTCCTTTGGACTTTTAAAGCACCTTTCTCTTTAAAGGTGTTGCCTTGTTACTCTCATGCATCTCCTCCTCAATGACTGTGAGATAATTCATGCCATCTTGTCACAGCCCTAGAAGAGCTTCTTTTTATTACTCTTGGCATTTGAACTAAAGAATAAGATTTGGTCACATAATTTACTGCTGTCCATTGCAGGAAGAACTTAGAGATGTTAACAATTCATGGCCAATGTCATTCTACTCTGAAATTTTTTTTTTCTTTTAAATGATTTATTTATTTTAATTTCATGTGCATTGGTGTCCTGCCTGCATACATGTCTGTGTGAGGATGCCAGACACCCTAGACCTGGAGTTTCAGACAGTTGTTAGACACCATGTGGGTGTTGGGAATTGAACCAGGGTTGTCTGAAAGAACAACCAGTGCTCTCAACTCAAGAGCCATCTCTCCGGCCTGAAATTGTTTTTCAATGTGTTCAGTGTTCATAGTGCTTTCATGTTGCATATTCTATTTTGTGATCTTTTTTTTTTCTCACCTAGAATTTGTTTGAAGCATCTTTCCACAACAACAAATCTCTCTTCACTGAAGTATAGAAATAAATAACAAATATAGAAATAAAGTTTTGCTCTTTTTAAAAAATATTTAGCAGAATAACAAAGCCCACTGTTGTAGTCATGACGGTCCATAAAGTATAACTCATTCCTTGTTCTTTAGTTTTGAGACAAGGTCTTGCTGTGTGGCCTCCGCTTGCCTTGAACTCACGACCCTCTTTCTTCGGCCTTCTTAATGCTGGCATTAGAGGATGTGCGCTAGCATAGCTGGTCCTTGCTTGTCTCATTCCAGAGGCCTAACTTCCCCCAAGGGCAGGCCAGAGGACTATGGCAAAGCACACAGTATGCAGGATACTTTCAAAGCTCCTTGTTCCCAACAACTCAGACAAAATGGCAGCAGTTTTCCCTCATATTCTCATATTTCCCAGCAGAATTCTCCTCCAAGCTGAAGAGTGCTCAGTCCTGAGTGCTCCCAACAATGCTTTGGGGTGCCACAAGGAGGACATGACTGGTCCAAGACAGAGCAAATATGAGGAGGAAAAGAAAGGAGAAGAAAAAGATCCCCTCCCAACACACACACACACACACACACACACACACACACACACATACACACATACACCCACACATACACCCACACACATACACACACACATACACTCATACACACACACAGACACACATACACATACACACACACACACATACACACACATATACACACATACACACACATAAACACATATACACACACCCACACCCACACCCACCCACCACACACACACACACACACACACACACCCCCCCCACAGGAATGGAGAACCTAAGAGCTATCTATCCAGGGGATAAAGCTTGTGAAAGGCACTGAGGTCTCAGTGGATGGAACAGGGTGGTACCAACCTGAGCCAGCCCTGCTCCCTCCTCAGAGGGGTTGGGAGCCTTTCCAGAGAGGTCAGGCAAGTCCCTGCACTCCTGTTTAAATCAAACTTGTAATAGCTCACTCACTATCAGCTTTTCAAATGTTCACATCTGGGCTGCATTATCAAAAAGGCACATGTTTGCCAAAGACAATTTACAGCTGTAAAATAGCTACCCCCATCTGGGAGGAGAAATCCCCAGAAGTCTGAGGGAGTTTGCACTCACATGGGAGATGGCTCACATTCATAAATTATAGCGGCCCATTCACAAATGGGTCATATGCATATTTTTTCAAATTTTATTTCAAAATTTCAAAAACCTATTTGTTTAGTTTTTTGTACACATGCACACATATGCTAGAGGATAATTTGTGAATGTTCATGCTCTCCACCGACCACCCGGACCCTTGGGGTTGAACTCAGGCTTGGCAGCAGGCACCTTTGCCCATTGAACAATCTTGATGACCCTTATGCAAACATTTCATGTATATCTTGGAGGTTGTGTAAATGGGAGGTGCAGATGTTTAATGTTGAATTCATAAGGAAAACGCTGTGTGCTTCTCCTTTGAGTCTTTCCCCCTCTACGGGGAAGTACCCTGTGTCAGAGCTGCTTCCTGCATCAGGGGACAAGTCAGAGAATGATTTACTTTCCCATTGGTAGGACTGCCATGCCCAGCTCCGGAGTAAATGTGACAACTCATGCCCAACGTTTAGTCCATTGCCAATACAGGGCTTGTTATTTTACAGGACAGAGGGAACTTCTCAGAGAAAGCACATAGTGTTTCTTTTCATTCTTTCTTTCTTTTTTGCATAAACCATAAAACTAAAAAAAAGATACCTTTTCATATTTGCATAAGGTTTTGTAAAGTCAGCTTATATCTTCTGCTTTCTCTTGTATTCTCACAAGACCTTGTTGAAGGTGTCCTTCGTCATCTCCAAGTCACTGGAGCATGGGATACAGCAGTCCCCTCCCGTTTTTCACTTCTGTCCTGGATCTTTGCAACTCCTGCCTACCTCAGCCCCCCAACCCATTACACTCAACACCGAAGCCCAGGGAGTGTGTCATAGAGACGATGTGATTGTGAAGCTCTGCAAGCCCAGTGCTTTGCCCTTGACTCCAAGCTGCCAGCTATCCTACTCCCTCCTTTAGGTTCTCTCCAAACACACAGATCCCTACCAGGCTTGCTCCCACTGCCCCGCCTGCTTACTAACTCGTCTCCTGGCCTGGCATGAACCTCTCCAGAGAGCTGATACCCCCTTGCCTCATCTCCAGGTCTTTGCTGATAACAACTTCTGTGGTAAGAAGTCTTGGATCATCCAGATTAACACAGCAGCCCTGGCTTTCATAATACTTCCTGTTCTCCTTCCTGAAGGCATTTTCTTTGCCCAGAATCTCTTCTATAAGATGCCCTACACATTCACTTCTTTAGTGTCAATGTCCTCGCAAGGGCTGGGACAGCAGGCCTTTATCACTATCATTTATCATTGCAACATCAGCACCAGCATAGGACTCAGTAACTATCAGAGGAATGGGCACAGCGGTAGACTAAGCAATGGCTGTTCAATTTCAGATGAGGATGGTAGAGATGGGTAGAGATGTCTGCACATGCACAGTTGTCTTTCCCAAACAGAAACAATAAATGATGACGGAAAAGAAGGGAAGGGGAAATGTTTCTTTGAGGCTCGGTGTAGTTCCTTCCAGATGGTTCCTCAGGCCCTTAAATATTTCCTAAATGTACCAACTTAACAGAGATCCTGAGCTTCCCTCAAGGGTCTATTAGCATCCATCATAAATACACACAGGTGCCCGGGAGACAAGGCAGATGAGGACATCCCTGATAACAGTGACTTATTGAAGTTGTGATTCACAGGGGGAGAACCGAGAGAGGGGCCAGGACTCTGAGTGAGGTGGAGGCTTCGGTTCTAAAGAGGAGAGCTAGTGCATAGTTTGACAATTTTCCCAATACGATTACACTGGGTCTCAGGTCTCCCTCTGGAAGAACGGAAACTCACCTCCTCCTTACAGCATTGCTGTGAGATGCCAGAACTTGTTCGCCCTATCTCTAGTATCAGCAGCAATTTCAAATTGTTTATATTAAGAATAACAGTGCTATGCATCCTGGCAATGGGTGGCCACTGGAGGGGTTCCTTTCTGATTGTGTGCTAACTTAACATCTAGATGTTCATGTTTGAAGGGTCCTTGTACTCTGTATACTAGAACATCACCTGATGTCCATGTACGAGGGGCCCCTGTGTTCTGTATCCCAGTATGTTACTGATGTGTGTCCATGTATGAAGGGTCCCTGTACTCTGTACCCCAGCACACCACCTGATATCCACACATGCGGAGCCCCTGTCCTGAGAACATCACCTAGTATCCATGCATGAGGGGTCCCTTATATTTGTAACACAGCACATTACCTGTGGTACATTTGTAGTGTCCAAAGATAAAAGCAAACAAATAATACCTTTGGTTGCATTTGTGTGAGTGTGAGGGATGTGCATCTCTCTCTCTCTCTCTCCTCTCTCCCTCCCCCCCTCTCTCTGTGTGTGTGTGATGTCTCCCATCTATTCAGTGCCCATAAGGAGTCTCTCTCTTACTACCTGGGGCTCACTAAGCAGGCTAGGCTGCCTGGCAAGCTCCACCTGTTTTGTCCTCATTGGAGCTGGGATTACAAGTGAGCATCATCATATCTAGGCTTTTTTATAATTTTTTAAAATTCTAGTTTGTGTTCTCTGGTTGCATTCTCTAGTCAACACAGGCAACCCAATGGGTTCTTTCCTCAGATAGAAATGTCACCAACAATTCTGTATTCTCTAATTGGAGGTATGAGACCCTCAGATAGGTGTATGTGACAAAGGTCATTCTGTAGCTATCTCTGCAATAGGATCCTTCCCCACTCTGTGACCTCAGTGAAGTCCATCCAGAGTTCAGAGAGTTCTATCCTGCATTACCATTTGTTTAACCATAGTAACAACAACTGCTTAATTGGAATAATAAAGGCTATGATGATATCACTATCCTGTTGGGAGAATGAATTACATGAATCATTAAAGTCGTGATAAGGGTTTCAAATATATTTGCAGAGAGGAGAAAGTTAACACCAAGTGGTTACAGGACATTTGAGATAACGTGCTAAGTAGGGTCTGAAGTCCCAGGAACAAGCCAGCAACTGCTGTGGAATCCCAGGAACCTGCTGGAAAAGATAACATGGCCTTGTGAAAGATGGCCAGGAATGGGAGGCAGGGTTTGTGCTCTGGAATTTTCAGACACACGTTAGACCACAGCAGCTGTCAAAGAACAGGCACACAAATGTGGTCACCAAATAAACGACACTTGTTAAGATTCTCCAAAGACACAGCAGAAAAATGGCATGTGCACTCAAAGATTAATGCGGAAGGAAAGATGCCAATGGTGTCCAGATTCTAACACAGCCAGGAGCAGCCCACGTGCTTACAGGAGGCAGGACAGCTGAAGTATGTAAGGGCAAAGAAAACAGAACTTTCTATCCTTAGTAAGATACAAACTGTAAGCCATGAAGCAACCCACCCAGTTTTCCTCTAAGGGGGGAAACTGAAAGGAGGTGGAGGTTGAGGTTGGTGGAGAGGAACTTCTCATTCTGCATTGTCTGAGTTTGAAATGGTCACAGTGATAACTTCATTCCTTATGGACAGGAACCTCATTTGCATCGAGCCACTTTCTCTTTGCTAATCTGACTCCTGCTCAACCACTAACAGGCAGCATTCTCCTTCCTTTTGGCTATTCCCCCTTTCCTGTTTCTGGGCACATGAACCTTCATCGTTGTGTTTCTGTAAACTCCAGGTTTTCTTGATGGCACTTGGGCACTTCTCTATGCTATGATTCACACTTACACAAGTCATGTACGTGCCCTCCTTCTCTGGCATTAATAAATGTTCTGAGGGCTTGGGGACACAAGCTCAGTGGTGGAGCATAGACCTAGCATGGGCAAGACCCTGGATTCAATCCCCAGCACCATTAAAAGAATTCAATGTGGATCTCAGAATCAAAAATTTAGTTTTATGGGTTTTGCCTGCACATGAGGCTCTGCCTGGTGCCCATGGAGCTCTTCACTACTGAGCAATCTCTCCAGCCCCCAGAGAACGAACACCAACAAGAACAAGACTCCCCCCTCCTACGCCGGGGCTGTGAACACACCACATGCAAGCTAAGGCTCAACCACTCTCTGTAGTTAATTCATATAAAGATCCCAATTTTAGAAAGGGGTAAGACACAGTATTTCTGTGCATCTGAATTTTCTGGAGCAGACCAAGTAAAGAAACAATAGTGCCTATAAAATTTCATCATGCCTTACTTTGCCTTAACATTATAGGAAGGGGCAGGAAAAGGAGGGAAAGATGGGAGGGGGAGGAGAAGGAGGAGTAGGGTGAGAAAAAGAAGGGAGAAGGAGGGGAAGGAGCTAGGCTAGAGGAGGGGTGGGGGTAGTGTGGTGATATATTGTGTGTGATCTAATAAAACTTGCTTGAAGATCAGACTGCAAAGCCAGCCACACTAGTTAGCTATAGAGGCAAGGCAGTGGTGGCACACACCTTTAATCCCAGGACTCAGGAGCCAGAGGCAGATGGATCTCTGAGTTCAAGGCCACCCAGGGCTACATGAGAGTGAATCAGTCTAAAAGAATAACCGATCACATGCCTTTACTCCCTGCACTAAAAAGGTATATAAGACAGGAGCAACATCTCAGGGCTGGCAATTGGTCTCCAGCCACCATGAGGACAGGAGGGCAATTAGTCTCCAGCCATGATGAGGATTTGTGGATCCAAAGTCACCCTTTTAGTCTGAGGTAGGGGTAAGAGCTAGTGGTTGGCTGTTTTGCTTTTCTGATCTTCAACTTGAACTCCTTAACACCCGTCTCTGGGTTTTTAATATTCGTGTTGCAGGGTGGGGCCCCCAATGTCATGGTATAAAATGAGATGTATCATTAAAATTAAACTTGATCTTAGACTATTCTTCTGGTTAAATTAGCTTAAAATGATTTTTATGCTTTATTTTGTGTGTGCGTGCATGTGGATGTGGGGAGACAGCTGTTGGAGCTGGTTTTTTTTCTTCTACCGGGGTGGTTTCAGGCATCAAACCCAGGCTGTCACACTTGACAGCAAGTGCCGCTCCTGACTAAAGCATCTGAATCAGCTTTATGCAAATAAATTTGATTTTGAGAAGTCTACCCACAATACAAATTTGTTGTGAAGCTGTTCATTAGCTTTCAGGTCGGGGCAGGGCTACCACGTAAGGAACTCTGGACTCCACTGGTAATGTTTTGTGTCTTAAGCTATGGAAAAGGCGAGAAGGTTAGTCTTCAAACATTTTTCTTCCCTTAGATTGGTAGCAGTTAAGGCTAAAATGTTTTCCTGGGCCAGCTCTGAGAAATCCCTGATTTAATTCAATGTATCTGCTATAGTCCCTTGTTAAGGGACTTGCCCAAACAGAGCTCACAGAACATGGCACAGGCTGTGGGAGTTACCCTTGTCTGTTCCTGCATGAAACAGATCACATCTCTGAGCTGTTAGGAGAATTCTTTCTCTGGACATTTGTTTTGCATTGTATTTCAATTATGAGATGGAATTGTATAAAACTGAATTGTTTCCACACCGCTAGTACACATTATCCCAACATAAAGTGTAACAGTAAATGCTTGTCAGATTTCAGATTCGAAGAATCCTAACAGTTTGTTGAATCATAAAAAAAAAGAAAAACAGGCTTAAACATTAAAATACATCTCTCACATTTTTCAGCCTTACATTTGATCTAAGAATCTTTGAGGAATAAGGCAAGATGATTCCTTTATCTTCAATGAAAGCAACTCTACATAGTATCTATGGTAACTGAGACCAAGACAGTAGACAATTCCTATGGTCATATTCTCATGGGGCCTTTTGTTTTTTTTTTTTTTTCAATTCACTATTTCTGATGACTAGAAATGATGAAAAATAAAAACAAAAAGGAGGTGAATGCCTCCTGTACCCACACGTACCTGACAGCGAAGTACAGAATAGCTGGACCAGGCTTCTTAGGCAAATCATGCTCCAAAACTCTGTGATCCAGCTGCAGCCAGTTCTCTTGACCCCTGTGAGAAGAAGCAAAGCAAAGGTCTCATGGAAAGTTCAGCAACACAAACACACAATGCTGATAAAGTTGCCTGGAAACAGTCATGCTCATATACCAGGCAGGGATACCACAGACCACCTCAGCAATTTCTGAAAACTCTACTTCTGAGCTAGCATTTCTAACTGGAGGGGTTTGTTAAGAGGAACTTGCACATTTGAAAAATGACCTGTATATAAAAATCACTCATTTGGATAGCCAAAAGTCTGGAAATAACCCAAATATTCATAAGGTATTGTTAAAGTAATGGTCAAAGTCTGTACAGTGAAATACAGTGCAGTCATAAAACAAGATGGAGAGACTGCTTGCAAAATTGCTTGTTACTATTTCCTAGATTCAAATCTTAAATTAACACTTGGGGGGGCAAAGAGGCAGGAAGATCTCTGAGTTTGAGGCCTGCCTGGTCTACAAAGCAAGTTCCAGGACAGCCAGAGCTGTTACACAGAGAAACACTGTCTTGAAAAACCAACCAACCAACCAACCAACCAACCAACCAACCAACCAACCAACCAACCAACCAACCACCCCTTTAAATTAAAAAAAGAAATAAAGGAAGGAAGGAAGAAAGGGAGGAAGAAAGAAAGGAAGAAAGAAAGATTCCCTGGGCATGTTGATACCTTTAATCTAAGCCCTGGGGATGGGGGTGGGGTGGAGGCAAGTGGATCGCTGTGAATTTGAGGCTAGCTTGGTCTATATAAGTCTGAGCCAGCTAGGCATTGAGTGAGATCTTGTCTCAAATTAAATAAATAAATAAATTTAAAATTTTAATAAAGAGAATAACAGTAAGTACAATATATTATCTATACTGCCTTTTGTTTATGGAAATAGAGCCTTGCTATGGCCCAAGTTTGCTCTACCATGCCTAGCTTGTCAAATTTTTAAGATCAGTGGAAATCCATATTTAAGGAAAAACTGAGGCTAATGCTTTGGGAGACCAAGACACTGAACAACACTAAATTAATCTTTAAACTTATGTGAAAGGTTAAATTAGACATACTTTAGTTAAGAAAGTGGAAGTTTCCAGTCACATACGACACTGCAGTTTTCGATGCAGATACAGGTTGGCACTCTCTGTAGCTATTTCTGTGGACACGTGACTTACAGATGTTTAAATATTGATCTACTTCAGAGCCTCATCCGCTCACAGCTATAAACAGTCCTCTCAAGACCTTGACCTCTATGGCTTGATGCTCTGTGGATTGTTTACTGGATTTCCAAGGCTCTTCAAGCAGCCCATCCATCGTAGAGCCTGCCTAAATGTGGTTACACTAACCCCAGTTTCAGAGCCTGCTTCTGGCAGTGGGAAGGGGATGCTGAATTCCAGCAAAATCTGTTACGAGCTAGAAAGCATTTTCCAGCCTATTTTGGTCCTTGAGTAAATAATTAAAAGACAAACTCAGGAAATTCCAAACTGCCATTCAATAAGTAGATAGAAAAGGGAGAGATTGCTCAGCAGAATAATACACTGGCTGCTCTTGCGGAGGACCTGGGGTTCAGTTCCCAGGACCCTCATGGTGGCTCATTTGTAACTCCAGTCCCGGTGATGTCAGTGCCTTTTCTGTCCTCCATGGACACTCTATGCACATGGTAGACATGCACACACTATTCTTTAAAAATTAGAAACAAAGCAGATAGGAAAAATGGGTAAAAATAGTAACAGTATAAATGATAACAGCTTCTCTTTATTGAGTAAATGCTTTTTGTCAACTCTTGGGTCCCAAGTAGTCCATGAACTCTAGCTGGACTATAGAAGGATCTCTGGCAGTCAGGTCATATAAAAGGCAGCATGATTTGGGAGTTTCTGAAACAACTCTCTCCCATCCCCAAGGTAGTCATTCCCCTGGCTTCTGGCGGAAGGGACAAGGCTCTCCATGGATGCATCTGTGGTCACACATCAAAGCCCATGCTGGCCTCCAAGTCCCTCAGCCCCTACTCACAGGTCCCTGTTATACATTTCAAAGTCCATGCCAGCTAGCTTCTGGCCCTTCCCTCCCCACAGCCACTGTCCTTATAACCCACATGGTCTGTCCCCTTGGTCTCTCCCACTGTCCCCCTTGACTAATAGATAATCCTAGCCATGTCCAGTCTACTCTTTTTCTTTCTGCTCTGGACTCTTCCAGATGCCTCTAGATATTTTCTTCCTCTTACTCCATACCATGGAGTGGCCATTTCAGTGGTTTCTTTACTGTGCCCCCCTCACATACATCAGCCAAGTTGGAAATCTTTTATCTATCAGTGTTAGATTTATACAAGGAAGATAGGAGGTCTGGGATTTGAATCCAGGGCTCTGGGCTTGGGTCTGTATATATGGTTTTACAAGCTAAGGATGCTGGGAACTGCCCCAAGAGTTAGTTCCTTGGTGGAACACTGGGGAACTTGTTAGAATTCATGATTTTGTGATTTTGTTAAAAAAAAAAAACCAAAAAAACAAAACAAAATAAAACAAAAAACAAAACAAAAAACCAAACCAAACCAACAACAAAAAACAATTGAAGGCTGAGATTAAAGGATTCTTGCTTCTTGCATTATATTTTGTCATGTTTTATGTGACACTTATTTACAGATTTACAGATACTTGGACGTCAAAGCTGTTAAATAGTGTTAAGATAGTAGCATTTCCATTTGAAGTCTATCGAGGTTCTTAGGGCAGACTAGACCAACGCTGAATCCTTTTCCTTCTCCGTTCCTCCTCCTCCCTCTTCCTTTTCATTTCCTCTTCCTTCCTTTCTCTTTCTCATTCTTTTCTTTGGGAGAGGGTCTGCCTTTGCAGCCAGGCTGGCCTTGCCCTTCAATCCTCCTGAGCGGTGACACACTATCACAAGTGGCTATGTCCTCCATTCTTTCGTTAAAGAGAAGATGTGGCACAATCGAAAATGTGTGACATGTTTTATGTGAACTTGCATGAAATCCTGTGTAAGGATGAATGAAGCAAGTGGAGCAAGCATCACATACCCCGCACATTCCAATGAGATTAAATGCTGCCAAAACAGGCTCAAGACTATTAAACACGGAGGAACACTTCAATACAGAATTCTGGAGAGGGACAGAAAAAGCTGTGGATGTTGGCTACCTCTTTGGAAGAAACTATAGACAGAGTAGGGAGGCAACAAAAAAGATTAGCCTTAGTCATGACAAATACTCTAATTTATATATATGTAATGGTAAATATTCATGTATATGTAATAGTAAGGATACTTCTAAAGCATGAAAGTATATATTAAAGATTCAAATTTTTTCTTATATGGGGAATTGAATCTTTGTGCACACTAGGCAAGAGCTCTAACTTAAAGCTCTTTCTCAGGCCCTAGGAGCCATATTTCTGTTGTTTATAATTGAGACTGGCCTCCCTGTGTTATGAAAACTGACCTTGAACTCTACATGTAGTTCATGCCAGCCTCCATTTCATGATCCTCCTGCATCAGCTTCTGGAGAGATGAGATTATAGGCATGTGTCACTAATATAGAAGTTGCTTTTTAAAATTAGGGTTTAAAAGTCTATTGATGGTCCTGTCAACAGAATGAAAGTTCTCAAAAGTAAGAAAAAAGTTACCTATATCTAAATACTAGGATATAATACAGCTCACTTAATATTTTTTCTTCATCAATAATGATGAGATCTACTTATTTAAAACAAACAACAACAATAAAACAAAACAAAAAAATCAAAGACAAGCACTCACAGGCTACATTTTCTCTTTGGTCCAGACTATATGCTGGAAGCCCCATTGTTTCAGGTCCACCAGAAAGGACAGGGGTCCAAAGCTATTGTCGTATTGCAAAGCCTGTTTGTTATTTCTTCATCAACAAAGGTCACTCAGCCAAGTTTTTCAAAGTGGGTGAAGGGATGGTGAGAGACGAGGCCATTGTGGCAAAGGAGGGCTGACACTGCCCTCTAGGGGTGGAAGACCACCCTGCACACGGAACTGGGAAGCTTCAGCAAGGGCAACCTCAGGGATTCCATCCTTCTCTGTCAGGCGGTTTCTTTACTTGGTCAGCATTGCTGCCTCGTAGGTTACGTAACCGTGGTCTGCCTTCTCATTTCTCTGCTGACCCCAAGAGCTGAGGTAAGAATGGTTGCAAGTTGCATTGACGCTGTCCCTTTCAGCTTTGCCTTCCTCTGTTGAGCTCCACACAGTCTCGAGGCTGATGTGGCACTGGGACTGGAAAATACAACTCAGGCCAGGGCCCTGGGAGGGATGGACTTGGTGGTTTCATGGGGGTGGACAGAAAGGGAGTGCTGGGGGTGGGGGCGGGGAAACCTTCCAAAAATATTTACCAGACAAAGGACTAGGTTTCTGACCAAGGTTTTCCAAGGAGACACCCTTAGACATAAACATATTTCCTGGCCTTTTCCTGGGGAAGGTGAAAATGACCAAGACCTTCCATCTCCCAGAAAAGACAAACTTATACTCCCTAAAATAAACACAGACACAGCCAGGAGACACCTTCTGAGCCGGCTGTGATTCAGACGTTAGGTGTTGTCTGCTACCTGCAGGGGAGTAGGGGCACACAGGGTTCCTGGGAAGGCTGAAAGGTTTGACCTCTGTGGCCCAAGAGTATATTGGAAGGGAGGTCACGAATCCCAGGAGAGACAAGGGTGGCCCAAGTTCTCCAAAGAAGTCATTCAAACTGCTCCACCTCTCTTTCTGTGAGTGTGATGTACATGTTTGTGGTATGTTCCTATATGCATATGCAGAGGCCAGAAGAGAGCAGTGGACGCCTTGCTCTATAACTCTTTGTTTTATTCCACGTGGCAGGGTTTGTTATCACATCAGGAGTTAGGCTGGCAGCCAGTCAGCTGCTCCCCCCTTCCCACCCCACGCCCCCTCCACCCCGCCATCTGCTTCCTCTTCCTTGCACAGATGCATGCGACCACGCCCAGTTTCTTACATGGGACACTCAGGAAACATTTGTTAAACAAATAGACATATTATTCTAATCTTCAGGCTTTTAGCTTCAACTTGATATGATCTCCTTCTAAATGATAGTGTCCACAGCAATTACAGTCCACAGCAAATCCAGTTATGATGTATTTATGCCCATAGGTCTTACATACTTTCATGCATATACAGATTCTGCCTACAGGTGTGTGGCTGTTTAATCACGGATTCATGTGGACTGCTATGGCTTTCTGGCTAGTACATGTGAAAAACGGACACGCACATTTCCTATTTTATCCAGCAGAGGGCAGATGACCAAGTGCCTCTCCACCAGCTATTGGGTGATCAGAGGATGAGGGTTATGGCCACTGCTTTTCCCTCCTGCTTTGGGTGAACATCTTCAGAAAACTTTCTGAGTTTACTATAAGGTTTGCGGGTAGGGGGGCGCAGGGAGGTTGTACATCTCTAAGCAAGTATCTGGGTTTTAGCAGCCTGAGTTGAGGGTTTTGTTTAGGTTTCATGGAGGCCCTGGGTGAGAAATCATTAGCGGGTGTTAAAAACAAACTATGCTGTTCTTGAGGCTGTTCTCCTCCTGGTTTCACAGAACAACTGAAAATCACTTACACAGAGAGAGTCATGGAAAGAACGTGGTGGTTGGCCAGCATATTGTGTGTCTGGAACACATTTTCTTGGACTTTAGTATTTAAGGAAATATTTGGAAAATATCTTCAGAAAAGGGAAGGATTCCTCTCATAACATAGCAGACCACATATACTATAGACAAATCAGGTTGATGTAAAACAGACAGATAGGGACAGACACTCCAACATGTTAATGGAAAGAATTGAAATAGATGGAAAACTAATAAACAACTTCCAGGACAATGTGAAGGAGACAGACTGTGGTAAAAATTAATTCTACATTCAACTGAATTTATTCTTAAGGCGAGTCACAAATTGGGCTTTAACGTTTCTTACCATTAACACCAAAACATTAAATTAGTTTCATGATCACGTGAAGAACAACCTATTGTTTTCATCACTGACATGTGAGTGAATTGAGGAGCATTACCACACATTCAAAGACCAGTAACATAGACTCAAACTCATTAACACACATTTCATGGCTTTTTTGTTTTTGTTATTCATTATCATGCTTCTCAGACCTGGCTTGCCTAGAACTTGCATCCTTCCTCCTGTCTCTATTTCCTGAGTGCTGAGATGACAGCATTTGCCACCGCACCTGGCGATATCTGCAAGACTTTTAAACGCTCCCTGTTCCTTTTCCTCTTCGTTTATGACATTTGCAGGAAAAGCATTTCCATCCTTATAGCTAAATAAGACACAAATACTTCCCCCCTTGCTGCCAATGGGAATCAGCATGTGCGTTGTGAAGGCAAAAGGCAAAGACATGACAAACCACAACACTCACGTGTCATCTATAAACGTTATTCCAAAGTACTCCTTCTCTTTCAGGTTGAAATGCGACGCCACAAGGTCCAGCAGCTCTCTTGATAAAAGCTTGGGCTGTCAAAACACAAATCTGATTAGCAGCGATTTGCTTTCCCATCTCTCCCGTTGCTATCACCTTTCCCTGCCCTAACCGTCAAAAGCAACCTTTGCTTGCTTGTGTGATTTGTTCAAATACCGTTCTTTACGCCATCATCACCACTAAGTTCCGAGAACCCAGTTTGAAAAGGAACTATCTCTGAACTTTGGAGGGAAGAAATATGGTTTAGAATCTGCCAGACCATTCAATGGATGACTGATGTTGGTCGTGCAGGGACCAGGCAGGGCAGCAGGGGCATCATTGGGCAGCAGCCTGAATGGCTCGCTTCTGAACCCTGAGCCTAACAGTCAGCGGTACATGGTGATGGTCTGAAGTTTGGATGTTGCTGTTGGAGGAGATGAAATGGGGAGGGGGCAAGGAAAGGAAGCTAGGAAGAAAGGGAGGAGGAAAACAGCAATAGAGGAGAGAAGGGACAGGGAAGGAAAGGAGTGGGGAGGAAGGGGAGGAGCAGGAGGAAATCTGGATTGAAAGTTGGTAAAACTACTGTGCTGTGTCCTATTCCTCTAGTTCTTTTGAAAGAGTTATCCCCCACCCCAGTCACTCTCAAGCATTGAGTTCTAGGCACAGCTAGGTGAGCAGCCTGGACACAGGCCACCACTGTCAAAAGAAAGCAGGGAGGGGCTACCCCTGAGTATCCAATATGGAGGGGCTACCCCTGAGTATCCAATACCTACCTGAACCAGCAGCTCCAGTCTCCTGTCATCCAGCAAGTGAACCTGGCAGTGCCTGCCTTCTGTCATCTGTGGGGACAAAAAAAAAAAAAAAAAAAATGGAGAGATATGTCAGAGCCCAGTCTGCCAGCAAACTGCAGACTCACTTAATCGTCTATATGTGTCATGTTCCAGGGAGCTCATTAGTGGGCCTCCCAGAAGCAGACATCCAACAGACTTACAGGTGTGACCAAACTGCAGTCTGTGTGCTACATGAGGCCAAGGACAGCTGTGAAAGCAGCCCAACACAAAACCCCACTCAAGACTTCATGACATTTGTTTTTTCAATAACCACATCCTACAGTTCTTGAATATGGACTTTAGAGATGACAACATTGTGTCACAACGTCAAAAGGTTGGATGTGCCTGGGAGCATTCTCATGGAATGAGAGGAAGAAAAAGATGAAAAGCAAAGACTACTTAACGTGTGAGGGAAACAACAAAACAGAGTAGGTCAAGTTCACACAGGGCACGAGATCATGTGGAGAGAAGCCGGGTCTCCCAGAAGGAAGCCTATGTTCCCTTGAGTCCTGATGACACTTCACAGACGGAAACAGCTTCCATCACGGCTGTACTCTGGTAAATGTGGTCCTTCCATAATACAAGGGAAGAAAACCACAAGGATGAAGTTCAAATGCAAAGGCCTCAACTTTTGAACTCTTTGGCCTTTTTAATAGATCACCATCTACAGTTAGCAGTCAAGGTGTGCGGTTGACAGTTTGACATAGCAGTTTCCAATATGTGCATTTTTAAAAAATTTAAAACTGTCGCGCTGGGAAATACTGATTGTAAAACATTGACCCTTCCCTTGCTAAACTCACACTCCAAGCCATCACATCTGTAGATGTCTCCACTCTGTCCCTTTGAGGGGCATCCGGCAGGCCACCTTTATGTATATGTCTAATGTGAACGATTACAGATCTTTTCTTTCTGAGACAAGGTGTTGCTGTGTAGTCTAGGCTGGCCGCAAACTTGAAACTTCATGGCCTAAGCATGCTGGGCAGTGGGATTACACTTGGAAGCCACTGCTCCCTCTGTCTACACTCTCTCCCCTCTCTTTGTGCAGTACTGAGATTGAACCCAGAACCCCACACGTGTTAGGCAAATGTTCCACCACTGAGCAGCATTCCTAGCTCTTGACTTATATTTTTATATTTACATTTTATTAAAAATATTATATAATATAAATTTATTTGTATTAAATATATTTAATATCATTAAGTTACTGCTGGGCAGTGGTGGCACATACCTTTAATTCCTGCACTTCAGAGGTAGAGGCAGGAGGTTCTCTGAGTTCCAGGCCAGCCTGGTGTACAAAGTGAATTCTAGCATAGCCAGGGAACACACAGAGAAATCCTGTCTCAAACAAACAAACAACAAACAAAACCAAACAAAGCCAACCAACCAACCAAAAAACATATTTATGTTACACAGACTTATCCACATGAAGCACTCACTAATTTTCTGTGTGAAACCATCCATCCATGTAATGCATATGTGTATACACTCACATGTCCTTCCTTCCCTCCTTCCTTCCTTTCGTTTGTTTTTCAAGACAGAATTTCTCCGTATTGCTATAGAGACTGTTCTGAACTCACTCTACACTAGGATGGCCTTGAACTCACAGAGATCTGCCTGCCTCTGCCTCCCAAGTGCTGGGATTAAAGGCATGCACCACCAATGCCTGGCTCACATATACTTTCGATTCAAGTGTGATTAAACTGTACTCATGGCTTTGCCTCCTGTAGTTTTCACTGATATTTCTTGGAAAATTCCCTATAGGAATTTATTTTTCTTCACTGTCTGTGGCACAGGGCCGTGCATTGCTATCTAACAATGCCCTGAGTCTCCTTCTGAGAGACATCCAGGCTGTCCCAGCATCTCCCTGGTATGAGCAATGACTCAGTGAAATCTGCATGTCTAATTTTTTTTTTCTTGCCACAAATGTGGGATTGTTGGATTACATTTGAAAAGCGTGGAAAACATTCTTTTCCTTTCAGCTATTGTACAAAATTCAGACATTTGTGAACCCAGTTCATAGCAAAATTGAGTTGGATGTGATGTTGCTCACCTGCAACCCCACTGCTTGGGAAGTGGAGGCAGGAGGATCAGGAGTTCAAGATTAGTCTCGGCTACATAATGAATTCAAGACCATCCTGAGCTACATGAAAGCTTACTTCAAAAGCTTAAAATGAATAAATGAATCAGTAAAAATGAGTTTAGTGGTATATGCCACGCCTAGGTACAGATGAGCAGATCACTAGAGTGCAGGAGTTTGAGACTAGCCTGAACAACATAGTGAGACCCTGTCTCAAGAAAAAGATAGACTCCGTTATTGAATACCAGCTGTATATACGCACTGCCCTGGTGTCTTATATACATCACCTTCACGCTATAATGGCGCACGTGATTCCTCTTATTATCCATATCCAATAGATGAAGCAACAGAACCTCTGGGTGGGTATAAGTAACAAGTTTGCAATACAAGACATCATTTATGCACTCACGGTTTTGATTGAACTCTGTTTTAAGCATCTGTGAACTAGCTTAGTGGGTCAGAACATGCAGTTATAAACACATGGCCAAGGAAAAAACTATAGAACTGTGATAAGAGGTGCATGGACAAGCTTTGCTTAGTTTGTGGCCACAGACTAGTCAATGTCAAGGTCAAATACACACCTAGGGTGGCTAAATGGAAGGCGATGTTAGTTCTGGTCATTGAGCTCGGCAATGCATGGTATGTGTATGGTCTCATTAGAGATCCTTTAAAGGGGTTAGAGACTCAGCTGAGAGGTGAGAGAGCTGAAGCGCTGGGTTTGCTTAACAGAACCACACACACTGGGTATGGTGGCACATGACTGGGATCTCAGCACTGGGAAGACAGCAGCAGGAGAATCAGAAGTTCAAGGTCACCCTTGACTCAATAAGAGTTTGAGAACAGCCTGGGATATAAGACAACCTGCTTCAACCACCTGTCCCCTAAAGGTCTGCAAATAGTAACATTAGGGCCATGTCCTCATTTTATAGACTAGGAAAGTAAAGAACCAAGTCAAAATATGAATAAGGTAATCGGGCACAGCCCAGTGGCTGAGTGATTTGACTAACATGTTCAAGGCCCCGAGTCTCCAAGTCATAGACATAGTGGTAAATGGTTAAAACAAAACACTAAACTAAAACCACAACCTAACACAACAAAATAAAACCCCAGCAACAAATAGAAACAGTGGGGAAAATCAAAACAAACAAAAAGTAGCATCATCTATTTTTCTAGTTATAAATATTGGGAAGGGGGGGGCAGGGTGGATAAAGAAATGTGTTGGTTTAAATTTTATCTTACTTTTGCAAAACTGCCCTAGAACTAACTCTATTTGTGTCCTACAGAAAGTAAAACAATCCTTGAAAACACACACAAACACACACACACACACACACAAGTCCATTAAGGAAAATACCACAACTTACATAATATTTCAAGTTACTAGACTGCCCATAATCCAAACACACTTATTTCTGTTTTAAAAATGTACCCATTGGCACATACGTTTAATCCCAGCACTCAAGAAGCAGAAGCAGGCAGACCTCTGTGAGTTCAAGGCCAGTCTGTCTACATGTCTACATAATGAATTCTAGGCTAGCCAGAGATACACAGAGAAACCCTGACTCAAAAACAAAAAAAAAAGCCAAAAACAAAACAAAACAAAACAAAACAAAAAAAAAAAAAAAAAAAAAAAAAAAAAAACTGAGAGAGAGAAAAAGAAAAAGAGAGAAAGAAAGAAACCATCCATTTGCTATGTCAATTTGTTTTGGGCCTTCCTCCAGCCAATTGACATTCCTATTATTAACACATAGTTTATTATTATTGTTATTATTTGGTAGTATTATGAGACAGAGTCTCCTGTAGCAAGGGTGGCTTCTGATTTCTATGTAGCCAAGGATAACTGGATGACTTCAGGTTAATTTTTCTGAGTCCAACTCCCAAAACATGGATTACTCTAGACTATTAAACAATGAATGTCTTTTAGATGTGACACTCTTTGCAGTGACACACAACTTGATTTAAGTTGACTAAACTATACATGGCCACCTGCCCCTAGCTGGGACAACCAGAACTTCAGTCCAAGGAATCTGGAATTGGATCTGAAACCTTGGCTGCTGTGGGGAGAAAATCCTGTAGAAGAATTCGGAGGACAGGTAGCTGGAGGAGGCATGAGAAATCAGGTGGGCTGAGGGAAACACTTGGGAATCACTGTCTGTCTCTAACATCTTTCCAGACAGGTTTCGTGCATCTGGTCTACGTGAACTCCCTTCTTTGCATCCTACAAAACTCCTCAGAGTATCAGAGTGACCCACTGCCTTCTTCTGACTTGCATTGAAGTCTACTTCTTCAAGTAAGACACACAGGTTGTATAGGGGATGGGGTAGGGTGGGTGCATCTTTGGAGGATCTGCTCCTTTCTGCCTCCCAAAATTGCAGGAGCAGACTTTTGTGCCCAGCTCTTTCCAGAGGGTCTGGGGAATCTCAATCCAAGTCCTCATAGTTGCTAGGCAGTGCTTCACCAAGTGAGCCTTCTCTCCAGGCCATACACCATGGGTAACCAACCAACCAACCAACCAACCAACCAACCAACCAACCAACCAACAAGAACAACAACAACAAAGGTCAGACTCCAAAACGATGATGGCCCACACAGTCTTGTCAACATTTTGAATACAAATGGTGAGATGATGAGAAATAGCCCTCAGAGAGCCTGCCGCGTGGAAAGGAGAGTAGCAGACACTTCCTTGCATGGTATGGTAAGATGTGATAAGGGCCAGTGAAGAAGGGCCGGCTGAGAGCACACAATAATATTTGTCTATACTCCAAGCATCCTGTTCAATATTCCCTGAAGCCCTTCCTCTGAAGGATGGTGCTTCTGAGGGGATGACACAGAGTTGATTTGATTGTCACTAGGAACAGAAAGGCCTGCCCTTGTCATTTACTTACACTGGAAGTTGAAAAGTGAGAGATGTATTTTTGTTCATCAAAACAATGCTTATGAATAGATTTTAGTTGACAACAGAAACTAAGAGAAGTCATAAAATTTGAATTTCAAGGGAGACCGTCTTTGACAAGGGAAAGATTTGGGAACATGGGGTTTGATATCCTCCATGGCAGCACAGGGCAGAACAGGAAAGCACAGGATTTTGTGGTTTCTGGTTCACCAAAGTGTATGACCTGCAGGGAGTCATGTCAATAAAGTTCTGATGAAAGCCCTGCTGAGCACAGGGAAATTGCTCATAGGGATTAACTTGGATCATCAATTCAGATATGCTAGTAAATGTCTTAGTGTTGCCCACTTCTGGATAAGTCTTGGAGGGTGTCTCCAGAGGCCATTAGAGAACAAGGGCTCCGATCCAACAAATGGAATAATCCTATGATGAATGCCTGTAATAGTAGTGTTGGGAGGTGCTAAAAGGCAAGAGGCAGCCTACTTAGAGGAAGGACACTGCTAGTGGAATGTTCTTGGAGGCTGTGTCTTGTCTTGTACCCTTCCTGCATGTGCTCTTTGCTGCCCCTACCCCCAGCTGCTATAAGGTGGATAAACTTTTCCAGCACAGCCTCCTACTACTATGACACTCTGTCCAAAGGCATGGGCCAGGGGAACCACAGTGGGCAGGACTTTCCTGGAATAATTAGCACTCCGGATAATGTATGTCCTCATAGACATGTCGAAGAGCAACACATCCTCACACATGTCTCCACAGACCAACACATCCTCATAGACATCTGTATAGACCAACACGTCCTCATAGATGTGTCCACAGGTCAACACATCCCCATAGAAGTGTCCACAGACCAACACATCCCCATAGAAGTGTCCACAGACCAACCTGGTAAAGGCAATTACTCAACTGAGAGTTTTCTCACAGATACTTCCAGGCCACGTCAAGGTGACAGTAAAAGCTAGGGCACACCCTATTACTTTGAAAACTGGTAAACAGGCAAACTTTTCTGTAATCTTATACATACTCATTTTAGAGAAGATCAATGGCAGGGTAAATTAGCAAGCCAGGTAAAAAGCACATGACAGAAAAATTGTGCAGAGCTGATAGAAAGAAATAAAGAAGGAGAACAGAACATGGGTTGCTGGGTGCCTCCAGTGCATCTGCACAGCCTGGGCACTTTCATAGGAATTCTAAGAGCACCGCCCACCGGCACCCTCTGAAATCCAGGTGCTGCCACATAGTCAAAGCTGTGATGTCCCCGAGGCAGGTACTTGCCTCACTCCAACACCATCAGGGAAACTGAAGGTAAAGCCCTACAATCCATGAGGTTCATAAACAGTGGAACAAGAGTTCAGCTGAAGACCCCAACTCTCAGTCACACATCACTGCACACTGTCCTGCACCCAGCACACACTGATAAACATGGCAAAGCCTTCTTTTGAAGACCATGACCAAAGGACCTCATGAGCCGGTAGCAATGGAAAGAGAGTACCATGACACAGTCAGGGAAACTCATCCACTTCTGATAAAAATACTTCCATGGGAAGCACTTACAATCATGGATGTATAAATAGAACAGGCAGAGCATCTATTAATGGCCACTTGTTTGAGGTAGGGGAAAGTAAGGTCAGATTCACCCAAAGCCACACATGTCATTCATGCTAGACCTGGGAATGAGACTCTGAACTCTGCCTCCTGAGTCAGAGCATAACTGAGGTATGGAAAGTTATTCAGCTTAAAGAAAAACAAAACAACAACAACAACAAAAAAAGCGCCCTAATTCAAATGAACATTATGTCACCAGGTCAGTTACATATGTACATATATACAATACACACACACACACACACACACAGTGTAACAGCAAATAGGACCCCCCCCCCCCAGCCAGGCAATCTCACTTATTTTAAAGCACGACTCTCAAAAGAGCTTAATTTTCTAGTTTCAACCAGGGCTCTGTATAAGAGAAAAGTATGTGGAACTTCTTAATTATATATCTAAACCTAGAATCACTTTTGAGCCCCACAGAGAACGTGGGAATAGTTTCATAATTTGCCTCTAGCCGTCAATGGCAGCTAAGAGTGGCTACTTCTCGAGTAAAACCAAACAATATATAAATTCAAATGTGATCTCTTTGGAGACCTTTGTGCAGTACCCACCCAGATGATTCAATTTACCTCCCACCTCTTCCCTACCCAACTCCGGGCGTCTGGAAGTTAGAATGGTGCATGCTGGGTTAGAACTCCCACCTTGGACCACATTTGCTTCCCAGCTGATAAGAGCCGGTCCTCAGCCTGCAAGTGCCGATAGCTGGTGGAAATGCTTTATCCAGTGGGTCAGTTGTCATGTGGGGAAGATCTACAGGGAAGTGAGAATCTGCTACAGGCTTGACCTCTGCTTCCAGCCACCAGATGTGGCAGCACATGGTGAAGTTCTGGTCAATAAGGGAACACTCACCACCTGGCCGCAGCCTCGGTCTCTCTTCCCAGCTCAGGAGATGTGAGAGCGGGGTGAGACTGGTGGTTACAATCCCACACAGGGCAGAATGACCCCCTTAGAATATCAGACTAAAAGGTAACAGGAAGTAACAACTCTGAAAAAAGAACAAACTCCTAGCTGCCTTTGGTTTTGCTTTAGCTGATGTTAGGAACTCAGAAACTCAAACACTTGATAAGGAAGTACCAAGCATCTTGTTTCCCCTCTTTCTTCTGGTTCCCTACTAACTTCCTGAGACTCAGCAGAAGAGACCTGGCCTTATAAAAATGGCTTCTCAGGGCTCTGGGCAGTGTGGTCCAGCTGAGGTCTAACCTACTATCTGGATGAGTGTTATGTCCACAGTTCCCATGCAGCTGGGCAATGGTCTTATCACCATGAGGAAATGGCCATACAGCCATACCTTCTAAATGAAGATCGGACTTCAGTGCTTTTCTACTCAGAGATGTCTACTCTCTTCCCACATAACACACTGGGAAACTCACTCCTCATTTGCGCTGACAAGAACAGGTCTATGATGGCTAATACTGCCAATAGGCTCTGGGAGCTTCTAGGACACAGACTTCTGGGCATGCCTGTGAAGAAGCCTAGACAGGGTTGGAAGGCATGTCTTACATGTTGGTGGCAACATCTCATGGACTTGGATTGAATAGAAAGAAAGTGCTTGGGGTCTGTGATGATGTCCTTGGCCTGTGTTAGCACAGAGGGTCATTGGAACCATGCTGTGCTGAGTCAGCCTGCTCTTCACTGGTCCTGGTATAGCTGGCCTTGTCCCTTGTTGGATACTGTAGTAGGAGAATTGGTCCCTCCCCTTGGGGGAGAGCTGGCCCCTGCACTCAGGGAAAGATGGACCCATGCCTTAATACAGGCATGTACTTCACCCGGGCAGCACACTAGAGCTGACCCTGTGGTTGGGAATGGAGTGAGGTCATGGGAGCGGGAGAGCTGCCCCTGCCCCGGCCTCTTCTGCCATGTGGTGGCATGGGTGAGAGAAAGATGCCCCCCTACCCATTAATACATGTGGCAGGTGAGAGAGCTGGCCTTGGAGTCACAAGAGAGAACTAGTCCTGCCCCTCACCAGCTGCAGCACACAAGAGAATGCACCCTGCGGTAGAACTGGCCATGAAGTTTTGGGTATGGGTGAGTCAGATCCCTGGACTAGAGAGGAAGAGTTCTGACTATTGATACAATACGATCAGCAGCATTGAACTTTTGCTGCCCCCAACTCAATCACCTCCTTCAGATCTAAGATCAGATGCCTCACCCCTTCCCAGAGATGCCTTCTTGATCTCATTTAGGTAGTGCCTCCTCTACTCCATTGTGCTCTTCTGTCACTAAGACCTACAGTTTCTCACTCAGCTAGCTGCTTGTGTGCCTGTCTTCTCCCACGAGATCTTAAGTGTCACAAGATGGGAGACCTTGTATGGTGTCCTACTATACCCCTGGGGCTTCAACCCCGAAACAGGGTCTTCAAAATCTTCTGGGTGAAGACCAGTAGTTACATGCTTCTGAGTAACTTGTGAAAGCCTGAAGACCTGCTTAAGATCCCCAGATCACACATGTAAATCTGATGCAGTAGAACACACATCTGTAATCCTAGTGGAAGGTGGACACAGAAGAGTCCCTGGCAGTTCACTGTCCAGTTAGCTTGGCATAAGAAGTAGTGAACATTGCATATATAGTGTTTGGCTTGCATGTGTGCCTGCATGCCAAAGAGAGCACTAGGTCTCATTACAGATGGTTGTGAGTCATCATGTGGTTGCTGGGAATTGAACTCAGGACCCTGGAAGAGCAGTCAGTGCTCCTAACCTCTGAGCCATCTATCCAGCTCCACAAACCAGACCAATGACTTATTGTGATGAACATTTTGTAGGAGGGGCTGATTGGATGAAAGGGATAACACCACAGCTCCTGACGCCAATGGGATGAATGAAGAGATGTTGGAAAGATGGAGAGAAGTGGTTTTTTGTTTGTTTGTTTTTGTTTTTAATGAACTTTGGAGGGCAAATTACAGGAGTGAGGGGTGGATATGGAGGTACTGGGAGGTGAATGGGATTGGGGTACATGATGTGAAATTTACAAAGAACCAATAAAGAATTATATTAAAAGAAAGATGATGATGATAATAATAATAATAATGTGAACAAAGGGAGATCCCTTCAAAACAAGGTGGAAGGTGGGGTAAGTTTGTCCTTGACCTTCATGTGAATGTCATGACAACTGCACAAATCTCCCTAGTGAATGAATTGAATCTAGATGCTAAGATACACTCATAAGCATCTATATCAGTGGTTCTCAGCCTTCCTAATGTATCTAACCTTCAATCCAGTGTCCTCATGTGGTGACTCCCAACCATAAAATTATTTTTGTTGCTGTTTTATAACTATAATTTTGCTAATGTTAAGAACTACGATGTAAATATCTGTGTTTTCCATGATCTTAGGTGACCAATTTCAACCCTCCCACAGGTTGAAAACTGTTGGTTTATATTGATAGAGCATGATGTAAAGACAGGCAGGTCCCAAGCAACTCCCAAACCATGGCCCAGAAAACCTGCCACATCAGGAAACAAACTTTCCATCCAGAGAGCAAGGCAAGCTATTAAACTCTTCATCAGTCTCTGGGGTGAGAGAGAGGGCGATCTAGGCCATTCTTACTCTGAGACCCATTGAGTGGATGAAGTTTTATATTTCACCCAGATGATGTCAATCCCAGCAGAACAGGGCCCTTTTTATCATCTCTGGGTGGTGACTGAGCGTGAGCTATTGACACCCTCGTCCCTAGAATGGCCTGCACTGACACAGATGTCTCCAGAAAAGTCAGCTGTGGTCTCCCCTTTAGTTTTCTCAAGACAGAAAAGAGCCTGCCTTTCCAGCATGCAACTGCATTTTCTTTTAAGCAGGGACCGTGGCACACAACCACACAATGTGTGTATTCTCTTGCTACACACTGCTCACAAGCCCAGCACGTAGGAAGCATCACTACTCTGATTGTATGGAGGCCAAAGTGGGAGTCCCAGAGGGGCTGGTCACGCGGCTACAATGGGGAGTTGGAGTCCCAGGCCCCTGGAAGGTCCCTTGGGAGAGGTAAGGTAAGAAGGCCAAGAAGAAAGGCAGGTAGCAAAAAAGTAAAAGAAGAAAAATAGATGCGGGAGGAATGAATGAGAAAAATTGAGAATTCAGTTTTCTACGATGAAATTGAATGCTGGCCATGGTGGTATATGTCTGTGATCCGAGCAACCTAGGAGTATGAGGTAAAAGGGTTGGGAGTTCAAGGACAGCCTTGGCTAAATCAGGCATATTGTCAGAACAAACAAACATAAAAGAAGGGAGGAAACTGAACCACTGAATCCATATCTTAAGAAAATGTAATGGTAGGTAATGGCCAGACTAAGCACCTCCTGAAACCATGCCTGTGTTTGCTGGTGGGTTGCGCTACAGAGCGGGGATGGAAGTCACCCACACTGAGCGAGGGTCTCTACTATGCTTCTGTGACACCCGTGATGTTATCTATTACCTGCGTGGCATCCTGGGCCTGAGTCTACATTAAGCTGGTTTGTGAATGAGTCCTGTACATAACACCAAGCATTCAGGCTCTCCATCATGTGCTCACACACCTGCTCAAGCAACGGCAATTGGAGAAAAAGTGCCAGTTAGTGAAAACAGGGATCATTAGATGAGATCCCAAGGACACTGCCCATGAAGCTTGTTCTAGAGTTCTCAGCCTAAACATTGCGGCCATTTGTAGCTGCTGAAGGTTTTGGTGTTCCTCTTGTTCAGAGCCCCTGAGCACCACCGACTAGGTCAGTGGAAAATACCTCCCTTTCTGATGACCCTAAATACATCTCCAAACATTGACAAAGGTCTGGTTTGCTCCTAGACAGAATGGCTCCTTTGGACAAAAACTGCTTTAGGGACAAGGAGAGAAACTGTGAGCAATCAAACCAGTAAGAAAATTTCAGATCACGGCAAGGGCTTAAGGCTCAGCAGGTCAAAGGGCTTCTCCCCAAGTCTGATGCCTGAGTTTGATCCCTGAAGTCACAAGGTGGATGGAAAGAACAGACCCAAGTTGTCCTCTGCCTGCCACAGATGTGCCCTGGTTCACACACACAACTACTTATCTACCTGCCTAAATTAAAAAAAAAAAAAAAAAAAAAAAAAAAAGTAAAAACAAACGAGGAAAGGAAGAGGGTGTAGACTTGAAATAAAGCGCCATTGAACTGAGCTCAGGGCGCAGCGAGGGCTCGCTTTCCCTTTACCCAGGAGGCACAAGAAATGAGGCTATCCAGGGAGAAAATGTTTCCCTGTTCATTGTTGTTGACAAGTGGCCACCAGCAGGGACTGAAACACTAACCCCTTTTCTGGGCATTGGCCTCCAAGTGCAAGTTCTGATGGGCCTATGGTAGGGGTTGGGTGGGGGAGGGGGAAGGGAAGAAAAGCCCAATAGGCAGGCCTGAGGTTTGGACTCCGGATTCTGTGAATGGCTGTTTGTTTGTTTCCCTAGCACCAGTACCTTGGGGAAAGATGGTCCCTGGGGAGGGCATTTTCCCCCTGGGGAGGGCATTTTCCCCCTGGGGAGGGCATTTTCCCAAGTGGTAAGCCCTCAAGATGGTAGGTAGCCTGGTATCATAAGGCTGGCGGCTGAAAAGAAACATCAACCGTGGAGCTGAGGGTCACCAGCAGATGCCAGCCTGGTATTCAAAGAGCTGCAGACAGGATTTGGAGTCAGGAAGCTTGGATTTTTAGTTTTTATTTTTATTGTTTCAGGCTTAGCAGTCTTGAGATCCCGAGACTGTGGAGACTGTGGCCTGTTCTGAGTCTCAGTTTCTGCCCCTGTATAATGGGAATGAGAGGGGTGAAAAAACTTCCATGGCTCGTGACGCAGCTCAGTGCACAGAAGAGATGGGTGCATCTGCAGTTCCCACATCCCAACAGTGAAATGCATGGTGGAAAACACAGAACTGTCTAGCAGCTCTTGGCCTAGCTAGCCCGAGTACCTGGCTAACCAGCTGATAGGCAGAAATAGCAAGAAAGACCCAGCCTCAGCAACTCTCAAAAGTTGTCCTCCGACCTACACACACAGACACACACAGACACACAGACACACACACACACACACACACACACACACAAACATTTGCCTTTATGTTATTTTATTTTATTTTTAATTATTGTTGTTTGAGGCAGGTCCCGTTCTAGCTTAGGTTGGCCTGGAGTTCATTATGCAGCTCGGACGTCAGCACTGATCTGAGTGCTGGGGGTCTAGGTGCGTGCCACCATGCCTGGTTTCCTGTAATTCTCTGTCGTCCTCTTTGATGTTGGGCATTAAAGCCTGGGCACTGCTCACCTTAAGCACACGCTCCACCCATAGACTTCTAGCCACTCCTGTTTGGCTTTTCCCCCT
This sequence comes from Phodopus roborovskii, assembly GCF_943737965.1. Lineage (NCBI taxonomy): Eukaryota > Metazoa > Chordata > Mammalia > Rodentia > Cricetidae > Phodopus > Phodopus roborovskii. The sequence continues at coordinate 1,501,437 of NW_026126576.1, forward strand.
CTGTATTCAAGTCAGTTGAACCTGGAGTGGATCTCAGAGGAAGTGGGGGTTCCTCTGACACAGGCTTTTACCCTAAGGCGGTGTCCCATGGCCAGTCCACATGGTTTGTCAACTATTCTGCTAACTGTAGATTCTGCTAACCACAAGTGCTTAGATTGCTTATGTGGCTTGGCCCCACCCCTACCCCCGACAAATGTTTCTTTTGGACTATTAGGATGTCAGACAGTCATACTCAACTTGAAAATCAACCCATTAATCAAACCCTGGACAGGGCAGCAATCCAATACCTGGGATTAATTCCATCCTTATTTCCCTATCATAATCAATACACTCACTCAAATCCCATTTAAGGATGAGGGCATGGCTGAGTGGCAGAGTGTTTGCTGAGCTTGTGTGAGGCATTCAGCTTAATCACCAGGCCTATAAACACACAATTCACAGCGTCCCCAGTGCCTGAAGTCAGGGAAAGCTGTTGTCAATCTCTTGTCATTTGTATGATTGTGACTAGACTGTTCCTTAATTCTCACTACTGTCACCACCACCAACAAAAAAGAAATTAATACATGCACACAGAGTATTTGTATCAGGTGGCTTTATTTGCCTACTTATTTGTATATATATTGAATGTTTCTATTTATTCTTTGAGAATGTTATACAATGTATTTTGAACATGTTTTTCCCCTCTCCCTACTCCCCCCAGGTCCGCCTCATAAAATATTTTGTGTGGTATGGGGTTTCATAAGGACATTTTCATTCAGGTATATGATGTGTTTTGAGTACATCCGGACCCCCTGCATTCCCTCCGCTACTCACACCTTCACTTCCATTGGTCCACTTAGGTCCCTACATGGTTTTATTTCTACCTTCAGGCCACATAAACATACATGACTTTACATGCTTCTCTGTATGTGTGCATGCACACTCACATATCTGTGTAAGTGCGTGTGCCCATGAGTGCATGCATAGGGAGGTCAAAGGATAAGCCTAAGCATTGTTCTGTAGGTGCTGCACACCTTGGTTACTTGAGAGAGTCTCACTGTCCTGTAGTTTCCAGGTTAGACTAAACTGCCTGGCTAGCCAGTCCCAAGGTTCCACCCATCCCTGTCTCCCTAGCACTGGGTCTATAAATAGGGTTGTCATGCATGGCTTTGTTTGTTTTGTCAAGGTCTCTCTGTATAGTCCTGGCTGTCCTGGAACTCTCTCTGTAGATTAGGCTGGCCTTGAACTCAGAGACTCAGTTGCCTCTGTTTCCTGAATGCTGGGATTAAAGCTGTGTGCCACCATGCTCGGCCTCTTACATGACTTTTACAAGGTGTTGTGGGGGATCAAACTCAGGTTCAAGTCCCCTTCCCCCCCTTCCTCCATCATGTCCATTTACATACATATTATTTACTGTATTCTCACAGCCCCCCCCCAGGGGAAATCAACTGTTTCTCTTTTGCAACTAGAAGGCTGGCCCCCAAATATTTGAGAATAACTCCCTGAGGTCCCAACAGGTGAGGGATTGAGCCAACTTATCAAGGGGCTCACCAGGTGACAAGGAAGGAAAGTGACGAGGCTGTATGTAGATGCAGGTGCCATGGGCACCACCTTCTTCCTAGAAACGGTCTGAATCAGGTGCTCCTGCAGCTGGCACCTCCCCACAGGCCCAGAGGAGGCTGTAGAGAGTTCACCACCACAGAGCCACCCAGGTTATTTCTGCAGTTCCTCTTTTTTGAAAACTAGTGGTTAGGCTGCATTTTTAGACATTGTGGTATAGAACCAACGAGGAAAAATAAAAAAGCAAAGGAAGAAAGAAAGAAGAAACAATGCGTAGGACACAAATACTGCCAACAGGAAGTCACAAAAGTGTAACCAAGGGCAGCTCTGGTGGCTCTACCCCGGGCTGGCTGTGAGTGAAGTCCCCAGTGGAATTGGAGAAAGTGGGGATTTTGGCTTTGGGGTTATGCAAGTAGCAGACTTGCTGTGGTATGGAAACTTTTAGTTCTGCCAACTGTTTTCTCTTTTCCTGAGGAAAACAGCCAATAGGAAGGAGCAGAGGTAGAGCGCCTTTCAAAAATTTAAAAACTAATGACATGTGCAGCTAGGGGAAGGGCTTTCCCAATGAATGGCAGAACTGTAAAGATGCTCTGGGTAGTGCTTGTTGGCTGTATAACATGTACTACAAGCCTGACTCTAAGCAGTTCACATACGTCAGACCTAAACACAAACCAACCTTAGAGAACCCGCCCCCTCGCCTTCTTTTTGAGAATACATGTCACAGTTACTTTGTTTCCATTCCTCATCAACTCCAGTCAAACCTCTGACTGGTGTTTATCAAGCTCTCTCTGTTCTTTGCTACCTGTGTGTAAGCAGAGGCTGAACAAATCTTCAGGGAACTTAGAATTAATAAAAACAGACTGACTGGATTGGAGGCAGAGTCCCAGCCTGTCTTGAATTACTTGGTAGAAATGTCATATTTGGGCAAAGGATTTAGAAAAGTTAACCAAATTGGGGAAGTAGAAAAGTGAAGTTCCTTTGGGGGCTTTCAGAAAAAAAAAAAAAATCTTTTCAATCTGGTGGTAGTGACACACGCCTTTGATCCCAGTACTTGGGAGCAGAGGCAGGTGGATCTCTGTGAGTTTGAGGCCAGCCTAGTGTACAGAGTGAGTGGCAGAACAGGTCCAAAGCTACACAGAGAAGCCCTGTCTTGGAAAAAAAAAAAAAAAAAAAAAAAAAAAAAAAAAAAAAAAAGAAGAAGAAGAAGAAAGGAAGGGAAGGAGGGAAGAAATCTCCTTTTCTCCACTTTTTTTTTTTTTTTTCTTGCTTGCTTGTATTGGCGATGGAACCCAGAGCTTTCCACTTACTGGGCAAGTGCCCTACTGCCCCAGTCCAGAGAAACTTGAATCTCAAAATCCAGGCCTCACCATATCTTCACAGAAGAAACATCCCTCTCAGTCTAGACTATTCCAACACTCAGGCATGAAAAGTTTTTGCAGGCTGTTTTTAAGTGTGATTGTGGAGTCCTTTTGAAGTTATCATGAAATTAAATTTTAGTGAAATGAAACAAAGTAAAAACTGGGAGGCCACAGGTTAAGAGAAGACAACAGGAAAGGAGAATGGCCTTTCCCCAAAGCAAACAAAACAACCTACCCCCCCCCCCTCGCCTTTTTTTGGTAAACAGTAGGCAAATAACTAGGAAAGTAAATCCTTTTCAAGAGACTGTGGGACAGACAGAATCAGTCACAGCAGGTCCTGAGGACACAATGTTCTTTCCAAACTGGTTGTTAGGCACAAATAATATTTTAGAATGAAAGTACATACCTAGTGTGCTATATTTAAGTACAGACATCAAATAGTGAAATGTGCAACTCAAGGCAAAGGCATCTAGAACACCCCACTACTTGGTCTCCTACATTTTATGGCCACCTCTGCTACTGAGGGAATTTATGCTCACTGAGCTTGGAGGGAAGCGATGAACTTTAGTGACAGACTATGGTTCAGCTCTTCACGGCTCAGTGAGGAGATCTCTGTTACAAAGATCGGCAAATGCTACAAGTCTGTGCCCCTGACCCAGAGGGCAAGTGGTGAAACCTGGGCCAGCACAGCACTGGGTAATAGCATGGGGTATACACGGGGACACAGCAATGTTCGCCTGGACCTTCAGGATGCCCAGGCCACTGTGAGACCATGTGGTAGAGATTAAATGGCAGAAACCTCAGATGTAACAGCTATGCCCAAGCCACAGTTTCCTAAAATTAAACTTTTGAAGGATTTTTAAAAAAAATTTCAAACAGTGATTGTTAATAATGCCTTCCAGCAGGGTGGCTGCATGCTGGGCACAGAGCTTGGTAAATAGAGGACATCATAAGAGCAGACTGATGTGCCTTGTTGCACCTGTGGGCAGGCTCAGTGCTCAGCTTTCCCAGTCCCATGTCAAATGCTGTGTCATTCATTCCCCTTTCCCGGCCTTCAGCCACTAGAATACAAGTTCCATGAAGAAAAGCCGCCTCTCATTCAGGGGTGCGTTTTGAGCCCTTATAATGGTACCCAGCTCATTGTAGGTGCCAGAGACCATATGCAAGGTGAGCAAATGAATGAATGAGCTCCATTTCCATCTCTGACCCTACTTCTGATTTCACCCCTTTTTACAGTTCTGGTCACTCAAGGCTTCCTTTGTGTGGGTCTGGGGTTGTTATTTGGTTGGTAGAGTTCTTGCCTAACATGCAAAATCCTGGGTTCGTGCCCCAGCGATGCACAAACCAGGTGTGGTCCCAAGTGCCTGTAATCCCAGCACTGTGAAGGTAGGAAGACCAGAAATGTAAGACCATCCTTGGCTATACAGGGAGTTTAAAGCCAGCCTCAGCTACATGAGACCTTGTCTCAAAATAACCAAACCAAAAAAAAAAAAAAAAAAAAAAAAAAAAAAAAAAAATCCTTGAATGTATTCATGTGATTCTTTAGCTATGGAGTGGTTAGGTTCCAAACAGCTGTGCTGCCACTGCCCCCTTGGAATTCTTCTCCTAGTAGCCAGGGTGGCTGTGACCTGATGGCTTTCTGCAAGACTCATCAGGATCTCTCATTCACCAGCAAACTGGAGCACGTGTCATGCTCACAAGCCCTGCCTTTCTGTTTAGTCGGCAAGTTTCTTCCCACATCTCTTCCTGCTCTGTATCTCACTTCCCTCCCTTGGAAGGGCTGCATCTTGGGAGAGGAAATCTCACCCAACACATGGGCTGTATCCAGGGAACCAAATATTTTCCCCTGTGGCCCACATGGGCTCTGTTCTGACATGTTCTCCTGGTGTGTCTTTCTCAAGTAGGGTCAGGGGGACTGGACACAAGGCTGGCCACTGGAGTGCATGTGTGTGGGGGTGTTCTATGCTTCTGTGAGGTGGGCAATACATTATGCAAGCTGTCTGCAATCACTGCAGACAATTATTTATATTTAAGTTGTGGATCATGACATAGGCCATTTTAAATAACCTCCCCACTTTCCAGGCTAGGATGAAAACAGAGCTTTTGGCATCTATGTCCAAAGTTTGCCTTGACATGAAAAGAATGTTCTAGAATGTGGTGGCTTACACTCTAAAATTGACAGCCTATACTCACAGTAAGGCTCCAGAGGAAGGCAGGAGGAAAGGATGGGCCAATACTCTCTTCAGCTGCTGGCTGCCCAACCTTGGGGATTTGATTAAGGCTGTGAACCCCAGTCTCTGAGCTTGTAAAATGAGAAGATTCTGTCACCCTTAGCCCTTGGCACAGGTGTCCTCATCCCAGACTACCAGGGTTTCATGCTTCCTTTCCTTATTCACACTAGTGAAAGTCATAGGAGTAAACAAAGCCACGGGAAGCACATTCAACGATTTGGAAAATACTTTGGGAAAGGCTTGGATCCTTAAATGGCCATGAGATGCCCACAGTTATCTATACTCCCAGGAAACTAGATGTCATTCTTCTGCCAGGCATCTTCATCCAGGTTTTGCCTTTGGCTCAAATCTCAGCTCCACTTTTCGATGGGCTGTGTGATAAACATGCCTTCATGTGTTCACAAATAACAACAGGCTTTTCTTCTATTCTAGAACTTACTGATAGAGTCTGGGAACTCGACAGTGACACCATACTGAACAGTCACAGGTCTTGCCTTGCTCTCTAGTGAAGGAGGGAGCAAGGAGGCAAGCACACCAACCCACAGGATGATTTCAGATCAGTAAGGACCACACAAACAGTAGAGATATGGGGGAGCTATAGCTCTGGGCATGGCAGTTAGGAAAGGGCTGCTTGATGAGGCTGACATTTAATATGCAATCGTAGTGCTGAGGAATCAGGCTTGGTAAGACTGAGACAAGAACATTCCAGAGAGCCAAGAAGTACAAGGCCAAGAGGGAAAAGCTTGCTTAGTTTGAGGCACTGTTGCACAAGTTTTTTTTTTTCTTTCTTTTTTTTTTAACCTCATTATTGCAAGTCAAGAAATTTGCCTCCCTGCCCTCAAAACTTCATCCCTATTGAAAATTTTAACTCCACAGAGTCTATATCTCAAAGGCAGAACTAAACTCCGAAGAGCCATAGACTACTGGAAGGTCTCAACTTTTTCTTTCCCCCTCAGGAATTAATTTTCATTTTCTTTTGGGACTCAAGTCACCTATAGAAAGTGAATGACTTGGGAAAACAATAGCAGAAGCTGTGCTAGAAGAATGGTACTAAGAGCAGAGTGGAGTCAATTAAAGATTCATCAGCGGTTCTCAAAAGGTGTTTCCTGGACCAACCCTATGGTTAGAAATTAGAGGAGGGGAGGGATATATCCTTGGCTACATACTCAGCTAAAGCTCAGCCTGGGAAATATGAGACCCTGTCTCAAAACAAAAGTAGACACTCATGATACACCTGCAACCTGTGTTTCCATAAGCCCTCTTGGGTGTGCTAACTCCAACGCCATGCTGAAGTTGGCAGCCAGCAGGCTGGAATGTCACTGTACCACGTGCCACAGAAGACGGTGGGGCTTATTGCAAAGGCAGGGCAAAATCACTAGAGGCTCTCAGGCATGGAGGAGGCTATCTGGGGACATTTATATAAGATGACTCTGGTTACTGTGAGATGAGACTGGGGGGGGTAACGAGGGGGAGAGAAAAACAATCTAGGAAGTTTTCCAAGTGGTTCTTCATCTGCAAAATGAGAGGACAGTGTGCAAACTGCTAAGAATGACTAGATCACAGTAGGTGACGTGGAATATCTGTGAATCATCTCTTAGTAATGTAAATGTAAAGCAGATGGCTTCAAAGGTAAAAGGAAGGAGAAGGAAGCTGTGGTAGCAGCTTTGTAAACTGTTAAGCAAATTAGAATGAATGTGACTGAGGGACTCAGCACACTCATAACTCCATTTGCATATTCATAGACGCCAAAGCCCACAGTAAGGCCCCAATATATGTTAAAAGTATATGCTGTTATGGAAGTCTCCCTTCCAAACTGCTACCTGTCAAATTTAAACACACACACCCCACTTCTCCTTTAGAGTCCCCTTGTTTTGTGTCAGCATGACCAATTCAGTGAGCCAACAAGCCAGTTAAGTATCTTTGTGGTCTGGTAACTCTTGTGACATGCTTACAAGGCTACTTCAGGTCAGGGGAGGGTACCTGGTAGTCTATTAAATTTCCTTTCATTTCCGTGCCCTCCTCCCTGTCCCCAGCTGTGGGATTTAACTATTGGGGCCCAGAGAGTGAAAGTTAATGTAAAATCTGAGTTTTACGGTTGGTGTCATCTTTAACTCTGGACAGGTTTATGCTGGTAAAGTAAGAAGTGTTTTCTGAGGGGAGGGAAGACGGTGTAGGGGTAAGCACCAGACACACAGCTGTCCAAGACTAAAGTACCAGACTAGTTAGAACCAGTCTGGCCCTGGAACCCCTGAGAAAGAAGCCAGGCTTGGCTATCAGTCCTCAATGGGCCAAGTAAGTAAGTATGTTTAGCAATAGTGAAAAATCACAGAGATGAGACTTCTCCAGTGTGGCCACGTGGGAAGAAAAACAAAGAGAGCCGGTGAGCCCCAAGTTCATCTTTGGGTCCTAACACCAAGTTTAGGCTTAAACAGAAGTTTAGGCAGTGTTTATATCCATGGACATCTATCTCCTGTTAGGTTTTTCTCCACTCCAACTCCTTTCCATCCCCAGAAATTGGAGCTGGAGATGGTCTAGCTAGCATATTTTATCTTTGAGCACATAGACTAAATATTACAATCTTGAAAGTGATTGAGTTGACAAAGATCTTTCAGATATGAGGGTCCTAAATTTAAGTCCCCTGTACCCACAGAGAAATCAGGCATAGTGGCAATGCACCTGTAATCCCAGTGTTGGGGAAAAGAGAGGAGGATTCTTGGGGACAGCCAATCTAGCCAACTCCAGTTTCTGTAAGAGATCCTGTCTTTAAAAAATGGGGGAGAGAGAAGGAGCAGAATGGAGGCTTGGGAGAGGCTCAATGGGTTAAAGTGCCCACCACTCAAGGGTGAGGACCTGAGCTGGTACCCTGACAACACAGATACATTTTTGTGCTCGTGAGGTGGAGGCAGAACAATCCTAGGGCAAGCTGCTTAGCAAGACTGACTGGGTTCAACTGAAGAGACCATGCTTTTCTATATAAGGCAGACAGTAGTTGAGGAAGGCACCAGCATAGCATCAACCCCTGGTCTCCACAAGCACATGCCCAGACATCCATGTGCGCCTTCACACACATGTGCACCCACCCACATATACTTACGCACATACTCCACACCAACACAGAAAGGAAAAGGTGGAGAGAGACTAAGGAAGGCATCTGACATCAAACTGGCATCCATGAACATATCTCTACACATGTGCACCCATACACCACAAACAATACCATTTTCTTATAGTTACTATTGTGCCATGCTTACGGGTGAAGATAGGGCAAGAGAGGTTCAAACCCCAGCTTGGTCTTTCCACTAACACGGTGATCCTCAATCTTCCTAATGTTGAGAACCTTTGATACAGTTCTTCATGTTGTGGTCACCCCCAAGTACACAACTATTTTTGTTTTTACTTCATAACTGTAATTTGCTTAATGTAAATATCTATGTTTTCTGATGGTCTTAGGTGACCCCCCCCAAAAGAGTTGAGACCCATAGGTTGTGGACCACTCATCACCATGGACAGCTGTTCTCATATCTTTGTTTCCTGGTTTCCTGGCCTGAACGATAGAGGTTTAAACATTTAGATGCTGGGACAGCCCAGTACCCCATTACTCCCACTCTGTAGGGGTGTTCCTTCAGTTCTCTCCATACTGTTTGCTGCACTTTTTATAGCAGTAATGAAATACAATGCTGTACACTAAGGGCTGCCTGCCTCCAAGGACAAGATCAGTCTTGTTAATCACCAAACCCCCCAGCGTGCAGCATCCTCTTTGCAGAAGGAGCTCAATAAACATCCATGGAAGGAGAGCATGTACCTGCTGAGTTTGGTGGCCCATGCTTTTAATTATAGCACTTGAGGAGGCTAAATCAGGATGGCAAGTTAGAGAACAGCCTGGGATATATAGTAAATTCAAGTCTAGTCTGAGATATGTAATGAGACCCAACTCAGAAATAAATAAATAAATATATCACAAGATGATCAGGTATTTCTTTTAAAAAGAAAATGGAGAGCTGAAGAGATGACTCAGTAGTTAAGAGCACTGGCTGCTCTTGCAGAGGACCCAGGTTCAATTCCCAGCACCCACGTGGTGGCTCACAACTATCTATAATTCCAGTTGCATGAACTCAATGCCTTCTTCTGACCTCTATGGGCTCTACAAATGTGTGGTATACACATGTAGGCAAAAATTCACACACAATAAATAAATCTAAAACAGTATTTTAAAAAGAGATGAATAAGACAAGGCAAGAAATTCTTCACATTTGACCTTAGTATTTGTCAGATGAAGTGGAGTGCTTACATCTCAACGGGCATCAGGCATGGGCATAGTTACCTGAGCAACCCTCTATTAGCCCAACTCCAATACAAAGATAATTGCAAAATCTCTGCAGATTTATAGTTGAATCCTTTAAAGCTGCTGGCTGTTCTTGTGGTGAGTGGAGCAATGGCTCTCCGGTCCCTCTAGGGTGATCTGGCTCTCAGCACAACAAAAGGCCATGCACCAGGAGAGCATTGTTACCTTTGGATCTGGGTGTTGCTAAAGGTAGAATGCATCCTCTCAGAGGAGCAGTATAAATAGCTGTAGAAGGGAGGTGGCAGGCCTTGTGCTTAGATTCAAAACAGAGCCCTGGCCAATGCCAAGATATCACACTTTTAGCACATTCAAATAAGGGTAGATGCTAGCATTTCACAAAGCTGCATTTCTGGAGCCTTAGGATGCTATGGATGAGCCCTCTGCAACATCTGGGTGTGTCTCTGCAGAAGAATGGAACAGATGGTGTCTTAACCGAAATGAGGCTTCATGCCCACTCCTCTCTTGACAGGCTGAGGCCCTTATAAAAGAGGCTGCGTGCAGTGTCAGGGTAGCTTGACAGTTTGGTTTTCTGCCTTCTCTCACATGAGGATGCAGTAAGAAGGTCCTCACCAGTGTTAGAGGGCAAGAACAGCAGGTCCACTGAACAGAGCTGCAGGAAGTCACCCTCTAGAATGAGCTTTATTACCAGAGAGAGAAAGAGCAAGAGAGAGAGAGAGAGAGAGAGAGAGAGAGCTGCACAACCATGGACAGCCATAATCATATCTTGAAGTGGGAGAATGTCAGAGGAGGTAACTGCCATGATGAGTGATGGGAGTCCTGAAGGGAGAGAGATAGACCCTTCAGTTCTGGAGAACAAAAGACTCCTACAGCTTTTCACAGGGTAAGGCGTACTCCGCACCATGCAACCTAGCCTGGCCTTGCCTATGTTCCACATGGGGGCAGACAGATTGAGTAGGACCATAGAGGTATCCTGTAGACACAAGGTAGGCTGCAAGGCCACAGCACAGCTTGCTTTCTTACCATCGCTCTACCTGGGAGTTGCAGGGGCTATGACCTGATGTCTGGTTGAGGGAGAAAGGCACCGAGGGAGTCTGTGTGCTAACAGCAAGGTCAAATGCCGGCACCTCAGATTTGGACTTCCAAGCCTTCAGCATGCTGAGAAACAGTTCCTGTTTGTTGCATTTTGAAATAAACTACCCACTCTCATGTTTTCTGTTAGATAGGGCATCTGGACTCTGAGGCATCAAACATGGAGGCCAAGCACCTTGCCCTTCTCAGGAAGACTGCCTGTCTAAGAGAGCAGACCCCAGGCTGAGACCTCTCATGGTATTCTAATGCAGTAAGGTGGGTATGCATTTCCCACAATAGAAGCAAAATGTATTGAGGAGGCTCTTTGCAGAAAGACATTCTAGAACCTGCATCCCACTTGTTTTGGGTTCATGCTGAAAAATATGTCCTTAAAATGCAAACACCTCCCTGTCTGCTCTCAATTCAACACCACATTGGCAAAAGACATTCTGTAACTGTCTTCCCTGCCTCACGAATGTTCACAGGGTCAAGTAGTCTGATGTATCCAAAGGATGGAGACTGAAAGATGCTCTGACAAGGGCAAGATATACGCGGATCCAAAGGAACCACTGGTGCTTATTCATGTGGACACAAACATTACATTCCCTGAAAAATTACTTATTTGCCAAACACTTGAAATCCTGGTGATATCTGGATACTTTCAAGACACCATTGTCTTTACTTACTGTATTTAGGGTAGACACATAAGCACACTATTAAGCATTCATCATCTACCTATTAGACACATCTTTACTGCCAGGTGGTAGGCAGCTCTCTCTCAACAGTTTGTGGTTAGGAAAGCAGGATTTACACAAAAAGACTGCTGTCAACTGCACACACTCAACACTTCCTTTCTCTCTGTTTCTGGGGGACAGATCATGTCAAAAACAAAATTTCCAAATGTAGAGAGTCATTTTTTGCCTGGATCAACCTGACAGGATTTCTATCTATATACAAATGATTCTTGCAACTGGAATACAATGGTTAGTGCAAAAGTCAGTTTAATCTTTGACTCTAAAATCATATTCATGAAATTCTATGGCAGGTGCCCACAGGGGCTGTCGGATCTTCCTGGAACCAGAGTTATAGATGATTGTGAGCTGCCATGTAGTTATCAGAAATCGAACTCAGGTCCTGTGAAAGAGCAGCCGGTGCTTTTAACTGCTGAGCTATCTTATCTCTAGCCAAATGTTAGATGCTTTTGTTTGTAGTTTTGTTTTGGGGACAAGGCTTCACTATCTTACCCACCCTGGCTGTGAACTTCTGAGTTCAATGGTCTTCCCTGCTGTTTCTGCTTCCATGTAGCTGAGTTTATGAGTACATATCACCACACAAAGATGACTTTTAAAGACATCTGACCTAAGGAATAGTGTCCAGTTGGAATAGGAGAGTCATACTCATAACTCACAAGTTCTGATTTCTTCCTAGACAGCACCTTAGCGTCTGCTTCCAGTTAACAGCTGAAGCAACTCTCTAGCCCCAATTTTCCTGACTGTGTTGGTTCAACCACTGCTGCTGGCTCTAAGGAACCTGTGACAGTCTAGTAGTCTCTTGATTTCCTTTCTAGGTAAAAAGCAAAAATTGTGGAAAAGAAGAAAGAAGGGAGAGATGGAAGAGAGAGAGGGAGAGAAGGAAAGGGGAGAGGGGATGGGAGCCAGCAGAGAGGCATACATGGCTTCAGTTTATAGGATACTAGGGAAGTCAATCAAATGGCTTGGAGCAAGATGGAGCATTTTAGAGCTGCAAGGGAACCTCAGCATTAGTCGCAGCTCTGAACTCAGCAAGGAAGATGCTGAAGTGTGGAGAGGAAAAGAACATGTTAGGCAAACACTTTACAGACAGAACTATGTCTCCAGCTCATACTCTTAGCACTTAGTGCTACCTCTCGTGACTAGACTCAATCTCAGTTCTTCAGGTTTGGAAGCATGCATTATTTTACCGGCTGAGCCATCTTGCCTGCTCAGTGTCTCCGGGATCTTCTTGGAAGATCTGGAAGGAGGGGTGACTATAAGAGCCAGAGGCGGTCCATAATATCAAGGAAACAGTGCTTCCAGACAGCTGCAATATGAACTCATAGCAACTGTGCCAACATGCACAAGGGCTGCACAAGCTCTAGCCAGACTAAAATCCCAGCCCGGAGGATGGAAGATGGACATGACATCCCACTGCTAGCTGAAAAGCTATCGGCAGTTAATAGCTGCTGGGAAAAGGAGAGGCAGTTTTCTTTATCCCCACTAACAGAATGTGGAGACTGGACAAAGTAATTTCTAGGTCTTACTCCAGCTTAGACATTTCACAGTACAGTTCTCCTCAACCAGTGGTGTTTCTCTCCCTACTTCCCCATATTCTGCTGGTCATTGCAGGATGGGGCACAGTGCCGTTCGGCATGTCCTGCATTTCCACAGTAATGCCTTCCCCAGCTTCCAGATGGAGAGCCCAATAAATGGCTTACTGGAAAACAGAATGCGCTCTGGCATGCAGGCTGGAAGGCCAAAGTGTAATAGTCCTGTATAAGAGATACAGTTTCTGACCTTTTGAACGGGCTGCAGAGTAGGATGGCTTTATTTTGCAAGGAGAGTCTCTCATGTGAATCGTGTCACATGAGCCCTTGGGACACTACAATGCTACACTGAGAATCTAGATCATAGGGATGCATTTCAGAAGATAATACATTCTTTCAGGCACCTTTAGGTGGGACTGATTTAGAGACAACTGGCTCACTTCTGAGGCCAAACCATTGTGTTCTGTTATGATGGGAGGTTCCGCCGCAGTCTCCATTGTGACATTTATTTCTTTAAGGTCTCTCTCCTCTTACCCAATCCCACCTACTTCCTCCACAGACTTCCTCCTATCCCCCCCCCCAGAGCTTTGCACTCCAGTGCATGAGCTAATTTCCTTTCTTTTCTGAAGTCTACCCAGATTTCCCTCCCTTCCCCCATAACCAACAACCCACCAGGGGAGAAAGACGAACACACAACATTGACCTTTAATGAGTTTACCATAACCACATTATAAGGGGGAAGAGCAAAAAGCTTCCCTTTAATAAGGATGTAGGACTTCCTCTGACAAATCAGAAGAGTTTTATTAATTAATTGATAGCTATTCATGAAAACGGCACACTGAGGTCTCTACTGTGAGCTGATGGATTCTGGTCACACGGCACTTTTGCCATGACTAGAGTAATGGACAGAATTTGCTCCTCCTGCTTTCCCTAGGCAGAGCAGGGGCACACATCAAAAAAATCCTTTCAGAGAGGACACTAATGAGCTCTAGGACACTAAGACTTTTGCTGCCAAACACCAGACAAACATGGAAGGACCCCAGCTTGATGATGAGGTGATTAACAGTTACAAATCAAAAGCATTGTTGTGCTACGTGTGGAGCTCCTTTCCACAGTTCTTTCCAGAGCAAGTGAAAGAGCTTGGATCTTTCAAATTGCCAAATAATTAAGGGAAGAGAAAGAATAGAAAAACAGTAGGTGTGTGAGGCTGGCGGTGACCTGAAATGACACACTTCAACAATCACTGAAGTGCTAAAGAAAATTGGAAAACCAGCCTTTTGAGTCTGCTAAAGAAGCCACGGCAGCATTTTCCACAAAACAGGAAAACCTTCCAAAAGACAGGCATTAAGAGGTGTCTCTTATCCAGCCCTTATCCAACAGGAGTTAGCAAGGAGGAATTCCTTGAGAAATGGAAAGATAAACCTGCTTTGTTAGTTCTGTTCCTTAACAGTTGGTTTCTGAAATTTTCAGCTTGTGGGAACCCTCCCCCACATAATGTTAAAATCTGTCCAATATTTTTCTAAGGCACACTGGCAAAAACTCACGATGCCCCATGTCACTGCCTGTAACCTAATGTCCAGAGAGAGTACTCTTACCTCCAATCCATGATCGAGACTCATTTAAAGGGACTGGCAAGAAGGTGCAGGACACAGGACACATGTATTCAGTGCTGTGGGGTGTGCGCACTTATGTCCTCCAACTACAAGCCGGTAGAAGTGAGGACCCAATGCCCCTGACACCTTCCGCTGCCATATAATCGCAAGGAAGTGACCTTACTGTTTGTTGCTTTGATTAGAAACAAAAGCCTTTCAACATGAGTCAGGAAAGCAACAGGGGAAAATCCAGCTAAAAAGTCTGCTATTTCTTTTGGCCTCCTGAAGCCTCTCTTCATTATACACTTAAAACATATGATGGCATACTGTGCGCTGTGTTCTCAACCTCATTTACAATGTCCAAGAGGGGATGAGAATTACTTAGAGATGGTCTATGCTGGGTACCATTCAAACTCCAATCTGGTTCTACATCCCGTGCATATTTTGGGTTAGCCTGGGAATTGAATGTGTGGAGTAGAGTATTTTATAAACTGCTTCTCGAAGGCATCTCATGCCAGTGACTTTTCCACTCAGAAATAATCCCAGAGTTCCTCGGGGAAAACATCAACATCAGTCAGCATCAGAGATGCCAGACACAAGGCGTCTATCTTGGCAGCCCTCTGCGGACTCACAGAGGGCTGGTTACATCATTTGCATTTTAGAGAATAATTTAGTAATGGGATTACTCACAGGGTAGGGAATATTCAAAGTACATATTACTTCAAGGTAAAATGAGAAAAATATACGGAAATACAATTTATTGACTTATTTTTCTTATGGCAGTTGAGAAAGAGCTCTTAACATGGTACCATGGTTCTTCCATCTGAAATGTAAGAGCCTCGTGGCATTATGGACAAAAAACGTTACATTCCAGAATGAAACAAACCTTAGGGTTATGTAGTGGTTTGTCTTTGAGAAAGTTACTTGATCTTTGTGGGAATACATTTCCTCCTTTGTAGCTGGGAACAAAAATCCCTGTCTCTCAAGGGTGTTGGAGTGGTTAAATGAGATAGCCAGGCACTAGGGGATCTGATGGCTGGAAAGTATCAGATGCCCCAATACTGTAGACTGAGCTGTCTCCCCTCCTCTGCTGCAAACTTATCTGTCAAGGAGCAGGAGTCGTCCTTTCAAAGGTTTTACTTACTCTGAATGACAGATGACAGACTGTGGGAAAGACTCAACCAGAAGCCAATGTAATCAGCAACAGGTTTGGGTGCAGACAGAGGTGATACAACATGACTGGTAGAAGATGTGAAGATTTACTCCGGACTTAGTGATTATTTGTGTACAAGCGTTCTGACAACAGGAAAAGCTGGAAGTTAGAAGAAACAAGTTGCTTCCATACTCTAAGGGGCCACACAGTCAGTGGTTTTGCTGTGGAGTCCACATACATACACTGATTGGATAAATGAGAAAGCATCCCTGGGTACATTCAAGACAGTCATGAGTTTCAAACAGCCTCAGCCCAAGTGAAGATGCCCTCATTAGGAGGACTCTGACGGTAACTCAAAGAGGGACTTTCTCATAAGTGCCAACACGCATAAACAGAAGTGGGGATGAAAGCAAGAACATGGAGTGCTGCCTAGTGGCAGAGCTTTGCTTGCTGTCCACAAAGGCCGGGGTTTACTCTCTGCACCAAGTTTGTAAAAAGAGCAGTAGCTATTACTAGTCCTCAGATTATTAAATAGATTATATATGACCTTAGGTATTGGATTAATATCTCATCTCCAGCTTCAGTATTCCGGAAGCGTTCTATAATTGTTTAGAGAGATAAAGTAGCTGTGATGACAGTCTAGAGCTACCAGGACACACCCTAGAAGACAGCAAAGCAGGAGACAGACAGGCTTCACTGACATGCTCTGGATGCCTAGATGACTGGATGTGATTGTGTCCAAAGGCATTCCCTGAACTTTTCAGTTACTCAGTCTATAATCTCTGCTTCTACTTGTGGATGGAAAGATTCTCTGTAACCTGTCAGTTGTGAGAGAAAGGACAGTGGGACTCGGACACCCTTAACCAATTGCTCCATGTGACTCTAGATCCTGGTGATATCAGCACAAGGTTGGATAGGCTCTAGGTGTAAAGATGGCGGAAGCTTAGGGATATGGTTGGGCTCAGAGTGAAGTGTTTCATCTAGGTAGCATTAGGGTATCAGACAAGTGACCAGTTAGGAAGTGTTCCTAGACAAGTAGCTTTGAGAGTCCAGGGGCAGAGATGGGTGAAGCCCACTCTGACTTGATCTTCCCAATGCTTCCTGACAAGAACCCAGCTCCAGGGCAGACTTAACCTGGGTTCCTGTTTAATAACTCTGCCTCCATTCATTTTCTGTTGTTATAACAAAATATTACAGATATGTAATTTTCAAAAATAAAGATTTATGTCATGGTTCTGGAGGCTGGGATGTCCTGGGACATGGCCATGGATGGCATCTGTTAAAAGCCTTCTTGACACATCACAATGTGGATATCACATGCAGATGGACAGAGCAAGCTTGCTGACTTGGCTTTCTCTCCCTTTTTGCATAGTATCAGTACTACTGCATTGGCACTCCACCCTTATGACCTCATCCAATCCTAACTCAAAAACCCCAACTCCAAAAACCATTGCCACAGAGTTTTGGGAAGTAAGCTTCCAACACATGAAGACTGAGGGTGTTAAATGTCCAATCCACATCAGAGTCCCTGTGGAAGAGAACTGACATCCTCAAGTGGATCTAAAGGAAGACGCGAGAAAAGGCTGTCAGATATTCATTGTTGTGCAGCTATAGGTTCACCTGTTCAGTGAACTCGGGCAGGTATACTGGGGACTTTCCCTGCTCCTGGAAGTAAAATAAGGGAAAATACACATAACAGTTCATGGGGAAACATGGATATATAGGGTCTTATTTTTCTAAAAATTTAATTTTTTTTAAATTTTATACCTATGAGTGTTCTCTTTGCACTATGTATGAGCACCACATGGGTGCAGTACCTTTAGCTGTGCAGATGTGCAGATGTGAGCTGCCATTGCTGGTGCTGGGAACCTAACCTGAGTCCTCTGCAAGAGCGCACATGCTCTTAATTGCTGAGTCAGCTCTCTGGCTCTCTGGTCCTTAGGGTCCCTCCCTCTCCTTTTTTTTTTTTTTTTTTTTAAGGAATATAGAATGTCCTTGTATCATCACTAAACTATCCTTTACATGCTTCAGCGAAGATTTCACATGCCAGGCAAACGCCAGATGCACTATAAACCCCAAAACAGGCAACGTGTTGCCATCTTCCAAAACCAGTGGCTTAACCTAGCACCAAGCCATCTGCTGTAACTGAGATGAGCTGTACTGCTAAGTGTAGTGAGCTTTGCAAAAAAGCAAGGAAGATTTCCTTTCAGATTTCAGCCTCTAGACCTAATGGAATTCAGTTCAATCACACTCAGGCACCAAATAAAAACAGAGCTGTTACAGGGAAATCAACTTTGAAAATATAATGTTCTAACCTTAGCCAATTGGACTGTGGCTTCGGAGGAGAGCAATGGCCACTGGATATGATACTTCACCACTGTCTGGCACCAGCAACTCTTCTGCATACACTGTCTTCTGTTCTCCACTGTAATCAGCCTGTGACCGCAGCACTTGAACGCATCATGCTACCCCCTAAATTTTTGTTCATTACAAGGACTACTCTTTTGGGTGTTCATAAGGTGTTAGGCACTGGAACTGGTATCATGGGTACTCAGAGTGACATTGTGGTCCCACAGGATCCCAGGCCCAGAAGGACCTCATGCCTGGTTTAATGCTTGGCTTCTTTATTATAGTTTTTAATACTACTGGTATTATTACTTTATGTTGCTTGGGGTCAAACTAAGGACTGTGTGTATGCTGGGCAAATGTTCTCCCTGTGAACTATATCTCCAGCCCTTGTTTTTTTTTTTTTCCCTTGAACTCATGACCTCCCACTCTGCCTCCCAAGTGTGAGCACTACAGACTCTGCCATGCCTGACTCTTGTTGAATAGGGAGTTGGGTCTTTTCCTTTTGCACAGGGTCACACTGGCAATGTGGCTCTCTTTGCCTGGCATCGTGCAGGGTGATAGAGACCAGTGAGTGAGCAGGGGAGAAATTCAGGACAGGAAAGGAATAGAAAGGCAAGTAATACACAAGATAATTTCAGATGAAAGTGAAAATCCACAAAGTACAGCTAGAAGTCATGACAGAGAGGGCAAAGACCATGGCCAGGGAAAATGCTGGGTGCGATGGAGAGAGGCAATTGCTACAGGGATGGGACTTAGCACGGGGCATACCCGTTATGTTCAGGGCCACACCAGGAGGAACCTGGAAAGCTCTCAGAAGCCACTGAATGAAAAAGAGCTTCTGTTTAAAAAGGAAAGTCACCAGCTACAGAAAGAGAATTCATTCGTTACTAAAGCTGGGGTTGATAAGGAACACTGAAAGTTTATTTAAGGTTTCTCCGAGATCACATGTGTGGCCGTTGGGTACGCCGTGTCCAGGAAAAACAGCTCCGATGGAAAAATCTGTTACTCATGTTCTCCTCCAGGCAGAAAAAGAGGGAAGTCTTTCGTGCAGGGTGGATTCTCTTGCTTTCTTAACCACAAATGGAAAAGTAGAGGTGAAAAGCTTGAGGGAGAGAGGCAGGCACTGTGGGGTTTTCATGTCCATCTCACAGTGAGGAGCCGAAGGGACGTGTGGCTTTCCAGGCGATGGGCACAAACTCTGTAAAACCTAGTAACTGCCTCATGTTTGGAAAAATAAAGAGAAAAAAGCCTTTGAAAAAACCTGTTTGAAGTCCATTTTACACACAGGAAATTGAGACTGGGAGAAGTCAGTGCAAGGAGCCTCCCCACTGGTGGTAAGAAAACAGACTCTGCACCCAAAGTCGCAAGCCACACCTTCCTGAGAGGCTGCTGCCTATACAGTGTGCAAAGAAAGGGGCTGGCCACACAGCCTCCTAGCTCACTTCCTTCCTGTCTTTCTGTGGAGTTTTTGTTCTGTTTCATTTTCTACTTTCTCTGCCCATTTGCAATTCTTTGAAAAGAAAACTATTTCCTCTTCCTCTCTCTTCCTCCTTTTCTTCTTCTGACACAGGGGTCCTCTTTATGTCCACCAGGCTGGCTGGCCTTCAGTTAGAGTTATTCCTGCCCAAAATGAAACTTTCCACGAAGGAAGACGTCAGGGACACACACAGCGGCAGACTGGTGTCATACACTGTGTCCATTCTGTTTCTGCACACACATTTCAATCTGGCTACACTCACTTCATCATATGCTCACCTCCTTCTTGTCCTCTGGGTCCTTTTGAACCAAATCTAAGACATCAGGCATCTGTAAATATTTCAACATAAAAGGTCACGGCATTCTTTTGGACGTAACCCCAGGTGGTTAAAAGAAACAAAACCAAACAAACAAAAAACAAAACAAAACAAAAAAAACCCTCAGTATCTTCAAATGGTTTAGAGTTCATATTTCCAATTGATTAGTATTTTTAATTACTTGTTTAGTTTTGAGTCACGGTCTCATTATGTGGTACAGCTTGGCTTCTTCTAACTCAAGATCCTTCTGCTTTAGTTTCCAGAGTTCTGGGGTCAAACACACGTATCACCTCATCCAATTCTTTCCCTTCCCTCTTCTCTTTCCCTTTCTCTTTGAGTCAGGGTCTCACTATGCCAGCCCTGGCTGTTTTGGAACTTTCTATGTAGAACATTCCATCTTTGAACTCATGGAGATCTGTCTGTCTGCCCTTACCTACAGAGTGTTCTGGGATTAAAGATGTATAGTACCATGTCTGGCCTCCTTTTCTCCCCAACTTTGTTGGAAACAAGATCTAAAACCAGATGCCATATTTGGTTCACATTCCTCTTAGATTTTGGCTAATCAACAGGTGCCCCTCCTGTTACTTATTTGCTGATGAGGTGCACCTGTTTACCCATCAATTCTCCTGTCACCCAAGCTTGCCAACTGTGTTTCCAACATGTCATTTAAAACACTTCTCCTGTCTATTGTGGTTCCCAAAGGCTTCTGTTTCTGGTTGGATATTTTTGACGAGGATTCTTTCCTAGGTCCTGTAGCCTGTATGTTCTTGCATTGGAAGGACAGTCTATCTGTTATGGTAGAACACTAATGACCAAGGTCATTTATTTAATCAAGGATTGCAAGGTGACAACTTTCTAATTCTGCTAACCCTGTTCACTAGAACATCTTGCTGAGGACAGATCTTCTCCCATCTGCAAATGGGTGTTCAATATCACTGAATGATTGGTCACCCAGGAGTGTCACCCCCTCAGGAGAAAGAAGCACTTTCCTTTCCTTACCAGGTCTTAAGATACTGAGTTATACCATCCCCCCTTCCCTGTTTTCTGGCCCAGGATCTCACTGTGTAGCAGCAATCTGGCATTGACTGAGAGCACAGTCACACACCACCACTTGCAGTGCTATGTAGTTGGTAACAGAGGGATCGCTGGGGCTGTCTGAATGCCTGCCTGGCTCTTAGTCTGGTAGGAGACCCAGTTTCAAGAAAATAAGGCAGAAACTGATACAGTAGGATGCCCAGCCTCCTCTTCTGACCTCTGTGCATCAACACACACACACACACAGAAATGAAAAATTGTACCCAGGACATACATACATACCCTATGTATTACATTCATGGTATAAGCAGCTACCAAGATAGAGAACACTTCTAGAAAGTTTCCTCTGACAATATTACACTCTCCAGATTTACAGCAACATAGATACATTTCTTCTATTCTAGAATTTGGTATAAATTGGATTACAGAAATGTGTTCTTTGAAGCATAGCTTCACACACTGAACCAAGTGTGTGTGTGTGTGTGTGTGTGTGTGTGTGTGTGTGTGTGGTGTACACTCAGACATATGTACATACATTTACTTTTCTTCAATAAATATGCAAGAGCTGGGCAAACAGATTATAGGGTAGATATGCCTTTAATTTTTTATGAAACTGCCAAATAGTTCCCTTACCCCAACTGTCTTATCTATCATTTTACACGACTACTAGTGAGGTCTAGCTGTCCTTTATTTTCACCAGAACATGGTATTATGGGTCTCCTCCTCCCCCTTGTCTTCCTCCTCCTTCTTGTTGGCAGTTTCCTGAGGAGAGACTTACTCTGTACTTACAGTGTCCTGGTGTCCTGGAACCCACTTTGTAGCCCAGGCTGCCCTCAAACTTGTGATCCTCCTGCCTCAGCCTTCTTCTTAGTGCTGGGATTCCATCCCTGCTACTCCACTCTCAGCTAGGTGTTTTTAAGAATTATTGTTGCTCTGTCTCTTACCCTTTCTCCTTCCCTCTCTCTGTGTGTCAGTGGTGTGTGTGTGTGTGTGTGTGTGTGTGTGTGTGTGTGTGGTTCAGAGAAAAACCTGCAGGAATCAGTTCTCTCCTTCCACCATGTGCCCTCTGGGGATTGAAATTTCATGGCCAGGCCTGTGCAGTCAACACCTTTACCAACTGAGCCATCTCACTAGCCCTAGTTCTTCTTCATATAGTAATATCAGACTGTGTAGTAGCGGAGACTATACTACTGAGTGACTAATGCCAAGAACATAGGTTTAAATGATAACTAAAGATTAGGAAGAACATGGGGCTGGAGAGATGGCACAAAGGTTAAGATCACTGGCTGCTCTTCCAGAGGTTCCGAGTTCAATTCCCAGCAACCACATGGTGACTCACAACCATCTGTAATGAGATCTGGTGCCCTCTTCTGTCTTGCATGGATACATGCAGATAGCAAACTGTACACTTAATAAATAGATAAACATTTTTAAAAAGATTAGGAAGGACACTTATGTAGTACTTTGATCTACCCTGTCTAGTCTCTACTAGTCTTTATCTCTACCTTGAGGGATTACCCAGTATAAACCTTGTAATACCTTTGATGTTGGGACTCTTATTACTATCTCCATTTTGTAAGTGAGAAAATGGAAGCGCAAAGATTTTTCTGTTAGTTAGGTTTTTTGTTTTGTTTTTTGGTTTTTTTTTTCTGAGACATATTTTCTCTGTGTAATAGTCTTGGCTGTCCTGGAAGTCTCTTTGTAGACCAGGCTGGCTTTGAACTCATTGACTGAGATCTGCCTGGCTCCGCCTCCCAAGTGCTGGGATTAAAGATGTGTGCCACCATCACCTGGCTGGTTTTGTTTCTTGAGACAGGGTTTCTCTGTGTAACCCTACCTGTCCTGGAACTCTGTAGACCAGGCTGGCATCAAACTCAGGGATATGCTTGCCTTTGGCTCCTGAGAACTGGGATAAAAGGTGTACACCACTATACCTGGCTGGTTTTTCAATTTACATAGAGTCACAAAGCTAGGAAAGGTCTGCAGCACCTGAGCCTCCACAGGGCTCCAGGTGCAGGTTCCCACTGGTCATGCTCTTCTGCCCCTCAGAACTGGCCCAAAGAATCTCCCCGCTCTCTCTCTAACATTTAACCAACCAAGAAGTACCAGTGGACATCACATGTAAAGTGCCCCAAACACTTTCCTACAAAGGACCTTCATATCATCAACATTTCCCTCCCACTTCAACCCATCTAGCTACCTTTGAGCTTAAACATTTCCTTTTCATGGGCACATCTCCAGTTTTTGATCACTTTTCTTGGGAGGTTCCTATTTTGAGCCTCTTTTATTCTTTTTTTTTTTTAAACAAATTTATTTTATGTACATTGGTGTGAAGGTGTCAGATCCCCTGAAACTGGAGTTACAGACAGTTGTGACCTGCCATGTAGGTGCTGGGTATTGAACCTGGGTCTTCTGGAAGAGCAGCCAGTGCTCTTATCCACTGAGCCATCTCTCCAGTCCCGAGGCTCTTTTATTCTTTCTGTTGTTGCATGACTATCTTTTAAGTCCCAGTCTTGTGTGGCTATTATATCATAAAGTTTTTTTGCAGTAACAACAATGAAACCAAGTGGAAAGTCTCTGCGATAGTTTATATTGATTGTGAACTTGACACCAAGGAGACAAGCCTCTGACACTTCTGTGAGGGATTATCTAGAGTAGATTAAATGGGGTGGGAAGATCTGGACTCCAGGTAAAGGACAGCTTGAGCTGAGCACCATTCTTCACTGCAATGTGGCCAATCCCTTCATACCCCTGCCACTGTGACTTCCTACCACGATGGACTGTGTTCCCTCTTTCTCCTTGCCAGGGATTTGGTCACAGCCAGGAAAACAGGAAGTAATGCAGTTGCTTGACGACTAGAGGTCTTTGATCTCAGACTCCAGGGCTAAGACAGTTTCAAAGTTGGTGAGTTCTACTGTTAGCAATACACTGGAGGCCTCAAGCTCCTTCTGTTTTTTCTATTTTAGCATGTGTTCTGCAAGTAGGCATTCATAACTGCAACATGGCTGCCACCCTTCCAGGCGTGAGATCTCCACCCTACCCCTTTTGAAGAACAGAAAGCTTTTCATTGCCTGCCTTAGGCCATATGTTTACTCTGATCCACTAGAAGAGCAGTAAAAGGCACTATGATCAGCTTCAAACACAGCATCACAAGCTCTGAGGGTCTTTAGCTATGGGCCTTCTGAGTCTTCCACATAGCCACAATACCAACAATGGTCACATCCATCCCTGTACCAGTGCCATGGAGATGCTACCATCTTCTATGATTTCTTAGACCTGAAAAAGTTGAGAAACCCTAGCTCAGAGACCAGGATTTTCCTAGGAAGCATGGGAGGTATCAAAGATTTCTGAACCAAACCAGATTTATCAGGTGACAGGGTAAGAAGTGGCTATAAGAAGCAGGGTTGGAAAATGAGCATGGAAGGAGAAAACTAGGAAACTAAATAGCCACGATGACGTCATGCTATGCACACAACTGTGATGACTAGGCCTGTCTCACCTCCCACATCTCTGGTTCTGATTCCCAAGCTTTTTGTACTAGTTAATTTTCTTATCACTATGACAAAATATCCCAGGGTGGCTACTCATGGGAACAAAGATTTATTCTGGGTCACAGTTTCACAGGGGAAGACATGATGGCAGGAGCATGTGGTGTTCTTTACATGGTGGCCAGACTGGAAGATGGGTGCAACCCTTAAGGCCTGATCCTGTTAGCTAACATCTGTCACCTAGGCCCTGAACCTCAAAGTTTCCATAGCTTCCCAAATTATATGCAGTCAATGGGAAAGCATTTATTTCAAATCAGGGGTTTAGAAACATTGTAAGCATTAGCCTAACTAGGTTCAGGGGGCAGAGGGTCAGCCTGGACCCTTGGCAGCCAGCATAAGAGATACTGAGACTGGCCTTTCTGCCGCTCACCTGGTGGGCACTACCAGAAGGGCAGTTGGGAAGAGTGATGAAGGCAGCGTGGTGTATCACTCTGCCCTTGGACATGCCCCAGTGCTCTATATCAACCTGCTTTAACACGCAACAAAACTCCCTTCCACTCAATTTGACAAACATTTTCTAAGAGACTAAACCTCACTCTCAGGTTTGGCTCTGAAACATATAAACCAACACACACCACGGTCAAAGGCAGAATACACTTTCCTGGATGTGATCAGGCAAGAACAGTTCCACTGTTCCAAGAATCAGGCCCCTAAGAAAGCCTTGTTAATTGGAAAGCTCTACTAGTAAATGAGGTAAAATGAAGACAGACAAGAAATATACAGTTTGGCCAGCAGACTGGTATAAATCAAGAGTTACTGGCTAGGATTTTGGTTCACTACATGTCAGTCTAAACTGGTCCAGTCTTTTTGGAAAACCAGAAACCTTCTAGTAGTACTGCTTCAGGTTATTCATTTTACAGAAATCCGACCACAAATATCTTATGTATATGAATGTTTACCATAGCACTGCCTCGATTAAAAACTGGAAACAACATGGATACCCATCAATATGCGGCTAATGAAAATGTGGTGTACTCATTATATAATAGTTTGAGGGATAATAAGACACCACTGTATGCAAGGTGTATTAGTAAGCAAGTCATAGACTTCAGGGTAACATGTATAGGATAGTCTCATTGCTTTATGAGTGAGACCATCACTCATGAGACCATAACATTATTCATGTTGTAATAATGTAATATGTGGGTCATGGTATGTTTAGAAAACATCATTGAGAAACACTAAAGAAGCTTTAACCTGTAAGTCACGCCTACCTCTAACAATTAAATTAGTTATTATACATTACTTTAATGATAATTCTATAGTTCTCAAAAGGGCACAAATGTTCACTTCTGCTCTATAGCAATGAAATCAATAATAACTAGTTGTTGTCATTATTAAGTAGACATACTATGTAAACACTGGAGGCTTTATTGCATTCTGGCTCTGTGCAAGTGGATCTCTGTTCCAGAAACAGTCTACATACCAGTCTAGAGAAAATAGGTTTCTTTTGTTTTCTTTTCTGTTTTGTAGAGACAAAGTCTCTGATAATGCTCAGGCTAGCCTTGAACTCACAAGTCTTTGTTCCTGGACCTTCTGAGTTTGGGAACTAGAGGTCCTGAAGAGAAAGTTATATGAGACATGTACACACTCTTGTAACACAAATTTAAATTCAGAACCATGAAAGTTAAAAAAAAATATGAAAATTCCTCCCTTTATTCACATATACTGATTTGGCATGTGCATTTCTAACCCTATCAACTCACGTACATGAATGCACATGGATTACATTTATAGCTATATAAATGTACATATTTATACACATCCATATGGATGTGTGAAAACATTCACACAGACAGACACACACACACACACACACACACACACCATACTTTGTTTTTACCTGAAAACATAGCACAGATTATTTTCTAGGCCTAGTGAGCTCATGTTACAGAGTGTCTTAGTTTCATTCCTGTTGTGCTAAAAATACCCTGATACAACTTAGAGAAGAAAGGATTTATTACAATTTACAATTACAGGTTAGAGCCCATGCCAGTGTGGAGTACAAGGTGGCAAGGACTTGAAACAGCTAATCATATTACATTCAGAGTGAAAAGCAGAGAACAAAGAATTCATGCATGCTTACTTGTGCTCAGCTCACTTTCTCTACTCTTCCACAGGTCAGGATCCCTTGCCTAGGGAATGGTGCCACCCAGAGTGGGCAGGTCTTCCCACATCAGTTAATGTACTCAAGATAGTCCCCCATAGGCATGTCCACTAACGTAACTGATCTAGGCAACCCCTTATCCACACAAGTACTTCTACGTTGTGTCAAATGGACATTTATACTAACCATAACACAAGAGGACTGCCACTTGGTTTGCTAATAATGAAGCAATAAAATAATTCCCCCCAAAGATATATCAAAGGGGACATATCTTTTTTCTTTTTTTTATATAATTTTTTAATTTAATTTTATATAACAAAGTCCAATTAAATGAAAACAAACATTTATACACAATATTTTGGAATTTGGGTGTCTTTCCAAACTACTTCCTGCTGGTAAGGGGCGCTGTCTTGGGGGATTCGAAGAAGATTCAGATATCCTAGCAAAGGGGGACATATCTTACATTTTGATTGCATACAACTAAATTGAACTAGAGAAGAGTATGTCTTTTTCTGTTTCAAAATATCTTCATTAATTATCATTTTAGGTAATTTAACTTTAATGAAAGAAGAGAGAATATCTTTTCCAGAATGCCTTTCCTTTTGTTTTTTAAAATTAAAAAATTAAAAAAAAAAGTTTTAGTAGGGCAGAACTTTGAGTTCTCGTTAGGACATTGTTCCACTACTCTAAGCAGTCAGATGTATCCTTCCATTTGAATTTGACAATGGTCTTTGTCTTGGGGGTGCTGGGGCTCAAACCCAGGGGCTTGTATATGCTAGGCAAGTAACTGTATTATTGATATACACCACAGACCTTGTTTTGTTTGAGGTAGTATCTCACTATGGATTGCATACTGGCCTGGAATTCACCACTATTTCAGTCATGCTATAAGCTTGGAAGTGATGCTTCTAAGGAAAAGAAGGTAACAGCTATGCTTAGTGAAAGCATAGCTCATGCATGCTTTTTACTTCCTGGAAAACTCAAGACAGTCACGTGTACACTCATGTGGTGGTTGATCGTGATCATCAGATTGACTGCACAGAGAAGAGTGTAGGAGATTGGTGAGACATACCCCGAGTGTGTGTGAGAGCATCTCTAGAGGGGATTAACTAAAGGGAGAAGAGCAATCCTGAATGTAGGTGGCACCATCCCAGGCTGTGGGCCCAAGGTAAAATCCAAAGGGAAAAGGGAGAAACCCAGCTATTGCAGGCATGTTCTCTGATTCCTGGTTGCCGAGAAGCAAGCTGTTCTTCCCTCCAGACCTTCTACTGTAATGGACTTGGAACAGTTAGCCAAAACAAATCCTTCCTTCCTTAAGTTGTTTATGTAGGGCATTGGGTTTCAATGACTACCAAACCAACATGGCACACATGCACATGAACACACGTTTCTATACTTATTTCACATGTATGCAGATGTTAGACTTGCACAATTTATTCATTTATACATTTAAATACATTGGCTGAAAGTAAAGTTAAAAATACAAATACAAAATATAAAATATAGAGGAAAGGAAGATAACACACTAGCATGATTTATTCAATATACACAATATACAGATTATAGTATGGCAAAACTTTATTTACAGCCTACTGTGGCATCTGATCATGAAAAACTTATTCTGTCAGCACTGAGTAGGAGACAAAGGACATTGTCCAGACTCCAGAAACTGCCTCCCAAAAATTGGCTTCTGAAGTTTATTAAAGGAAAATGCGTTCACTAATAAAATACATTTCCAAAAAGAACTTAACAGCCAATTCTTCTGAACTTGGCTTGCTTTCTATTTGGCACCAATGCTTTGAAAGTTTAATATTCACCAACCCTATGGAAGAAAGCACCCTTGAATATCACAGAAGTCCATGGGTGCGTCGCGGGTATAGCTCAGTGGTAGAGCATTTGACTGCAGAAGCCCAAGATAAGGGTCTGTAGCATGGCACTGGTGTTAGCTTATTTACCAAGTATTCCTCTCGTTAGTAAATATTTGCAAAATACCTAGCATTTCACTTGTTCCTGAGATTACGATTCTGTCATTATTTGAGGTTGATGATTAAACGGGGTCAGAGTCTCTTTACATGGCCTGTGCTTGCAGAATTAGGAAACACCTGCACACAGCTAACAGTGAAGCGAAGCAAGTTTTTAATTAAACACTAATAAAGACAGAGGGAGAGGCAGAGAGGGAGAGACCGACAGAGACAGAGAGGGAGAGACAGAGAAATTCACTTTTGCTTTTTAATACTAAGAATCCAAGAGAAAGACAGAGAGACTCACTTTTGCTTTTTACTCCTAAGAACTCAAGTAAATAAAATAAAATTAAAATAACAGGCCCTACCACCCTTAGCTTCAGTGGGTGAGAGGGAGAGAGAGAGAGAGAGAGAGAGAGAGAGGGAGAGAGAGAGGGAGGGAGGGAGAGAGAGGGAGGGAGGGAGAGAGAGGGGCCAATGGGAAAGCAATACCTGGCAAATGGTGAAAGACACCAAGAAAAGAAAGTTAATGGTTGAGACAATCATCAGCATCTGTCAGGAAAGACAGAACACCTTCTAGAGCCCAGCCACAGGCCTGGCAGGAAATGGCAATCACTTGCATTCAGAGCTGATGAGGGCTGCAGGGCAGCCAGCCGCCGGTGGGCACAGAGAGTTCTGGTCATGGGTGAGTTTCAAAGCAGTCCTTGATGTGCCTGCTTCCCTGTCTACTCCGCCGCAACACACATCCCTCATGAAATGATCATCAGAGAAGTCACACAAATGTACTCTCTAGGACCTAGTACTGACTCAATACTTTCAATAATGAAGAATCGTAAACACATGTGCAAATACCAATCCACAAGGCATTCTTCTTGTATGAGCCTTCCAAGGCTTTCCAGAATCCAAACAGCTCCCCTGGACAGCAAGCACACCCATGTGTGCATCTGACAACAAGTGCCAGGCACTGCTCCAGAGGACACCGCAGTGAAGTCCCTGTCTACTCTTACTAATGCCTGGCCTGAATGGCGTAAATGAGCAAATCAATGAAGAGATTCATAAAGCCAGAGACACTGATTGTTATAGAGAAAAATACAGTGGGTAAGGGAAGGACAACGGGTTGCATTCTGGGTAGGTGACATGAAAAATTGACCTTCAGGAGGTGAGTTAGAAGAGTACTGTACACTGTTTGGGGTGGGGGTGGGGTAGGTAGGGAATGAGGCTGTAAGAGAACACTACAAAGGGTGAAGACTTGGAGGTTATGTTGGGGGACAGCAAGACAGCATCAGTGAGGGGCAGAGGGGACAGAATTAGAAGGTAAGGCCCAGAGATGGGTGTGTTGGCTGGGCCTAGGGTGGAGTTGGGAAGAGCATCATGGGAGCACTCATTGCACAAGTCCTTTCTGTGATAGTAAAGGCAATTCCTTCTTAGTGTTCTGAAGTGGCTGAGACCTTGGCTGGACAGGGCAGTGGCTTGTTTTAACCTACTTTGAAATGGTTTCTATGGTATTAAGTTTGAAAACAGGCTTCAGGGAAAGATGGTACCAGGAGGGGCCTATCAGGAAGGTGCTGCTAGGGTCCAGCTAAGACAGGAAGGGAGGCTGGCCCAGAGCTGTGGTGATGAAGATGAGAAGAACTGATGTTCAGTGTGAAGGCAGAGATAATTTGACATATGGTGGGACTGCCATCTGCAGGGGAGAGGGTTTGGGCGAAGGGACCAAGGGTTGAAATGTGTGTAGCAAGTTTAAGATGCAGAGATCATTCAAGGAGTACAGACAGCTCAAAATGTAAGCCTGAATTTATCAGAAAGAGTCAACCAACTAGAAAGGAAGCTTGAAGAGGATAGGCACTTTTCTTTTATACTCAATTTAGTCTTGAGTTGGGGTTACTGAATTAATGAATGTAATCCCTATGTGTGTGCGTGTTCATGTGTGTGCAGTCACATGTATAGCTGCATGCATATATGGAAGCCAGAAAACAATCCCAGCAGTTATTCCTCAGATAATGTCCATCTTGTTTTGTTGAGACAGGGTGTCTTACTGGTAGGGCAAGTAGGCTAGGTTGGCTGGCCAGTAAGCACCGGGGACCTGCCTGTGTCTGCCTCCCCAGTGCTGAGATTATAGTGCACACACCATGCCTGTCTTGCTGCTGCTGCTGCTGTTTTGTTTTAATGCAGGTTCTGGAGCCCCAACTTGGGTCCTTGGTTTTGCAAGGCGAATACATCATTGACTAAGCCAGCTCAACAACCCCTTTCCCACCATTGGGAAATGGTGAAAATTCCAAAACAGCAGGGGAGTCAACTGTCCCTTTGTACCTTATATGGGTTCCAATGACCAAACTCATGCTGCTAGGTTATACAGCAAGAGCTTTAGCACTTTAGCCCTCCCTTTTAAATAAAGGTCCTATTCTCACTTACATAATGAATATTTTATTGCATTTTAATCAGACAAACTAATTTCTATAAAAATATTTGCTGGCCACTACCCAAGGTCAGTGTGATACTTAGGTTATCTGGGTCTTCTGAGCAGTCAAAAAATCTAAAGTTAATAACACAGACAGTTTACCAAGAAAGATGAAAAGCAACAGGGCCAGAATGGTCACAAATGGGAATCTAGGGTTCAGAGTCCTTTAGAGTAGGGTTCAGGAATTGGAAAAATAGAGTCAGAGCTCTGTTCGGAGATAAAATAAGACAAGTTGTCAGCATTTAGCCTTCCCTGAATAAAACATCAGCAACATCAGCAACAAGACTTGAGCAACCTAACTGAAAACAGCCATCAAATATGTTCTCCTCATTTCCCCACACAGTGGCCAATTAGCCCCTTTCCAAAGTCATAAAGACTGTAGTTCTTCATTTGGGATGATGAGAGAAAGAGAGACAAGGCTTCTGTATATTTTAGAAGCTACAAAGTCTATACTATACATTGAGAGCCATGAGTATATGAAGATTATTCAACAAACATCCACCTATTATCCATCCACCTATTATCTATCCATCAATTACTGTCTATCCATTGTCTAGCCAGCCAGCCCCCATCAACTTCCAACCACTCACCCATTCTTCTAGCTGTCCTCCATCTAATACCTATTATCCATCCACATAAAAGCAACAATGTTTTTAATTAGCAGTACATTAAATTCTTACAATAATCTCAGGGAAAATCTTCCAGGGAAAAGAGACTATCATTGCCCACATTTACAGCAGAGAAAAACTGAGCTTCAGAGACCTCAACACAGCTAATGATAACTGAGTTAGGATTTGGGTTCATGCGTGTGTCATGTGTCTATACATGCCTAAACACCAGAGAACAACCTCAGCTGTCCTTCCTCGGGTGCTGTTCACCTTGTTTTTTGAGTGAAGGTTTCTCACTGACTAGGATGGCTGGCTAGTGAGTCCCAGTGATCCACTTGTCTCTACCTTCCCAGTGCTGAGATTACAAGCACATGACACAGTGCTCATACTTTTTACAAAAATATGGCTTCTGGGATTGAACCCCATTCCTTGAGCTTTCAAAGATGCATTTTATTGATTGAGCAATCACCTGGAGGTCAAAATTTGGACTCTTGAAGTCTGAATTTCTAGATACCACTTCCCAGCTTTTCTTCCAACTCATTGGAGTGAACGAATAAGAGACTCATGGATCTGTTTAGACCAATCAGATCATAATAGGTTCTTTACTGTTCAACCACTGAAGACAAGGGTGGGTGCCCAGAGGCCTTGTGCTGAGTCATCTAGAGCACTGCCACCCACTGTAATACATCATAAAACAAATGGCATGGACTCTTGACGTCTTTATGGTGAGCCAAAGATACACCATGCAGGAGCATACAGTGATACCTGTGTTCCATACATACCACGGAGAAGCTCCTGCTTGCGTCATGAAGAAACAAACAGACTAATTTTACTATAGTTCATTAGAACACTGACAAACTAGGAAGGATTTGACATCCCTTAGCAAGAGATGGGCATATTCATCACTGCAGTGCTTGACTAATGGGACTTAGAGATGCATTCCAAAAATGGGTTGTGAGAAAAAATACAGGAGAAGGATGGCACAACATATACATGTAAGTTTGACAAAGATGTGGCGTGGCGTAAGTGTATCTATCATTTATAGATAAAAGCAGATAGGGAAGAATTATTATTCTTTAAGTTGGCCTGTCTTTGTAGAGACAAGTTCTGACCTTCAAGTCATTGTGCTCCTCCTGCTTTAGCTTCCTAAATGCTGGGATTATAGACAAACGTTCTCTTTACCCGGAATCAAACCTTGGACCATGAAAATGCTGAGCAGGCACTCTGCTGCTGTTGTACCCCTAGGTGGGACTATTTCTAGGAAAGGAGGGGGAAGTATGAAGGAGATTTCATCTGACTCTGTAATTTCATTACACCACCAAAAATGTTTGAGGACAACTTGGAAAAATATCAATAATCTGTCTTAAAACTACTGAGAGTTGCACATGCTTTTTGTATTTTTACACAACTTTTCTTTTTCTTTTCCTTTTTTGGACAGGAAGTTAATATGTATCCCAGGGTGCTTAAATAAAACAAAACAAAAACAAAAGAACTTATGATTCTCCTGCCTCAGTCTCCCAAGTGCTCCAATTTCAGGTGTGTGCAATCACCTGGCTTCTTAAAGCTGCTTTTCCCCCTTGTTTCTTGAATGCCAAATATTGTTTGTGTGAAGAGCCAAGCACACAGAGTTTAATGCCTAATAGTATAGTCCAACTCAGATGGCCAGATTCAAAAAAGCACCAATCAAATGGAAAACAGCTATTCAGCAAAAGCTCTACCCAAACCCAACATTCAGCTGACTAAAGGCGTTGGAACATTGTAAGAGAAGGAGACTGGAGAACTTGCTGTGTTTACCTGTTTCTTTCACAGCACTGTTTATTTCAAGATGACCACTACATACACATTTGTATACATGATGCCGATGGAATTGCACATGAAACTTCAATAATTTCTTGTCTTCAACAAAGACTTAATTTTTGCCTTCTTTCCATACTGGAAGTCATATGGTCTTACTTATAAAATTTAGACCCAAAGATCTTATTCCTTATTTGAGACATGCAAGCTCTTCCATAACAACCAGTCGGGACACCAAAATATAACGTTCAGAATAAACCTAAGCAGGGGGTGAACAAGGAGTTTTTTTTTTATACTGCATGACGGAAAGAGAAAAACAAACACTAGTTTGAAATGGCAAGACAGTCCGTTCTTAACCTCGTGTTTGCCAAGCTGTGTGACGAAAAGTTCACAAACGTATTTTAAAGACCGTGAGACTAAATTCGTTGACCTTAAATGCTATGACTCTGAAAAATATATTTATGTTATGTAATGGGCTAAGAAAAGTAAAGGTCACTTTGCTTTTCAGAGTGAGGATGGATGAGGATCTTAGCTTCATGCTGCTAGTTGGTAGTTAGTTGTAGTAGTTAGTAGTAACTAGTACTTGATCCCAGGGCTACCCAGTCTCTTCAGCAGAGGGTAGGCAGCTGTCAAGTCGCCATTCTGAAGGTTGTGCAGTTTTTAATAGCTGAATTCTACATCTTCCTGTTCCTGTGGTCTTCACCCTGCACTTCCTTCCTGCCGGCCCTGATTTAGTCTCGGCCTGGGTCCAGCACCTGTTGGGAGGCATTTGTAGAAGATGCTATGATGTATTGCCAGGCTGATCCTCCTCAGCTGTTGGGAGCACTGGGAACTGACAGCTCTCTCAGCTCCGTCTGGAAATTGCCCTTCCTTTAAAGAGAGTTGCCATTTCCTAGGGTAGCCCAGCTTTCAAGGACCACTTTCAACGAGGGACTAATGGGGTAAGAGGGGAAAGCCAGTGCTCTTGTCCCACTGAAGGATAACTCTTGGCTTCAGAGCTACCCTGTGAGGTCTGGTGTGGCTTCACTGACCGTGAATTGTAACTGAACTCCTCTCTTTGCTTAACTCTGCCCTCTTCCTGGTCTCCTATACAAGGAACAATCCTCACAGGCCTAATGATAACCTTCCTGCTTATTGATCTGAATCTGATTGCTAAGCAACAAAATCTGCACCAGCATGGCTCTCGTTTTTTTGGTGAGTTGGGTCTATTGTGGGCCTGTTCTTACCCATGACCTGCGAGAGGTAACAGAAGTCCCTTGGAGGCGGTGCACCTGTTTCCCAGACCCTAAAAAGCACTATACTTTCCTGGTAACTTGGATTACTGTGAACAACACCCATCAGTTTCCCTTCACCTGCAAAACTCTACTTGTCCTTCAAAGACTAGCACAGGAATCACCTCCTCCAGGAAGTGTTCCATTGTCTGACATTCAGATTACTCTTGTCTGTTGTAAAAGTAAGCTGAGCACTTATCTTGAACATTCTTTTAATTAAAGCCTTAAATTTTTGCACTATGTATGCACTTGGGGTGGAGTGCCTGTGGGTTGGGGGAAGATGGCCTGAGCAAGACATAAGGTTTCTTCTTCTATTGCTTTTTCTTATTTCCTTCAGACAGGGTCTCTCACTGAACCAAAGCTTGCCACTTGGCTAGGCTCCTGATCAGTAAGTTGTGACTTCCGATGCTGGGGTTACAAGTACGTCCTGCTATGGCTTAGCTTTTTGTATGAGTACTGTGGATTCAAATCCAGATCCTTACACTTGCACAACAAGCACTCTACCCAATAAGCCATTTGCCCAGTCCCTTAAGTTTTTGATGAGAAAAATATTTCAAATTCTACTGTTTTGTTTTGTTTTTCTTGTGGTAGAATTGTGGACTTTTTCCTCCTTAACATTATTTACGAAAATTTTTAAAATTTTGTTTCTTCTCCAGAGACTGGCAAATGTTTTCTATAAAGGAGAAGGTGGTAAAGCTTTTTCAGATTTGTACCAGTCATTTAACTCTAAGCAGCTGAGCCACAGATGGCCATTCTACTCCCTGTACTGTCAAAGCAGCCACAGATGGGTAACTGCATGGTTGTGTGACAATAAAACTTTATTCATAAAAACAGAAGGCACACCAGTTTCCAGAGCATAAAATGAGGGGTCAAAGCAAGCAAAGTGCATGTGTTTTAAAATAACAGAGCTCACCAAATAGTTGATGCAGAATTGTCTTGGGGACACAAGGCTTATTTTCAATCAAGCTAGGGAGACACAAAACTCTAAGTGTTGGCACTCTGAGGATCATCGTAGAGAAATGAGCTCAAAAACCTGACTACAAGATGCCCATGGCTTCCTAGATTTATGTATGGGCTTAAAAGAATATGGGACCACTAGAAGAGAAAACTTAAATACCCTATATCTAACCCATACATGAAGGAATTCTTGCCTTCTTTCTTAGTGAACATTTACCCAATGAAGATGGGAACTTAATTTCGATACCGCTTGTCTCAGGTATAAAACTAATAGCAATACTGTCAGTGACCTTTCATCACAGACACTCTGAGCTCAGTGCTAAGGGTTTTATATAACCAAGGGTCAGTCGGCCTTTATCAAGCATTTTCTTATGCCTGTAAGGAGTCAAGTGTTTATGAATATATCTCATGATCTTAGTTATAGCACTTCCTTGTTACCCAGGAGGAAATGAGGGTCAGAGGGGGAAGTACTTTGTACAAGGTCAGGCTTGGTCAAGTGGAGCCTGCAGACTCTTCAAGTCCTAAATGCTGTGCCTTCTCTCTTCTGTGCCAGCTGCCTGTCCCCGAGGAGCTGATCCAGCCTTTCTAGTCACTTAAATACCCCAGATTCAGTTCAAGTCGCATCCTGTTGGAGGCAATGACTCCATTCAAGGTTTGTAGGAAATTCTACCTTGGGGACTCTGGTGAGGGGAACATCTAACTCCAAGTAACAAACTGAGGGCTTTGTTAGAGCATGCCACACTTCACAAAGAGCAAAAAACGTTGATCTTTGTCAACAATATTCCCTCAACACTAACGAACAAGGTAATGAATGACGATGAGGCATGCCATCCAGGAGAGATTTGAGCAGGACAGACAAGCAGCTGACAGATGAGCTTTGAGAATTTTGCCTAAATTAAAGGTGGGTTCTCAAGTCTGGTACCTGGAGCAAACTTCAGTCTTCCCTTATACAGTGGGTCTTTGTCAAACAGTCTCAGGGGACCTCTCTTCCTGCTGTTTACTTACTTCCACTGCTACAAAAATGCCTTATAGTAAATACCTTCATTATTCATAGCTTATTGGCAAATTAAATCACTCACTGTTCCAGCATCTAGAAGTGGAGGAAGTGTTCAATTCCAAGGAAACTATGCCTTCCCAGCCTTGCCAGCCAGGCAATAGCACCACTGCCAACTGCTTTATGAATAGGTGAAGGATCGTCTTTCAAGTGTAGTATATGAATAAACAAAACACCCTAGGGGCCTGCCAGATATTTCAGGTAATGGATAGCTCCTGCCCCACCCTGATCTCTCTCTAGAGTGATCCAGCATTGGGTTTCTTCACAAACAAGACCATTGAGACTAGAAGCAAGAAAACTGGCACCTTAAAAAAATCAACAAGATGTTAACACACACACACACACAACAAAAAAACAAAACAAAAAAAAACATGGGCTCAGTAATATATGTGACCTTGGTGTGCTCAGCAGTATACTGGGTAGAATGGTAGCATATTCTTCTGCACAGTTTATAATTGAGAATTTTAGGATACCAATACAAGTAATCTTATCATGAGCCCCAAAACTCAATTCAAATAGTTGCAGCACAAACACTTTAAAAGGTGTTTGTGTCTTCATCTTTGGACATATCTTGAAGAATAATCTTTTTATTGAGAGAATGTTTGATTTGAGATTCCCATTATGTGGAGACATAGCTGATTGCATTTAAAGAGTGCGTGCGTGCGTGTGTGCATTCGTGCGTGTGTGTGTGTGTGTGTGTGTGTGTGTGTGTGTGTGTGTGTGTGTGTGTGTGCATGCGCCCATGTGCATGCCTGAAGACCAGGGAGGGCTTTAGGTGTCCTGCCCTGTCACTCTCTGCCATTTTTCCCTGAAACAGGTTCTCACTGTACCTGGAAGTAGAATTGTAGCCGGAAAGCCACAGTAATCCTCCTGTTTCAATTACCCAAAGGCATACATGGCCTCACCCATTTCTTACATACATTATGAGTATTTGAAACCAGCTTCTCATACTTGCATAGCAACTTCTCTCACCCTTTGAGCCATTGCCCCAGCCCATGCTTGCATTTTAATCAAATGTTGTACCTTCCCTTTGTTTGGCAGAGCTTTGAGGAAAGGTTTATATAATCAATGGATTAAACCATGGATAGATTCATAACTGAATGGAATCTGTGGAAGGTGGATGCCTTGGTCAGAGGAAATGGATGACCAGGAGCATGCCTAGGGCACATCTTTTCCGTGCTGCTGTCCTCTATATTTCTGTATCCTGGCTACCATGATATAGGCATCTTTCCCTTGCCATGGCCTTCCACTATGATGCGTTTGCCTTTCTACAGGCCTAAAAGAATGGGACCAGCCAACCATCCTGGACTGAAATTTTGAGCCCTAAATCCTTCCCCTTCTAAGTTGTTTTCTCAGGTATTTGTCAGAGCATCCATCAGACATGGACTAACCCAAGCAAATATGTGGTCAGTCAGTGGGCTCTACCTCATTCCCAGTTTCAAAAACTGCCTTACACGCCAGTCAGTCAATCTGGTGTTTCTTAACCCTTTTGTTCATTATTATAACCTTAAAGAGTCTTTTATTTTAATGTATGTTTTTGTTTGGCCATCAACTCATTCTTCATTTTAAAAAAAAGCATTTCTTTATTTGTGTTTGCATGTGAGTAGATGGGTGCCATGTGTATGAGTGGGGTTCTGAGGACAACTTGTATGTCTGCTCTCATCCTACCGCATGGGTTCTAGGGATTGAAATCAGGCTATCAGACTTGGGAGCAAGCTCATTTACCTGCTGAGCCAGCTCACTGACTCCCCCTTTCACTTCTAATGTCATACACTGTAAATTTCCTTATATATTATTATGCTTCAAATGTGCCAGGCAAGTGCTCTACTAGTGAGCTATAACAGCCTGAAAAGAAACCTTTATTTATTTATTTTTGCATCTCTCCCAGAAATAATTTTTGCTCCTTTTGGGTCATATCATGTCAATGAGAATGCATAGAGAGTAATCCTGTTCTCTGTGCCAATTAGTACATAGCATCGTGGTAGTACATGGCATCAGGGTGGGTAGACCCTACATTAGCAGCCCAGAGGATACAAAGGATTTTCTGATAGGTAGGTGGATATAAAAAATTCACTTTCTTTCTGGCTGTGTTGTTTTGTAAGTCTGGTGAATTGCCACAGTTAGCAGAGGGCAGGACAAAAGGAGTCTGTTGAGGATAAGCCAATAACTGAACGTAACCAGGCTGGGAAATAAGCACAGGGCCGTCATCAAACCACACCTCACATTTATTCTACAAGTAGAGCTGTACGCTGTGTCACTGTCACTGCTTCTTACCCTGCTGCTAGTTTTGACTTAGGCGTCTCATCACAATAAAAAAGAAATCCTAAATGATAGAACAGGTAATATTTACTGAATGCTTTCCAAGCTCTAGGCTGTGTGCTAAATATTATACACATCAATGAACTCTTATTAACCTCTTTAATTAGTACTGTTCTATTCCTCACTTTACAGAGGATGAGAGGGAAGCATAGGAAGGTTAGTTTCCCCATGGTCCCACGCAAAAAGAGCTTTGATTCATCCATTGACTATCTCAGGGGCTGAGGGTAGAAATCATTTTCTTTATTATTTTCAGTCTAAGTAATCTGCATCACTATGCTATTGCTAAGCATTTGAGAAGCATTTTTATTTTTTATTTGCTTTTTCCTTCTTTCTTTCTTCCTTCCTTCCTTTCTTTCTTTCTTTTTTTTTAATGATCTTTCGCAATTGAGCTCACAGGTAGAGTATCCACCTGCAATGACCAAGGTCTCCGGTTCCACACCCAGAACTAAACAAACAAACAAACAAACAAAACATCTTTAAGAAACAACCAAGCAATTGGGTCTGTGGCTCAATCTGAGATACTGGATAGCAAGCTGCAGGCCAATGGGAGACCCTATTTCAAAACTAAGGTGCATGATATTGCTGAGGAGCGACACTTCTGTCCACACATATGTGCATATGTACCACATATGCCTGCATACATGTGCATACCCACACACTCATGACTCTATTCATACAAACCATTTTCAAAATTAAAAAGAAGAACAATTGATCAATTTTCTAGAGAAGCAAAGACTCTTGGGCTTTTGGAACCTTCATTCCTAAATTGTTCAGTAACAGCATTAGCAGTAAGTCACAAATCCTCTAAATCCATGGCTAGTGGGGCACAGAGCCTGCCTGGTTGGCTACGGTATTTGTGCTCTCCTTCTGAAAGTTCCTCAAATATTAGAAAGAACAGGCACACTGCACAGGAGGTAAGTGCCTACTCTATAAACAAAACTGAGTGAGTGCTTCCCAAGAAACAAAAGGCCTGAAAGACAGACACATGCCTGGCTCTCAAAAGCCAGGGGTGTAGTCTCCTGTGGCCAGATGGGCTCTATCTACAGTGCGCTAATGCTCTCAAGACCCAGAGGCCTACCAAGGGCTTTCACTGTGTCCTGCTGGTTCCATTTCAAAATGCATAAAATCAGACATGTTAGGCAAACCAGGAGCCATGAAACCACAGGCTGAAATGTTCTTTATGTTTTAACAAGGATGGAAAGAGAACATTCATTCCTCAGAACTCTCAGTCTGTCCTGAGCTGGCCTTTATTCTATCTGGCGGATGGAAGACTATGACTTCTCAAAAATCAAAGCTGGGTCACATGAGGGAGACACTATGACAGATACATTTCAGCCCTATTAGGAATGGGTGAGGTTACATGTGAGGGGGTTCAAAAAAAAAAAAAAGTAACAAACTACTCCATACCCAGGAAACAAGCACAGGTGAAATATTTAGGATTTAACAATATAGTTTTTAAATTTTATCTTAAAGGAATTAATAACTAAAAACAGAGGATTTTTAAACCCATATACAAAAATTCAAGCAAGTCCCAGAGAGGAAGAGGAATGGTCTCCTCACTGGGCAAAGTTGCTACAGATTTTGCCTGCAAGATGGGGCCAGCAAAGTAATAAAGCGGCTGTGTTGTGTAACGGATTAAATCCAAGACTAAGCTTTCCAGCACTTGGCCAAGCCACCCTTCCTTTCCCTAACCTGTCAGCCTTCCACAAAGTGCTCAGAATTTGCTGTCCTTCCTCCCCAGTCGACACAGCACAGAATCAGCTTTTCCTAACTGTTCTCTGCAATCTGGAGCTGCCTGCTGGAAAAGTGCAATAAAATCAGAAGGCGGAAGGTAAATTCACTAACACATGCTCTGACAGCAAGCAATGATGGGAAATCATAGCTCCTGAAATGGCCACCCCCAATGAAATGAAATAGAAATAATCCTCTCAACCTCCAAGTCTCTTTCCACAGACGCTCTGCTGCAAAGCCACAGCCCCCTTTACTAGTGCCAGCAGGCATCTACATCACTTTGGAACACATGTCTGTTGCTGCTGTGTGTGTGGGACTAACTCGCAAGTGCCCCCATACTCAACTGGGGAAAAATGTCAGGCCACCGTTAGCTAGAGCTGCTGAGGATTTGGCTCCAACACCAAGCTACCCGCTAGAAGTTGAAAACAGAGATATCTGAAGCCCGAGGCTAGGAAATCATACAGGTGGACTCGCTCCGGGCTGAGCGCCCAGCATCCCGCAATGGCCCCAGGCGTGGGCTCCCAGGCTCACCTGGTACACGTCCCGCAGCCCGCACCACGTCCGCAGCACCTGGTGGCAAGCCCGCAGCCTCTCGGTGTACCATCTCCGCAGCGTGGACACGGTCAAGTTCCACACGAAGCGGCTGCCACTGAATAGCAGGTCCTCCACTCCGCACATGAACACTGAAGCCATTGGCGCTGCTTTTCCTCCAACCCTGAGGTCCCAGATACTGGGCGCTCCACTCTGCTGCAGCCGACAACCCAAGGGGGTCAGATCTGCCACTAAACTCGCCTTTCACTGCGTGTCCCAGCCAGGTTGGGGCGGCATGCCCCAGGATTGGGCGTCCGCCAGCCAACGGCTGCGGCTGGCACGGAGGAGGCTGTGTGTCACCCCGCCCGCCCGCAGCACCAGCTTCCTAAGCTCCACCAGGCCAGCCCTGGGCGCTCCCTGGGCGCGGGAAGCCCTGGCTGGTGAGGACTCCCCGCAGCGCTGCTCCAGGGCACAGGGCTGCAAGTAGAGCCCAGCTACTCTTTGCAGGCCTAGTGAGGAGCTGCATTTCTGAGGGCTTACACACGCACAACACACACACACACACACACACACACACACACACACACACACACACAGAGAGAGAGAGAGAGAGAGAGAGAGACGAGAGAGAGAGAGAGAGAGAGAGAGAGAGAGAGAGAGAGAGAGAGAGAGAGAGAGAGAGCTCCGGGACCCCTTTATTCTGTAAGCTCTCTGCCTTGCATCTTGCTCTGTCCGCACCTCCCTGGTAAACACTTTTGGGAAAGCCACAGAAGCAGAAGGAAGGAGAGAGAGAGAGAGAAAAAAAAAATCAGTAGCATGTCCCTTTAGATTTCACCCCTGGGGGAAATTGTGCATGTTTTCTTGGCTCTACTGAAGGTAGATGGAGAGCTTCAATGCAACACTGTTGTCCATGTCTCTGGACTGTCTTTGCTCCTGACTTGAGGGTCTCCAAAATAAAAAAAAATTAATTAAATAAATAAATGCCAGCCCCCTGTGGCCACAAGCAAAGCAAGTCCCCTGACACCTCTGCGGGTCCAATTCCTGGGCAAATGTGGCCTCAGTGGAAAACAAGGCACTTTTGGTCCTCTGCAAACAGAGTCTAGTTGTGACTCTCTGGGAGACTAGAAGATTTGAAAGAGGATCCTGATCGGTTTGAATAATATTCAGCCTCAGGACAAGCCTAGCTACAGCTGGCATCACAAACCAGCATGGAGAGCATGCCACTCAAAAAACAAATAAGAAAAGAGTAAATAAAGAGAAAAATAAAAATTGTCCCATGGCTCAAGATGCTGTGGGACAATCCACGCTTTTTGAAGTCTCCCAGGGAACTGGTACCATGTAAGGCATTTGAATCCAAGGTGTCCCACTTATCCCGAGTCTGTATTTTCCTTTCGAATGTTTGTACATTGCAGGCCCCCAGAATCTATCCCATTTCTCAGAACAAGATCACTGCAGCTCAGAAGCCACCCCAGTTGAACCCAGTGGATCACATCCACACGCAGACATAAGAGCATAAGCGGGGATGCCTGGGAGAGAGAGGGGACCAGCACCAAGCCGGGGAGCCAGGAGAGGGTAATGGGGATGAGTATGATCAAATTACATTTCACATGCATGAAATATCACACGTAGCCATTATGACATATAATTAATATATGCCAATAGAAATAATGACAATAACAAAACCCCCACTCACTGCACCAGCTTTCAGGATGGAGATAGGCTCAGGTGTTTTTCTTTGAATTCACCTGTTGCACAATGGCAAGCATTTCATTGGTGGATCCACACCTGCACTATCATCTTTGCTATTAAGTGGCCAAGAGGTAAGATGCCAAAGCTTTTCTTCCAAACTAGCTCCTGAGGCCTCAGGCCAGATTAACTGTCAGTCCATCAGCTCCATTTCAGGTTTCAAATGTGCCCTTAGCATCTTAATCCAGGCGAAACACAAGCATTCAAAACAACACAGACATCTGTCCTCAAAACAAAACAAAACAAAAACCCTGCTGGCTTCAAAGTGGCTGTATTTGAACAATTTTAAAAGAATTTTTGCTTGGGGGTCTGTAAGAGTCATAGGCACAACTGTTCTGAGAGCTGCTGATCTTTCTTGGCAGTAACCCTGCCTGCCTGTCTGCCCATTCGTATTAACATTCTGGCAGTAGTTCACCAGGATAATAGTCATGGTGTTTACACACAATCTGATAGAGAAGGTTTTACTGAATTGGGATAAAATGAACGGAGCATAATTTGGAAAAGAAATGTCACCTTGCTGATGGGAAGTTACTGAACTACAAAAAAAAAAAAAAAAAAAAAAAAAAAAAAAAAGGCCTGCTATAGTAAACCACGGGTACACATCTTTTTTTTAACGATGCAGTTGACTCTGTTCTCGGAAATGTCAGGTAGCCTAGGGAATACCAGAATAACACCCCCAACAGGTCAATTACCAACATCTCGTGACACTGTCCTCTGAGGAAAGATGCTCTCAAGACACTTTGGCAGGTCCTGATCAGGTCTCATGTCAGCAGTCAATTGCAGCCTGGGACATTTTCACTCAAAGTTTCAAAGACAGGGCTTAAGAGAACGTTCCTTCTTCCCTTCGTTTTTTGTTTTTGTTTTTGTTTTGTTTTGTTTTGTTTTTTTTCAGTGTGCGTGCTTATGTGTGCCCATGCTTGCTCATGTGGAGGCTAGAAGTCGATGTGGAAGTTCTCTTCAATCACCATCCACATTACTATCATTCCTTCCATCTGGGGCTTATGGAGTCAGACTGGCTTCAGACTTACAATGTAATCAGGATGGTCTTGAACTCCTGATCTCCTATCTCTATCTCCGAAGTGCCAAGTATATAAGAAAGTGCTGCCACTACATCCAGTTTATGTAGTACTGGAGTTTAAATGGAGAGCCTGTGCGTGCTAGGCAGATAGGTATTCTGGCTGAGTTATATTCCCAAACCCTCCACCTTCTTCCAGACAGGGTCTCATACTACCCTGGAGCTCACTTCTTGGCTAGACTGGCTGGTCTCCACCTCCCAGTTCTGGGGTTACAGATACTCATGTTCACCTGGCAGTTGTTACTTGGGTGCTGAGGATCCAAATGCAGGTCCTCAGACTTGTAATAAAAGCACTTGACTCACTGAGCCACCACACCCTCACCCTTACCCCTACCCAAGATCTGGACAACGTTTTAGAAAGTGAGACACGGTTTGCCAGACCAGCCAGTCAGCAGCACCTGGGGGCTTGTTCAGGTTGTGAGTTTTCAGGCTCCTTGTGGACCAACAGCCATGGGTATTGAAGTTTGTGATCTTACTTTTCACCTGGCATCATGGGATTCTAATTTACATTAAAATAGTCACCCTAAGGAAGGAAAGAATGGTGGATGGGAGCTAAACCTGCACTCAAACCCCGAGTACCTTGATTATACCCCTTAAACAAGCAGTCTGAATGTCCTCAGCTATGACATGGGGACATTATCAGAGCCCACTATGCAGGGCTGTGGAAAGATC
Source organism: Phodopus roborovskii (assembly GCF_943737965.1). Taxonomy (NCBI): domain Eukaryota; kingdom Metazoa; phylum Chordata; class Mammalia; order Rodentia; family Cricetidae; genus Phodopus; species Phodopus roborovskii. The sequence continues at coordinate 1,545,971 of NW_026126576.1, forward strand.
AAGTCAACCTGATCTTCAGGATGTGTTTAGAATGGTGACCAACAAAAGGCAAGCACCCAGAACAACTAGCCACCGTCACTACCAAAAGCAAGAATTGTCTGAACTTTACAGATTTAGACAAAATAATAAATAAAGTATACATTAAATTTTTATGACATGTGTATGCGGACTTTGCCTACATGTATGTCTGTGCACCATATGCGGGCAGTGACTATGGAGAGGGCATCATGTCCTCTGAAACCGGAGTTGCAATTGTGAGCTTCCATGAGGGTGCTGGGACTTGAATCCAGATCTTCTTGAAGAGTACCCAGTGTTCTTAACCGCCAAGCCACCTCTCTAGTGTACATTTTTAAAAGCTGACTATGGTGGTTTATGCTTGTAATCTTGGTACTATGGAGACAGAGATGGGTAGGAACCCTAGGATTTGCTGGCCTTACCTAATCCTGAAGTTCCAGGTCAGTGACAAATGCCTCAAAACAAAATAAAATGTAACCAAGTCAACAACAACAAAAACCAAGCTAGAAAGCTCTGGCCTCCACATGCACATACATGTGAACATGTGCCTGTATCCATACATATACACTCACACAAGCATGTAGACATGCACACACAAATATGTGTTTTTGGAAATAATTTTTAAAGTCATTTTCCTTTGCTGAGGGTAAGGGTCAGAGGTGACTTGCTTTGAAGAGCAGTTCTGCTGCTCTATTCTAAGTTCTCCAAAATGCATTTAAAAGCTCAGTCTTGCCCACCAGAGCTGGCTCTCCCTGTGGACTTAGGAAAACAGAGTACACTTAAATCTGGATGTAAGACAGAAGCCATCATTCCTACCAAACACAGGTATAGATGTTCCCCCTTCCATTCCAGGAACTAAGGAGGGTGCAGCTGAACAGAGGGGCCGGTAGCAGCAGAGAAAAAGAGCAGCCTGGATGAGCAGCTGCAGGGAAGGACCAGATCCCAGACACACACCTTGAAGTTGGTCTGTAACTTTCCATGGGAAGAGAGCTAAATAACACTAGTTTGAAAACTGTTTTGTTTCCCCCTTTTAACTCAAGAAGCAGATTTCCCCCTCTCCCCAGCATCAGAGCCCCCTGCAACACACTGTAATTTCCTGGAGTTCTCTCCAGAGGGCTGGGAGATACTATGGCTGGCAGCATCACCCACACACCTGGGAGTGATCCTGTGGACGTCAATGACAATTTGTCATCATCCCCAAGGCTTCTGCAGGCTCATCTTTAACAACCAGCAGGAAGGAGAGCAACAGTGAGTGTCAGGAAGATGGTACACACTGACAACCCCTAGAACAGGCGAGGAAGGCAGTTCCAACATGGCCTGCAGTGGCTCCCACTGCATACTAAAGAGTCCATCCGAGCTGGGCGTGATGACATAATCTTAGCACTGGAGAGGCTGAGGCAGGAAGAGCTCAAATTTAAGAGTAGCCTGGGCTCCAAGATAAATTTTATTCCCACCTGGGTTACCCAAAGGGAGCCCATCTCTAAAGAGCAAGATGAAAAAAGAAACAAGAGTCCTTCTAACATCTGTGGACATTGTTCAGTTATACTCTTAATACCTGAGGTCAAGCTCTGAAAAACTATGGGCAGCTGACCCAAGGCTTAAGATGGGCACAAGTAAGGTCTAGCTCAGTGATTTTCAAACAAGAACAATTTTGCACCCCACCTTTAAATCTGTGCAATGTCTGCAAGTGTTTCTGGTTGTCACAACCAAGGAGTGCACCTGGCATCTCATTAATAGAGGCCTGGGATATTGCTCAGCATGCTGCAATGCGCATGGCAGTACCCTAACATCAGAGATCTGGGGTGGAAGGACTCTCAGGTCTAGTTAAACTCCACACCTCACTTCTTCCCGCCTGACTTCTACCATGCGGAAGCATCCTCCCTAAGGGGCCGGCAGGAGAAGAAATGAAGCGTCACTCTGTCTCAGCTTTCACATCCCACCAAGTATAAGGAACTCAAGGCCTTCAAAGAAAGAACTGGAGCTCTGTTTCCCATTGTTTCATTCTCTCTTCTCTAAAAAATACCTGTCATAAAAAGAAGGCATAATTTTCATCCTAAATTATTGATATTTTCTTGCTTTACTTTGAGCTTAATTGTTTAAGCTTCTTTTTCCTTGGCATTTTGTTTGTTTCTTGAGACAGTATCTCATGATACAGTTAAATCTAGCTTGAAACTCACTATGTGTTGTAGTTTGAATAAGAATGGTTCCCCTGGGCTCAATTTGAATGGTTGGTCTGAAGTTGGTGGAACTGTTTTGGGATTAGGAGGTGTGGCTTTGCTGGAGGAGGTGTGTCACTTGGGGTGGGCTTTGAGGTTTCAAAAGCCCATGCCAGGACTAGTCTTTCTGTCTCTCAGTCAGTCAGTCCTCACTCCTACTTGCAGATAAAATGTAAGCCCTCAGCTACTCCTCCAGCAACATACCCACCTGCCTGACACCACACTCCTGGCCATGATGGTCATAGATTCACCCTCTAAAACTGTAAGCAAGCCCCAGTTAAATGCTTTCTTTTATAAGCTGCCTTGGTATGTTGTCTATTCACATCAATAGAAAAGTTACTGAGATACCATGTAACCCAGTCTGGCTTTGTGCTCAGGATCCTTCCTCAGCCTCCTGAGTGCTGGGATTACAGACATGTGCCCCCAGGCCTAGTTCTTTGGATTTAAAAACATTTTTTTTTCTCTTAGGCTGATCCCAGGGTGGAGTATTAGTCCTTCTCCAGGGACATGTACTATTGTGAAGATGTCTCACTGCAGACAAGGCAGAGCAAGGCCACTTGTAGTTTGCTTTTTCCTGCTCTGCAAGGAACCCTACAGCATCACCCACCCAGAAGCAGGGCAACCTGGCATAGTTCCCTTAGCAAGGGTCATCATATCTTCTGGAAAGTGTTTATGACTATGATAGCTGACCTTGGTTGTCAATTAAACAGGACATAGAATCACCATGAAAAAAAAAAAAAAAAAAAAAAAAAAAAAAAAAAACAAGCCTCTGAGCATGTCTCTGAGGGACTTTCTATACTGGGTTAAGTGAGAAGATCCATCCTAGATGTGGGAGGCATCACTCCATGTGCGAGGGTCCCAGACTCAACAAAAAGGAGCAAGTGTGCACTGCTATTTGTCTGTTCCATAATTGCAGACTCATGAGTAACAGTTGGCTCCCATGCCTCTGTTTCTTGAGTACAGACACAAGGTGACAACTGCCTCACACTTCTGTTGCCATCTTCTTGCCAGACATTCTGTAAAATAGCCACGAGAAAAGTAACTAATGCAGTGACTTCAGACTTTGCCTACTAAATCCTAGTAGTGCCCCAGTCATCACAGCAACACTAAAAAGCCCTTCCACACATTCTGCATGTTGTTGTGCACACTGGCGGCTAGTTCTCCCCTGAAACCACCTGTGGACATGGGGGAAGTCTCACCCCCTCCATCCATTATCCTGGCTGGCACAGAGCGGGCAGTCTCTAACTGTTGACTGAACCAAACAATGAATGACTATCTCAGCAGAGAATACAGAAAGCAGTCCATCCAGTCTCCAAATACATACTTGCCTTTGCCAACAGCCATCATTTGTACCACGGATCAGCCAGGGACCCATACAACACGCTCAGAACACACAGTAGCAGAACTGAGAGTGTCTCTGTCTAAGAGGGCCTTCGAGGAGAATGAGAGAGTCAGATGTCTGAGGGAGGATCATAAAGGCGCAGGCACTGCCACAGGGGGATGGCAAGGGGCATGTCAAGCAGGCTGGAGTCAGGAATGTCTCCCTGAGCAAAGAACGATGAAGCTGGTATCTGACAGCTGGGGAGGGGAGAGCTAGTGACAGTCAAGGTGGTGATGGGCTAGAAATCCGAGCTTCAGACAGCTGTGACAGCTAAGGTCCTAAGGTCAGAAACCTTCTATGTTTGTGAATTTTAGGTAGGAAGACTCATATCCAGGAGATATGAGGGAGGAGGGACCAGGGCAGCCATGTAGAGCCACAGGGTGCAAAGGAAGAGCTTGAAGTAGGTTCCAGGAAACATCCTTAACTAAACGGAGAGCCCCTCTTCTTCTACCATACCTCCATGCAGAATGGAGGAAGAGTCTAGTGGTACCAGCCTTTCCTTCTAGCTACCGGGGGTGTTAGGGTATGAGGATTCCGGCATCAAGGTCTGCTTGTGCCACACAGTGAGTCGAAGACCAGTGTTGGAAGCACACTAAAACCAGGTCTCAAAACCCAAAACAAATAGTAAAATGAATGTTATGGATAGAGGTTGGTAGAGTACTTGCATAGCACATTCAAGGCTCTAGATTCAATCCTCAGTTGAATAAAAAATAAAACAAAAAATAAAGTAAATAATAGATACAGAATGGAGGAAGAGGACAGTAGGAGAAAGTTGTCCTTTCCAAGCAGCCAGCTCCCATCCCACTGGGAACCCACCCTGGCAGTAGCTGTTTCTTGTGCAAAGGCCTGCACACTTCCCTGCTCTGCCTCCAACCCCCAAAGGCTGGAAGACCTGGACAGCAGGGATATATTCTTTTATAATCCCACTAGAGCAAATGCTAGCTGTTCCACCCTTCCCCATTTTCTGTCTCCTTTCCTTGTGGGACACCTGGTTCCTCGCCCCTATCCTCAAGTAGCAGGAGGAAGTAAGCAGGAAGAACAGATCCTCAGGTACAGGGAACCTGCCACTATTCCTACAGCCAACGATGAAGGAAGGACTAGTTGACTTTTGTGCCTATGAATGGCATCCCCAAAGGCTGAAAACATGATAAACTAACATCCTATATGAAGGCAGCAACTCAGTTTCTACTTTGGCAAGATCATTCTATTCATAAAAGAACAGGAAGAGGGAAGAGGAGGGATGGGAAGGGAAGAAGGAAGGAAGGAATGCAGAAAGAGAGAGAGAGGTCAGGAGAGAGAGAGAGAGAGAGAGAGAGAGAGAGAGAGAGAGAGAGAGAGGAAATGGTAAAGAAGAAAGAGGAGGAAAATTCTTCATTCTCCTAAAAAATGCATCCTTCGTTGTATCAAGTTGTATTCTCCGTATTCAAATGCCAGAGGAGGGACCCTGTCTTTCTTGGATGACTTACAATGTGGTTCTAGGCTCCTGGTTGTTCCCATTTTTCTCATTAACCCAGTGAGCAGATGCTGGAAATTCTTCCCAAGCCCAGTTTTAGACCTCATTGATGTAGCTGTGAAAGTGTTTTGAAGGGGATGCTGGGTCTGTGGAAGCTGGTGTGGACCAGACAGAAAGGGCTGACCCCATTTATAGAAGCAATGGCGACAGTCTTGTGACTGACTGCCCACACCATAAGCTGTCACCTTGTGTTTATACCTCATTTACATCCACAAGGACAAAAATAAACTGTAATAAATTCTATAGTGTCCTTTTCTCCTAAATAAATACAGATGGCTTCACCTACCCCATCAGTTGATGTTCATGGGTAGAAAAGGTCATTTTGGTGCCACTTGATAGATACAAATCTGATACATTGAGAGGTTAGAATACCTGGCAAAGATCAGTGGGGAAAATTTGTAAAGTCATTCTTATATGGCATAGCTGCCAACTTTTCAGTCCTGCTCTGGGAGACAAAAGTTTCTTTTTGTTTTTATTAATTATAATTTTCTTTGACCTCATACTGAAATTCTAAGGCATTGTCTTAGATTGGGCTGCTGTGACAAAAAGTTCACACTGAGAGACTTCAACAGTAGTTGGTGGAGGCTGAGAAGTCTGGCATTAAGATGCCAGTTCATTGCCTTTGGAGGAGATGCATTTCCTGGGCTATGGATGTCTACACCCTCACTGTTATTTTCAGAATGGGTACATTCTTGATCTTCTCATCCCTTATAGGGGCACCTGTCTCCATAAGGATCCATTTCCATGATGTCATTTCATCCCTCTTTCCACTCAAAGGCCACACCTCTACACACCATGGAATGGGGATCCACACTTCAAATATAAACACTGGGAAAATAGAAACAGTCAGTCTACAACAGGTTTGGACGGCTCCAGAATGCACTTTATTATTCTAGGGACTGAGTTTGACATAGAAACACACCCTTTAGGTTTACCAGGATTATATAAGAAAATGATGGAAATAAAACAAGACCTAAAATGACAAGTAACAGAATAGTATATGGAGGACAAGTTATTTGAACCACAGCAGCCCATCACTTCTATACAACAAATAGTAGAAGGGAAACCAATACATGCAAATTCTTGATTCTTAAAAGACCTGCTAACCTACTTCCTGGGTACGGATAGGAAAGTAAAAAGGAGAAATTGGCCAATGTCAATGCTAGGAGAGTACTTACTTAAAATCAAAATAAAATAAGAAGTTTAAGATGGACCCATCTCAGTCTTCAAACAAATGTGAATGATTGGCCTTGAAAATAGAGCATTTTTCCATCACCAGTAAAAGGACAGAAAATTTGGTATGATTATTTCTAGGAGTTCCAAATATTTGGCCCTTGGCAGTACAAGCAAAAGAAAAGCCAAACTGAGCATAAAAAACGTCCAAAACATACACAAAAGTATTTCTTGTATCTTGCTATTCTAAAATTAACTTCACAGTGGAAGGTGGTATCATAATGCACTTCACTATGAAATGGACTGTCTGTAAGAAGAAGCAAAAAGTCAGCATGGCATAGACCTCCAGGATAGGGATTCTCTATACAGTCGAGGAACAGTGTGCAGAGAGCTGTGGACAGTGTTGAGAACACAGGGGAAGGGAGACATGATCTGCTTTGAGTCAACAAAGAAAGCAAGGCTAGACTCATGTCACGGATTAATAAGGATGGGAAAAAAGATAGGCTGAATAGATGTTTATTCAGGGAGACATAACTTAAAACAGAGACAGAACCAGCAGGTTCCTGGTCCCAAGGATGCATCCAGATTCTCTCTGTCCCCATCCATCCAACAAACAAGAAAGTGCTCCAGGGCCCCTTCCCCAGACCTAGTTCTCCTAGGTCACATCTGTCCCTGTCTCTAACCCACAATGGGCGTGGTCAGTGCAACAGGTGCAGACAGAGTGACTATTTCACTACAGACTTATTTTTGGAGGCTCAGGCCAAAGACATTGAAGGTAGATGTCTACACTAGGAATGGGCTATTATCATCTCAGTGTGGTAAAGTTACAGGTAACCTTGTTGTCCTGTGTATCTGGGCAGCCTGGTCATCATCTTTTCCTTGAAAGGGACTCTGACTCTGTGGGCTGCCTGCTAGGAAGGACTCTGGCTGATTTAGAACACTATTCCCAGAATAAGGCACAAAGTGGAACCTTCCAAAAATACGCCCTTTGGCTGGGAATGTAGCTAGGCTGGTAGAACATTTACGTACACATCATGGGCCCCAGGGTTCCATTCCTGACACTGTAGAAACTGGGTATGGAGGCACTGACTTGTGTTTTAATCTTAGCACTTGAGGGGAAAAAGAAAGTCAGAAATTTCAGGTCATCCTCAGCTACATAGTGACTCGAGGGTCTGGTTTACATGAGACTCTGCCTCAAAAACTAAAATAAAGTAAGAAATCAAATAAAAATATGCCCTTCTTTAAGAGATGGAACAAAAGAAAAATTTATCAGAGCATGGAAAGAGCTACATCATCATTAGTCAACAGGGAAGTGCAAATCAAACCCACAGTAATATACTGCTTCAAATCCACAAGAAGAAATGAATAAATAAATATGAATAGTAACAAATTATGGTGGCTAGTGTTTATGTCAACTTGACACTAGCTAGAGTCATCTGAGAGGAGGAAACCCCAACTGAGAAAATGTCTCCATAAGACCAGGCCGCAGGCAAGTCTGTAACACATTTACTTAACTAGTGATGTGTGTGTGTGGGGGGTTGGGGGGGTACAATCCTTTGTAGGCAGTTCATGCCTGGGCTGGTGGTCCAGAGTTCTATGAAAAGGCAGGCCGAGCAAGCCAGTAAGCAGCACCCCTCCATGGTCTCTGAATGAGTTCCTGGCTCCAGGTTCCTTCCCTCTTTAAGTACCTGCCCTAACTGCCTCTGATGATGAATTGTGATATGGAAGTATAAGCAAAATAAACCCTTTCCTCTCCAAGTTTCATAGTGTTTCATCACAGCAATAAAAAGCCTAAGTAAGACACACATGTTAGCAAAGACTGAGATCCTTCTATACTGCTGGTAGGAACAAGGTGTGCTGCGGAAGAGATGCATTTCTTCAAGAGTCCTTATGACACAAAAACTCCACAAGGAGTAAATCAGGCATTTAAAATTTTTTATTTACAAGAGTTCATAGCAAGAGCATTTAGACCAGCCAACGGATTTGAAACAAATTCACAAGTACTACACAATGAACAAATTTTAAAAATGCAGGGCTGAGGATGAAGCTCTGTGGTAGAGCCCTTGTCTTAGTATTCATAAGGCCTTGGGTTCAATCTCCAGCACCATACACACAAGAATATGGCACACTCCCATCCAACTAAATATTCTCAACAATGAAAGGGAACAAGACATATGCCAAAGAGAAGTGAAAACATATGCTCAACGAAAACTCAAACATACGTGTTTATAGAGAGAGATACTATAGTGTCTGTAGTAGCCCTGAAGTGGAAAACTCAAATGTCTAACACCTGATGAGCAATATACAGAATATGGTAAATCTCCATTATCCATACATAAATAGGAACAAGGTACCAACAGGTGTTACTGTTTTCTAGTACTGAAAGCATTCTATTAGAGAAAACTACATATATCTTAGAAATGGAGAACAGGTTAGTGGTCATGCAGTAGTTGGGACATGGATGGGGCAGATGAGAAATGACCACTGACGGACAAGGGAGTTCTTCAGTGGATGATGAGACTGGCCTGAAATTGCACAGTGGTGGGTGATCACAGCATAACCTTGAATTTGCTAAAATACAATGCAGCTTTGAGAGTATGAGTTTTATGGCATGTAACTAAAAGTCAAACAATTAATAATAAATAAGTAGTTGGTTCTAGACATAAATACACACTCCGGAGAGGGGGAAAAGATCACAAGTTCAAAGACAGCCTAAGTTACAGAGTAAGACACTATCTCAAAAACTAAGGGCTGCCAAGTGTGTGGCATATGTCTTTAATCCCAGCATTGAGAAAGCAAATGCAGGACAATTTCTGAGAGTTTGAGACCAGCTCAGCCTACATTGTGAGTTTTAGGAATCCAGGGCTATATAGAGAGACCCTGTCTTGAAAACAAAACAAACTCATAATGTAGCTGAGGGTGACTTTGAACTCCTGATCCTCCATGTTCACGGTGCTTGGGTCAAGGCTGCATTACTCTCCCCGGTGTGAATTACTAACAGCAGTGCTTTCTGAGTTGAGTTTACTGGATGGCCTGTACTTGGTGGAGGGACTTCCTCCAACTGGTTGTCTATATCAGCACACACTACTTTAAAATTTCTAACTTTGAAGTGCACACACCATCACAAAATGCTAGTCAGTGAGTGCAGGACAGGCCCCCATCACATCCTTGGTGCCCAGCTCCCTATCTTCAGGGCTGTCAGATGAGATTGCTCACATTGTTTATTGTTCAACAGCCCCTCTGGTGTAAGTGGAGGCTGTGCTGTATCCAGAGCTCCAATGAATAAGTCATAACTCACAGCTCCGACAAAAGGTTTCAACCAGGTGGGGTGGTATTTGCTGGTAATCTCAGCATTCAGAAGATGGAGGCAGGGGGAATCAGCATTCAAGACCAGCCTCAGCTACATATTGAGTTTTGTCTGTGTGAAACCCAGTCTTAAAAAGCAAACAAAAACAACAATAAAGCACACACAGACACAAACAAAAAGAGAAAACACTCCTTTCATCTAAATCACACAAAAACATTATATAATCCAAGTAGTTAGATAGCATCTCTTTTTTCTCCAAAGGTATGTAATTCCTATTTCTTCAGTATCCCTCCAGATACAGCCAAATACCGCAAAGACACACTCCTCAAGCATAGGTATGGAGAGTTATTTTATAAGAGTAACTCAAGGATGATGCAATGGCAAAAAAGGCAACTCAGCATATTCAAAACTCTTTTTTTTTTTTTTAAAGAAGCAATTTGAGGCAATCTGGTCAAATTGGATTTAAAGGAAGAAAAGAATTGGAAGAGATAAGTCTTAAGAGAAGACTCTGATGTGCCAGGACTGTTAAAATTGTTCCTACCCCATAGGATATCAAGTCACATAAATTGTCTGAACAGGAAATGAAATTGGTGCTCTCTGTGGCCAAATGAGTGAATAGCCCACCCCAAATTCATCATTCCTCTCAAAAGACGGACTGAGGGTGGTCCAACTTCCACTGTGGGAGTTTTAGGACTTCAACCTCTGAGAAGCCAGTGAATGAGTGTCCCCATCCTTGTGAAGCCTCACGTTTTCATTTCCTTCAACAGGCAACCCCAGAGCGCTGAACTGGTTCTGACCCTAACATCTCTATGTCCATTCAGTCTATGCTGAAGTTCCCACTTCTTTGGGGGAAATGATGGTTTAAATCTGAAAATCCGGGCCATAAAATTGGATTGTGGCCATAAAATTGGAATGGCTCCACCCCTTAGTAATGTCTGAAGCTACTCCAGTGTCCCTTGGTTTAGTCACTTTCCTATGGCTGTGACAAGACACCATGTCCAAGTCTTATAAAAGAAAGTGTTTCATTGGGCTTATGGGAACACCTGAAGCTGGTATCTGACTAGAACCAACCACCTGCTGAAAACACGAAAAATAACCCGGGCAAAGTGGTGGAGGCCCAGGGATCAGATACAGCCAAGTGTGAGGTGTTTCCAGCAAGATGGGGATACTGGAAGGCAAGAGAGAAGATAGTGGACCAGATTCTAGGTCTAAACTGTGGTAATCTTAATTTGACCTGATTCAGAGTGGTCTTGACAGGAGCAACAAGGATTATCTGAGGTATATTTATCCCTCCTAAGTGGCTTAGTTCTCCAAAGTGCCTTTCTATAGTGCCCTGGCACATGCAGATGCTACTTCAGTTACCAGGAGAGGTTAAGGTAGGGGCAGGATAAGGGTGATGCAGCTCATGTCTCTAAAATAGACCTTCTAAGCGCATGTCCTGATTAGCTACAGAAGTACAGAGAGCAACAACAGTCAATTACTGACAGTTCTCACTTCCATTTTGAATGCTATTTTCCAAGCACACACTTCCTTGTTTTAGAGCAGAAAAAAATAAATAAGGAATTTAAGGTGCACAATATAGGCATATATAAACACTGTATGCACATGAAAAGGCATAACCACACAGATGTCAGATTACAGTTAGCTGAGGAAGCATTTTCAGGATCCCACAGTCATTAAACTACCTTCATGTGGTGACGAGAGCACCCAGAATAATTTAATTTCTTTTTACAATGGTGAAAACATATGGAGGCAGAACCTTTTCAATTATTCCAGCAAGTAGATTACATGTTAAGGGTGATGGGCCAGATAGATCTCTTAAGGCAATTTCATCAACATTTTGAATATATCTTGTTTATATTAATGAGTCCTATGAAGTTTTAAAGGCTTCTTTTGATATACCCTTGATTTTCTTTCTTGAAATCTACAATTAGCACCACGGTTCCAGCAGGATTTGTGTTGCTGTCTACTTCTTCAGACTCTCTTGCGGCGCCTCTCAGGACCCTTCCGAGGAAAGTGCACAGATGTGGTGGTGGTAACACAATCACTGTATATGTCTGTGCAAATTTCAGGAAGCTTTGAATATATTGTGCCTTTCACAATAAAATATGGCTGCCTGTGCACAGGCAGTCCTTCTGGGATTTCATAAGGCCTCCTGTTATCACACCACACACATACTATAGTGAATTTTACACTCCTTATGTCTGCCACCTGATGTGGCCACTGGTGATTACCCAACATTTATTCTTCTATCCCAACCTGGGACAGTTTTAGTAATTCTGTTTTCCTTGACATAAGATGGATTAGGAAAGCAATGTGATTCCAGTTTGGGCCCTTAAAATCAAAGGAAAAAAAAATCAACTAAGAAGTCTTCTGGAAGCTTTGCTTGAACCAGGTAGAGACATCTTATTGCCAGTTTGGGGATGGAGCTGATACAGAGGGGTTGCTTTAGCATGACAACTTGGAGGCGTTAAGAATTGCACATGAGTTGTTCAAGCTCAGGATATCCTGAGATAATATCTCCTTACGAACAGTGAATGCCGGGAGGGCGGCTGGGAAGATAGCTCAGTGTTAAGAGCCATTGCTTTGGAAGCACCCAAAGCTATGGCATCCTTGCACTGGGATACAGCCTCACTGCTTGCTCATCCTAATACCATGTTTCCCAGCTCTTCCTTTCTTTGAACTAACTCATGGTGATTTGTTCTCTTACTTGGGTAAAAGACCTTCTAGTGCCTTGGCAGCCCACTAAAAAGTGATTTAATTTTAATCTGGTCCCTCTTTGTGAAATCATACTGCCTCATATACAGTATAATAATAGGATCAATCTTTTAATGAATGTGACTTCAAATAATATTTTTGCATTTTCAATACCTTGGTTGTATGGTGCCTTGGGTAGTATTATTAAACTCTTCAGTCCGACCCAAAGCAATGGCATTGATACTCTCTTTCTCTCTTTCGGTCTCTCTTCACTTCCCTTTCCCTCTTTATTGTCCTGAAGAAATATCAATAATATCATCTTCTTAATCTTATTGGGATCCCATGAATCCAAAAGCTTAAAACACTATTTAAAAGGTCTCTAGCCCCATCACCTGGGAGAGTACTTTTACCTATTTTCCATAAATTTAACATAAAAAGGCATAAGGAGCCAAGAGGCAAAGGTGCCAAAGCCTTTTGGCAAGGCTGGCTTACTGCTTTTAAGTGGCCTACAGCACACACAGTCTCTCTGGCTCGGCTTCTGCAGCTCTAGGTTCGATGAACAGCGGTTCTTGGAAAGCCCCACACTGGATTGTAGCCCAAACGCCCAGTTTACAACGTGGTTGTCACGATGCCAAATTGTGCAAAGCTCCAACCTTCACAGAGTGTAGGCTCCTCCGGGTCCTCCATAGAACTGCTAATGCTAGGAAGAGGGGGAGAATCTCCCAGTCCTTTAAATAGCCTCACCACATCTCCGTGGTAAAACACTTACTTGGGAAGAAAAAAGAAACCAGAAACTGTAAAGTGAAGCCACCTCCTCATTTACAACTTTCCTATCACCTCCTCCTCAGAGGAAGCTTGCTCAGCTGCTTACTGGCAACAAACGGCCTGGGGCAGGTTCTCACAGCAGCCAGTGCAAGCCCATGCAAACTAGCTCTCCAACTAGAAAGGCAGGGTTCAGAGCCAGTACCTGCACCTGTATTGAGTGTGTTGTTTGGGGGTATTTCTGAACTGTCTATGAAGCAAAAGAGGGTGAGTATAGCCTGGTTTGTGACAGACAGGGATCACACAGATAACCACCCTCTACATAAAGAATACATATACCTTTACCCTATCCATGAGAGAAAGAACACACTATTTAATCGAGTCAGTATTAGCTGAGTTTCTAGAACATTCTTAGTGGAGCTTAGGTCCTGGGTGTTTCTCATCCTGTGAGTATTGCCTGGTAATGAGCCTGCTTTTTTAAAGGGAGGAATTTTTCTTCACATTCCCTAATTATATAACCCATACTGTATGTGGTGTTTAACCCAAGAAGCAGAAAGGAAATGAAGATCCATCGACTTGACTTCCCAAGAAGTGCTGTCCCAGGCAGGATAACCCAGAGGACATCCATGTGTCACAGTAATTGTAATTGCTGTCGTGCATGAGTTTTCTGACCTGATGGTGTCTCCTGGGCTAAGGAGGGAGAACATTTTTCCAGCCCAGTGCTGCAGCCAACCTCTGACCAGCAGCTATGGAGCATTGCTTTGAAGAGGAGTGTGTGGCAGGCTAGCAATGTCTACCCTAGGTCTCAAGTGGAGGCAGGACAGCCACCTACCTCTTTCCCTTGCAAGTGAACATAGATGAGGTGATGTTTTGTTTTGTTTCCTTTCCAAATATCAAGATTTATCCAGGTCACAGTAAGATGTGGGGAAGTTAGAGTGTGATGGGAGACGTCATTCTGTAAATATGGTTAATGAATAAAGCCCTATTGGCCAATAGGAAAGCAAAATAGGTGGGACTAGGAGACAAGGATGATTCTGGGAGAGGTATTGGAGGAAATTAAAGATATAGGGACTCGAGAGGAAGAAGGTCTGGACCCTCTCTGGTAAGATAAGACCATGTGGAAATATATAGATTGATAGAAATGGGTTACTATTTAAGACAGAGCTAGCCAATAAGAAATGCTAGTAACTGGCCAACAGCTTCATATCTAATACAATGTCTCTGTGTTTTATTTGGGGCTGACATGGCTCTGGGACCAGGCTGGTGGGAAAACTGCTTGTAACAAGTGTGTGGATGAGTATCTGTGGAGCCACTGACATAGGTCAGGGGTCACCTCACTATTCTTCAAAGGGCCAGAGTATTTTGCACTTTCCAGAGAAAGGTCATCTCAGCTGTAACCAGGGTACTATTGCAGTGGGGGAGCAGCTGGAGACAACGCACACATGATGGACACAGCTGTGTGCCAAAAGCACTCATTGATCATAAAGGCCATGGATGACATTCAACATTGTTATGAGAAATATGGGGAGCACTGTAGGTAACACATACATGATGGACATGGCTGTGTGCTAATAACTCACTGATCATAAAGGCTATGACCAATGCTGAACATGATTATAAGACATGAAGGCGAGAGATAAAACATGGAAGCAGCAAGAACGAAGGGAAAGCTTTGGCCTGGGAAGGAGTTCTGGAACATCTCTAGAACATTCCCTTTGAAGTAACAGAGAACCAAGCTGTATAGGGACTAGAGTGCTCCTTTCAGCTAGCGTCCTGCTGACACCCCCATGTGCAAACAAGACACCGTGCTTACCCAGAGTGGTTCAAGAGCCAAGTGCTCCATGTGGCATCGCCTTGTTTGTATGAAACTTTTCCTATTGAGCAGGACAAGGCCCTTGTTAAAAAGCAAACTGTCTCCATGCACACATTCAATACAATCAACAGCACTTAGGTACTTGAACAGTTAAGACAGAGCAGGGCTGTGATGGAATGAAATGCATGTTTTGAATTTAAAAAAAAGGGGGGTGCAAAATGGGGGAATGAAATTCTCAAAGAAGCAGGCAGGATTTATTGCCCCAGGCAGGCAGGTCTGGGAAGGTAGATCAATAGCGGCAGCTGTCCTGACAGGGAGGCCAGTGGCTGTGTGGGGTTCTGGCAATAAAATGAGCCACAGATGAGGACTCCAAGAAGGAGAGGCAGAAGATGGGAAGGTTGCCTCCTATCTCCTCCTGGGAATCTCAGATTCCTTATACAAGTTACAGCAAACCTAGGCTAAAATCCCACTTCTTTATCTGCCTCATTACCTTGAGGGAGTAATTTCACCCTATTAAGCTCTGGCTTGTCATCTGTAGAGAGGAAAACTCCTCTCTGAGACTGTTCATGAAGAATGCATGTGCAGTATCTAAAGGGACAGCCTGGGGATACAATGGACTGCCAGCAAAGGGCCCATATGACCACTAGTCCACTACTCTAGCTGTCTCTGCAGTTTTGTTTTGTTTTTCAAGACAGGGTGTCTCTGTATAACAGTCCTGGCTGCTCTAGAACTCACTTTGTAGACCAGACTGGACTCAAACTCACAGAGATCTGCCTGCCTCTGCCTCCTAAGTGCTGCGATTGAAGGTGTGAGCCACTACTGCCCTGCCCCTGCTAGCCCAGCATTTCTTGGGGTAGAAGTCACAAAAGGAAGATGGAGTAGGTTTGGTCTTTAGACTGGAGGCAGATGCATGAACTTCTTTCCTCATGATGGAGAGGCAATCCAGTGGGCTGTAGAGAGACTTCCAACAAATAATCCACAAAAATGGACACCAACTCAAGCAGGAAGAGGATGAGATCAGCCCCAGGTGTGTGTGTGTGCGTGTGTGTATCATGGGAAGTTGTGATGAGCAGGGGGTTTACACTGTGTCATCAGCCTTTGATAACAAATGAGAAAAATCAAATAATGAGTAACCCTTTTAGATGTCTGAAGGTCTCATCAAGCAGCTTAGTCCCCAGTGGCATCCATCTCTCTTCTTGTAAAAACCCTGGTGTTCCATTTTTAGTCTTCACTCTTCAACTCCACTTCAGAAAGAATCTTTTTTTTAATTAATTGATTTTTCCAGCCAGATTGCAGTTTCCCTTCTCTCCCTCTTCTCCTTCCAGCCCCTCCCCAACTTCTCCCCCTCCCCATCCACTCCTCAGTCTCAGAATCTTGCTTAGTATGAACCAGTTAATATGTGAGTGGACCTGGGGCATAAGCCAGCCTGCCAGAGACTGTGAGGCCCTCTGCTTGGAATTCTGGGGGAAGGATATATTTCCTCTCTCTCCCCGGTATAAGAATAACTCGCCATAGTGTTTTTGTGGTTATAAAGGAGGATCATCTGACGGCTGAGCTCACCTGTAAGAACTGGATAACAGAGGGAATGGGGAACATTGTTAACCTCCAGACCAAATCTTGACTGAAACAGGAGGACCCTCTAGGCAACTCAGTTCCATGAGCCAGTGAATACCTCTTACTGTTTAAACTGTGGATCCCTCCACTTTCAAGATCCCCAGAAGCCTCCCTCAGTGCCAGCAAAACTCCACCTTTTCCTCAAAAAGATTACGTTTCCTGAAAACAAATGCTATTTCCCAGGACACAGAATAGAAACTGGCTTGCTGCCCTTGGTCTCTGTAGCAGAAGGGTAAAAGCCCAGTTTTGGCAGCTTCCTGCCTTCCTTTCAGAGCCCAAATGTTTGCTCTTAACCATTCCTCTGTGTCACAACACCCCTTTGATGACAACGTACTGTCTACCAAATGGAACTATTTTGGAGTTCTAAAATCAGCTCTGACACCAGCTCTGAAAACCAGGCAACCCCCATGTCCTTCCTGTGTCAAAGAGGGTGTGAAGGTGTGACATCTAGGAGACTACGAATATGTGTGAGTGCAAGCGAGTGTAGTGTACAGCGCTTGAGCCAGTGGGAATGCGAGTAGCACAGGATGGCCAGAGAGTGCCCAGAAGTGTGAATAGTATACACCCCGTGTTGGGCAGCTGTTCCTGGGAAAGGGCTCCTCCTAAGGGTGGGCTGCCAAACATATGCCCTACAGAGAAAGGACGTGGTTAGGGCCTAGAAATGGCTACTGAGAAGCAAAACAGCATGGCATTTTACCACAAGTGCTGGGAATGGAACCCAGGGCATTACACATGCTATGGAAGTATTCTAGCAATGAGGTTCCTTCCAGAAGCACCCTCATTTAGTGAGTGATGCTAGAAAGGCTCTGGAAGAGGGCAGGGTGAGAGCTACTGGTTGTTATTTTTTGTTTTTAAATTGCAATGGAGAGTGCTAATGTTTGAAAGCCTGTAGTTGGACTTGTAGAAAAGGAGCCAGCGTCCCCAGGAATCATCTAGATTAAATTCACAAATCCTGCAGGCTAACCAGCAGTAACAGCTGGAGATAGCACTTCTGACTGACAAGGGGACACTGCCATCCATCTCTTAGTGGTGCCACATGGCATGACAACTCAAGGCTGTCAGAACTCTGGTTTAAACCCAAAGCCACCAGACAAGTAGCTCAGATTTCCTGGGTTTCTCTCTGGCAGCTTCTAATTCTTAGGCTATTTGCGCCACTCACCGCTCATGCACTGCATGACTGTGCTGGGGTTTGGAGAAAGTTGAACTCATGACCCCTTTAACTTCTCACTGCCCAAGCACCCCCACAAAGAGGACCAAGTTCATGAAAGACCCACAATCTCAGCCTGCAGCAGGGTGCACCTGAATAATTAGAAACGTGTCTAAGCAATACCATTCCTACTTGGGGCACAGAAGAAGAGACAGCATGGATTCCTACGTTGGTTTCTCATCCCACAGGATGTGAGTCACCCCAGGCCTGATGGTCCTTCTTTGTCAGGGGAATCAGAAATCCTGTTTTTTTTGTTTTGTTTTGTTTTGTTTTTTTTTGTTTTTTGTTTTTGTTTTTTTTTTTTGAGAGAGAGAGACTTCTAAAAAAGGATCTGACTGCACAAGAAAGTTTCTGCTTCCAAAACTGAGCCTGCACACGTACCTGGGGTGACTTTCAATAGTCCAGAAGTAAAGGGGTGAGAAATGTATGAATGTATGGCACACCCAATAACCATTGGGCAATACAGCTATGATAAAATTCACACTGGAATTCCAACTTAGGACAGGCTGCCTTTCAATGGAGAGTCATCACTCAAGTTTTAAAGGGGAAGGTTTCCAAGTCCAGGCTTTTCAGTGATTAAATCGAATCAGAACAAACTCTTGACTCAAGGATTTTAAGTTTTTCATTTGTTTTTCAAACCAGAGATTCATAAATAAGAGATGGAGTATTCATAAATATATCAGAAATATTATCCACTTGATGATCTAGTTGGACAGGTAGCACTTTTCTCTAGATGAGGTGACGGTGACCATGCACATTTACTGGGGTTGACTGTGTATTTCAAGTACTATGTTCATCACTTTTCATCCATTAAGACTCTGATGGGCTCATCATCCATGAGAGGTACATGCTGCCATCATCCTTACTCTTTAGATGGGTAGATAGTGGAGAGGGAGAGGGAGAAGGAAACAGGGAGAGGAGAGAAGAGGAGAAACAGGAGAAGGAGGAGAAGGTGGTGGAGAATGAGGAGCATAGCAATATGAATAGACAGGTTTCCCTAGGTTCAAGCTCTCTGGCTCATAATCCATGCTAACTGGTCACTAGATGGAAACACATTTAAACAACTTTTTCGAATCAGAACAAAGGAAAGACAAGAAAGTGACACCTGGAATTTGGAGTTGTTGCTGGCATTTCACCACAGGACACAGAGTCTATTTTCAGGGTCTTTGCTTTCATGCTAGCCCCAAAGTTAGTGAGAATAAGCAGAAGCAGGAGAGAGACAAGATAAGGTTGGGGAATGCGGACTGCCTCGAATGGACAGTCCCTGTTCAAAGGCCTCCCCTCCTCCTAATGGTTAAAGAGAATCTGTTTGCCTGAGTTTCTCTTGAAACACAGATGAATTAGTGTGATGAGT
The DNA here is from genome assembly GCF_943737965.1 of Phodopus roborovskii. Taxonomy (NCBI): domain Eukaryota; kingdom Metazoa; phylum Chordata; class Mammalia; order Rodentia; family Cricetidae; genus Phodopus; species Phodopus roborovskii. The sequence goes on from NW_026126576.1 coordinate 1,565,023, forward strand.
GGTGTACTTATAGATTAAGACATTTCTTTGTGTTGATTTTCTCTGGTCATTGAAGTTTCAGAACTAGAAATTAGTCTTGCCAATCACTTAAGGTTTATTGTAGGAAAGAGTTGATGTGGTTGAATGCTGGAAGGGGTGGATAAGGTGACAGTTAGAAGAGAACTGAGAGGTGCCAGTGACAAGTTCCACATCCTTCCCAGATCCTTTCATTTCAATGGGAAGTTTCACAGGTTATCAACATCAGTGCTGGGTCAGCGTTAACATGGTGTCTTCTTTGATCCCACTGCTACTCATATCTTCATTGCAGTAGTTCCCATGGCAACTACTATACTCTTAACACCTTGTACAGTGGCTGGTATATATATGAGGTGCAATAGTCACTTGTTGAAGGATGGATTAAAAGCACACCGGGCTAGATCAATACATAAGCTCATGGGTAATACTGATAAGAGTAATTATTATTTACCGAGTACTAATGGACTAAGTGCTTACATGTGTGACAATCTCAACTCCCCTCCCTGTGACTCTATAATGTAGTCATTGTCTTGATCATCTCAAAGTCACAGTTATGGAACAAAGGCACAGGGATGGTAAACCAATTCAAGGTCACTTAGCCCAGATTTGAGTCCAGTCAGCTCTTCCAGCCTCATACCAAATCTCCTGCCTGAAGGCAATTAAGCATGCATTCCTTCTACCTAGTTCTCACATCCTCTCCCACCCTTCATCCCTCTCCAGAACAACACTGGAATAGTCAGTGACATGTCAGTGAAATCCTACTTCATAGGCTTCCCAGATGTCTTCACATTCTAAGGCAGAATAAATATGCAAAGGCACTTGGAAGAGCCAGGGTTCCCATCGTTCTATCTTCTCCTAGCTTGCTGTGGAGTTGGACTTGATTGCCTCATTTATCTCAAGACAATGTGGTGGATTCACCATGCATCCAAATGATGTGTGGTTTTCCCTGAAGCTGCAGGATGAAGACATTAAAACTGTGTCTCATATGCTGTGAGCTGCATACAAAAGCAACAACAACAACAAATGTGCAAACTGCTCAGAAAAGAAGTGGAGAGAACTTTCTAGTTGCCTAATGACTTCTGGTTATGTGACTGCTGTTCAACTCCCTTGGGGAGTTGGAACCTTCTGAAATTTCTCCATTCGGGGCTCTGTTGGGACATTTACTACTGAATTTTTATTATTAGGTTTGGTTTCTTTTTAGAAGGGCAGTGCTGGCCTGGGAAAGAGGTACACACATGGAGTGGCTTTAACTGTGTTTCTCAGGATACATGTTTCCATGTCCAGAGCAAGATGAGAAAACACCACAGTTACATTTCATTTATACGTGGTTTTCACAGGAGAGATGCAGTGGAAGATGCCTTGCTTTATAGATGTGCAAAACATATGATACCTGCTCTGTGCATGTCAATCGGGAACAATGCATGCCTCTCATAACTGAGAACGTCCTAAAGAACAAGACTGTCCATCTGAACCATATTTAGGGGGTGAAGGTATAAAACCAGTCTGCAATAAACTAGGCTCTCTTCCCACTTTAACACATTGATACCGTGCGGCTAAGAACCATCAGTCTTAGAAAAGAGCCAGCTCTTCCTATCAGTGGGGAAAATGGTGCTTGCTTGTAATTAGATGCTATTTCTTCAAGGAAAGCCCAGCGGGAAAGTCAGTAGTAACAGCTCATGTTGGCAGGTTTGGATCAATAGGGTCTGCTTATCACTACAGGTAGGAAGTGTGGCAAGCTGGATCTGCTGGCGGCACTTTTCAAGGGGTGGTGGTTCAATGCCATCACAGGTGCTGCCGAGGGACAATACATATGTAGAAATTGGGTTTAGCATCCTTCTGTAGGTGGCTGAATAGTTCCTCAGGAACACCTGTAGGAGCTCTGTCTAACATGCTTCTGTTTATAATGGGAGGCATAACAAACAAACCTTCTAAGGTACCGACCACTCCCCTATGGGAAGGAGGGAATATTGAAAGGACTGGAAGGATGGTTCAGTGGGTAAAATGGTCTTGGCCTTCTGCTCAAGCATGAGAACTTGAGTTTGGATTCCCAGTATCCACATAAAAGCTGGATGTGGCTAGACACATCTGTAACCACAGAGCTGGAGGATAGAGTTAGGCAGATCCTGGGGGCTCATCAGCCAATCTGGCTAAAACAATGACCTGCAGGATCAGAGAGAGACTCTTTAAAAAAAAACAACAACAACAACAACAACACAGTGTTAACCTTTCAGCCAGGTGTTCCTGGCTTCAAGGTTTCCAGTGTTCATGGCCAGGATCTGTCTACCTGCTTGGTCCCTACGGTCCCACTTCTGGCATCCTTCCAGTCCTCCAGTGCAGTGACCAGAACACCATAGCTTTCCTGTGTGATGTTACTTCTGTGGAACACTCCGGGCCTCTCCCTCTCCCTGTCCTGACTGGGGATGACCTAACCATCAGTTCTCAGCTGAAAAGGCACATCTGGTAGAAAATTGTTCATGATTCAGCTTCAACCAAGATCTCGTGATAAATAACTTTCCACAAAGTGACTTTTTTTTTTTTTGGTCTCCAGACTTAACTCAGTCTGAAAGCTCATGTTTTTTCATAAGTCCGTTTGATTTTTGCCTTTTCCCTGGATCTTTTTCCCTGTAGATCTTTTTTGAGAGCAGGAAGTATTGCCTATTAGTCTCTATGTGTTTCCACCTTACACGACACACTAATGGGCATCAATGCATGTTTGCAAAATGAAAACACACTCAAAAATCTCTGTTTGAAATCAGTAATCTGAGCCAGGGGTGGTGACCTACATCTGTAACTCCAGGGCTCAGGAGAATGAGTCAGGAAAGGTTAAAAAGTGTGAGACCAAACAGTCCTATAGTGAGAGCCTATCTCAAAATAAAGCAAGAAAATGAAATGGTCATTGCATGGACCAGGGCTGTTGTCTGTCTGTTAGAGCATTTGCCTAGTGGGAACAAAGGCTGTGGGTTTATTCCCTGCATCAGAGGTGGAGATGCTCAGGGAGAAACACAAAAGCAGTGCAGAGTAACAGTGATCTTACTTCCCCTGAAAGATGAGCTACTTATATACGAGGCCCCTTGGCTGAATAAAGGGCCCTATCTTTCCTGATAATAAGAAACCATGTTGGGCTTCATTTGGGGTTTGCTGTCAGCTACTGGAATGATCCACAGGGACCTCTGAGTGGGCCGTTTCTAAACCAGCACCCACAAGGCTGCAGAATATACACTCCAGAGAGGTCTTTGGGAGAAATAATATTTTGTAAGTTAGACTGATATCTGGCCAATCAAATTGTCTTTGAGCTCCAACACCTCACATATGAGCTGGGTTCTAAGACTCTTGGGGCTTTTGTTAGGAGTTCTGCAATGAACCATCACAGAATGGGAGGCTTGAGACAGCAGCAATGCAGCTTGCATGCTTCTAAGAGTCAGAAGACCCAAATCAATGTCATTGGGCTGAAGTCACAGTCCAGAAGGACTGAGGGAGGCTCTGTTCCTTGCGTCTCCATGCTTCTGGTGGCTGTTGTCTCTCCTTGACTAGCGGCCACATCACTCAGTTCTCCGTCTCTGCCTTTATATCACCTTTACTATCTATATGTATATGCATATCTATGTATAAATGTGTGTATGTGTGTCTGTCATCTTCTGTCTCTCATAGACATATGTATGATGACATGTAAAGCCCCCATTTCAAGAAACTTCATTCAATCCCCGCTACCAAGTCTTCGTTATATAAGGCAACATTTACAGATTTCAGAAATTGGGACTCCATACCTCTGGGCCATTCATTATTCAGCCTACTATAGTCATCTTTACAACCTCAAGATATATTCACACACCTCACTCTCACTTCTGTTTATGCAGGACAGCTTTACTAACCAGCAGAAATTACTACTGAAGTGGACTTAGACCATTGGAGACAGGTCAGTGAGGGGTGGTAGCAGAATTTCAACACAGGTGTGTACTTCCTGCTGGTCCATGCCTTTGTGTGCAGCTGGGGTTTGCAAAGCTCTTGGAGCTAAGGGAAGGTGACAAGGATGGGTTGCCATGACCCTGATCAGCTTATGCTATACGCCAAAGGCACCACAGTATCACCGTAGTGATTACTCCATCACAGCATCATGAAAGATGGGAGAGAAAGATGTTTTTCTCTTTTTGAAGAGGCTCACAGCCCTGTTATGGAACCAGCCATATGTGGAAGAGCTATCGGTGGCAGAGGGTTTCAGTCCCATAACTGTAATGAACTATATTCTCCCAGCAGCCAATGAGCATGAAGGAGCAGCCTGGGCCTCTGAAAGATCATAGCCTGAACCTGCTCCTTAATTTCAGCTTGGTGAAACCCCAGGCAAAGGGCCCAATTAAACTATGGGAGAGTCCTGACCCACAGCCACCCATGTGTGCTGTGTAAGCCGTTAAATTTATGGTAATTGGTTATGCACAATAGAAGATTGAGGCACTTGTTTTGCAGGGGGGGTTGTTGTTCAGATCTAAGCTAGAGAATAGATAACGACAGACAACCCAAGCGAAAAGTCAAGTGCAACAAATGCCCAGGCAGCAAAGAATCCTGGGAAGAAAATGTCTGCTGTGTGAGATGACTCAGAGTCAGGAAATAGATTAATGTTAACTGTAAAATATACCAGGAGACAGATTTGTGGAAAACTGAGAAGTGGAAAAGGGAGAAGTTTAGCCAAACCTTTCAACTGCAGGGATAAAAGTCCAACCCAAACAGGCCAAGCAGCCATTAATGAACCCAACGAGGAACAGGGAAAGCCTAAGGCTACAATGTTCAGAGGGTTCTGCATCAGCCTGATGCCTCTCTTCCCCACCCCCCTTTTTTTTTTACCCCTTCTTCACTGCTGACATCAGTGCCAGGCAGACTCTTCTGACAGTCTCCCAAGGACCACTCAAATGGTCACTCAAGAGTCCAGGCTGATACCTGCCTTGTTAAACAACCCCTGAGGAATGGGATTCTTCCTGGTCATTCCTGCAGGAGTCCTGGTAGCCACCTTCATGAGCATGACTTCAACCTCATGGGGGAGGGGGCTGGCAGCCTCACCCACTGGATACTCAGTAGTCAAAGGTCACAGTCACCTGTTGCCCCACACAAAAGGATGTTAGAAATTCATGAATCTGACTCCATTTTTCTGCTCAGGTAAAAGAGGGACAAGATTGAGCATGTCAGAAAGCCAAGCCGAAGTGTTAACCATAGGCTCCTGCATGTGGCGATTGCCTTCACACGAGCACGCTCATTTTGACAGCAGCCCACTGCAGCAGGCACACTAAGGCTCAAATCTAGGAGTGTGGAAGTATGGAGTCGGATGGTCACTTTCTGAATTAACCCTAACCCTATTAGAGCATGGGGGTGGGGTGACACCTAGTAAAATGTGGCTCTCTTCTATGAAAGCCCCACTTCAAAGCTAGTTTCCCTTAGGGGAATTTAATAAGTAGCTTACTTTCATTTGGGACCAGCAAGTCACTGGCTAGGTAGGACTTTAGAAGTAAGCCCAAAGACCTCTGGGAAAAAGAAAGTGGATCTCAGTCAGCACAGGCATTTCAGGGAGCAGAAACATGGCGGAGGATGAGCAGCCTTCAGAGGGCCTTCAGAAACCCCAGCATTGACAGTCATGACAGTACCAGAGACAAACAATGAGAGAGGAAGTCTGAGAAGGAAACAGGTTCAGGACTCTCCCCCTCCTATGCCCTCACTCCCATTGTGCCTCTCACTGAGTCATCTTAGAGAGGAAGAAAACACTTCATCTTCCCACACACACCTCTAACCTACCCATGGTGGGGAAGTAGAAGAGCACTGATGAGACACAGTTACCCGTCCCCCAGCTCTTCATACCCCAGCTCTACACACTCAGATGCTATGTGGTACCCTGCCACTCCCAACTCACAGCAGAGATTTCAGTCAGGGTCCCAGGGAGAAGGTATACTTTCAAGGACCTGAATTCTGGTGCCAGCCTAAGATGTGCCAGTTAATTACAGAATGACAGGCTACAGGTGTAGTTCAGGTGGAAAGATGCTTGTCTAGCATGCAGGAAACTCTGGATTCAGTGCCTAGCATAGTAGAAACTAGAACACCCATGAGCCCAGCACTCAGGAGGTGGAGGCAGGCAGATCAGAAGTTCAAGGGTATCCTCATTTACATGAAGATTTGAGGCTAACCTGGACTGCATGAGACCTTGCCCCGCCCCCAACTAAAAAAAAATTACTAGATGACTTCTGAGGTCCCTATTATCTTTAGACTTTAGAACAGGGTTGAACTAGATGATGGTGATGATGATGACGACAACGACGACAGTGCAGGCTACATACATATATGATGGCTAGACACAGGAGCAGTTGGAAAACAGGTCTGTTCTCCTCAGAACATGCTAGTTTTCCACATGTTCTAGTTTTCCACCAGAATCCAGAATTCTGACCTTTACGTAAAATCACCTTATCTTTAAATTTTGGAAACAAGCCTAGCCTTCAGCGAGCTTGTTATCTTGAATCCACACAGGTAGGCAGCAGTCATGTGTGGCTACTTGGATTTAACTAAAAATGAACAAGCACCAAACGTTCATTTCCACCGGCACATTTTAAGACCTCGATGGCTCCCCTCCTCCCATCAGCACTGGTATACTGGAGAAAGCAGATCTAGACAAGGTAGAAAGAGCCACGGAAAATTCTCCCCATAGTCCTGCTAAATACTCCCCAGGCTAATAGTCAAAATCAAGACAAGATGAAACAGACTTTAGATTCAGGGAAGTAGCTACTGGAGTGTGAGGATTGACGCACAGCACTCGCACACTAATCCAGCTTCTTGGGTTAACTACTCATCTTACTGCACAGAGTCAGCAACTGGCAATATAAAAACATGTGGGCACGACTGTGCTTCAGTAAAATTTTATCAGGGACAAAAATGTGAGTTTTGTATGATCTTCATAGGTCAAAGGAAAGCTACCTAATTCCTTTCCCCAGTTAAAAAAATGAAAAAGCCTGTCTCATTCTAACATAATCCCAAAGAGACAGCTGGATGCTGGATTGGGCCCACAGGCCACTGAGTTTGCCCAGGAAGCTTTCTGATAGAGGCGTGGGCTGCAGATGGGGATGGGGAATTTGGGCACAGGAATTTGATACCCTGGCCACTTTCCCCATGTGCATTCTATGTAGTCAACACTGGTCAGAGATAGAGGGAAGGACCACCATAGGCCTTTCTGTGAGGACCTTCATCAGCATAAGCAATCCCCCCTTTTTCATAGAGTCTGAATTTAGAAATGTGCCTATTACCTGAAGTTCATTTACAACTCCAAAGTCAACACTTGAGCCTCTTGTCCAATCATTCTGTGACTACGAAGATCAGAGAAAAATGTGAGTCTCCAGACACACATGTTCCCAGTTGAGGTGTATGAGGCACTCACTGCCTTCTAGTTTCATTTTCATGGTGTTGCTGTCCTTCTCATGGTCTTTAGGCATGTCCAAGAGTCCCATAGGATAGCTATGAACATATCTGTATTATGAGCAGTTTCCCACCAGCCTAGTCCCACAGCCACTTCAGCCCCCAAATAACACACAGAGACATTGTATTACTCATGAAACTGTTGGCTGGTACTGGCATTTCTTATTGGCTAGCTCTGTCTTAAATACTAACCAATTTCTATTAATCTAAGTTTTTCCACGTGGTCTTATCTTACCAGAGAGGATCCTACATCTTGGCTCTTCTTTACTACCTCTCAGAATCCTCCTTGTCTCCTAGTCCTGCCTATCTTGCCTTCCTATTAGCCAACAGGGTTTTATTCATTAACCAATAAGAGAAACGTATTCACAGAATGACATCTCCCATCACATCTGTAGACAACATCATGTCTCCATGTCAAAAGGCTGGCTAGTCAATGCATGATTTATACACTTGGATGGGCACTGTCTCTAGTCACACAGGATTGCACACTTTTGGTCTTTTGTTGATGATTTTGCTGGTGTTTAATATGGGTTCCCAGAGTGTTGATAAGCAGAGTTAGCTACTCTATGAGTGTTTGTGCCCCTCACACCTTAAAACACTCCTGTTGAAAACTAATCACCAATTGGTCTTGAAGACAGACTCCTCTTGAATCTAAATGCCCTCAAGAGCAGCCACAGAGAGCTGCCCTGCAATGCCATATACATATGAGACCTTGCCAGACACCCAGTCAGCTGGTGTGTTGACCTTGAACTTCTAGCCTCCAGACTCTGAGACAAGTTTCTTTTGATTACAAGTCATCTGAGTTATGGTTTTGTTTTTAAAACAGTGTCTGAGTAGAAGGCCATGTTGTCCTTGAGAGAAAAGAAGAGAAAGCAAAACAGAAAAGCCATGGTCAAGGGTAGGGAGATGGCTATGTGGATAAAGGTGAGTCTAGGTTACAAAATGAGAACTTGTCTCAAACCCCAAATCCAACCAAAACAAACCAAAACAAACTATCTCAAATAATGAGACTTTGATGACATTAAAAAAGACTCACTAGTTATAAGTCACATTTCAGCTTCAATGAGAAAGACTAAAATTACCTTAAATTTTACATTATATCATGATGGTATGTTTCTGTGGTTCTATGGTCCTGATCTCCCACATAAAGGGGCTGGTGAATATAGAATATAGCACAGAAAACTATTAAAACAAACAAACAATACTTCACTTAAAGCTAATTTATTGTGAACCCACACATTGTTATCCAAATAGGAACACACCCTGGGCCTAACAGCAGCAGGGTCCCAATGGAAACTGATGTGATGAGCATTTTATCTTGCTCCAAATGGTTAATACAGATGGGGGACCATCTGAAAGGCACTGAGCATCAATGAAATGTAAATATTCATTGCAGAGACCACCCAGGATTTGATTGGAGACCTTTGCTTAGCTACCGAGTATGATTTTCATTAGCAAACACTGCATAATGTACAGATGATATCTGCTGGAAAATCATCCTGTGGGGTAGTCCAGGGGAAGTTATTTGGAAACGGAAAAGGATGCTGGGAGGTAATGCAGCTGAGAGCTGGGACTCAGCCAGAGCAAAAAAAAAAAAAAAAAAAAAAGTAAAAAGTTTCAAGCTCATGTGTCTTTGGTGTGCACACACACTCATCTCTTTCTTCCTTTTTTTGTGGTTAATAATTAACTGCTCTTAGCCAGGCACTATCTTTCTGTGATTACAGAAGCAATCTCTGCTTTGGCGCTCTTTATCACAGCCTCAGCTCCTTCCCAGGAACTTTTAAATATTATACACCTTCATAATGTCTACTGTGTGTCTGACTCTTTTTCATTATTGTAAGCACTTTAAAACATGTAAATCCATTTAACCCTCAAATGAATGAGGTAAATACAATCATGGTCATGTGCATTTTCTACTAACGTATGGCACAGAGATATCTGTGAACTTGCTCTGGGTCACACAGCAAAGGGCATTGGAGTCACAACTGGAACACAGGAACACTTGTCTCCGAGTCTTCCCACTTAACTCTCCACAGGTGAGTTAATCCTCCACACAAACCCTCCACAGGTGAGTTAATCCTCCACACAAACCCTCCACAGGTGAGTTAATCCTCCACACGAACCCTCCGCAGGTGAGTTAACCCTCCACACAAACCCTCCACAGGCGCCTTAACCCTCCACACAAACCCTCCACAGGCGCCTTAACCCTCCACACGAACCCTCCACAGGTGAGTTAACCCTCCACACGAACCCTCCACAAGTGAGTTAACCCTCCACACGAACCCTCCACAGGTGAGTTAACCCTCCACACGAACCCTCCACAGGTGCCTTAACCCTCCACACAAACCCTCCACAGGTGAGTTAACCCTCCACACAAACCCTCCACAGGTGAGTTAACCCTCCACACAAACCCTCCACAGGTGAGTTAACCCTCCACACGAACCCTCCACAGGTGAGTTAACCCTCCACACGAACCCTCCACAGGTGAGTTAACCCTCCACACAAACCCTCCACAGGCGCCTTAACCCTCCACACAAACCCTCCACAGGTGAGTTAACCCTCCACACAAACCCTCCACAGGTGCCTTAACCCTCCACACGAACCCTCCACAGGTGAGTTAACCCTCCACACGAACCCTCCACAGGTGCCTTAACCCTCCACACGAACCCTCCACAGGTGAGTTAACCCTCCACACGAACCCTCCACAGGTGAGTTAATCCTCCACACGAACCCTCCACAGGTGAGTTAACCCTCCACACAAACCCTCCACAGGTGCCTTAACCCTCCACACGAACCCTCCACAGGCGCCCTAACCCTCCACACAAACCCTCCACAGGTGCCTTAATATAGGCGGGATTGTGAGAGTGGCTGCTTCCATTGGTAGCAACATCCAACTCATTATCTTTTCTTTCACTCTCCTTCCTTTTCTTTCTTTCCTTCTTGCATTAATGCTTAATTTACACATAGCAGACTCCACCCTTTAAATGTGCAGATTGTAAGTTTTTGACAAATGTATGCATTCAAATAATGATCACCATGGTTAAAACGGAACAGTCTCAGCATCTCAGAGCATGCCGCTCTGTAGTCAACCCTGTCCCCACCCTAACTAGGAGACCATGGGACTTTAGCCAGACAAAGGACCTTTGAAGAGAATTCAAGAACAGAATATGGGTTAGAGGAAATTACATCATTTATCATCACCATCTACAGCTTAAGTCCAGCACCCTTCAGTTGCTAATGTGGGTAGCAAACTGCATGAAAGATGCCATAGTTCTCTTGGCTGCATTACCCCCTCCCCGGACAACACAGATCTGTTTACACTATACTGCAGGTCCCTAAGTGCAAAGCATTGCTTATCCTCCCCACTGCTCTGACATTATATAGCCATCCATAGAACTTGTATTTTGTCTTAATAGAATAAGCACCACCAGAGACCCTCTTTATGGCACTAAATATCAGTTAGATGGAAATATTCATTGTAGAAATGAACCAGAATGTTTACATAAGACTCGCTTAACATTTAATACCTGCATTTCAATATAATTTACATTTGACTAGTGCATTTGTTTTTTTCCTGAGAAGGGGTACATAAATTTTGCCAGCTTGCTGGATGGGGTCTGCTTCTCAGAGCATTTCCTGAGACAAATGATGGATTGGTAAAGTGAGTGACTTACTCCATGATGACAGGCAATGAAGAAAATACGCAATCATGGAAAAACACTTCCACAGCTCATCAAGGCAGCATTTCTGCTGAGTGCAAGATACAGACTGAATACGATTCCCTTGCTGCACACACTGGTGGAAGAACTATAGATCTTTATCTTAAACCTGAGGAAGCTGAGCCGCCTGCCAAGGCAGCCCTGTAGAGGGCACCATTGTTGCTCAGCAGCGCCACCTGCCGCCTAGTTGGGAATCTTCACGAACTGCAAAGACTGGCCGCTCTTGCAGGTTTTGGTAATAGCCATGCTGGCTAACAAGAACAGCAGAATCAATCCTCCGATTCCACAAGGGAGTGAGACTTTGGAGATGGGTTTATCAGCCGCAATACTGATAAGTACAGCAAAAAGAAGCTGGGAGTTCACATTTTCCAATTACTTGAACATCCCCGAAAAAAAAAAAAAAAAAAAAAAAAAAAAAAAAAAAAAAAAAAAAAAAAAAAAAGAAAATACTCCAAAATATGAGACTGTTGAAGCATTGTCAGTGGAAAATTCCACATCACAAGACTCTGTCATATGCAGAACTATTTGAAATATTGTATAAAATCACCCCAGGCTGTACGTATACTAGACATAGCAAACTGCATGAGGAACACAAAGGACGTCTATGTTTAGACTTGAGTTTTATTGGAAAGATTTTATTTTGTATGTACAGATTATTGAAAGTAAAAAAATAAATCTAAAATGCAAAACACACTGTACTCAAGCAGTTCAGACAAGGGACACTCAGCCTGTCCTTAACTACCTGTGAAGACACTTATGCCCCTCAGTCTGTCACTTCCAAATTAATTTCTTCTTTCTTATCTTAGATATGCTAGGGATAGGAGCAGGTGATTCTTATAAGATATGTAACTGGGAAATATATGTAATGTAATATTAATATATCATATATTATCTTAACATATACTCTCCTTGATTTCACTGCTATTAAAAAAATGAGCATTGAACAAATGTGGTGCATTTTTTCTCTTGCTGGAGACCAAATGACTTCTGGAAGACACATAAACTTAAAAGCAACAGATAAGATATCTGTCAGTTACCTTCAGTCCCAATGTAGATATTCATAATGACATCAAAGTAATAACATCTTTCAAAGAGAAGAGATAGATTTAAGATTCACTGTGGAGCACTGAGTTACTTTCCCAAGATTCTGAACCTCAAACCTTGCAGAGGCCACAGAATAGATGAGGTTGATGTTGACTTTATCCATCAATAATCAGGACTTGGAAAGTAACAGCACTTTATTCCTCCCTTTGTGCCCAGCATCTCCTACCTCCCATCTGTGACATAGCCAGATGGAGACTCAGGTAGCCTGCGAGATGGAGGCGCGCTATTCCTCCTTAAAGACATCCACTATTTTTCAGTTTTTCAGAAAGCCATTTCATTGGCAGTTAATCTCTCATTGTAGTATTTCTAGAATGTGCTCTTCCCAATATACAATGTGCCCCCCCACACACACCATAAGTTCCCCAAGTACTTCTGGGAAGCCCTTCAACAAATGTCAGTCTATTCATCTGTCATAGGAAAGCAGACTGCGTGAAATTTCATAGGAAAGCTTCTAGAGAACAAATGGCGAAGTCGAACATGGCTGCTCTTTATTTTCTCACTCTCCTAGTGAATGGTGATACTGTCCTGAAACCAGTGTTGGAAGGGCGGTGTCCCCAAAACATACCTCACTGGCTACCAGGGGGAAAGTTCACTTGTGAATTAAATACTGACCTAGGGCCTAGCTGTCAGATCCCATAGCTCATGGAATTGGAATTCAAGTTCACACATGGGCTGCTTTTGTCTTCATCTTCCAAAACGGCTTTACTGGGGCCTACAGGTACTTTAAACGCCTGCTTATTATACTATTGAGTTCCAAACTCCATTCTATCCTCACAGTGGCCAGTGGAGTGGAGTGTCAGTACAAACTGAATGTACAGCATTGGCTACACAAATAAGCCATGTGATGTAGGTGTCGTGTGTGTTAAGCCAAGGAGAGAACCCTTCATCTCTACAGAAGCTATGCTTATTGGCTATGCCATTCTGTCTCTTACTCTGTAATGCCTTCTTCAAGGAGAGAGTTTTCATGTTAACTAATAGCCTTTGATTAATAATGACTTGTCTGAATCAGGAAGGGATCCCAAGACCATTTTCAATTCTGTGAACAAAGGATGTTCTGGGAGATTGATGATGTCTGTCCTGACATGGAAAGGGAGGGCAGTTCCCACATTTTAGGCATATTAGCCCTAGTCAGGCCTGGGATACTGATCAAGTACCACCATAGTTCCCAGCAGCTCCTTCAGAGCAGCTATCCAGGCCTGAAAGGAAGAAGAAGCTTAAACCAGAAGAGGAGGTGTGGTTCTCACAGGGTCTGAGGAATCTCTCCTCAGGGGCCATGAGAGGTCCACAGGTGCTCCCGGGATGACAGAAAGGCCATGTCCTCAGGAGAAATGGATCTGAGAATCCCCAGAGGAGCACAGATTCGAGGCAGAGGTTCTGAGAGTGCGGCTTCCCTCATGCATCCCTTGAATGTTAGCAAAGTCTCCTTGAAATGCCAGCCTGCCTCAGGTGTGCAGAATGACATTTGGTAAATATTCAATGAGGATAGGGAAGGGCAGGGGTGGCGCTGGATGGTGCACGACTGACCCCTAGCGGTGAATCAGGAAAAATCTTACTAAAAAAAAAAAGCCTGTCAGAAAGTGTGGCTAGACCGCCCCCCCCCCCACTTGATTTTTCATGGAAAAAGGACTTAGGGATAAAATAGCTAAGAAAAACTTTATATTATGTAATCTGTGTAAAGTATAGCCTTTTCTTGGTAATTCACCATGCTTTTTAAATGTCTGAGAGTTCTTGCAATAAAGTAACTTAAATTGCCCAGTTTCTTCCCATCATGGGAATCGTGCGTGGATCTTGGGAAGAAGGAAGGAAGGAAGAAAGGAAAGAAAGGGGGGAGGAAGGGAGGAAGGAAGGTTCACTCCTGTTTTTCCTTTCAGTATGGAGACTTCACGGACATTTTGTCCACCAAGTCTCCCCATGAAAGCCCGGGGAAACCTGCAATTTCAGTAAGCAGCCTTCCTCTGTTCACCATGACTGGAGTTAATAAAAAGCCTAAATGTTAAAGACTTGTCTTCCAGCTATAAAGGAAGTGTTTATAGACCTCAGATGAGGAGCTGTCCTGCAGAAAATCAAATCCCTTCTAGCTCTATAAAACCTCCAAGGAGGAATGCTTGGAAAGCTCACAACACCCACAGTGCCCTCCTGCTTCTGGAGCTTCCAGAGTGGGAGTTGATGAGACACAGTGGCTCTGGGTCAGCAACTCCGGAGCCATCACCCCCCCACCCCAACTAACTCTGCCTCTCTCCCTCTGTGTGACTTTGGGAGTGTTACATTACCTTTCTGTTCTCATGAAATGGGAATGACAATATCTCTCTGTTTTATGAAGGCTTCAATGAGCAGATACTTATAAAGTACTTAATCCGGTGACTGGAAGTTAGTGAGCAATTTGTTGCCTTCTCTTTACTTTTTCTAGTGTGGGAGTATGAAGCATCACTTCAAAGGAAAATAATAAGCTCTGGGGTTTGAGGAAATAGCTCACCTGGCAAAGTCCATGCTTTACCAACACAGGGATCTAAGTTTGGTCCCTCGAACCTGCCCAGATTTTATTATTATTATTATTATTATTTTAGATTCTTAAGTTTTATGTGTATGTGTGTTTTGGACACATGTATCTTTGGGCACCATGTGTGCGCCTGGTGTCCATGGAAATTACAAGAGGGCATCAGATCCCCTGGAACTAGAGTTATAGATGGTTGTGAGCTGCCATGTGGGTTCTGGGAATTGAACCTAGTTCCTCTGCAAGAACAAGAGCTCTTAGCCATTGGGACATCTCTCCTATATTTAAATTATGGATATGAGTGTATGGCTTTATGGGTGGCCACAGAGGCTAGAGATGGAGTGGCAGGCAGTTGTGAGTTGCCTGATATGGGTACTAGAAGTCAAACTTCAGTCCTCTGGAAAACTAGAGCATTCTCTTAACCCATGAGCTAGCTCAACCAGCTTTAAAAAAAGCCAGGCATGGTGACACATGCTTACACTCCCAGGCATGGAATATTTGGCCAACTCCACCTTACACACACAAGCACACACACTCATGGATGATGTCTGAGAATATCCTCTGGCTTTGACATGTACCAGCACATACATGTGTGACCTCGTCCCTTCCTCTTCTCCCCTGCCACACAAAGTACACCAAAACATTGTACTTTTTATTTGGAGTCATGAAATTACTAAACAATCTTGGCAATGAATAAAATGTATTAAGGTGATGTTTTAAACTATTGACACATTTTCTTTGAAAAAGATTTTGTCAGTATCTAAAAAAAAATTAGTCAATATAATAAAAACTACCACTGAAGCCACTTGTGTTTTAACCCTCTGTCTATTTTACCTTTAGTGTATATGTGAGTCAGGGGACAACTTCCGGGAGTTGTTTTCCTCTCCCCAACTGTGCTGACTATTTATATGTCAACTTGACACGAGTTACAGTCATCTGAGAAGAAAGAACCTCAACTGAGACAATACCTTCATAAGATCTGACTGTAGGCAAGTCTGTAGTACCATTTTCTTAATCAGTAATTGATGAGAGAGGGCCCAGCCCTTAGACTGGCAGTCCTGAGTTCTCTAAGAAAGGCTGAGCAAGTCATGGGGAGCAAGCTAGTAAGCAGCATCCTTCCATGGTCCCTACATCAGCTCCTGCCTCCAGGGTCCTGCCTTGTTTGAGTTCCTTTCCTGGCTTCCTTCAGTGGCCTACGATGTGGAAGTATGAGCCAAATAAACCCTTTCGTCCCCAACTTGCTTTTTGATCATGGCGTTTCATTCCAGCAGTAGAAATCCCAGCCAAGACACCAACAATTGGATCCTGGGGCTTGAACTCAGGCCCTTAGGCTTGGGGCCAGTTGCCTTTACCCACTGAGCCCTCTCACTGGTACGCTGCAGGCAGTTTTCAGTGTGCAACTCAGTATACTGAGCACACAGACACGGTGCAGCCAGCACCGCTTCCGTCTCTAGAATTTCCCCTCCCAGGATGGACACTCTGTATGCTCGCCACAGTCACCGTCTGCCTTCCCCCACAGCTCCTGGGGGCCACTGCTGATCTGTCACTGCCTGTGACTGAACTGGACACCTCAGGGAAGCAGAGTCATGCAGCAGCTGTTCTCTCGTGACTGTGCTTTTCTCTTAGCAAGTTGCCTTCAAAGTTCATCCATGTGCCATGGATCGGAATCCCGTGCCTTTCCAAGGCTGAATAATATTCCATTGTCACTGCTTCTAGATTGTGTTTATCCATTCAACTACTGCTGAGTTTTGGGGGTTTTCACCTTTGGGCACTGTTAACTAGATTGCTGAAGAGCCAGGTGTGGAAACACAAGTGTAATCCCAGCACTCAAGAGTCTGAGGCAGGAGGATCGGGAGCTTAAGGGTAGTGTGCTACATAGCTAGACTCTCTGTGAAAACAACAGAGTAAGGAATGTTATAAGCACCGATACAAAGTATTGGTCCCTGATGGCAAGTGTTTTGTGTAGGCAGCCAGAAATGAGTTTCTGGTTGATGCAGTTTCTGTTAGGTATATTGAGAGACAGCCACACTGTTTCCACTGTTTCCCACAGTGTTCACGTCATCTCCCATCCCTGCCGTGGTGAGCAAAGACTCTGATCTTCCCATGCCCTTACCAGCACACCGCAACACTTCTGCTTTCAAACAGCAACCAGCAGTCCCGATGGGTGTGGAGTAACTTCTCAGGGCTGTTGCCTTTTAAGTGTGTGTGTGTGTGTGTGTACAGATGTGTGCATATCTGTGCCAGTACCTGCGCACAGGCTGAAGCTAGGACAGAGAAAGACCTGAGGTGCTGTCTTAGCCACTGTTCTATTGCTGTGAAGAGGCGCCACAACCAGACTAACTCTTCTAAAATGAAAGCACTCACTGGGGCTAGCTTACACTTTCAGAGGGTTAGTCCATGTAGGTAGGCATGGTTTGAGAGAAGTAGCTGTAAGTTCTACATTTGGATCAGCCAGAAGTAGGGAGAGAGAGAGAGACTGGGCTTGGCATGGGCTTTTGAAACCTCAGAGACCATCTCCAGTGAAAGTATGGCCTTTCTTCTACAAGGCCATACTTGTGA
This sequence comes from Phodopus roborovskii, assembly GCF_943737965.1. Taxonomy (NCBI): domain Eukaryota; kingdom Metazoa; phylum Chordata; class Mammalia; order Rodentia; family Cricetidae; genus Phodopus; species Phodopus roborovskii. The sequence continues at coordinate 1,582,345 of NW_026126576.1, forward strand.
ATCATTTCAGGTACTGGCACTCCCTGATGACCAAGCATTCACATATATGAGCCTATGGGCAGGGGCCATCCTCTTTGAAACCACCACAGGTGCCCTGCCCTATCATCTCCCCCTTATCCCCTAGAGACAGGGCCTTTCACTGAAAGTGAGTTAGGCTAGTCTCAGGGATCCTCCTGTTTCTGCCTCCACAGTGCTGGAATTAAAGTCTCTCTCTCTCTCTCTGTCTATCTTTCTCTGTCTTTCTCTGTCTCTTTCTCTGTCTCTCTCTCTCTCTCTCTCTCTCACACACACACACAGAGCACATGGCACACAGCTATGTCTGGCTTTCTTACATGGGTGAGGATCATTTGAACTCAAGCTTCATGTTTGTCCAGCAGGTGCTCTTACCCCTGAACTACCTCAGCAGCCCACAGTATGCTTTCCATTCCCCAAGTGATTCCTGAAATTGAGCAGGACATAGCTCTTAATGCTTTTCCAACCAATCCTAGGATACCAAACCTAGGACATAGCAACCATTTAGACTTTCCCATAGCCTCTGTAAGGGACCAAAGAGTTGTGGAAAAGTGACTGTTGAATGTTTAGCCCTAAACAGGCCATTTTTAGTAGTCCTGCCCTACTGTAAGACAAAGGGAAAGGGGACAGAATCACGGGAAAAAGGGAAGAAAGAATATGAGTCAGAGTTACAAACCAGTCAAAACTCCCAGCATGCTTAGAGGCGAGGCTCCTGAGGCCCAGCCCTAGCTGAAGCGCTATAGGCAGCTGGTGGTTACTGGGGAAGGAAGAGTCTATTTTCCTTAGGGGTGTGAAAGAGGCCCTAAGCTCTAGAGGACGGCCCCACGCCTATGTATACATGGGCAGCACTGGTTGGATTCAGTGAGTTATTAATAAGTGTTTTTTGAAGGGACTGTGTTGGGAGGATCGGATAAGGAGAAAAGGAATAGCATTTGCTAGGATCAAATCCACTTGTGTATGACGTGAACATGTAAGAAATTGTCAAAGAACAAACAAAATCATTAAATATGAACCTTTAGCTTGATCATCTGTCCATGAGACCCACGCTAGTTAAGTGTTTTACTGTGACAAGAAAGGAAACAATTTGGTGCTAGAAAGATGGCTCAGTGGGACAAAGTAACAACCGCTCTTCCAGAGACTTGGGTTTGATTGACAGCACCCACATAGCGGCTCACAACCATCTCAGGGGTCTCTATGTTCTCTTCTGGCCTCTGGGCAGCAGACATGTACTTGGTACACAGACATGCATGCAGGCATAAACTCCATACATGCACATTTTTTTCACAGAAAAAAAATTGGCAAATAGAATGCTTGTGGAGAATTTGGCAAAATACTATAGATGATTTGTCTAAAGTGTGGTAGTACAGTGGCTACTTTAATTTTTTTCTTTTAGTTTTAGTTTATTTTTCTCTCTGGGAAGATAACCTCTACAAAATGAAAGTTTACTGTTCAATTTTGGGTCATTTTGCATTTATTTTACCATGGAAGGGCAAATTTACCCTTCCATGCCATCAATGGTAACACAGATGTTTGGGCAGTTCTGGTAGTGTGAGTTCTACTCTGTCCGCACTGGACTACTCAGAGTGTGCTTGCCAACACATCCTAGACTTCCATATTCACAGAAGTGAGCACATACCTTTGACCAGTGGCTTCTCTCGAGTCCTCAGTCTGTTCTCACTGGAAGGATCCCTAGGCTCTGTTGGGCCTGGGCCAACATCATCTTTTGCTTCTCCACAGCCTTTCTTCTGGGTTTTTTCTCAAAGCCTGGGACACAGATAAGAGAGGCTCAGTCATTCCAGCAGCACATGGGGGGACCGTCAGTCTCAAGTCATCAATGATTCCCCTTTATTTTTAATTCCCGCCTGGCTGGCTACTGTTTAATCACAGTTTAAGAAGTTCACATAATTAGATATTTAGAACAGAGCTCTCTCAAACCACAGATGAAACTGGGCCATTCTCCTTAACAGCTGAATTTGACAGCAATTTGAACTCCGTGATGACACATGTTAGTGAACATCTAGTGTTCTCTGTAGGAGGAGATTCTGAATTGCAACAAGTTACCTACCATATAACCAGGGTTGTCAGGTAGGAGTGAGAATTCAGGATAATAGCATCTTAGTCTCATGTCTCAGGATTACTGAACCCAGCATGGCAGCTTGGCCTCTGGTTTTGAACAGGTAACGACTGTGGTAAGGATGAAGCTGGCTGTGGATGCTGCCAAACGAACCGTTAGTGTGGGCATTGTGCCTTGAGACCATTTACGTATGTATGTGTAGTGAGTATGTAGTGAGTATGGCTTTCCTCTAGAGACAGTGCTTCAGTGAGTAAGCATACCACTCCTTGTCAATTGTGTGGCCAAACTGCTTCACACAGCAGCGTACAAACACTGGACAAGGAGGGCAGACAGCAGATGTGGCTTCCATTGTTCCATTGTGTGGATGTATGGGACGCCTGTCTCCCTATCCCCTTGGCAACTTCCCACCCATTAGCTCCTCTGTATGCCCTCTGGATACGCTCGAGGGCCAGGATGGTGCAGGAGGCAGAAGGAATTCAATATGTCTCCCCCACCCCCCAGCCGGCAAGCACCTTTGCCCTGCTCTGTTCACAGATGCCAGAGAACAAGTCCATCTCCCCATGCAGAAGCCATTCCAGACAATTTCTCATTGCTACAACAAAGAAATGATTTCAAAGGAAGAAATCTTTATTCACGATTTCAGAGGATTAGCTCCGGCTTGGCTTCCTCCATTGCTATGAGGCAGAAAAGGACATCATGGTGGTAGGAGAGAAAGCTGACATCACAGGAAGGGAGGGAGGGAGAGAAGGGAAGAAGGAGGGGGTCGAGACCATCAAGGACCCACCCTCATGACTTATTTTCTCCAACTTGGCTCTGCCTTCAAATATTTGCCCCAGTTTCCAATAGCAGCAACACATTTAATCATTCATTAATGTACAAATCCACGGATGAGGCCAGAGCCTACTGACTGAGAGCTATAACACACGAGCCATTTGGAAGGCACTCATGTCTCAACCATAACAGAAACTCAGCATTTGGGGAATCCAGTTGCAAATAAAACATAGTGCAGGAGAGGTGTTCCATGCAGCATTTTCCAGTGTCCTTCCAGAAGGAAAACCCAAGTTGTTTCAGAAACAAGTTCATCATCTTCAATCTTCCAAAGCTGATGAGAAAGGCTGCTTTTCGGTTAGCTGTTTTAACTAGATATCAAAATGCCAAAAGCTGACCGTGGTGGCTCCCACTTGCAATCCCAGTACTCAGGAAGCTGAGGCAGGAGGACTGCCAGGAGCTCAAGACCAGTCTAGGCTATGTTGCAAGTTCCAGGCTTGTTTGGCTCGAGTGTGAGAGGAGCAAAGCCAATAAAATTTGACCTAAATAGTGAGAAGTGGTATTTAGACAAGGCAGCGAGGGGGGGGGGGAGGAATTGCACAACCCAAAGATGAGAATGAAACTGTTCGTTCCCTTGGCCCTCATGACTTTGAGGTAAACCATTGGTTTCAGAAAAATTACACAGACTAGACTAAGCCCCCCACTTTGTAGATAAGATAAATGAAGGTCAACAAGAGGGGACATGTAGGAGCTAGCATAGTCACCCTCGAAAGACTTATACACTTCCTTTTTCACTACATCTTGTGCCATGTCGTTGATGTATCCACCAGGCAACAGAAACTCCCTAAGCAGCCGAGCCGTTTAGTGCCGATATACCATGCCATATTGCATATGTGTAGTGCTGATCTACTGAGACATATTGCATACACCAAGCATAAGAAACTGGTTAAACCTCTTAGGTAAGCAAACATCACACAGCTTATATAAACTGAGACCACAAGGGCAGAAAGGGGAAATAAACAGAAATTTTCCTGATTACCTAGAATAGATACTGTTGATGGAGAACCAACTGTAAGACATCTGGCATGCCATACCCATCACTTACAGAGACACTAATGCATCCAGGAACTCTGAAAATAACACATACATTAATGTACCCTGGAAACTGAGGAAACTGAGCCAGGAAAATGGGATGCCCTCTCTGAGGTTGCACACAGCTAGTGAGTGCTTTGATCCTACTATTCCCCATATACACACCAACTTCCTGTCTGTGACAAGCTGCTCAATAAGCCACGGAAATAGGCATCTGTTTGGAAACCCCAGAGCCCAGGAATAGATACAGCATGGAAAGCATTTAGAATGAGCTAAATAGAACAAAGAAGAAATGGACTTAGAGCAGCACTGTGGTTTCTATAGGCTCCTGCTGGGAGCATTTTGTCCCCAGCTGGTGGCAACTGGAAATTTTGGGAGATGGTATCTCGCTGGAGGGAGTAGCCACCAGCAGTCTAATTTGGAAGGTTCTTCTAGGCCCCCAGTGCCCCCCTTTCTTTGCTTCTTGTCCATCATGGGGCGGGAACCTCTTCTGCCACATGCTCTCCTGCTCTGCCCAAGTAGATGGAGCCAAGTAACTTCGGATTGAACCCTCCAGAACCAGGAACCAACAGTAAGTCTGTCCTTCCTTTAAATTGCTCTTTGGGTATTTTGGTCACGGTGACATGAAAGTAGCTAATACAAACACTGTAGGGATCTATTTTACAATGATTCTAACACTGGAGTCATGCCAAACACCAGCCACACAAATGTGATTACAATATACAAGTTATTCCTTAGAAGTTAGCAGAAGATATTTGTGATGTTAGGTCCCTGGGGATGAGACAAGACATGCAAGCTCTCAGTGAGTTGGGATGAATGGCTTTGAGTCAACAACAGTATTATTTTTCTAGGGTTGCCATAACAAGATGAGGTAGCTTGCACACTGAAATGAGAAAAAGCTATCTCTTCATGGTCCAGAGGGCTGGAAGTTCAAGATCAAGGCAATGGCAGGGTGACTTGCACGTGATCTCTTTTCTTGGCTTGCAGATGGCTACCTTGTACTTTGTTCATGTAATCTTTCCTCTGGGCACACAGACTGAGTGCTTCTTTCTGTATTTACCCTTCCCCTTTTTAAAAGGATGTTAGTCAGATTGCATTATGACTTTTCTTAACAGATCCCTTTTTCTGTCAGCTTGACACAAGCTAGGGTCATTTGGTTAGGAGTATTAGTTGAGGAAATGTTTCCATATATCAAGCAACAGACAAGTCTGTTGGGTATTGTCTTCATTAATGATTGATGTAGGGGGTTCCTTCCCATTGTAGCTGGTGCCACCCTGGATAGGTGGTCCTAGATTGTGTAAGAAAGCAGGCCAAGCAAGCCATGAGGAGCAAGCAAGTAAGCAGCACTCCTTCCTGGCTTGGCTTCAGGTTGCTTCCTTTGAGTTTCTGCCATTGCTTCTGTCGGTGATAGAGCATGACTTGAAAGTTGTAAGATGAAAACAATCCTTTATTCTCCCAAGTTGTTTTTGGTTACAGTTTTTCTAGAGCATCTAAACTAAGATGCCTGCAGAGGTCTGATAGAAGAGGGTGTCATACCCACTGGGATTCTGAGAATTAAACTTGGATACTTGTGAGGAACTGCCAGCTCTCTTAGCTAAACCATCTCTCCAGCTTTAAAATAAAAATTACATTTTATTTATTTTATTTGTGTTTATGTGTGTGCATCTGCCTGGGAGTGTGTGTGTGTGTGTGTGTGTGTGTGTGTGTGTTTTCTGGTGATTGAACTCAAGTCCTCTGGCTTAGGCCAAGCACCTCTACCCATTGAAATATCTCGTTAGCCCCATAGGTAAAATTTTAAATTGAGGTTCACATTGACCATAGTTTTTATGTAACTGTAAAGTAAAACATAACACTGAAAAGTCCCTTGAGCAGAGCCGGGTGGCAGAACCCAGCACAGCATACCAGCCTCAGCACAGCCAGCTTTGCCTTCAAAGTTGCAAGTGATAACATTCTCTTTGAGCACCACATGAAACACTTGGCTTCTCATGTAAATAGTCAGTGTAAAAAGTGCCCAGAACTAATGAGAAGAATCACTTTATACACACAATGCTTGGAGAAATTTCTGAGCAGGATTAAAGCATAGGAAATCAAGGTTGCCATCTCACACCCGCCTCTTGAATTTGCAGACACCAAACACACATATGATAAGAAACTGACATTGGCATCATCTCTTAGCTTCTATAGCCAGGGAGTCTCCCTCCCCAGCTCCCCACTCACAGTGAAACCATGAATAAGACCTATGTTCTATGCACTACATCTGGGAAAATACTGAATCCAGCCTGAGTGTCAAGGTGCCATCAACTGGTCAAAAAAAACGTGAAATGCTCAGCACCGATTAATAAGGAAATAGAGTATAGTTGAGAACTACCTCACACCATATCTGGGTGGCTGTTAAAAACAGGAAACAAGAAAGGTTGACAACAGCATGGAAAAACCAGAGGGGCTACATGGTGCTGACATGAATGTGGGGTGATGCATTGTTAAAGAGTTTGCAGCCCCTCAAAAGATGAGTCTTAAACGTCCTACATTGTACTTCAGTGACTCTCTCTCTAGGTGTGTGCCTCAAAGTAAGGGTATAAGCAAATATTTATTCCCTGGTGCTCACAGCTGCACTTTTCACAACAGCTAAAGCAAGAGACAATTCAGAACTCTGTTGACAGACGAATAAACAAGATGAGGCACACCATTCAAGGGAAGGTTACTCAACCCTGAAAAGAATGGCACTTGACACTTGGTAGACTGGAGCTGAATCTCAAAAACATTACACTAAATGAAAGGAGCCAAAGCACAGAAGATATTGCTGAGTCAGGGACAAAAAATTGATAATACCAAGAAGTGAGGAATCTAGGGATGGAAGTAATTACTAAAGGAGAAAAGAATTTTAGTGTGAGATGATTCTAACGTTCTGAATATAGCTTCCTATTGGGGTTTCACAACAATGCACACATATTCTTTTGAAACTGTACATTTTGAAATGGGAACTTTGGTGTCTTATATATTTTACCATCAGAAAGAAAACTACACAGGGAAAAACAAAAGCCCCCACAGGATTAAAAGTGGGCGGGAGGATGAGGACACGTTCTTCAGAGTCAGTGAAACACGCCACTAACAAGTGAGTTGTCAGAGGACAACTTCACAGCCTGGAAAGCAGGGAGAGCTTTGAGGGAAAGTGCCATTCTGGGGAGGACTTCTGTGTGATGAAGATACGGAGCATGTCCTAGTCAGGGTTTCCATTGCCATGACAAAAACACCAGGAGCAAAAAGCAAGTTGGGGAGGAAAGGGTTCCCTTCCATATTGCTGTCCTTCACTGAAGGACGTCAATACAGGAAATCAAACAGGACAAGAACCTGGCTGCAGGAGCTGATGCAGAGGCCATGGATGGTGCCATTTATGGCTTGCTCCCATGGCTTGCTCAGCCTGCTTTCTTATAGAACCCTGAATCACCAGCCCAGGGAAGGTAGCACCCACCATGGGCTGGGCCCTCTCCCATTGATCACTGATTGAGAAAATGCCTTACAGCTGGATCTCATGGAGGCATTTCCTCAACTGAGGCTCCTTCCTCGCTGATGAGTCTAGCTTGTGTCAAGTTGACACACAAACCAGCCAGTGCAGAACACAAAGGTTATCCTCTGCTTTTGGAAGTTCAAAGCCACAGAAGGAGGCATCGGTTGGGGTCCCTACTTCCAACACAGTCTCTCACATTGACTCAGCCCTACTAGCTGTTTCTGTAGCAGTCTACATGGGTGAAATACAGTAACACTAACAACGGAGAACAAACTCCATTCACGAGCCACACTCAAAACATGTCTCTTTCATGCCAATTTCACATCCTGTCTTTACACACACACACACACACACACACACACACACACACACACACACACAAACAAGACAGAACCACACAGAACACACAGAATTTAATGACCTTGGGTTGATTTCTCCAACCCAGTGTCATCTTAACTATATCACATGCAACCATTATCACGAATTAAATATCTATTAATGTGTGCAAAAATTTGCCATGATTTTTATGGGTTTCAAACTTCTGAAAAAGTGCGTATTATATTGTACCTTTTACTCAGTCTTATTGTTTTTTATAGATATTTTCACTTTGCTCCACAGAGCATGGGATCCCTTACTGTTGTATATGCTCTGTTTGTGTATCATTTTTGCTCAAAATAATGGACACCACAGTGAGCACTGAACTAGTGACCTTTCTGTCCCTGTGACAGCACACCAGGCAGAAGCAGCTTACGGGATGGATGTCTTATGCTGCTCATGGTCTCAGAGGGTCACAGTCCATCACAGCAGAGCAGACACCACAGGGCAGCACTGCACGGGGCAGGGGTGTAAAGCACACAATGGAAACTGAAAGCTTGGGATGGAACTCATAACCTTCAGAGGTCTGCCCCCAGTTACCACCACTGCTACTCATACCTCATTCACTGAAGGCTCCACAACATCCCAACAGTGCCCCCAAGCTGGAGACTGAGCATTTAGAACCCAAGCCTGTAGCCTGGGTCCTAGTTAACTTTAGGTGCCAAGTTGACATGCCTGGGCAAAGGAACCCCTCAGTTGGGGAAACACCTTCATCAGACTGGCCTGTGAGTATGTCCATGGCATGTTTTCTTTCTTTCTTTTTCTTGGGCGGGGGGAGTGCGGGGGTTTCAAGACAAGGTTTCTCTGTATAGTCCTGGCTGTCCTGGAACTTACTCCATAGACCAGGCTGGCCTTAAACTCAGAGATCCACCTGCCTCTGTCTCCTGAGTGCTGGGAATAAAGGTGTGCACTACCCCCACCCTGAAATCGCATGTTTTCTTAGTTGCTGATTGGTGGAGGATGGCAGTACCATCCCTAGAATAGTGGGCCTCGGCTATTAAAAAAGGCAGCTGAAACAGGCAGAGGAAACAAGCCGGTAAGCAGCATCTCTCTGTGGTCTCTGCTTCAATTTCTGCCTCCCTTGACTTCCCTAGATGATGTACCATCACTGCAGTGGGTTGAAGGAAAATGCTCACAACAGACTCACATGTTTGATGCTTGGTCCCCAGTTGGTGGCACTGTTTGGGAAGGACAAGTAGGTGTGGCCTTGCTGGAGGAGGTATGTCACCGGGGGAGTTCTCTGAGGGTCCAAAGTCTCTCACCAATACCCTCTATGCTTTCTCTGCTCCTTGTTTTCAGAACTCTCAGGTCTTTCTACCGCCACCCCTTTGTTCTGCCATCATGGGATCTAACCCTCTGAAACTGTAAGCCAATTAAATTCTTTATTTCGTGAGTTGTTTTGGCCATGGTGTATTGTCACAGTGATAGAAACATACATAACTAGCACCGCTGTCTATGAAGCTAAGCTGCTTTTGGCCATAGTATTTATCACAGCAACAGAAAGCAAATGAGGTCTCAATGTATCTTTGCTTGTTCTCTGTGCATCTGTGGAGGTTGCAAAGGGTTCACATTTTCTGAGCACAAGGCGACACTGTGAGGGCATGAGCAGGAATTTCTCCTTGGGTCCCCTGAGTATTTGGAAATTCAGGTTAATTTTTTTCTGAGCCAGGAGCACAGAGAGGCTGAACTGTGTACAGTACACAAGTATCTGGAATAATCAGGCTTGTCCCTCACAAAGCACCAAGAGGTTCCTCTTCAAACAGTGTCTAATTTGAAGCAGGATCTTTGTGTTGCAGAGGGTGTGCATCTGTGAGTCTAATTAGGGGCTGACAGCTTGCTCTCCCTGCCAAGTCCCACAGCTGAAGTGCCTGTTTGCCTTCGCTCCTTGCCAAATACCACTGCCAGCCCTCAGATTCTGCTACTCCGATGGGTATAAAATGCTGTCTCACTGTGCTTCATGCTTGTGGGGATTTGATTGTATTGGTGATGTGGGAAACTTGTTCATATTTCTGGTTCCCTCCCTAGGAAGGCATCAACTCGTAAAGCATCTATTCCATTGGGTAGTTTGAATTCCCCTTTGGTGGTGGGAACTATGTCTTCCTCCAGTTTGTCATTTGCTTTTGATTTATGCTATCATATCATGTGGAAATTACATATTTTGATTACAGTGAAAGCTATCTAATCTTAAGTGATACATTCCTAATCTATAAAATCTACTTTAACAGAATAAAGATGACCTCTATTTTCTTACCTTTTTTCATTATGGGTAGCTTTTTGATCTACCTCATAATTTGGTTTTGCATAAAGTGTGAATTAGGAATCCGAATGTTTTTTTTTTTTTTTTTTTTTTTTTTTTTTTTGTGGTGAGTTGGTTCTAGTAACACCATTTACTTTTGATATCCTGTGTTTCTCCCCTTTTACTTCTAATATATTCTGTGTGCTTTTAGAGAGGGTAATTTTGTGTGTGTTCATCTGCCCCCTCCTCTGTGCTGTGTGTCTATGAGTACATGCACATATATAGCACATGTGTGCAGGGGGTCAGAGTATGATCAGGCATAGCCCTGCCTAAGTCTAAGTCTTAAATTTATCTCATATCCTCTGTTATTCATCAAGCCTCAACCACACCAGTTTTCTTTAGGAACACTAATTATCCCTAGCTTATTTCATCTTGGGACTCTAGATTTTGTAGCTTCCTCTTCCAGAAATTATTCCATAGCTAGGTATACATTTGGTTCTTGGTGTGTACCCCTCTGCCCAGATGTCTGCTCTCAGAGAAATCTCTAACCACCACAGAAAAGTCACCCAACCACCCATAATGGTGCATTGTCTCTATTACCTGCCCCACACTTAAAATTATCTTAACATTTTTTAAAGATTTATTTATTCGTGTATTTTATGTTTATGAGTGCTCTGTCTTCAAGAACACCAGAAGAAGGAATCTGATCCCATTACAGATGGTCATGAACTGTCATGTGGTTGCTGGGAATTGAACTCAGGACTTCTGGAAGAGCAATCAAGTACTCTTAACTGCTGAGCCATCTGTCCAGCCCTACTGCTTTAACTTTTAAAAACCACTTTTGTATGTAAACATATGTATGTTAGTGTGTGTGTAGTCATGTGAGTGCAGAAGCCAGAGGTAAAACTCAGTTGTCATGATTCAGGATGACATCTGTTTTGTTTTATTGTTCTTTCTTTTCTTTCTTTCTTTCTTTTTTTTTTTTTTTTTTTTTTTTTTTTTTTTTTTTTGAAACAGATCTCTCACTTTTACCTGGAACCTTCTAGTTTGGCTATCAAGTATGCATGTGTGTACATTAACCATGTTCATGCATGCCCAAGGGAGCAAGAAGAAGGCATCAAAAGCCCTGAAATTGAGGTGACAGGTGGTCACAGCAATCCTGTGGGTGCCGGGAGCAGAACCTGGAACCTCTGCAAGTGCTCTTAACCCCTGATCCATCACTCCTGCCCTGCCCCTACCCCTTTCATGTCATATGTCACACGTCCTGCCGTCCTCTCCCTTCCCTTTCCTTAAAGCCTCTTTCCCCTCTATGGCCTCCTTTTCAAGTTTCAGGATCTCTGCCCACACTTGCCTCCACATAAATATACATACATAAAAATCAGAAGCATGATGTATTTATGCTTCCTATACAATATTTTTCAGTTCCATCCACTTTTCATCGCTGGTAGAGCAGACAACTTGAATGATTCAATATAAGAAGCCTAATATTAATGGAAACGTATATTCCTTCACAGATGAGAACCTGTTAAGAAGGAAGAGTGTTGGCCTTATCCCTACAGGATCTGATGCCACAAATGTGCAATGAGGTCCCAGGATCTTAATTTTCAGAGAATACTATATATCATTCCATACTCGCCAGAGTCAAGGCAAGTCAATGCCATTCTTATTTGTAATCACACAGCCTCCCAGTCACCAAGGAATAGATGGGGCTACATGAGTGTTTAGTGACATGGTCTGCCACATGTCCTTTGCTCAGGAAGTGGGTGCAGAGGGCTCATCTGCCTCCATGGGAGATGAAGAACCTATCTTGCAGATAAATCAGGAATGGCTCAAAGTGGTCAGTGGGGAGATGTAGGTCTGCACTGTGTTACTCAACGGTTTGTTTTCTTCTTATGCAAACCGAGAACCTAGACTAAGTGATGCTGTGATGTAATTCTAATCTATGTTTGCTCTTCTTTCTAAGTTTCTGGAACAGAACTTCCAAACTTTTTAAAACTTGCAATGACTAGAATAAGAGGATCAGCTTCTATGTCTCAAAATGGGTACCTTTTCATGGTTCCTGAGCTCATTCTAACACTCCCTCTGGTGGCCGGAGGTGTGTCCAGGAACCAACTACATGATTAGAGGGCTACTGGCCACACCCTGTGACCTCTAGGGAGGATTTACTCATGCTTACCAAATGAAATGTCCATAAAATCCCTAGACAGTAGTGTTTGGGGAGCATCTGGGTTGATGTGACACTTGCCTTCAGGGGGAACGGCATGTCCCTGACTCCTGCAACTGAAACTACTGTCCTAGGATTCTGGACCTCACCATTGTCCTTCTTTATGAGGCCTTATATCTTTGTCATCTATGAAAGGCAACAGCAAATACAGTGTCACAGTAGCATATTGCTGAGCAGTTAGCAAATTGCTAGATCTGAGGAGGGGGACAAAAGAAACCCCACTTTGTGGTAAGTTGGTCAGAACTCCAGGAAGCCTGGGGCTTGTGGTTGGTGTCTAACAGGACAGAGCCCTTAGCCTGTGAGCTGATTTACAACAGAGATAGTGTTGGGATGGCACTGAGTCAGGCTGCTGCAGAGATGTCTTGGTGGTGTCTAGCTAGATGGAGAATTGACTATTGTGGGGACCTGCACATTGGGTATTAGAACTGTTATTAAATTTTGCTAAATAATCCCTTTGAAACAGATCATTCTAATAGTCCATTATTCCTCTAAGATTTTATGCAAATTTTAACATTTCATATTTCTTTGGAATTGGATGATGGCTAATTTTTCTTCTAGCCCTTCCAATTTTTTCAAAATTAGCTTTTTTTTGGTGTGAGGAAAAAAAAAATATTTTAAAAGGTAACTTTTCCCATTGTTTCTGGTAAGAGAAAAAATTCAGAGGCATCTATATTACTTATGTCATTGTTGTAACAAAACACCTCTCAAAAGCAACTTTAGAAAGGAAGGGCTTATGTGGCCCAGAAGGCATCATGACAGAGGTTAGTTTGCATCTGTATTCAGAAAGCAGAGAGCAACGGACATTGGGAGTTAGATAATTTCCTCCCTTTTATTCAATCTGGGACTCTGGCTCAGAGAAGGGAGCTGCCCACAGTAAGATTGTATCTCTACACCTCAGCCTATTCTAAAACTCCCTCATAGTGATGCCTAGAGATTTGTCTGCTAGGAGATCCTAGAGGCAATCAAGTTGACAATCAAGATTGATGTCCTACATTTAATTATAAGAGCTGGACATGTGAGAGAGGAAACATAAAGGCCTGAATTGCTCAACAGCTCTGGGCCAAATGAATACTACTCTAGGTTCCTGGATATGTGCAGGCACCACAGCATGGTACTTTTTACCTTGACCACTCCAGGAACAACAGCCACTTCTCCTGATGATCTATCCCATTCCCAACTTCTCCTGTTTTTCTTTACCCTCCCTCCCCTGTATCTACAGTCAGGTGATTTATACTTTCTCTGAGTTTTCACTGGGACATTGCTGAGAACTCTGGGTCTCACAGATTTATTTTAAACTGCTTTCTACATGGCTACTTGTTGCCATGTTTCAAGACACAGTCCTTCCTGGCTATCATCTGTCATGGCTCAATAAGTTCCCCTCTCCATTGCTTTAAGAGTTTGAGTTTAACAAGATTTTCATAGGCTGTGATGATTGCTTCTATTTTCCACATGTGCATGCATGCAAGTGAATGTGTGTGTGTGTGTTTGTGTGTGACAGAGTCTAAAGTTGGGTTCGAGCTCCTAATGTACTTAACTATGCTGCTTCCATTTCCAAAAGGCTGATATTATAGGCATGAACCACCACACATAGTTTACTTGGTGCTGGGTATCGAACCAAGGGCTTTATGCTTGCTAGGCAAGAACTCTGTCAACCGAGCTATATCCCCAGCCCCTGACTGCTTCTGTTTTCAGTGTAGTTTACTACTCTCCATGAGCATCAACAAACAACATCTCTACACTTACTTTTCTGTTTTAATGGGCAAATTTGGGTCTGTGACTCTAAATGACCATAAACAGCCCAAGGATCAGATTTCAACTCAAATCCCCTTATCACGTGGAGAAATTAAGCAGTTTTTAAATATTTAATAACACCCTGTATGTTTTTAGACTCCTGGCTCCAAAATAATTGACAAAGTCATTTCTAAGCCGTAATTAACAAAAACAGGCAATCTTCCAAAGAGGCTCACAAAGCTAAAGGAACCTCTTCGGAGCACTCACTGTGCAGCCAGCAGGATGCTCACAAGCCACACAGCCAGTAAATAAGAGCAGGCAGAGAAGGTTTGGAGCCACCCTGAGCTGGTGTCCCTGGAAATGTCTAGGAAGATAGGGCTGTGATTGGAAGACTGGGACATTTCCAGGACCCGCTTATTATCAGGTCTGGAGAATTATAGGAGGGGAATGAAGAGGTCTTTACAAGCAGAATTCCTGTTGAATGTTTATAAACATTGCTCTTCTGACCTTCAGAGTAGTAGCCTAGTCACTGTTCTTAGGACTGACAAAGGATGTGCAGACTCAATTACTCCAGGTCATCTCCTGGGAAAGTCTCTCACCAATGCTTGGCTGCCTGGAAATTACCTGTCCTTGTACTTCACCGCCTCCCATTCATGCAGCCCAAAAGCACTCCCTCTGTGATATACCCTCCTACCCATTCACATCTCTTAATCTCTGATGCCATCACCACGGTACAAGCACTAGTATCTTTCCTTAGACTGTGCCATTAGCCTGTGTGTGTGTGTGTGTGTGGTATGTGTGTGTAATGCATGCACAGGTCTGTGCATGCAGAGCCCCAAGTTGCCAAGTGTTTTCCTCAATTGCTTTCTACCTTAGGTTTTCAAGACAGAATTTCTCAGTGAACCTGGAGTTGATTGAGTTCAACATTGACCTCCTTCTCTGCCAAGACCCCTATTACCACAATGCCTTTGCAGTTAGAGTTCCCTTTTCTTGGGCCACTGTTTCTCACCAGCTTTGCCTAGTAGACTCATCTCACTATTTCAACTCAATTCAATAGGGGAAGATGCTGCTTGTTCTGTTCATGGTGACATCCTCTTCCCAGGAAAAGACATGCAGTAGATAGCAAATGGCCATTTACCAAACAAATGTATGTGTTGTTATAGGTTAAATCTGAAGCTGACATCAGCGATTCTTCTCCCATTCAGAGTAACAGCTCAGTTTCTAGTCTGGAAAGCTGGTTGCTCATTTCAGTAGAGTCACAGCTCTCACTCTATGACCATCTGCCACCCCACCACCTGGCAGAATCTCTAATACAGAACTCGCTTCTCTAAAAGCATGAGAGTCAAATGAATTTAAACTTTGGTGACAAACCAAGATGATTCTCTTCATGCTGCTTGATATGAGGTAACAACTGTGTAGGTCCTCACTGCTGGAAGGCCAGGGTGTAGAGACTGAGTGGGCTGAGCAGAGTATGGCAGGGGCAGGTGGAGGTTTATCTTTTCAGTGGTGAGGAAATTTGTTTGGATCCTGTGTGCTCTTGCCAAGCATTCAGTATGAGGGGAGTTCATTTACAGCCCAAACAAGGGGATCAATTCATTGAATTATTAATTCAGCCTCAAGTTGAGGTAATTTCCCTCTTACTTTCTGAGTGAAACAGCAGCAGTAATAGCAATTTTTCTGCACAGTATCATGATTTATAAATCTCTTTTTTTGGACATCCATCATTTCTGTGATGTTGGCCAACTGTAAATATTATATCTGTTATTTATTTGTTTATTATACTTGAGATTGAACCCTAGGCATCATGCATCCTAGATAAGTGCTCTACCACTGAGCGTCCCTAGTACTATATTTGTGGGTACAGGATCCAAGATCCTCTAATGAATAAATATCAGAATCTTACCTGAGAGTCAAGATTGTAGAAGGCCAGTTTCCAGAAATACTAATCAATCAACAAGAAAGACATTGCAAAGAACATGCAAAAGGATTTGTGAGCTGGTGAGATGGCTTAGTAGGTAAAGGCATCTGTCACTGACACTGATGACATGAATTCAATCTCTGCGTCCTACATGGCAGAGAGAGGTCCTCTGACCTCCACATACATACTCTCCCCCACACCCCACAAATAAATAAATGGACAGAAAAGGGAAACCTCAAACTTGAGCCAGAGAGATGGTTAAGTCGACAAAAGTGCTTGCTATACAAGTGTGCCCATCTGAATTTCATCACTAGGAACCCACAGAAAGCTAAGAGAACAGATTCACAATGCTGTCTTTTGACCTCAACACACATGGCGCAGTGTCCCCAACATATACACACATAATAACAAATAATGCATGGTCCAGTGCCCCATCATATACACACATAATGACAAATAAATTTTAATTAAAATTTACTTTAGCATAATACATTATAAAATAGACCCAAGGGTAAAGGTCCAAAAGATGTTGACAAATACATGCATTCATATTCATGTACCCACTACTGTAATGGAGACATAACATCTCTAACCCCTGAATTTTTTTTTCATGTCCCTTTATACTCATGCCTGTTCTTTCTTCTTTTTTCATGCAATTGGTGATGTGCTTTCTCTCATGATATGTTAATGGATTGTTTTAGAGTCACATGAATGGAATCATAAAGTATGAGTTATTTTGTGGGTTGGGCTTCTTTTGCCCTGTGTAATTAGATTGATTGATTGGTTGATTGAGTTTTAGACAAAGTCTCACTTAGTAGCCCAAGCTGGCCTGGAACTCTTGGTGAGACTCCTTCCCTAATTTCCCAAGAGAGGGGTCTATAGAAGTGTACCATGATGCTTCCTTCCTTCCCTCCTTCCCTCCGCCCCTCCCTCCGTCCTTTCCTCTGCCCCTCCTTCCCTCTCTCCCTCCCTCCCTCCCTCTCTCCCTTCTTTCTTTCTTTCTTTCTTTCTTTCTTTCTTTCTTTCTTTCTTTCTTTCTTTCTTTCTTTTATAGACAGGGTTTCTCTGTGTAGTCTTGGCTGTCCTGGAACCTGCTCTATTGACCAGGCTGGCCTTGAACTCACAGAGATCCACCTACCTCTGCCTCCCAAGTACTGGGATTAAAAGTGTGCGCCACCACCACCAGACATCTTTCCTATTTCTTAAAGGGCATAATATGTGTTCTCTTTTGTGGCCACAGCATGACATTGAGACAAATGTACAATTTGTGGTAAGGATATCTATGTAATTATCATTTCCATGGACAACACTGCTATTGTTTCTATGTTGGGAACTTTAAGATGCACAACACAGTTCTATCCCACAGCTTTTACATGGTACTGAGGATTATAAACAATCCAGAGGTGGTTTAATGTAAACAGTAAACATGAAGATGTATAAATATTTTGCCATTTGATATGAGGAACGTAACAAACACCAGCAGGTTTTGAGAGTCACAGGAGTCCTAGAACCTCTCTCCCACAGAACCAAACTGTAGATGCACGCACTCATTCAGTAGCCTAAGAAACAGTAAAGGGCTGGATTTGCAGGAAAGGGTTAGGGTTGAGTGAGCATGATCCCAACAGAGGGAAAAAATTCTGCTCTCTTCATTTCCAATTTCTCTCTGTCTTCCCTAGGCTTCATTTTATACATCATGGGCTCAGTTAGTCACAGAATCTTTTTATATCCAGCCTCATAAAATTGTAAGGTGAATCATTACAAAATTAATATTCAATAGGCTTTATATAACTCTGCTAATGCAATGCATAACTCAGACTTCTATCACACTAAAGCCTCTGAAGATCTATAAATGCAGCCAAGTTACTAAGATAGTATTTTACTTCTAATATCCCCTCCAGCACCTCCACCCATCAAGATCACTAAATTTAGACCTAACATGACCACTAAAGTTAACTCACCAGAGGGGAGGCTCCTGTGAAGTTAATGAAAACTCTGCTGTAATGAGTTTGTTTTAGGACACTTAGGACCCTCATAGGCAGCAGAAAACCCACACAGGAACCAGGGTAGCAGTGTAGATTTGGGGGGTGGTTGGGATTAAAGGCATGTGTCACCACCACCTGGCCAGTATAGATTTTTAAATCACACAACCCATGAGCTTCTGATAGTTATATTATCATCACTTCCTAGAGGGAAGAGAAAGCCAAAGAGTTCATTTAGAAAGAAGCCCAGATGCCCAGTGGTAAGAATGTGAACAGTGGCCCACCCAGGAGGCGCCTGAGAGACCATTCAGTCCAATGGTCCTGTTTCACAGGAAGAGAAACAAAGGGCCCACAAAGTGAAATTACAGTCAGTTCAAAAGATCCAGACCTGCCCCAGACTCTGCTTCTCAGTCATGAGAGACCTGCTGTTTTCTTTTTTGTTTTCATTGTTATAGGTACGATGTGGAAACTTGTGAAACATTTAGATGAGTACAAGCCAACTACTGCTGAATGACTTCCAGTCCTGACTCTGAGATAACCACTTACAGGCTTCCCATGGGGCTGGAGGAGGAAGGCGGGGGAGCTGAGAGAGTGATTTCAGGGGTCACATGCTTATCAGCACATCCTACTTTCTAATGCTTGCTAATGAGTTAGGAGACCCCAGGAATTACTTAACCCTCTCTGGCCTCAGTTCCCTCATCAGTAAAATGGGGAGGGTCAAGCCACTTCTTGGACATTGCAGAGAGAATGAACCTGGCGAGGATATGCCAACGATGACACCCAGCATGCACCCACATTGGTTGGTTAGCAGCCACAGTGGTTGTATTGTTCTGGAAATTCCTGTGTGTATAGCGCTTCCCCCACCCCATTTTTTTTTTTTCTTTAAAATGAAAGCAAAAGCTTATTTTACCAGATATCGGATGCTCAGTTAAGAACACAATTTCACAAGTGTGGCAGACCAGAATTGATGACAATACATGTTACTTGTCAAAATCAAGAAATTTTATCTATTGAAGTGTATATTCAGGGTCTCTTATTAAAAAAACTATTATACACCCCTATATGACACAAAATAATAATTAACTGTATAAAAATCTTCCCCACAAACAAGCTTTCAGTGGATACATATTAAATGATGAACTATAATATCTCAGGAGCAAAAAAAGTAAAAACAAATAGGGTGGTGCAAATGAGACCCCCCAGGCATGCATTTGAATGCTTGGTCCCAAGCTGGTAGAACTGTTTGGGAAGGATTAGGAGGCATGGCCTTGTTGGAGCAATTGTGTCACTCAGGGTAGGCTTTGGTGCTCTCTCTCAACTTCCTGCTTGCGGATCAGATGTGAGCTCTCAGCTACTGGTCCAGCACCATGTCTGCCTGACCATGCTTCCTGTCATGAGCTCACCGTCTGAAACTGTAAGCCCAATAAGCCCGTTCTTCTTTAAGTTGCCTTGGTCCTGGCACCTTAGCACAGCAATGCAAACATAACTATGACAATCCTGTGTTTGAATTTCCTCCAAATGTCTTTTTCCTTCTGTCATCAACCACTGAACATGAACATGCCCTTAGTTTGGATACAGATTTGCCAAGTCATGTTCAGACTGGTAGACTTGTATGAGATCAAGCATCCCTGCTACTTGGGTACACAGCAGGCAGGGCTCGGAAGGTCCCATTTTTCTCTTGAGCAGGAGGTAAAAACAACGCAGCACTTCACAGCTGCATTGTACTTAGATCCATCTGCTCCACCCTGTTAGGATATGGCTTGACTGCTAAAGTTCTTGCTGCCTGGGCATGTAGACCTGAGTTCAGATCCCTACCAATGTGTAGAAAGTCTAGCTCAGCGGAGCATATCTGTAATCTCAGTCCTGGAAGGTAGAGGAAGCAGGAACCCCAGGGCTTGCCAATCAGCTAATCCTGGCACATAGCCTAAAATTCTGAGACTCTCGCTGCCCAGGTTGCAGTTGCTATTGAGATTTGAACTTCTGTGGGCTAGTGTGGAGAATGATTTTATTAACAGATGAAAAAGCCATAGAACTAGTCTTAGCCTCTCAGTCTCTCTCTTAGTCTCCCTCTCTCCTTTCTCTTTCTAAAGTACTGTGGATCAAATCCACTGCCTCTTACATACTAGGGATATACTCTGACACTGGGCTAACCTCCCAGCTGAAGTTTTATTTCTGTGCATGTATATGGTGTGTGTGTGTGTGTGTGTGTGTGTGTGTGTGTGTGTGTGTGTGTGTGTATGTGTGTGTGTGTGTATAAGTATGGAGGCCAGAGATTAATGTTGTGCATCTTAATATTTCTCTATTTTATTTTATTTTATTTTATTGAGACAGGCTCTTCCACTGAATCTACAGCTCTCCAGTTTGGAAAACTGGCCTATGCCAAAGTACATCCGAATACAGGCCCCCCTCATATAGCCATAGAAATGAATCGAATCCTTCCAGGGCTTCTGCCAACTCAATGGTAACCTGTGATAACATGATGGCCAGTGTGGTAGTTTCCAGGTGAAGCAAGTATGCTTTGGAGAACTATATTAGTGCAATCTCTTCTTTTTCTACCCCAAATAAACAACCACAGACCATTGGGACCTCTGTTCCTGAGACTCCAGAAAGAACTACTGCCCTACAAATAGTATGGCATTGATGGATGACAGCTGCAGACAGCACCACAGGAAGGTCTATGGAAATGTACCCAGGATCAGAGGGAGAGTAAATTATAATTGATCAATGTATTAGTTACCTTCCCCATTGCATGATACAATATCCTGACAAAAACAACTTAAGGGAGAGAAGCTTACAGATTAAACAGATCCATGCCATCATGGCAGGGAAGGCCATCTGTGCACACTCCATATGTGCACGAGGAGTGGAGGGTGAAAAGGAAATGGGACCAGACTATAGAGACTCAAGGCCCATCCCTGTCACCTATTTCTTTTTATCAAAGTGTCACCTCTGAAAGGTCCCACAACTTTCCCAGATAGGGCCACCAGCAGGGAGCCAGCCAGCATATTAGCCTATGTGGACAGTTCACATGTAAGCCACAACGATTAGTAATATCTGTGCTAGACGGGGGCAACATTCAAGCGATTCGCAAGCTGTGTGCTGTCCTCCGTGATTTACCAAAGATCATGGTAACAGGGAATCATGATGTATCCAATAGTTGAGAGACAGTACAAGGCAAAGTTGGAGTTATTCTTTTTTAAAAGAAAAACATTTATTTATTTTATAAACATTGGTGTTTTGCCTGTAAGTATGTATGGGGGAATCAGATCCCTTAGAAGTAGAGTTACAGACAGCTGTAAGCTGTCAAGTGGGTGCTGGGAATTGAACCCAAGTCCTCTGGAAGAACAGCCAGTGCTCTTAACCACAGAGTCATCTCTCTAGCCCCCATTCTTCATTCTTTATGGGCTGCAGTTCATCATTTCCCTCTGCATGGCTGGCTGTCTTTTCTTCTTTGGTGGGCTGGATGGTTTCCTGTCTTGTAAGCATTAGGTGGTCCTGGCATGTTTCAACCTATTCAGATCACTTCTGCAATGAATAAATTATGGCATGATAATTAAAGAAAACCCTCAGCTTTGTACCAAGGCCCTGCCAACAGCCAGCACACAGCTGTTTTAAGGATATGTGTCCTGTTTTGACAAAAGACAGGTGGCCTACTTGGTCATGATGGTCTGAGGACCTATAGTATGCTGATCTGGTACAAAGAGGGAAGCAAAGGTTTCCTCCCTGGCCTCGTGCACAAGTGGATTTCTTTGCGTAACAGAGCTCCAAATAAATAAAATACAAAATGAATGTTCATAAGAGCACAATTGTGGAGGAATGGCTTTCAAGTATTGTTGTAATTTGTTCTAATCCTCTGCAGGAAAATAGAATACAGCATGAATTTTTATAACTACAGCGGCCTGATCATTTATTTCTTTGTGTGCAGAGCAGCCATTACTAAGTGCTTGCTAAGCCCCAGGACATATGTGAGGCCTGGGGATGTCAGAGCTCAGGAAGGAAATAATCTTGGTTCTCACTTGAGATCTAGGGGAAGATGGACTATTAAGCATTGTAATAAGTGTGCACAAACCAATCAAAGAGAGTATTTAGAGAGTAATTGGGTGGAGGTGAAGGATTCACAACTGGCTTAGCACCCTTAAGGAGAAGGTCCATGTGACTTGAAGCTAAACAAGATTGTTGGGGTTCTGTTTCCTGCCACTCACCTGCTGGGTGACCTCAAACAAGTCAGTTCAACTTTCTGTCTCAATTTCCTTATCTGTGAACTAGAACTCATCATGCCTGCTCTGTTGGCTGTGTCAAGCTTTGAGGCAAAGCCCAAGTTCTCAGGCAAGTCCGACACAAAGGAAGGCTCAGTGTGTATTTGTGAAATGAATGGAAGGACTGTTATCAAATACCTACTGGCTAATATGTAAGGGGTCACTTCAGCAGGTAATAATGGAACAGGAGTGAGGCCAAAGCCATGGGGAGGCACAGCAAAACCGTCAAAGACTCTGAGCACCTTTGTAGTAGGAACACCAGCCAAAGAAAACAGAAACGTACAGCGTGAAACATATTTAACATAGACAGGAGTGAAAGCATAATCAGTAAAGTGCTGGTGCAAGCATAAGGTCCTGGGTTCGATACCAAGAACCCACATTTAAAGATCTGGCATGCAATTTCAATCCTAGTTCTGGGGGATGGGAGACAGGCAAATTTCTAGGGCTTACTGGTCAGTCAACTTAGCCTACTTGGTGAGCTTCAAGCCAGAGAGAGACCCTGTCTCAAAAGACAAAGTGAACAGCACCCTGGGAGTGACACCCAGCATTGACCTCTGGCCTCCACACGCTAGCAGACATGTGTGAATGTGCAACCCCTCCCCACAGGCGTCAAGATAAAATACCCAATGGTACTGGCTGGCTTTGTGTCAACTTGACACAAGCTTGGGTCATCAAGAGAAGGAGACTTAGTTGAGGAAATGATTACATGAGATCCAACTGCAAGGTATTTTCTCAATTAGTGATCAATCAGAGAGGGCCCAGGCCACTGTGGGTGGTTCCATCCCTAGGCTGGTGGTCCTGGGTTCTATAAGAAAGCAGTCTGAGCAAGCCATGGGAAGCAAGCCAGTAAGCAGCTCCCCTCCATGGCCTCTGCATCAGCTCCTGCAGCCAGGTTCTTGTCCTGTTTAAATTCCTATATTGACTTCCTTCAGTGAAGGACAGCAATATGGAAGTGTAAGCCAAATAAACCCTTTCCTCCCCAACTTGCTTTTTGGCCCTGTTTTTTTTTTCCCCTCACAACAATAGAAACCCTAACTAAGATACCAGTATAGTCCAACTATTACTATTTTAACCTCTGAGCAGTATACTTTTACTGAGGTATTATTTTGACTCCATTTTGTGTGTGAGTCTTTGAAATCAGGATGTACTTACACTTGCAGTATCTCCTAGCTTGGTCTGGCCACAGTTCACATGCTCAGTAGATGTATGTTACCACTGACTCCCGTACTGGACAACAGGGTTCACAGAAGTCTGCAGACCGGAAAGTTTGCTGAAGTTGCAGGCAGCTGAGGTATCTTTGGGAATGGGTGGGCTTGGCAAGTGGCACAGCTATTCAGAGGTCTAAGTCTTCTGAAAAACTGTTCAGGCAGAATCTTCGATTGCAGCATCTTATAAATGTTTCCATTACATGATTATTATGCCTCAGGGGCCTTCTCCACTTGCACCTGTGAGTGTAGGGGCCATGTACTCAACCCATGTGAACCATACATCCCGTGCTGAATGATAGTGTTGAGCTGGATCCATGTCTGTCTTTTCTCCTCAATGAGTGTCATCCTAATGCCCAGGAACTAGCCCAGAGTCATAAACAAAGGTGAGCAAATAAAGGTCAATAGTGGATTCCCAGCGGACACAAACACTGCATCCGCCTCACAGCTCCCTGAGCTGGTCACAACACTGATGAATTTCTGACTGGTCTTCAGCATCCTTCCAGGAAGGGGCCACCTTCTGATCCACCCAGCTGTCAGCCAATGAGACGGGAACTCCAGTATGTCTAGGGGTTTTAATTTCCCTTAAGTCTTTAGTGAATTTCATACAACGCCCATCGATTTTTAAATGTCTCTAACCATGTCAATAAGCTTGTGAAGGTGCTGACCCACACTACTCAAGCCAAAGCAAGTAGCTGGCAGGGCTACCCACTTGTGGCTTCTGCTCTAGATTTGAGACTTGGTCAAGGACATAGTCTCCACCATCATCTGGCTCTTGGAAGTGTGCCAGATACATTTTGTTCGGAGGCTTTTGTCAGAGCCATCTCACATGGATTACATTTACTCTGAGGCTCAGCTCAGCTAGCTTATGCACGTGGCAGTGAAGGCTGGTGTGGGCTGACTCCAAGCAACATGTGAGGTTTATTTCTATTATTTAGGGCTCACAGAACACCCCTAGAGACAAAACATCAGAAACCACATTCCTACTCCCACAAATGAGTCTCTACCTCACCATCTCTGTATCGGAACTTAGATTAACACGTCCATTGTACTCTGACCATTTATCATAGTCAATGTATTCACACAAATGAATTAAGGGGGAGTGAGCAGGCTGGGTGAAAATATGTTAGCTTATATTTTCTAAAAGCAGTTGACCAGCAAACAACCAAGATAGTGTGTGTGTGTGTGTGTGTGTGTGTGTGTTGACTTGGCTACAGCAGTGAATTCATAGGAAGAAAGTGTGTGTGTGTGTGTGTGTGTGTGTGTAAAGACTTAGGCCTAAGAACATTTATGACGATGGAGTCTGCTACAGAAACAATTAGGGAAATGAAATGCCGATAAACCGAGGACTGGTCACAAAGGCTATGCTAGACTGGACTGCTTATGTTTCCCCACTAAAGTACACTTTATGCTAATCACAGTCTCCTACAGTAAACTCCCCAAGAGCAAGGTCTTTACTTGTCACTCTCACTGTTGTCTGAACCGCTGTATGTAAGCTGGCACATTATAGACACTGATAAGTATTGAAATATGCATATAGGGTGTGTAGAATATAATTTCATTTTTGTTAGGGGAGAACACTTGAATTTCTAGAAATACGGCTATTAGTATTCATACTGAGAGCAAGGGTCAGAAACCCGCAGATCCTGGGCTAGCTAAATAAAGCCTTTGGAACACAACCATACATATTATCTCTGTGGTAACTTGTTCGCCACAAGAGCAGAGTGGTCATAAGACTGTGGCCCACAAAGCTGAAAATACTCACTCTCTGGCCCCTGAGAGAAAAAGTTTGCTGCTGGCTGAAGCTCTACAAGATGGAAATTCTTTCTGAGTAATCAACTTCACACAGACACATAAATATACACAAGTATGCAATATATATATATATATATACACATATATACATACATACATATGGGTATGATATATAATATATATGTATATGTGCACGCAGCTATGGCATTTTTTTCTGATTAACATGTAGTACTTTTATGGCCACAGAAAGTTAGGTTTAATTTTGCAGAACCATTAATTAAAGAACGAAAGAAGAAAGGGAGCTACATTCTCATATTCGTCAAGACAGAAACTGTCCACTGTCAGGGCAAATGCTCACAATGGTGTTGAGTATTATGACTCTGGTTTAATACCGTCTACATAAACATCTGGAAAGGAATATGCAAAGTGTCTCATGCCTGCATCTTGTGAGGGATCTATGAATGGCTTTCCTGTTATTTTACTTCTTAGATCTTGAGTGTACTTTCTGAGTTCCTAAGCATGCCTTATTTTTGCACTAACACAACAAAGAAAATATGTACTATTGAAGAAAAGGTCAGAGCAAAGGAAACATCAGTCTACATTGGTAGTGGCGGTATCTCTGCCAGCATTTGACCAGATAATAAACTCAAGAGCTCAGAGTGGTCTCTTTGCACTGTCCGCTAAAGTGGGACCATGGCCAAGGTGGCAGGGTTAAAGTCTGGGGTGATGGTTTTCCCTTATTTCATGTTCCTTAATGATAGGGTGGAGGATGGGTGTTTTTCTTTATATATTAAAACATGTTTGAAATAAACCTTCTCAAAACACAACTTAATTCCTTCAAAAGCATAGCTTACTAGTCTAGTGAGGCTAGGAAATGCCTTGGGAGTGTTTTCTGCCTTGGCAGCCAACATGTGTAGTGCCTTCCTGCTCTAGCTGTGGTTTCTTCCCAAAGCCCGGGTGATAAAGGTTTGTTCCCTAGTGTGGTGCTCTGGAGGAGGAAGAGGTGTAAAACCTTCCTGAGGTGTGTGGGGCTGAACAGGAGAACTTGTGGTCACTGGGGCTGTGTTCTTGAGGGGGACACTGGGACTCTGGCTCCTTTTCTTCTCCTATTTTTGCTTCCTGGTCATAAGGTGCATGACATTCCTCTGCTATGCAGTCTTGATTGACACGATATCATACCATTGGCCCAAAGTAATGAAGGCAATAATCATAACTAAAACCTCTAAACTGTGGGCCAGAATAACTTTTTCCCTCTATGAGTCCATTTTTATAGGTTTTGTAATAAGAGGGCAACTTCAAATCTCCTTGACTTCAGTCCTAGCTTCCTCCAGGGTCTCCTAGTTTCTCTGCTTCCAGTATGGGTTGGGGCAGGTAGCATCCTCAGGACATCACTTTAGTGTTGAGAAGCAGTGGCTAAATGGCCCAGCCTATAGGCCTTGGGTCCTGGAGAGAAGACGCCCAGCACCATGGAAGTTCATCTTTTGTTATTTTTTTCCCTTCCTTTGTTCTCTCCATGTCTCTGCCATACTGCTAGGGGAATGTCCTCCCAAATGAAGCTCCAGCACCAAGACACTATTGTTTCAGGCTTTTTTTCTTTAGAAGTCAAACCAAGGCAGCTCAAATTACAACACAGAATCCCAGAAAATGGACATGGATGGTATCCAATAGAGCTCATTGGTCTGCAGGATACAATACTTATTCTACAACTATTTACTGGACATCTTCACTACGCCACACACATGCTGAGTATGTAAGAGCAAATTAGAAGGACAAGATGATAACACTGTATCATGTAGTGACTATGCAGGCTATTCTGTAAAGGCACAGGAAAGGTAGGAAAATATAGGGAGGGTTAGACCCACCCAGAATTAAAAAAAACTGTTTATCCTGGACCCTCACATAGGAGTTAGCTAAACAGTGTGGACAGGCTATGATGTTCCTTCCACACACAAAGGTTGAACAAGGAGGTGGGCATTTGTTGGGCTGATTAACTATATAAATGAAGTCTGAAAACTTCAGAAAGTATATAGCCAGCAAACGTTTCCCCCTTTCACCTCACTTTTATTAAACATCCCAAGAGTTGAACAAAGCTTGGTTACGGGCAGGGTATTAGTTACTGAGAGGCCCAAAATTTCCATTAACATTTAAACATAGCCTAGAGAAACATAGTTGCAACCAGAGGCACTGCAGGATGGATTCTACTCCTGGTGTCTGGAAATGAGTGTGGCACCAAAAGAAATGCAACTTCTTTCAAAACTCAAAGCTTCAGGCTCACAAAGATGTTTCTAGAAATGGTTTGAAGAACTGCCAGCCAATTCTCCTCAGAGTAGCTTCAGTGGAAGCAGATGATACTAGGCTCATCAGTAAAGCACGTCCTTGCACCCGAGTTTGATGGGGGATGCCCTTCTGTATATGTGTTTCTTTTATTGGTTGATGAATAAAACACTGATTGGCCAGCACCCAGGCAAGAAATAAAGGCAAGGCTATGAGACAAGGAGAATTCTGGAGAGAGGAAGCAGAGAGAGGCCACCAGGAAGAGAAGATAGGATGCTCCAGGAGTTCTCTAGTAAGATAAGGCCAATGTAGAAATATGTAGATTAGTAGTTATGGGTTAATAATTAAGAGAGAGCTAGCCAGTAAGAAGCCCTAGCCATTGGCCAATAGTTTATAAATTATACGTCTTTGTGTGTTTATTTGGGGCTAATTGGCTGTGGGAACAGGCTGGAAAGAAAGAGTTTGGTCCCTCGAAACCACTTTAAAAAGCTGCTCTCAGTGACCCACGTTTGTAACAATGGCCAGATTTCCATCTGAGGAAGGCAGATCCCCAGAGGCTTGCTGGCTTGGCTGTGGCCTATTTCACAAGGTTCCAGGCCAATGAGAGACTCTATCTGAAACAAAAAGTGGAAGGCACCAGACGAGAGTGACACTCCCAAAGCTTCAGGACACACAAACATTTCTCTATACTTTGAATGAGCTTAACTCCTTCCACAGCATGCGCACGTCTGCACAGTGTGTCCATGCCAAGAAAATACTCTACGAAGCCATCTTTGGCACTTCTGTCTTATGATCGATGGCCCTTTTCCTTGTAGAAATCTTGTATAAGATTCGCTTCGTATTTTTATTATTCTCGCTGCATTCTAATTCTTCAAACATTCTAGCAAATTATGGATCCTGGTTCTACCACAGAATCGTTTAACTGATTTAATAAGCTCAGTCTAATTATTGCATTTCATCTTTGTATTAGGGTACAGCAGTGTCTGAGCTAGCTGGCAGGAGCTTAAACCCTCAAAAAAGGAAAAATAATGAGGGCAGGTAATGCAGGACCCAGTGCGGTTTGTTTTATAGCAGATATTATTCATAGGAAGACAAAGGTATAGCTGTATGCATGTTTTAATTAAGCAGTTCATTCATAAAGTGTGTGCATGAGCCAGTCACTGTGAAAGAGAGGAAGGCAGCTTAAACACAGGTTCTGAGAGCAGCATCCCCTTCTGGGACATGAAACACAAAACTCAGACGATCTGTATTGTTGTCCTTTAGTATCTCTAGGGCTGGTTCTTAGCATCTGTAAGAACAAAGGCCTCTGCTATCTATTATAAAAAACAACATAGTATTTACATGCAGTCCACACACGTCCTTCCCTACATTTCTCACTTATTTAGACACTCTGATTGTGTTAGCTAAGCTGATCTGAAATTCCTTAGCTCAAATGATTCTCCTGCCTCAGTGGCTGGGTCTGTAAGCATGTATCACTGAACTGGACTTGATTCTACCTCTTCAAATCCTCTCTAGATTACTTGTGACTCCATATAGTGACATTGCTATGGACACAGTTTGAAAACATATTGTTCAAGGAATGATGACCAGAACAAAAGTCCATATACATGCAGAGCACAGACGTGATTTCTTTTTTGTCAAGTATGTTTGTTCTATATTTGGTTGCATGTAAGAATTCCGAACTCATGCACACAGAGTGCTCGCTATATATTTACACTATGGTTTCATTACTTTATGTTCCTGTGATCCAGGGCATGCCAATTAACCAATTCATTTCCCCTTGTGTTGCCTCTGTGTGTCGCTATTATACTGTACCTGTCTATAATAACTCACAGCAGACACAACCATCTATCTCCTATCAACTTGTCCATTTACTTATCCAATAGATATTACAATTTGTTATAGCTTTCTTCATCAAATTATAAGGTGCATGAGGACATGCTTGGTGCCTGGCCTTGTACTTGGCTTACCATAAAGTACCAGTAAATGTTTGCAGAATGATAAACAAGGGAGTCCATGATCCTCTATCAAGAAGTATGGCTCCTTTCATTTTCCTCTAGCCTTTCTCTGCAGAGATTTCCATCAGACATGTCCGTCAAATACCATTTGTTGGAAATTCCACAGTTTTATGTCCAGATGGTGCTAGACAAAGGGAAGACGTGCTGGCATGTCTGGGATTTACAGTGCCAGATGACAAGCCAACTTGCTGTATTATTCATCATAAAATGCCATTGGCCAGCACATTGACTGCTGTCAGCAAGCTCCATGCTGGTCAAGTGGAGAGGCTGTTTCAACAGAAGCCGTGGCATCGCTATAGAAATAGAGAGACACGCTAGGAGGCTGAGAGGTAGAGGGTGAGGCATTTCTCATTGCTGCTTTGGCTTTTCAACCCTGGGCAAAGCACTTTACCCCTCAGTGTTACCCCTCCTTGCTTATTTTTTCATGCAAACAGAACATGCAAATTGTCCTTTGTCATTACCAACTCTGAGAACACACAAGAATCTTCCAGTAAGCTTTTAGAAACCATTTCTTCCAGGCCTATATGTTTGCAAACTTTTTCAGTGACGATCCAGAGACCTTTGGTAACTTTGTAGGCTTTGTGATCTGTCACAACTACTCATCCTCTGCTCTGCCACTGTGCTGACAAGGCTGCAACCGTCATGCAAAGTGGAGTGGGTCAGAACCAGCCAGGCTGCTGATGGACCACCGCTGGCTGGCCACTGCCTCCTCGCCTATCTAGACCATCTATGCCTCCTCGCCTGGGGATCAGTTTTCTGAGGATATGTGAAATCTGTGGTCAGTGACTGGGAAACACTAGGTTAGAGGGTGGTTAAGGGTGCCTGAGAAAGAGTGTGACAAATGACTGCTCCCACTCAATTACTTTGATAGTCTTCCAAATGAATCACTTTGGGGTATGGTCTTTTGATTTCTGAAATGTTTGCTCTCAAAATTCAACTCTACAGAAAGTTAAAATATGCCATTGTGTTTATCTGTAAAGGACTTCTCTATGTGGTCGCCCCTGTTAGTTCTTTGTAAGTGACAATTCCATCACTCTGTCACAAAGTTTAATTTTTATACTATCTCTGTCAAGAAATAAAACAACATAATGCAGATGGGCCTCTGGTTTACGAAAGTAGAATACAGGAACTAGGGAGATTGTCTGGTACATAAAAATGCTTGCTGTGCTAGTATGAGGCCC
Source organism: Phodopus roborovskii (assembly GCF_943737965.1). Classification (NCBI taxonomy): domain Eukaryota; kingdom Metazoa; phylum Chordata; class Mammalia; order Rodentia; family Cricetidae; genus Phodopus; species Phodopus roborovskii. Next base: position 1,612,948 of record NW_026126576.1, read on the forward strand.
TGAACTCAAGCCCTAAGGATATACATCAAGAAGTCAGGCCTGATGGCATGGGCTCATCATCCCAGTGCTGAGGAGGAAGAGGAAAGCAGATCCTTGGGGCTTGCTTCTCAGTCATCCCAGCTTCCTTGGTAAACTCCAGGCGGGTGAGAGGCCATGTTTCATAAAGCATGGTAGACAGTGCCTAGAAAATAATACCCATGGCTGACCTCTGGCCTACACACACAAACACACACACACACACACACACACACACACACACACACGAGAAAGGAGAATGCAAAAAGTATAAAATTCTAAAACAGAGTGATGGATTTTAAATAGTGTTTTAGCTGTGACTTCCTCTGTATAGAGGACTCTCTGTACTTCCGAAAACCCAAACTGTTGGTTATAGTACAATCTGATTTTCCAGAACAGCCCTGGTTTTTACACATTGTGTCTATCTGTACTCTCAAAAGTTTCTCATGTAGGAGCTGGGGAGTGGTTCATGGCTAAAGTGCTTGTGATGCAAGCACGAAAGCCTGTGTTCAGTACCACGGAACTGACGAAAGCCTGAGTTCAGTACCACGGAACCGATGAAAGACTGAGTTCAGTACCACGGAACTGACGAAAGCCTGAGTTCAGTACCATGGAACTGACATGAAGCTGGGAGTGGTAACATGTTCAAAATCCCAGTGTCCCTGGGGAGACGGAGGGCAGAGATAGGAGGGTCTGCAGCATCTAGCAGGCCAACCAGCCTGGAAAACACAACTGCTTCAAACAAGGAGTGTCACCTGAGGTCATCTTTGACCTGCATATATGCAAGATGGCACATACACATACACACATAAGCACACATATTTTAAACACACACAGCCATCTTTCTTCTTTCTCACGGGTGATCCCCATGGAAAAGTCAAGCTGATTGCTCTACTTAGTTTATACTTACTGAGGAATGGGTATTGCTCTTAGGCTTTATTCCTATCACCTCGATTGACCCTCATAATATTTAGGTGACACCCTTAATGTTGCATTTTCCCGAGACAAAGAGTTAAGGAAAAGTATGTTTGGGGACAGATTCTCATATAGCATTGATAGGGGATTGAAGAGCTGAGCTGAGAAGGTAAGGAAGCTTCAACAAGCTTCAACATGTTGCATTCATTCCTATGAAGGTTACCATTGGGAATGCCTGGGTTTCAACCTCACTGGAGTCTTCTTGACACATAGCATGACGAAACCTTGGTATTTTCCACAGAAGGACTAGGAAGCTGCAATCTTGTCTACAGTTCAATACCTCAGTAGTGAAGCTCCCTCCTGAAGAGTGTCTGGCCTGTTCTATCTTCAAAGGGCACTTATTCCTATGGCTAGACAGAAGGCCCACTGAGTTTGGTGGTGTGCATGAGAACATTCTAGAGACAGCTTCCTCTGGGGAAGGCCCAGGGGCCTGTCAATCAGTCAGCTCTAGGCAGACAGAGGTTTAGACAGGTTAGGTCACTGTCTCAAAAATGCTTAACTGGTGAGTGATGGTAACCAGACTGAGGCAGCCATTCTGACTTTTCAAGGTGTACCCTCAGCCACAGCACAGCCCTGCCAGAGCCCACACCCAGCCAGGTACGTTTCACCCTGGGTCTCAGCACAGATGTTGCCTCTGGCCTGAGGAACTCTGATAATGTCTTACAACATTCCCACAGCCACACAGCTAGGTCACCACAGCCTCAGCATTAGCCTCCAGCAGAGGTCCCTGTGGTAGGAGACTTCTGGCCTCCAAAGAAATGACAGATAAGTACTGACACACCCCACCCCACCCCTACCCCCAGCACTCTTAAGAGCACAGTGAATTAACAAAGCCACCTCCTAGGTATCTCTCTGAGACCATGCCATCAGCTTGTCACTAAGCAATGACTGGCTTCCTTACACATAACATGCATGCCTGTATTCACCATCTTGCCTGCCCTACTCACCACTCTATCATTTACCTTTACTACTGCTAGGATTCAACCCCACAGCAAACGGATAGCGATGACATTTTTACTTTGCAACAAAACATTATTCACATACAATAAGTTTTGGTAAATGCTGACATCTACACTTGCATTCAGATCTAGAATAAGTAAGACCAACACTCCACACAGGGCCTCTTCCTACTCCATCACCCTTCAGGGCAACCTCACTTAACCTAGACCTTGTAAGTGAAATCACAGTCTTACATATAAGCCTTGACCATGGGCTGTTAGACAGACAGCCTAGGGTAGGCCTTGCCCTTCCAGATATACTTTAAGGATTCCCCACACTTCTAGCACAGAAGTGTGGGGGATAGCACAGAAGAGAAAGAAATCCCACAAAGGGCAAATACTAGTCTTTAAGGTTTGTTGTCAAATGCTTCTCTTTGCATGACATGTGAGGCATGACTTGAGTACCTTTTAAACTGTGACTGGGGCTGGGGGTCAGGATGCCCTTCGGGTCACAGCTAAGAAGCAAGAACCCTAGTGAGGTTGAGTGGTAGCTTGAAATGACAAACCCTGCCTGGAAGGCTGGGATTTCAACTTGACAGCATCTAGCCTCACTCTTGGCTCTTTCACAAAATATCCTACTTACATTTATCTGAACAGAAATCCTACAAATTTAGTGGCCATGATTCTGAGGAAGGCCCAGAAGCAGATACTGGCTCATGAATGAAGCATAAGTCAAACGGGTAAGAAATTATGTCCGGGAGGGCTCTCTTCACAAAGAAATAACCGACCTGCCTTATGACAGCAGCTTGGGAATGCTTCCTCCTACAGCTCCACATGGAGGAAAGTCTCGGGCTACTGCAGAAAACCCCAATCACCCTGCCTAGGAGGCAGGCTGCCGGAACAGTGCTCTGAAGAGAGAGGGAGCACCGCAGACAGGCAAGCCTCACCTGATTCATTTGGAAATGCAAACGTTCATTTTACTTAAAAATGTTTATGGAACAACTACTACAAGAAGACTCTGCCATTTCGATTCTGAGGTTACAGCGCTAAAGTTGGCTGAGTCACTCATTAAATGCTTTGCTAATTCGACTACAACTGTGGCTCATAGTAATTTTATTTATTTATTTATTTGTTTGTTTATTTATTTATTTATTTATTTATTTATTTATTTTGAGTTATGGTATCAGTATGTAGCCCAGGCTTGCCTTAGACTCATGATCCTTCTGCTTCAGCCTCCTGAGCTCAGGGATTCCATGCAGACACCACCCCAACTGGTCTCATTGCAACGTTATGATCTGTTTGCCTTCTTCTCTGCCCCTCAGTCCCCATTGTGACGGGAACAGAAAGCGCATGCTGGGCTAGCGAGAAGTTCTCTGGCTAGAGAGCAGATGCATTTACTGGCCTTTCAGAGGCTATCTTGGCAATCCACTGGCTTGGCTTGTGAATATAGGCAGTGTCACATGGTCAGTGCTACTCCACAAAGAATATCAGGGGGACCAGAAGGCAAGCGTTTCTTGGGTCTGATTACTAAACTGGTGAGAGTCGGAAAAGGGTTTTATATAAAATGTGAAACTAGGAGGCTGTCAGTAAAGTGCTTGTCTTACAAGCATGAGGATTCTAGTTCTGGTCCCACAGTCCATGTGGGAGAGAAAACAAACCAAACCTGAGTGTACCTGTGATCCCCGCACTGGTAAGGCAGAGGCAGGCAGATCCTGGGGCTCCCTGGCTGACCAGCCTAACATACTCAATGAGTTCCAGGCCAGTGAGAGGCCCTGTCTCAAAAACTGAGGTGAATGGCACTCAAGGGTGACATCTGAGGTTGCCCTCTGACCCTCACATGCATATGCATACATACATTCCTGCATACACATAAGCATATATACTCATGCATGTACACTTGTACACACACATACAAAACCCATGAGTCTGAGACTGGCAGGGAAGGAAGTCTGCAAACATTTTAAATACGGAGATGCACTGTGAAAGCATCTCTGTTAGTACGGAAGAAGGGAAGACCAACCTGAAACTAGACTGTCACTATTTGGCAACTGTGAATGAGGTGACGGACCCACCTCTGCTGATACCATAGACTGACCGCTCCATACACAGGCCTCCTGAGAGAATAACACACCACCCTTACAAATTAGTCTCAAAAAGGAAAGGTTGATCCACTTACCAAAACCCAACAAACAAAAGAACAGAGGGAATCATACCACAAGGATGATGTTAGCTAAGTCCAGACAGTGAGAAATCCTTCAGGACAAAAACCCAACTTAGATAGCGAAGGAATATCTAAACTGCAAGGAGAGAGAAAAAAAAAGCAAAAAAACCCAAAATCGAATGGCAAAGAAACCTCTAGAGCGAAAAGAGACTTTACAGACATATCGACTAATGCCAATAGTTTGACCTCAACTCAAACAATATGCAGAAAGAAATAAGAATCTGTTACAATTTATGTTTTTATTATGCTTTCAATATATTGTCTGAATAAATAAATTATGCATATAGTACTAGAGACAATTAAAGTTTACCATTGACTGGGTTTTTAAGAGGAATCAACAAAATAACCATTACCAGAGTCCCGAATCCCTTTCTGTCCTAGTCTACACTGCCTAACTCCAGGAGTAGAATATGATTCACTTGTTTAAAAAAAAAATGTCACAGCACAAAGCAATCCTGGCCAGGGCTGCTTCAGGTATGGGGACAGAGTCATAGCCCAGGACTTTCTGTTGCAAATTCTCCAAAGAGGGGTATTGGCTCCTCTCTGATACTGAAGAAGCAAAGCAGCCCACACCCTGAACCTGCTGGCACCTGCACACTGAGTTAAGCAATGTGAAGAAAACCAGGTATCCAGGCCCAAATCTACCCCCACAAGTTCTAGTCGTCCCACCAATTCCCTAAAGGCTGTAAACCATTCTGAGCACAGGGCAGAGTTTCTGATAAGAGCTGCTGCTCTGTGCATTCTATCTGGGTTCAACACTTACATGCATGGGGTGATGTTCTCTACCTGGTATTTGTTTATTTTTATTTTATATGTATAAACATTTTTTTTTCCTGCATGTATGTCTGTGTACCACATGTGTGCCCTTTATCCTCAAAGTCCAGAAAAGGGCATTGGATTCTCTGGAACTGGAATTACAGATGGTTGCAAACTGCCATGCAGATGCTGGGAACCAAATCCAGGTCCTCTGCAAGAACAGCCAGTGCTGTTAATCATTGAACCATCTCTCCAGCCCCCTCCACCTACTTGTCCTTCTGTTGATTTGAATTACTTTTCTCTTGAAAGTTGTTTAACAATACAGACAATTGAAAATACATCCATGTAAAACAAAGAGAAAAACAATTTTCAATTCATGGGCAGTTACGTTTTGCTCATACCCTACTGCTATCGTTTGCTTTTTTGCTGCTGTGAGGAAGCACTGACCAAAAGCAAGCAGAGGACAAAGGGGTCAATTTGACTTACAGTTCATTGCCAAAGGAAGCCTAGGCAGGAACTTGGAGGGAGAAACTGAAGCAGGAACCTCCCCGCCACAAAAAAAAAAAAAGCTGCAAAGCTGCTCTCTGGCTTGCTTAGCTATCTTCCCTATGCAGCCTAGGTCCACCTGGTCAGGGCGGGTGTCTCCCAGAGTCAGCTGGGCCTTCCTTCATCAATTAGTAATTAAGAAGATGCCCCCACAGACATACCCACAGGCCAATCTGATGGAGGAGATTCTCTTCTTCCCAGGGGCATCATGTTGACAACTACATGCTCCTTCCTATTTCCCACTATTCTGAAGCAAATCCACAATATATGCCTCTTTCATTCACAAATTCCCCCAGGTCTTTTTTATAATGTTTTCTTGTGTAGAAGATGTTGTCTATTATTCATGTCCCCACCTGATATATTGGTGGTGTTAACGTCTTAGTCTTTCCCTCTTGCAGCCCAAAGTATAGATGCCATCTAAAGCCCAAAGGCAAGTCTGCTTGCTCACGGGTAATTTAATTCCCTTGCCAACAACACGGTCAGAAATACTATTTAATACTGGCTGTTGCAATACCAACAGGACACTATGGTGAAGAGAGAAACTTCTAGGCAATTTTCTGTCCCCTATGAGGAAACCACAAAAAACCTGTATCCCTGGATGTGATGCTCAGAACCAGAATGGCTGGATTTGCTATAGGGACCATAATAAAGTTAAAACCAAGGATGGCACAAGACAGCGGAAAGCAGGTCCCTTGGTGAATCCAGCAGTCAGAAGGACTGCCCGTCCCCCTTCAGTGTGCTCCACTGTCTCAGCCCATTTTAGCCCTGGGATCTGTCACTTCTGCTGAAAGTATTCACTTTTATTGCTACAGAGTCTAAGAGCTGTTTGGCCTGAGTTTCAAAAACTAAGGAATCATAGCTCTAGAGAGATGGCTCCTTAGGTCAAACGGTTGATAGATAAGCCTCGTCACCTCAGTGGTCCTATAAAGCCCATGTGAAGTGGAAAGGAGAGAACCAACTCCCCAAAGCTATCCTCTGGCTTCCACATGCATGCCATGGCACGTGTGTCCACACATATGTATTCAAATGTGCACACACTAATGATAATAAAATGGAGAGAGGCACATGGAAGAATCAGAACTGGATGCTGTATCAAATCACTCAAAGATGAAACAGCTTAGACCGATCAGAAGTAGGCGTGTGGGTGGCATGCACAGGCCTGACTAGGCTAAAGGAGCTTCACAGCCATCACTCACAGTTTTCACTCCACCCTTAGCATTCAGCCTTCATCTTCACACCACAAACAGCTGTTCCCGCTCCCACCAGCACACACATTCCCACACTGGAGAAGACATTTGTGCTCATGGTCATTCAGCCCCTTCAACGACGTTAAAGCGCAGAGAGGAGTTACACACACCTCACCTCACTGGCCAGACGTTAGTCTCACATGGCCTGCAGGGGAGGCTGGAAAGTACAGTAGTTGTTCCGGGAAGCCAGGGGCCAGTTCTGATACTTTGAGGAAAGAGAGACAGTAAGTGTGGACATAACAAGCAGCCTCAGCTGGAAAAGAAACACGGAGGGGTAACTTGATTTGGCTCAACCCAGAATGTAAAGAAAACTTTAACTGTTCTTGAGAATCCCCCTAGTGATTCGCCAAGATCAGCTTACGCAGAGGTAGGTGCCTCATGCTGTTGTGTCACTTCTTTCAGAGTAGGTTCTAGAAGGGTCCTGATAGTTGCTACTACCTTGTTAGCCTAGTTCTTATCTAGTTAGTGTTAAATTAGCAATTGAGCATTGCCAACTCCTTTCACTTCTAATGTCTTTTTGTCATGGCCCAAGGATGATTTAATTATAGTGTGTTAGCTAATCACTGGGATCTGCTGTTACAAGATTCTTATTAATTAAAGTAATCCAACTTATGCAAAAATAAAAATAAGGGCAGACAAAAAGGACTAACAGAACCAGCAGGCACACGATTCTAAGGCCAGCTGACTTTGCTGTAGATGAAGGGTGTATATTATCAAGGTCTAAACAAGACTTGTATGTGCTGTAAGCAGGTTCTAAATGATGCATGAGGAACCAGCAAAGCCAGTTTCTTTTTCCGTGGTCCCCTCAGGGTCAAGTACCATGTTTCAATTACAATTTCTCCAAATTGCTTCATTGTGGCACATGCTTCAAATTAATAGCAATAGAGCCCAGTTCTCCGTGGGACAGAGTCAGAAAATCTAGTTCATAGGTTTGTTGAAAGATGCCCTCAAGATACCCAGCTGCAAAACACATTAAAGACTTGGAGATGATGGGAATATTTCTGATCAGTATTCCCCACAGAGGCTACTTTAGGAGAAAACAAGTTTATTATTTATAGTAGCAAATACAATTTCTCAGCTCAGCCAAGGCAGCTTCCTGCACTTTCATCAGGAGGGTATCATCGTGCAGACCATTATGGAAATCATATTCACATTCACAGGCAAGTCTGGGGGTTGGTCAGGATGTACATGTCTTCCTGGGTCTGCAGGGAGGTGCCAGAATGAGTCTTGTCATTTTGAGGCACGTTGGTCACTGGGAAAAGATTTTTCATATAAAGACACCATTTGCAAGTCCCACTTCTAGTGAGCAGTTCAGTTTCAAGAGAAGGTCTCAAAGTGACTTGCTGTGGGTATGGATCAAATGGCCATGGCCTGACCAAACTGGCAGTAGAAAGTTCCATTGACTATAAGACTTATCAAGGCTGGTGGCTGCACTGTTGAACATGGGAGAGGGTCTTTCTTTTTGTTGGAAACTTGGCAATGCCCTCCATAATGATTCTTTCAAAGAAGCAAGAGCAGTTTGGAATCGAACCTCCAAATTGGGATAGGGAGTTAACACACCCTGATTCCACGCCCTATGATTCTAAGCAGAAGACGAAGACAGAGGATATTTCCATAAAGGGTTGCAAGTGGGTGGAAAACCGTTAGCCTTTTTCTCCAGGAATAAATTGCTGGGTCAGAGCAGAACAGCAATGGTTAAGATATGACCTCTGCTTTCTCTGCTGTGTCTCCCTCCTCCTCCTGTCTTCCACACAACAGAAATGCATATCCCTTACCCTATCCTAGGACTTTTCACAGGGGTAAGGGAAAAGTGTTTATCTAACTGGAGGCTAAAAATCCATTCCAGTCATTATTCTCAAATGTGGGCTTCAAAGTCCATTTTCAGAGTTAGAGTATAGTAAAGACCACTTTGATATCAAGTTAAAGCTGTATTAATCTAGATTTCTCACAGCCAACTTCTTCCCTAAAATCCTGACAACAGGCCTGGTAGTGCACACCTCTAATCCAAGCATCAGCAGGCAGAGGCTGGTGGCTCTCCATGAGTTCAAGGTCAGCCTGAACTACTTAGTGAATTCCAAGCCAGCCACAGCGGCATAATGAATCTGTCTCAAAAAACAAACAAACAAAAACTCAGCAAAACAAAATACAAACACACACACACACACACACACACACACACACAAACGCGTGTGCACACGCACACACATGTATCTCAATAAAACCATGACATAATCACAATGACTAAATAAATGCATTCCTTTGGAAGCTGGAAGGTGAAACTTGGAGAAATCAAAAACAAAAACGCAGCACTGGGCCCCAGAAACCACTAACATCCACTCATTTGTTTCTGCATGCATGTTTCTCAAAGACATTCCTGCAATGCCAAAGTACAATTGTTTTAGACTTTAGTTTGCTTTCTCAGGTCAGGTGGTAGATAGGGGATGGGGGTGGGGGTAAGGGTAAATGCTGCAGGTAGTATAACAATATAAAACATTCTAAAGAGGCTAGAGGTTTGACTCAATGGCAAAACACTTGTATCACATTTGTGAGGACCTACTTTCTGTCCCTCCCTCCCCTCTCCTCCTCACCCCAAACTACCCCCATGCACTCCTCAGAAAGGGTAAGTCCTCCCATGAGGAGTCAATAAGGCCTAGCACATTCAGTTGAGGCAAGGCCAACCTACCAGGGGTGCCCCAAACCCTGCATGGGCTAGGCCCTTTACATGAGGACCTACTTTTAATCCCCAACACTGCAAATGAGTGAATGAGTGAGCAAGCTGATAAATGAACGAATAAACACTCCATGAAAGCATCACTGCTGAGTACTTTCCCTGTGGCCCTAACTAAGAATATCACAGAACTGGGTAAACGGGGAATTACCGGCCTTAGCCCTGGAGACATCTGGAGTGTGTCTGTGCTACACTTAATGATCAAAATACTCCCACAGGTACAGTCTGGGAAGATGGCTAATAGGGAGTGTGAAGGAGAAAGGGAGAGAAAGAAAGATAGAAGGAAAGAAGGAGGAACAGCATTAAAGATGAAAAACAGGAAAGCTAAGGCATTCTGATGTGGGACATAGCTTTAAAGTCTTTCTTGAGAAATCAAAGTGTCCTGCAAACATTTCACACAGTGAAGATTGTTGGGTTTTTTGTTTTGTTTTGCTTTTTTCTGGAAGCTTCTTTATTACAGAATGGTTCCATCAGGAGCACAAGATTCAAAGCTTTTACTAATGTGTTTGCTTGTCTTGAGATATGTTTATATCGTGTATGCCAGGCTGGCCATGATCTTCCTGTCTCAACCTCCCAAGTGCTGGGATTGATCATAGATAGGCATGAGTTATCACATCCAGCAGAAACAAAAACAAAACAAACAAACAAAAACACTTTATATCAGCATTCCATGATGTGTATAAAGGGCAAGAGGCATAGCTTTTGCCCAGGAACTGTTAAAATATGGAGGCACTGCCTGAGATGACCTCAAGTAGTTCCCACAAGGACCTTAAATAACAGTGTGTTCCAGTGTAAAACGACCCCTGTTCTGTTCTCTTAGACCTGAAAAACAGCTTTCGGGGGTCTCCATTTGGTATTGTTATAAACATAGTACCCATCTAACACCAGCTCTACCCACTAATATACAAAGAAAGCAGAGCCCCAGGCAGGCAGTGGAATACACATACCGCTGAACTCACTGTAGGGAGAAGTCTAGGGGTATTAAGTTTTAAGCTGGATGTGACAGATGCCTTTGATGGGAGACATGTAAAGGGTTCTCTTGAAATTCTTGCTTTACTTTATAAAAGACAGTAAATTTCAAGAAAGATAGCAAGAGTGGTAGTACCAGCAATTAAAGAGATAAAGGATGGACTCTGTCTCTAGGCAAGTCCCTGGGTCAAAGAAAGGGATCACCCATGCGTCCAACCCATGTCAGTGTGAAAGTGACAGGCAGGTCATCTGAGTGGAAAAAGTCCCTATGAATTCTAAGACCTTCGCCAGAGACACAAGAGTTCGTTGTTCATGTTTGAGTTCTGAGAATCAATACCCTTAACATGTCCTGTGCATGCTCTACACATGCAAGGTAAATGTTTTACCACTGAGGCCTGAGGCAAATTCCAGCCACGGTGTCTCACTAAGTAGCCCAAACTACCTAGAATTCTTGATCCTACTGCCATAGCCCCTAGTGGTAGGGTTACACTGTATGTGCTATCTCGCCTGGCTTCACACATTTTAGAGTCATTCTTAAGGTAAGTAAACATTTAGCCTTCAGTCTAAGAAGACTACACGAGAGCTGTGTCATTTGCCTGTGGGAAGCTCTACATTGATTGTATGTAGAATTGCCTTCCCTCCTATGCATAAAATTATGCTGGAAAATATGGACCATGTTGGGAAAGGGTCACCAAAGAGACAGTTCCCCAAACTTCATGCTGGGAAACTTCATGAGAAGAAGAAACCTGGAAACTGCTGGCAGAGCAAGAATGATGGATCACTTTGCCAACTGCTAAAAATAAAAAAGCAAGCAATGTTAACCAACCATGAACCCATACAGTTATTTTTAAAACCGACAGGAATAATATGGAAGACTTACTTTCCATTGTCTGACCTTATCAGAGGCCCTGGATGATTTTTATTTGAGAGAATTTTTTTTTTAAATAAAAGCCCATGTGAAAACATCACAATATAACCCATTAGTTTTTTTTCACAACTAACATAAACTAGTTCAAAGTAAATGCCAGTTCTATCCAACACACGAATAATGGGACAGGAATACTGCACAGTGAGGTTTCTGCCCAGTTGTTTACAGGTTGGATCTGATGGAAGTAACATTCGTGTTAACCTTTTTTCCCTTTATGCAGACAATCGTGGCAGCCATATTGACTACATATGCCTCATTCCTTGGCCCTGGTGTGTGTGTGTGTGTGTGTGTGTGTGTGTGTGTGAACACGCACGCACGCGTGCGTGCATGAATGTGTGAATATCTCTTCTTTCTCCTCATGGAACAGATCTTGACAAATCATTATATTGAAACTTTTTGAGTGATAGAAAACTAAAAATCGCCTTGGTGCATTCATTTAGCTTGTTGCAAATGTGGGGTCTCCAGGGTGGTGTAGTAGAACTTTGATTTTAATGGTGCTTGAAGACACAAACAAGTGACGAGCAATGGTGATTTAGCAGTTCAAGACCAGAATGAAGTAGCTGTAAGTCTCTACGGTCTCACTGCCAGTCAAACCCCCACGAGGCTAGATGGGGAATGTACATAAAGGCGGAGGCCTGGGGCAAGGTATCATACAGGAGTGCTGTAGCGAACACACACACACACACACACACACACACACTAAAGAGATGGAACTGCTCAGTTGATCAGTCCCATTGCCATGCAGAGATGTAGACCCTGGTTCAATTTCTGCAGCTTATCTGGAAATTTATGTTTTGTTTTCCTTTGTTTAGATATTAATATCAAACTTTTGGGTCTAATTGTCTGCAACTATCTTTACAACCACTTACGGGCCAGTAAGATGGCTCAGGGGGTAAAAGTGCTGGTGAGCTGGTGTTAAGGCTGGTGAGCTGAGTTCAATTCCTGGCCTCCATATGGTATAAGTGGAGGACAAAATCCCTCAGATTTGTTCTCTCTTCTCCACACACAGGCAGTAGTGTGAGTACACTGCATGCCAGCATAGACACGGACTAAATAAATGGATGCAATTAAAAATGGAATCATTTCAGACACTGTGGACAGAAGAAAACATTACTGCAAGCTGGATTCTCTTATCACTTTGCCATCTCTGCCTGGTGACTAACTCATTAAGGCTCAAGACTTGAACTCAGATCTTCGCCCTGGACTGTGTCAATAAGTGGATTTATGCAGAATCTTAATGCATAAATGAAGGAGGATTGCACAAAGAGAAGGAAGAGGGAGGGAGTGGCAAACACACACGTGTGGTCAGTAAATGAAGCAAGAAGTCTCAAGGAATAGTCAGGAACCCTGAACACTGAACCACTTGGCTCATTAGAAGACTCGTTTTGACCCAGGCATGGTACTGCCAGCACTTGGGAGACAGAGGCATGAATAGGAGCATAAGGCAGGTCTGGGCTGCAGAAGACCCTGTCTCCAAAACCCAAAACCCACAACAATTCTTCCTATTCTGAAGTTCGATAGAGGGCTTGTTAAGCAAATGGACAACATGATAAAGATCTGAAATGTTAAGCTGACAAATCTGTTTCATCTCATAGATGTATGAACATTTGGAAGCCTAAAACTGATATGAGGCCAGAAGCCAGATGAGGGTATCAGATCCCCAGAACTAGAGTTACAGACAGGTGTAAGGGTCCATGTGGGTGCTGGGATATGAACCCTAGTCCTTGACAAGAGCAGTTCGTGCCATTTCTCCAGTTCTATGGCATATGTTTTAATTGTGTCTCAGATTTTTCTTGTTGCTGTGAGAAAATACACCAAAGTACTTAAAGTAGAAAGTGTTTATTTGGCTCACAGTTTTAGACTATAATGTATTATTGTAGAGAAATCGAGGCAGAGAGAACTTGGAGTAACTAGTCACATGGTGTCCATAGTGAGGAGCTGAGGGCAGCTGATTAATTAATTCATGCATGCTAATGGTCAGCTCACTCTTGCTACCCTTTCAAGTCCAGAATCCCTTACCTAGGGAATGGTACCACTCACAGTGGGCAGGGGGGACTTCCCACCACAACTAATACCAGAGTAAACCACAGACATGATCGCAGCCACCTAGAAAATTGTTCACTGAGATTCCCTTCCTGAGTGATTTTAGATCATGTCAAGTTGACAGCCAGACTTAACCATCATAAATAGTAAACATGAAAGAGAAGAGCTTTACAGTAGATATTGCCTTGCCAAGAATAGTTAAGATAAAGATCATTAGTTGTCTAAAATTATTGGCACCCAGAGTAGGGCATCCTAAAGGCTTTATACCATGTCAGAAAGATGCTGATTAAAAGCAAATTCATCTGAGAATCAAGAAACACACTACAAGATCAACAAGAAAGAAGAATCCACTCAACAAAACCTGCCACAATGACCAGACACATGAGAATTAAGAGTTGGATCCTCCCACATCTCATGTCACACAGTGACGCAATAACAACAAATGGTGCATCTCAGACATAACTACATAAAACTGTTAGAAGAAAACAGTGGCAAATCTTTGTGGCATGGTGTTAGGCAACAAGTCCTTGAAGAATACATCAAAGTTCAAGCAGTGAAAGAGAAAGAGAAAAATGTAAGAAAGACTCCATGCAAACTTTAAAACATTTGTTTTAGAGGATATGGTAAAGAATGTTAAAAAAAAAAAAAAAACCTAACCTGGAGGAATATTTACAAATCAGCCTGCTGAGAAGCTCTCAGGCTTGGCTTTAATGATAAAAACTGCCAAAAGAGTTGAATAATTATTTCTTCAAATATAACATAAAAGATACTAAACATATGAAAAGAGGTTCAGCATCTTTAGGGAAACATAAGCCCATATCACAGTGAGATGAAAGCCTGTTTTGTTTATTTGAGGAGGTCTCACCAATTTAGCCCTGGTTGGCCCCAAACTATGTTGACCAGGTTAGTCTTGAAATCAACAGAGATCCATCTGCCTCTGCCTCCCAAGTGCTGGAGTTAACAGTGTAATTCATTACACCAGGCCAATATAACAATTTTAATGCACTGGAATGGAAACACTAAAAAGGCAAGCAATACGAAGTGTTGGAAAGGATGTGGCTAGAACTAGGACCTTCACACATTGCTGGTGTGCATGCAAGATGGCAGAAGGGCTCTAGAAACCCCTTCTGTAGGGTTTTAAAATATTAACCCTCGAGCTTCCCCTGACCCAGAAAACCCACTTCTATGAATCCACCAAATGATGAAAGAATGTATATGGTCCATAAGAAGACCTGAACAAAAACCACAGAAGCATATTCCTCATAAAAGAGAAAAACATGCAAGCATCCCAAATGGCCATCAACCAACAAATGGACAGATAAGATTAGAAATATCCACATATCATAATTATTTAGAATACAGGATACCTGAGAGCTACTAAAAATATTCTTGATCCATTCAGCAGTTTGTTCCCATGATTCAACTCCCCCATGTGGTAAACCCCTGTAAGGCAAATTCATATTTCATTTTAAAAGGTGATTTTATTTTGACATAACTTTTATTTCATATCTCTCAGTGGGTAGACATTTGCTTCTGGATACGGTGCAGCCATTTATTGTCAACCATTCAAACCTCACAGCTATTTATTGGTAAAATATAAAGCAATCTCTTTTTGCAAAACCTAACATTTCCATGAAAACGTGGCATCACATCCTGCTCTTGTGGTCTGCTGAAATCACAGAAAAGGTAGTGACTACCACAAGAATTGCAGCCTGTACTCTTATTAGCAATGGTTTCTACATGGAAGTATGCAAGCATTACCTGGCACTACTTGGAGGGTTAGATCACTATGTACAGCTGAGAAGACCTGTTTTAACCACGAAATTGAGTATACTTCACTGGAGACAGAAATACAGGCCTCCGACACTAAACATGCTGACCTATCAACCATTTACATTGAAATTATCCAGAAATCACAGGCAACCCTCTGCCTGAACATGACTGCCAATTTTGCAACACCTACTTGAGGCTGGCTCTCCCAATTACTCTGATCCACACTCTGTGTTTAAAAATTATAGCCTCCTCTGGTGTTTAACACACACAGCTTAGCCATCTTAGGCTCCATAGGACCTTTTGGCAGGCATGCCCAAGAATCAAGTCTTAATGCAGTAGATGAACAGCCAAACACAAGACAAGACCAGGAAAGGAGATTGCAGCAACTCGTAGGACTTATTTTTAGTCAAGTGTGTGTGGCTAGTCCATGTGGTTGGCAATTGCTCTAATCTTTATCTGTTTTGTTTTTGAGGCAGGTCTCACCGGGTGGCACAGATGGCCTAGAACTCAGGATTCCTTTTCCTCACTCTTTTGAGGGCTGGGATTATAGGTATGTGCCACCACACCTGGCTCTGATGATACAACATTTGAATTTGTTCCGAATGTCCGAGGAGGAGCTTTTCAAGAAGCAGATTGTTAAGTTAATCTTATGTTTTAAGATGGGTTTATTGGGGTGGCGGTCACCCCATTTAAATATACCAAAAGGCATTGAATGCTGTCTTATGTGGGGTACACTTTAAACGGAACAGTATTGCAGTGTGAATATAAAATGTCCCAGAGAAGTGAGTGTGTTTGGACAATTGGTCCCCAGAGTGTAGCACTGTTTGTGAAAGTTCTGGAACCTTAGGTGGAGCCTTGCTGGGGGAATGAGTCACTGGAGGCATACCTCAAGGTCTAGAGCCTGCCTACTTTTTACTCCTCTCTCTCTCTCTCTCTCTCTCTCTCTCTCTCTCTCTCTCTCTCTCTCTCTCTCTCTCTCAGCTTCCTTATTGCTGGTGCAATGTTACCAAGTGTTTCCCCCTCCTGCAGCCATGCCTTTGCTCCATGGTGATCACCTTAAACTGTGAGCCCAAACAACCCCTTCTCTACCTTCTTGTCAGTTATTCTGATCATATCCATGAGGACAATTAACGGACAAGTGACATTTAAGCTGTATCTCAATGAAACCTTTAAAAATTCATGCGCCGTGTGTTGTCTGAAGTTCACAGCACTGGTTATAGCATGTGCCACCACCCTCTCTAGTGCCTTGATGCTCTTGTCCCTGGAACGAACGAGCCCCTCGGTTACATCACTGCCTGCTCTCCATCACTGAAGTACAGCCCCAGAAAGAGGATCTGGGATTCCTTCACTCACACAGCCCTCAGTCACCACCACCCATTGTGTTTCTGTGGGGTATATAAGTATCTGCCAGTAGCTTTGGTACCTACTCCCCAGTTCACATCTGTGTACTGAGTCTGCTTTCTTGTTTACACACAAGTCTACTGTCTGTCTCCCTTACCACAGCAAACACTCTCTGAGAATGGGAGTTCTGTCATAGGTAGCCCACAGCACCGGGCCTGGGATGAGACTTTGTGGCTAAATTTCTTTTAGGTTGAATAAAACACAAACAAATTGATTGCTTCTTCCCTGGGGATGGCTTGGGGAACATAGGCAACTGTAGGGATGAGGATGTGTCTTCAGGGTGAAGTCTTCACCTAGCATGTTTGAGGCCCTGAATTCTATCCTCAGGACATACACAGACAAAATAGTATTTATTCTTCTTCAAAATTCTACTCCCATTCACCACCCCCAACACCACCCATACCAAGACCAAGTGAGAATTTCCTCAACATCTCTGACATTGGCATCAAAAAAACCTCTCAAGAACCTGATTACAGGAAAACACTCCTCTTCATCGACAGTCCAGCCCAGCTCAATGGAAACTGTTTCATAAAAGCTACAGTCTCAAGGAAAAAAGCAAGTGACAAAGGCTTGCTGGCACTTCTAATAGTGAGCATCAAAGCCGAGCCTGTCCCAGAGGAGCTGAGACAATGGGAGTCTAGGAGCCACACAGGGCTGGTCTATTTCTCAATGAGACAGCTCCAGTCAGCCCATCCCCCAACAAAAGGAGGAGCACTTGGACAAAGAGGAGAGCAGCAGAATTCACTGTGTCTGGAGCTGCCCTAAGATTTATAGCAGGCTCTGTGACAGGAGCTGCAGAGCACTGGGGCCCTTCAATATTAAATTAGTGTGAGAGGGAGAAGGAAAGGGAGCAATACAGAAAGGAAGAAGAATATACATTTTCAAAAACTAAGAAAAATAAGAGTTTTTCTTCACCTAATACTTGTTTCTTCATACAAGAGCCAATGAAGGGGTACTTGTCTGGGGTAAAAGAAGCTAGCCCTGGGTTCAATCTCTAGTACTGAATAAACATGCACACCTATAATCCTAGCACTTTGGAGGAGGAAGATCCTCTGCTACCCAGTGAGTCTGAGGTCAGTCTGGATAATATGAGACCCCGTCCCAACAAAAAGAGCTAATAGAAGCATCTAAAGCATGCTAATGGTTGATTCCCATTTGACATCTTTGACACCTATTTGGAATTAAGAAATACTTATGTAAAGCTACATATCCATTCTTCTCCATAAGAACAAAGATAGAGATAGAAATAGAGACAGAGGATCCAGGGAAGTGCCATTATGAACATAAAGCAACGAATGTTCAGTTTCTTTTAAACCTGAGAGATTGATAGCATTGACAAACAACAAGCTTAAGACAAGTGTCAAAAGACTATGTTAATTTACCTGTCAGACCACGAGAGACATCAGATCCAGAGCCCTGGATGACACAAAAGTCTCCAGCCAGCTTCCCAGGAGGAATGTATTAAGGTCAGGGGCAGTAGGGAAAGTGACTGGTGTAACTGTCTCCCGCATGAACAGCAAAGACCAGCATTGTATCTCAGAGGCCACTAAATATTTAGGACCAGGAATGTCCTCATGTTCAAACAGGAGGACATGTGGGATTACGGAAGGTCTCTTGCACCTAAGCCACCACTTCCCCCTCCTCCGCTCTACCCCCACATGTCCCCGAAAGTTCTGCCAAGAGCAAGTGTGATGTCAGCTGATCGTAGGCTTTCTTATCCTTGCAATTACATCCTACCCTGGCAGGAGATGAACCTGGCAATCAAGGCTCCCTTTCATCTCTGTCTTTTGCATCTGGCATGTGGAAGACTCAGAGCATGTGGTGAGACTTCATGCAGAAGTGAGAGACTGCAAGGTCTGCATGGAGCCCCAGTTTTGGCACCTTTCTCATGTGAGCTCAGCAGGTAAGCTGGGGCCAGCAATCCCGACCCCACTTTGAAGAAATATGGACATCAAACTGTTCTTGGCATCAGTAGCTTCTCAGTCAGTGCCAGTCCCCTTTATTTAAGATTTCTGGGATGTCTCAGTAGGAAAGGAGCTTACACACCCTGGAGACAAAGTGGCTGACCAGATGTGCATGAGGCTAGACTCAAATTAGGCCTGCGTTGCTGGTCCAGACCCTGTTTACAGGCATCTAGGTGCCCTATCATTTGGGCTTTCCCTAAGCCTCTTGACACAAGAATCAGGAGCTTGTTTCTATGGGCATCCCTAGCACACCATTTCTACATATCACAGACCAGTCTTGGGATGGTTTATATCTATATAAAGAGCTAAATGTAATTCTGTTTCGTGTTTGCAGTGACACAATGTAACAGAGCTTCAAATGAGGACACAGCTGTGATTAGATGTCACTTCAGGTGACATTACTTCTGTCCCAGGAAAAGTGAGCAGACAGTCTTTCTTTTGCACATGACTTCTGTCACCATACTTCTGGCCCGGATTGAGAAGACAGCTTTGACATGGGGCTGCCTGGATACAAGACAGAGAATACCCACATCCCCCCACACCCCTACACACACACACACACACACACACACACACACACACACACACACACACACACACACCTCTACACCCCCCCCCATGCACACATGGACAGTCCAGAACAGCCACATGTGACAAAATCTGTCTTCAGTAGCTGAGTATGTTTTATGGGTTAAAAGGATTTCAAACGGAGTCCAGAGAAGGAAGCCAACATAGATTTGGGCACAGTTTTTAAATGATGGCTCCCAATTCTAGCTCTCTGAACTCACTTCATTGTTCAGCCTGTCAGTGTCCCATGGAAGGGTGTGTGTGGGAATAACAACAGTGCCCACCATGGAGATGGCTATGAATAAATATAAAAGCTGCTGTATCTAAAGTCCTCGAGTCAGACTGGTGGCTTCTGTGGTGTCTGTAATCTATTGCTCTACACTACACCAAAGAACATCAGATAAGGCAAAACATACCCATGCCTACATTATGACTGGAGACTCCTCTTAGGGGAATTTCCAGGCTATTTACCAAAATATGGAAAGATTAGTTTCTATCACTTCACCATTTGTTTACCGAGGCATCTATTTCTTAGGGAAAAATAGTTTCATGTTTTACTGAATAAAGAAAAAAAAACTATACTGCATCTTCTTCCCAAGGCTCAGAGATCATAGTGGAAAGACTTTAAGAGCCAGAGGCACTGGGTGACTAGAAGGAAAGGGTGTCTTCAGACACAGTAGGGCTGCTGCACACATGACTACAAGGCTAAGACTGATGGAATCCCAAAAACAGACCGGATCCTAGCACAGGTCAGGTGGGCACAAAGTTCACCACTAGACATGGAGCTGTTGGCAGTTGTTAGCTTCCAGGAGAAGGAAAGACAGTTTTCTTCCAAGAGTACAGTCCTTGGTAAATGGATCACATTCCAGTGGAAGGTCACACCACCAGGAATATTTGGGTAGCACAAACTGGTCTTGATATATTTTTTAAAGGACACAAGATTACCCAAGTAAGGTAAGGAAGTGAATCTTGGAAGAGTAGGGAAGGGGAGGGTGAATATGATTAAATCACATAGTATAAAACACTCAAAGAATTAATAAAAAACTTAAGGTATCAGATGGTAACTCACTCAAACCATCAATCTACTTTTGAATATTATGTCTACAAGAATAGCTGGACATCCATTTCACACATGGACTTAAATGTTCATGAAATATACCCGAGAGCCAAGTCAGAAGAAATCCCTGCATGGGGATGGGAGTAGGCATCAAGTCCCACCCACTCCAGGTGAGGACCTATTGGCAACTGACAGCTGCTGAGAGAGACAGCCAGGTTTAAGAGTACAGTCACTGATAGGCTGGCCATGCTCCAGTGGAAGACCACACATCCAAAAACATATGAGCAGCATGAATTGGCCTACATGGGCTTAAGAGAGAGGTGGGACATGAAGTTGGGTAGGTAGAGAAGGGGGTGGACCACAGAGAAGGTGGTGGAGGATTAAACATGATCAAAACACACTGTATCAAATCCTCAAATAACTGTATAAATATCCCTAAGGCACACAGAAAGTTCAAGACAGCTTGTTCAGGAGTGACTCTTAAAGCCCGACAGCTAAATGTTATTTGGCAGAAATTAAATGGAGTGCAAGAGGGTAAGATAGCAGGACCAGGGTTTCCGACCCTAGATGACCCTAACAGTCTGCTTCAAGTGTTCAAGTAGGAGAAAGCATATTCATGGGGGGAATCTATTTCTTAAAGTCTCCATGCCTTCAGTTTTAGTTTATTAAAGGGACGAAAATATACGTAATCTTCCATCTGAACATCTGTATTTCCTTCAAGAAACAGGACTTCAAAAGAAAGACTCTCTTATTTTCCCCCTCACTGTTCTAAGTAATCTTTGGTAACATTTTTTTTTCAGGACTTGGATCTATGGCTCCCTAGATTTCTTCTCTGTTTGGATTAAAATAGTCATTAGCAGACTAGGAACATGGGCCATCCCTGGCTTTACAGAGCGGTATCATATCCTTACACCTTTGTTTTGCTCTGGCTTTGTTTGTGCTTTGCTTATGGTACAGTACTGGGATGGGTTCTCCCACCTTGTGCAGTTGAGGTTGGGACTCTTCCACGCTATAGCCCTCACTCATGCTTTAAATTAAGTGCTGATAGAAGATAACACCATGGCAACAAAGACAGATGCACAAAGGCCCCCACTGCAGCTCTGTTTGTAGTAGCAAAATGTTAGGAATACTCTAAATGTCCATCAGTATTGTCCTAGACAGATGGACCTGACACACCCATATCACAGTATGATGCATAGATGTGAAAATAGATGATATAGCTTTTTTTGTAGCAATGGTGTGATTTTTAATATATATTGACAAAATAAGAACACTACATAAGGGTGTGCCCCAGAACTGAAAGACATGAAAATACTTACACATAATCATATGCATCAACAGCCACACACACATACATTATCTCATAACTTAAATCTATACTTATTTCCTAAGAAAGAATCCCAGTGGCAGAGGCTGGAGGGAGATGTACTTTCTACCAAATACACAAACAATTCACCATATTTGTACCACACCTGTTAAAACAAACAAACAAACAAACAAACAAAAACACCAAGCCAAAAAGCATGGCTATTATGCAATTCATTTTGATTGTGGATATTAAAAAATACCATCCCATAAAAATAGTACCCATACCTTCCTGTTCTCTGTGTTCTACAATGATGATGTCTACATTGGAGTCTCCTAAAAGACGGACAGTCAGGAATCCTTTGGAACTAACTACAGCCAATGTTTCCTGAATTTCCCAATCAATGACCTTTCTCTGTTGCTACAGGATGTTGGCTTTGATGAGCCCACCTTGCAAAGTGAGCCCTGCAGATTTTGCTGTGTGGGGCATGGTCTTCACCACACACACTGCCCCCGCAGTAAAATCATCTTGTTTTGCTCTTAGAAATTGATGCATTTACTAAGTGCATTCATCTGGTGTTTTTGTTGTGTGTTTCTTTGTTTGTTGTTTTAGCCTTGGTTGTGTTAGGCAATCAACCATTGATCTATAGTCCCAACTTTAGGGGTTTGTATTTTATGAGAGACTTATTTTGCATTTTTAGCATAACTGTGTCTCATCGTTAAGATGGGTATGATAGCATCCATGACATAGCTTAACACTAGATACGCTAGGGTTAGAGGGACAGATGTTGGTAAAGTACTTGTTTTGTAAGTGTGAGGACCTGAGTTTGAGCCCTAGAACTCAAATTTAAAAGAGAGAGACAGAGACAGAGACAGAGAGAGACAGAGAGAGGTGGGTGGGACTCCATGCTTGCAATCCCTATGCTGGGGCAATACAAAAAGGCAGCTCCCTGGAACTCATTGTCTAGTCTGTCTAGCCTACATGCTGGGTTCCAGGCAAGTGAGAGAGCTTATCTCCAACATAGTAAATAAGAATAAAAAAACCAAAGTGGATGACATCTAAGGAGCCACACACATCTAAGTAGCCTCCATCTCACATAAGTATTCTCTCTCTCTCTCTCTCTCTCTCTCACACACACACACACACACACACGCACACACACGCACACACACACGCACGCGCATGCACGCACACACACGCACACACACGCACACACACACACACACACACACACACACACACCTAAATGCACTTGCATACACATAACACACAAAACCCAGCCCAAACAAACAAAGAAACTGGATGCAGTTGAAAGTTGAGCAGGAGGGGAAGAACATTTACTCAACCCTACAAACTTCCTTCCTGACTCGTTGATGTTCTCAAGATGTAGCAAAGATCAAGGCAAGCCCTATCGTCACTGAGGCCACCTGGAACCAGGTGGGGCAGTGGGTGGTCTTCCTGAGCGTGCCAGTTAGACCTCTTGTCTGTGACCAGAAAGGCCAGGAGAGGAAAAGTAGAGGTCAGGGGAATGGAGGCACAACCAGCCATCCTAGTCACCATGGCACGGGAATGTTTTTCAGGCTTGGGAAACAGCTGTCAAGGAGGTGGCTCTCTTATCTATGGCTCATTGGTTGCTGCAGAAACCAAGCTATTTGTAAACACTCCCCAGGACTCCCAGAGACTGCAGCTTAAGTTTGGTGTTCATCCACCAGCTGCCTTCCCCACAGGATCCTCCATGTAATAAAGAAAAAGTGTGAGGAGATTGAACCCAGGAGGCCCCCACAAGAGTTTGATGGCTGTGTCAGATTAAAAACCACAGCATGAGCTTCAAATTTCTAATGTTGGAAAAGTTCATCCATGGCACACTTGCAAATACATAATGATACTTAGTGTCCTCTGTGTATGAAAACTTGGGACAAAATTCAACTATGATGAGAAGTGATTCTTGTGGATGATAACCCACCTTGGAGAGATTAGTAATGGTAACATGCATTAAAAACCATCCAACTAGCCAACAAACCAAACAAACGTAAGTGAGACCATTCAGAGTCTACTGACTACTTAGAAGTCTCCAAGCATTTTCACTAGAGCAGACTATAGGCAGTTATCAGAAAATGGCATCTGCACACGCACATGGTATTTGTTTCTGTTAGGCATGTCACCGTTAGGGTGTCAATAAGAAGTGATGACATCCCAAACAGGGCAGAGTGGTGGTGATTCAGAAGGTTTCTATTGTAAATATCTCCAGGTGTGGGGAGGGATACAACATTTTGTAGTTCGTTGGCTGTCATGACGGTGACTCTGCAGATGACAAAGGACTCTACAAGGGATGTAGACTAGATGAGGCATGTACTATACTCTGAAGCCTAGACATTGAGCTCATAATCTTTGACATAGTATTTCAAGTCTAGGAAAGCATGCGAAGGAAATAATTAGAGGTGGGCAAAGACTTACTTGTAAGGATCATTCATCTTGGAAACAACTTAAACATCCATCACTGAGGAATATACAAAATACATCAGGACTGGAGATGTAGCTGAGTTGGTGCAGGGCTGTACACAAAGGAAGCACCACATAAACTGAATGTGATAGCCATGGCCACTTCCTGCAGCCCCAGCCCCCTGGGGGAGGGCGAAGCAGGAAGATTAGAAGTTCAAGGGCATACTCAGCTACACAGAGAGCTTAAGGCCAAGCTGAGCTAGAGACCTTGTCTCACAAAAAAAAAAAAAATTATTATGGAATCCTCAGAAGTAAATTCTGAGTGCCCTAGAATGGGTGAACCTTTTATTTTTATATTAAATGAAATAGGACAGATAGAAAAGCCCACATGTTGCTGGATTCTACTTACCTGATACACCAAGAAAGGAAAGATGAACAGACACAGACCACAGACTGGAGGTTGTCTGGATTTGGTAGGGGTGGGGAACCAGACAAACTATGATGGCTACAGGTTTCTTTTTGGAACAACAGAATGTCGGATACACTGCTTAGAGTACACTAAAGATTGCTGAACAGTGACACTTTATATGGGTGAATCTTACAATCTATAAATTACATCTCAACAAAGCTGCTATAAAAATCATTCATCTCATTGTTGGTTTAAATGGGGGTGGCAGTGCCATAAACGACCAACAGTAGAGTTGGGCAAAGCACTGTGAACTGGTGTCATTTTGTGGGTGAGGCCAATAGGTTGTAACAGGGCACTTTACCCCAGGAAACACAAGGGGTTTGTCTATACACACACACACACACACACACACCTTTTTAGGCTTCTTGTGCAAGGCACTATTCTATGGGCCCTATAGGTGAACATGTAGTTTTCACAACAACCATAAGAAATTGCCTATGGATTTACAAATTGTCCCAAGACCCTCACTGTATGCAGTATACTGGAGCAGGAATGTACACACAGCTTACAAATCCAGTCACCTGTCATTTAAAGACAAAGATGCAGATGATTTCTTACTGTGAAAACCTTAGAAAATATTTACACAAACTAAGAAGGCTATGGAATCACTAGGCACGGTCATGGGACTACTGCTATCATTTATGGCTTACTGCTGATGGGAACAACATCAAGCCGCACATGGCAATAAATAAATAAATAAGTAAATTTTATGTTTTCTGACTTCTTTTTACACTGTTAGGACACAGAGTCAAAACTGTAACTATGCCTTAAGCATATACAACATCACCTCCAGAATAATATTACAGCAAATAAAGTTGAACTTTACAGGGAATAACATGCGCGCGCGTATGTGCATGCATGTGTGCGTGTGCGTGCATGTGTGCGTGTATGCGTGTGTGCGCGTGTGCGTGTGTGCGCGCGCGCGTGTGCGTGTGCACACGCACGCGCGCGTGCCAGTCCTAGGACTGGAGACAATGACCTCTCCCTTGTGCTGGAGATTCTTCCTGCTGCTCCTGACTCACCCTCCTTCCCGTGGGAGGTGACAGGAGAAGGGATGAGTGTTCCTTCCGTGCTCTCTCCCACTGCGGGGCCAAATCCCTGGGACAGGAGAAGGGATGAGTGTCCCTGACATGCTCTCTCCCACTGCAGGCCAACATCCCTGGCAGAAACTCTTTCCTGTGTGATTCACGAAGATGCCTAATCTGTGGTTCCAGCTGTGACTTGATACAGGCAAGCTTTGTCCCCTTTGCCCTCCGGATGCTAAAAGCCTGCCATCATTGCTGGCTTTGGCTGGTTCTTCCTATCCTATGTTAGTTCCCTGAGCCCCACCCACACATCACTGAAGTATCCATGCTGAGTCTGGTTTTATGCTGAATGATAACTTGCTTTAACTCCAAACAAGAGAGTAACATTTCTGGGAGTGTGGATGACCCACCCAGCATGGAGAAAACACTACAGAGATCCTCCGTGTATCTTCAACCACAAGATTGCACTGTCAAGAACAGCTGAAGTTATAAGATCTGTTTTCCTAGGTCCTGATATGACTTCTGCCAGATGCACATGTGTAATCTCAACCACATGCCTGGCCTTAGCCTCTTGTCTGAAGCCAACTTTGGAACAGCCTGTAGGACAGCTACACCCTGCTGTGCTCTCTATCCAAGCCACAGTGACCCAGCTCCAACCCTGGCTTCTGGGGCTTTGCTTGCTCTGGTTGCAAAAGGCATGGAGCCAAAGGGGCCAGCCTGTTATCATGTGGCTCTGGGGAACTTCTAGCACCCTTGACCTCAGAGCAGACCCTTCTCTTGGAGCCCAGTCTCTTACCATGTGCTTTTGGGGCACAGACGCATAACATTGGCCAAGTCAGGAAGCCATATCCAGGAAGTGGGCTGCAGACTAAAGCTAGCAGTGGGCAACAAGGGGACACAGCTAATCCTGTTAGTCTCCCAGTCCTTAAATTAAAAGACTTGGGAGCTGGAGAAAGAGCTCAGCAGCTTAGAGCATTTGCTGCTCTTGCACATGACCTGGGTTGAGTTCCCAGCACACAATGGGATAACTCACCTGGAACCCCAGACTCTCTATTCTGACCTCTGAGGACATCTGCACATGACATGCATGTGTATGTACACTTTATCACACACATGTCTAAAATATTAAATTAATGGCCTGGAAACTAAGATAGATGCTACCATGGCACTCACGTTTGAATTCTTTGTCTTTCTGTCTCTCTCACCACCTCTCTCTGTCTCCACCCCCCCCCCCGTTTCCCCAAGACAGAATAATAAAATAACACTGCAATAACGAAAACTGCTCAGCAGGACAGGACATCTGCCTTTCATGAGATACTGATAGACTGTAGGGATCGGGGTTGACTCCTTCCTACACGGTTTCAATATTTGGTCAAAAACCTAGAGGTTGTCTTGCTTCTGCCTTATCCGAGAACTCTATATCTAGTCTGGCAGAGAATCTTCTTAGCTCATATCCAAAGACAGCCGCAACTCACCCATGTATTCCCTCCCCTATAGCTGGCCCGATAGTTATCTTCCTTAACTCGGTGTGCTTATCTTGTCAGTTCTCTACCAAGGAGCTAGAATGATCTTAAATACTGCTGGCATCAAAAGAATGTCCTGTTTAAGTGTTTCCTCCTACACTTAACAATATCCCTATCCTCCACTGTACCTCAAGAGTCAAAGCTATAGGTCGTTCACTATATCCTTCTTTGGGCAGTCCAAACCTTTTAGCTTGCTTTCCTTCCTTCTTCCCTCCCTCCCTTCCTCTTTTCCTCCCTCCCTTCTTTCCTTCCTCCCTTCCTCTTTTCCTCCCTCCCTTCCTTCTTCCCTTCCTCCCTTCCTTCTTCCCTTCCTCCCTTCCTCTTTCCCTCCCTCCCTCCCTCCCTTCTCCTTTCCGTCCTTCCTTTCTTCTATTGGGGAAGTCACCAAGCTGTTTTCTACCTCAGGAGGCTTACACCACTAACTTCTTACCTGGATGCTTTTCCCCTCCCACAATCCCTTCTCATCTGTCTTGCTCCATCTCAGGTATCTTCTCTTTATAAAGGAATTCTTTGATTAAGTGGCCTTTCTTCTTGGCTGTGTTCCTTTTATGTTGTGAAGAAATTCTTGATAAGAACAAGTCAAGAGGAAGGCTTTGTTTTCAGGGCGTTAGGAATGTCAATCCATCAGGGTAAGGAGGGCATGGCAGAGTGGAGCAGTCAGGATACAAAAGAACAATGAGAGAGAGAGAGAGAGAGAGAGAGAGAGAGAGAGAGAGAGAGAGATCTCCTGTGCTGTCTGTCTGTCTGTCTCTTTCCCCCTTTATTCCTTCCAGACTCCCAGTTTATCCGCTGGTGCTGCTCATATTCAGGGTGGATCTGCTTTCAGGTTGCTCTTTCATAAACCAAGCTTCTCTGTAAACATCTCCTCAGATATACCTAGAAGTGTGCTTTGAGAATAACCCTGGGTGAGTGAGTGTGTGTGTGTGTGTGTGTGTGTGTGTGTGTGTGTGTGTGTGTGTGTGTGTGTGGCTCAGTGAGTGAAGTCGTCACTGCACAAACAGCAAGAATGACCTGAGTTCCGTTCCCAATGAGAACAGTTCCCACAGACCAGGTCCCTACACGGTGAAAGTGTTTTGGGAAGGATTAAGAAGTGTGTCCTGGTTGGAGATTTGAAACTTCAAAAGCCCATGGTGGGGGGGTCCAGTCTTGCTCTTTCTGCCTCCTTTCAGATTAAGATGTAATTAAACTCTTAGCTACTGTCCCAGCTTCCTGCCTGCCTGCAGCCATGGTCCCAAGCATGGTGGTCATGGACTCACCCTCTGAAACTGTAAGAAAGCGCCTAACTAAATGTTTTCGTTTATAAGTTGCCTTGGTCATAGTGTCTTTTCACAGCAATAGAAGAATAACTAATATACCATGTAAAAGCCAGGCACAGTAGCACCTACATCTATAATTCCAGTGTGTCTCTCTGGGGAGACGGGAGGTGAAACTGGAAAATCACTGGAAACGCAAAGGCCAGACAGCCTGGCACCTGGTGTACACAGTAGAAAACAACAGCCATTGTCTAAAACAAGGCAGAATGTGAAACCTGACAACTAAGGTCATCCTCTGACCAATACACACACACACACACACACACACACACACAGAGCCTCAAGCATCCTCTCAAAGTACCCAAGTTGACTTTGATCAACCATCATGGCTGTGTTAAATGACATCATCCCATTCTCTTTGTTCCCTTTCCAAATAGAGCATAAATATCCCAAAGGCAGGAAAGTCATCAGATCATACCATCACCTCTCAGCCTACCTTAAATTCTCAATAGACACCTGTGGAAAGATGTCCTGGGTATCAGTACAGTACAAGGTTTTAATAATGTGAGTCTAACATTGACTTACTTGATATTTATTTAATCCCAATTACCTCAGCACACAGGCTGATGTAGACTTGTGAAGCTGAAGAGCGTCTATAGCAGTGGTTCTCAACTTTCTAAGGCTAAGACCATTCCATCTAGTTCCTCATGCTGTGGTGATCCCCAACCATGAAATTATTCTCCTTGCTACTTTGTAACTGTTAGGAATTGTAATGTAAATGTCTGTGTTTTCTGATGGTCTTAAATGACTCTTGTGAAAGGGTCAGTTGACCCCCCAAAGGGGTCGATACCCATAGGTTGAAAACCACTGCTTTATACCCTCAGGACCGAGAACTGAGTATCTGATCAAAGACAGAGATGGAGGTTTGAAGAGAAAAAGGGTTTCCCTGTGCTCTCTTTTTCTTCTTCCTCCTCTTTCTCTCTCCTTCCATCGCCCCCTCCTACTCCTCCCTTTCCTCTCCTTCTTCTACTTCTCTCCTCTCACAGTGGTTTGATTTTCCACCTTGCACCATAAAACAATACCACAGGGAGATCTAAGTCAAAGTCTGGTTCCTATATCCTTGGACCTCCCAGCCTCATCTGAGAAAATAAGGTCGGCAATCTGAGATTTTCTCATTAAAACAGTAAGTGAGGACTGAACAGTTTACTTGCAATAACATTTTTGTCTTGCATACTAGATAATTAAAAAAGAGCAACACTTTGCTATGAAATGAAACAGGAAGACTGGGACCGTTACCATCCTTAGAACAGGTGTCTAAACCCAGTGTCTCCCTTTGCCCTCTTAGATTCTAATCCCTCCACACACACACACACACACACACACACACTTTCTCTCTCTCTCTCCCACACACATATTACACAGTCAGACACACACAGAACTCTTTACTCAAATCACTCAGAAAGCTTCATCATTGAGATCTGTTTTGTCTAAGAAACATCCCTTTGTTACAGCCCTTAATCATCTTTTCAAGACTGAACAACGAGTTCAAACGTGGTAGCCAAAGTTGCCAAACGCTCCTTGTCACTGAAGAATAGTTGGCACCAGCATCTAGATTCTGGCATCTTTAGTTCTGACTTAAGGTCTAAATTCACCAGCATTGTTCTGTTAGAAAATACCAAGGCCAAATGAATGGCTTCTTGTGCAACCTTCTTGGCAATGTTCTCCCCCAGCCACTGTTTCCCAAGATACAAGATTAAAAGTAGCACCTTGGGAGCTGCCCCACCTGCCATCTGCCAGGAAGCAGTGCTCAATCCGTTAGGTGACCTTGGACCCATCCAGGGTGGGTGATTCTGGGAGCAACCACAGGTGTTCATCAGGACACTTTCCTCTATAATGGTGAATATTTCAGATGCATCCAGGAGCATTCTCCCATCTGACCTTGGCTGTGTCTTACTCTGCATGTTTGAAAACTCCAGTGGATGATCATGGGGAAATGGCCTATCCCTAAATCCACCAACACAGCTAGACAGTTTCATGCCCTTTGGGTCATACCTAGACCAGAAATGCATTCTCTGGAAATCCATACTCTGAAAATATCAACTCACTTTCCTTAAAATTGCTGAAGAACCTCAAAATCCCTGAACGGTTTCAATGGGGACTGATTTTAAAGCATTCATAGCAACTTGCATAAATAGTGAAACAGATTTGAGCTTCTGGCATATTTACAACATTTACTAAAGCCACCATCTGTAGTAGTTTTTTTAACTAATTTTATAAATCCAATTTGTCTTTATTATAAATAATAGCTAATAAGATGATGTGGAAAATTAACTTTTACTGACTAACCCAGACAACACAATATGAATAATGTTTTCTTTGAATACTAGCTCTAGTTATTTAGGTCAGGCCCACAATAATCTCTACCTAGAATGCAAACCAAGCCTTCAGAGTCCATTTCCATGCCATGGATTCTCTGCATACTGATTTGGGTGTGCCTTTAATTAGGGAAATCTGTGCTGTGAATTACTGGTAAATTTCAAGAAATAAAATAATAGTCCTCAGTTTAAATATATATTTCATTCTTCACAGAAAGCTACTAATTTATTTCATGTGTATGGTGTGTTTGTGTGTGTGATGCCCACGCAAGCACAAGTCAAAGCACAACCTTTAGTAGTCAATTCTCTCCATCCACAGTGGGTCCTGAGTTGGCCTGTGGGCATGGCTATGGGAGACTGTCAATGAATTTAATTGACCAGTGAAGGCCCAGCCTTCTAGGAGCAGTACTAGGTAGGGGTTACTGAACTACAAAAGAAGGTAGCAATCAAGCTGGGCACAAGCAAGCAAGCGTGGTGTATGCACTCATGTCTCTGTGTTCTTGACTGTGGATGTCATGTGACAGTCTGCTCCAAGTTCTTGCCACTGCGGCTTCTCTTTACAATGGGCTGCCACCTGGAACTATGAGATGAACTAAGCCCCCCTCTCCCCTAAACTGCATTTTGAGGGCAACAGAAATGATACCGGGACCTGGGGACACTGCAAATTGGCCCTAGAGGAATACTTCTTCAATTAGAAGGGGATGCATGTTCCAGTGACAAAGTCATCTAGGCAACTCTGCTTTGTCTCTCGGTTTCCTCTTCTTTAATCCAAGGTCCCAGCATTCATATGGATACTATCTCCATCACAGGCTGCACTAGAAGGGACCCTCCTCTAGAAGCTACCCATGGTAGAATCAGTGAGACCATTCATTCTTTATAACTGTGGTGACCAACAACAGCTGAATGCTTTGCAGGCACCAAGCCCCATTCTAAGTACTTTACATATATTTTCTCATTTAATTCTTTCAGCCATCTAAGAGGTCAGTATTACTGATAATGGTAGTCTCCTAAATGAAGAATTTGGCAGGCAAAGGAGCAGAATTGTGATGCAAAGACACCTAGGAGACTACCAATCCCGTTTTAGCATGTCTAACCTTTTTATATAGAGACATGACCTCAGCTGTGAAGTTCATGTTTGAGAGCCATGAGTTACCCCCTTTTTTTCTATCTCGTAATAATTTAGAAGTAATTTTACTATTTTGGATTGCATTCATAGTATCCTAGGGTTGGGCTGAACACACCCATAAGACTGTGTTGACCCTCTCAGGGAAAGCCCACCTGTAACAGAAGAGTAGGACTGACCACAGAGGGCAGCACAGCAGAGAGGCATAGAACAAGCCCAGCCTGGAGGCCAGCCATGCTCCTGTCCGGGCATGCTGTGTTAGTGTGGCTAATCGATTCCCTTTTCTCCCTTAAGGGAGATGAATGATTTTTCTGTTACTCTGGTGATCACTGAGACATGTGACAGCATTAACCAACACAGGTTCTCCTACTCCAGAAATGAAGCCTTCTAGGACTATTCTCAGGACCAACAACAAGGCTGCATGTTTTTTCCCTAAGGTGAGGAGGAAGATAACCTCTGCCCCTGGTTTCCATTAGAGACTCACCAACTCAGCTTCAACTCAGTAGTGCCAGTGGGCCTGACCTGGGCTCTAGCATGGACATTCTTTGGCCCACAAGTTAAGGCCAGGTCTATACCTTGTTAACCGTTCTGGAATTTAAAATCACAAAGGTGACTCTGGCTGCCTAGATAGATGCTATCTTAGCAGTTTTGCTCTTGATGACTCTCTCCCCACATCCCTTCAGCATGTCTGGGAACTCTGCTTTTAGCCCCATCAGCTTTAGTTGTAGTATGAGTTGCTTACCACAGGCAGACACATGGGCCCTTCCTGGATTCCCTATTTTTAGCCCTCGTAGGACACCCCCGATTCCTGCACCTTACCTAGATTACTAACCATATCTTATTAGTGTCCATACAGCTTGCTATTTGCTGTCTTTCTGGGCTTCTTTGCTCATTTGTACCGTGTCCAAGCATCTCCCCAGCCTAGCAATCACTTCTATTTCTAGACTGTCGCCCCACCCGATGGAAACCACCTCCCTGTGGCTAACCATTGTGGTGGGACATAATCACCAAGTCCATCCAAGACATACTCATCTTAATTACTATTGTATGTAGAGCTGATGGCACAGAGATGAATAACACATGTCAATGGATGACAAGACACAACACTTGCTTCATACATCCAACTCCTTTTATGAGGACTGATTATGTGCTCAGCTCTAGTTAGCACTGGTGATTACAACGGCACGAAAGGCAAATGAAACCCTTGCCTTATGAAGCTTATGGAAAGTGATATAGAAAAGAAAGTGAACGAATAAAGGGGGAAATTTGCAAGGAAGAAAACTGAGGGTACACTGATATTGGGAATGAAAGGTGGTGTCTACTTAAAGAAAGCATTCAAACTTTTGATATCTTAACATGTGTTCCTACCTTGCGCTTATCTTTGATTCCGATAAATAGCAATGTCTGACTGGTAACAGTCTTGGACTACATGTAACAATCAGTATGTTTTGGTCTGATTAGAAATATTTTTAAAACAGTAGTAATTACAATGAGGCATGATTCTCCAGTTTGCCCCAACACCTTCCTCTTCTGGGTGCCTCCTTTTGGCTGTGACTGTACATTTATGATATCTGCCTTGTGGTTTTTACCAGCAATTAAAGTTTGCAACCATAGACTTGGCCTTTCAAATACAGCAATAAGATTTGCGTTATCCTTAGAAATTGATGGCTTTTGAAGTTGATATGTCCAAAAGTTTCCATTGTCTAAATGTTAAATTGGTAATTAAGCTAAAAACTCTGTGTGTGTGTGTGTGTGTGTGTGTGTGCATGCGTACACACACATACACTATGTGCTTTGCCATGCATACTGAAGAAGATACACAACATGGATAATTTGCATGATAGAATTTAAGTCTGCAGGACTCCAGCCTTGACTATCACTCAGGTCATCACTCAAGAACCCTAATGGAGCACTTGAACCCAAGGATGAGGAAGTGCTTACTCAGAAACACCCCTCCTCTAGGATACAGACATAAAACATAAAATGGATGCCATAGATAGAAGCTCAAGAGCACTCAAATGTAGCTTGGACCACTTGCCAGCCAATGGGTAAAAAGCTACTTAAAAGCAACTAAGTGGCACTGAGAGCCCTGTAGTCATGCTGGAAGAGGAGGCTGCGGGCATTGTGATCTGGCTGAACAGAGCACCCAGCATAATTGCAGTGGAGCCCTCACACCCGAAACTCTGAAATTACAAATCAGGTAAATTATGGAGGAGAGGATCCATAACAAATGGTTTCTTCCAGGGTCACAGAAGGGCAGGTCCTATG
This sequence comes from Phodopus roborovskii, assembly GCF_943737965.1. Classification (NCBI taxonomy): domain Eukaryota; kingdom Metazoa; phylum Chordata; class Mammalia; order Rodentia; family Cricetidae; genus Phodopus; species Phodopus roborovskii. Next base: position 1,646,857 of record NW_026126576.1, read on the forward strand.
TTAATGCCTAAAGCAATATCCTCACGCCTTTGTGTTTGCATTGCATATACCTGACACATTCCAGAACCTTCTGCAAGTGGCCTACCCTGCTCTGTAAAAGAGAATTTGATGATTCAAAATAAGGCTGTCCCTTCCTTTTAAATCAGAGCCCTGCCAAAGGGTTTAGCAAATAGCTACCCTTTGAAAGATTTTCATTTTCTCTGGGCTATTCTTGCAGAAGAATTTTTGCTTACTCCAAGTCATTATAGGATTAAGTTACATTTCCATAAAACACTTAGTACACTGATGATAGATAGCAATGCTAATAACTACCTTTGTAATTAGATCAAAATCCTTAAAGCGTTAGCTACAAGCCAATGTCATAACCTTTTGATAGTGTCAAAAGCCATGGCTTACTAAATATTAGAAATGAAGTCAGCTCAGAAGGCTACACACATAAGCCAGCAAGAGGGATCAGCTGGTAAAAACAACTGTCACCAAGCCTGATGACTTGAATTTGATCCCCAGGTCCAACATGGCAGAAGAAGAGAACTGATTCTTCTAAGCTGTCCTCTACATGTATACACACACACACACACACACACACACACACACACACACACACACCACACAAATAAATAAATACAATGTAATTAAAAATTTAGTAAAACCACATATAAAAGAGTATATGTCTCAGGTTGATAATTCACAGATATTTCATCTTTCTTCATGGTGATATTTATTAGCAGAGAGAACAATAAAGCCAACCTCACTTGGGGAGAAAGAACCTTAGACAAAGTGTAGGCATTGCTAAGACTAGGAATCAAGGATAGCTTTTACTGTCATCAGCTGGATTTCATGACCCTTCCCCGGAAATACTGCCAGCACCTCAAATGTGCCTTTAGTAATTGACTTATATTTACATGCCTAGGACTAAAGAGCTCAAACAGGGCCAGCAAAGGTGTTGATGACCACATCAGCTGGGTCATGCTTGGTCCTCAGGGCTCTGCACCCAGGAGAGAGTGGAGGGCGGAGACGGGGGAAAAGGTAGCGTGTTCTTTGTGTCTTCATGGAAGAGCAGGTGCATATGCACATGGGCAGCCTTGGCTGTCACTCTTCAAATGCTGGACCACTTTATTTTTTGAGACAGATCTTCTCACTTGCCTGGAAACCCCAGACATCCACCCATCTCTTCACTCTTGGTGCTAAGGTTAGAAGTGTGAATTAGCATACTCAATGTATTTTACATGGGTTCTGGGATTTAACTCAGAATCCCATGCATTCTAGAAAGCATGTTGTCCTATAAGTTGTCTACCAGCCCTGTGAGGCAGCTCTGATAGATCAGGCAAGAAACCTCATATAACCCTTTTACCACATTCCATTGCCTGGAACACAGTCTCTGGCCTCCAACCCTCCAAACTTCAGCAGGAGGTGCTGCTCAATGGCATCCAGCTGTATAGGACCCAGGAACTGACAGAAGCGGGTGTGACAAACACAGGTCCACGTGATCTGAGCCTCTTCCTTCTGCCCTCTGCGCCTGGGTCATTCTTTCTGCTCGGGCTGTATCCTAAGCTGTAGCTTCCCAGAGTATGCTGCTATTGAGGGGTACAGGGCCGCTCCTCCTTTCTCAATACTCTTGTCTCCCAGGGTGGACCCTGTGCAAAACCAGTCAGAAGGAGAGTTGGCAGCAAAGTGAAGATTTCTAGTCTGGGTCACAGCTTGGAGTGAGAAGAATGGGTCTGGGGGTAATTGCCAGCTAAGTGACCAGTACAGAATTAAAATGATCCACTCTGTGATGAAGGCCAAGAGGCTGCAGATCTCAGCTTGGACCGTAGATGATTTTTTTCTAAGGCCTTCCCTAAGGATCTCTCCTGACAAAGCAAGCCTTATGAAGGCAAAGTACAAGAAATATGACTATGCTGGAAAAACTGGCCACTCAGACCATCTAATAGCAAGAAAAATATCAAAGAGAGGTTAAACACAAGAATATGCAGCACTGTCCACATCTGACCCCACACCCAGATGACAGATGGTGGGATCATGATGATCTCAACTGTGAAGCTAGAGTCCAGGTTGATACAAGAAGGCTGTAGAAATTAACCCATCCCAACAAACGGATGAGAGAAATAGCTGAGTATCCTTTAGCCCCGGGCTTCAGGCCTAGAGAGCTATTAGACGATCCAGTGGGAAAAGACACTAAGACTTATTCATCGACATGAAGTTAAAGGATGGGGGAAAGTTAAAGATGGAGTCAAGCAGCGCTCAAGTGTGAAGGCCTTCAAAAGGGCTCTGTGCATATAGGTGCCAGCAGCCATAAGTCCAATGTTAGGAACTCACACAGGGAAGACAGAACCAACCCCAGGGAGCTGTAGCACACACACACTGAAAAAAATAAATAAAAAGTAAATAAGTGCAAAAACTTACTTTCAGAAATGTGTTCTGGTGATAAGATGGCTCCAAGGGTAAAGGTGCCTGCTGCCAAACCTGACTAACTTGAGTTTGATCTCAGGCACTCACACTATGGAAGGAACTCTAGCAGGTTGTCCTCTGACCTCCATGTATATGCTGTGGTACACAAATAAATACATACACACACATGCACACACGCACACATGCACACACACATGCACACAGGCACACACACACACACTAGCAAGGTGTTATTTTCAAGTAATGACTCCTAGCAGGAAGCAAGACCCACCCATCATCTACTCTGTGTTCCTGGTCTGATCCTATGGCTCTGACTTCAAAAACCACAGACGCTTGCTTACACGTCAGCATCCTGCCTGAGTTCTAGGTAGCAGAAAAAAACCTGGGAAGGCAAATTCTATGACTCCTACCTAAGTCAGTTTCAAGAAAAAAATGTTCTTTCAAGTCTCACCTTGCAGGCCAGAAATTGGTCACACCAAATTACACAGCAGGAGAGGATTGGAAATATTTTCCAAGACAATTATATAGCCTCAAAGAAAATTGAAGGTTTTTTTATTGCATTAATTTATATTTTAATGCATGAGTGATCTACATGTATACCCGTGTGCCAGAAAAGGGCATCAGATCCTATTATAGATAGTTGCTGGCCATTGAACTCAGAACCTCTGTAAAAACAGCCAGTACTTTCAACTGCTGAGCCATCTCTCCAGCCCTGGAGTTGTATTCTTAAGAATGCTGGAACTGGAGTTAGCCACCAACAGTAATGGTGTGGGTACAGGTTAGACAGGAAAAGTATTGACAGTGAACACTCTAGGTTCTGCTCTCACCAACTGCCATCCACCTCCCAAGTCATCCCAACAATCCTCCCCAGGGCATGGCTCTGTGGGTGATCATCAGGTACCAAGCTCGGGAGACTATCTATGCATCAGTAGGCATTGCCTTTACTCCACCTAATGATGCTGTGTCCACCAGCAGGGGAGGAAAAGTCTGCGGCAAGTGTGAGAGAGTTGCTGAAGACCACAGGATTCTTTCCATCTGCTCACCAGCCATGGCAACCATTTCTAGGAAAGCTAGTTCTCCATGTCAGAGTCGCTGACTCCTGACTCTAATCTAATACTGCTGATTACTAAGGTAGCTGATGCTGCTGAGTTGATCCGCAACAACTCAGCATGGGAAGAAACCAACTGTACCTGCCACTAACCATAGACCAGGAAGGCGTCAAGCACTGGATTGGGAATTTTGTATCAGCAGTCAGCTTACAAGGACTGTGTGGGACTTACTAAATGTGGTGATGTAGGTACCTATGTGGGCAGTTAGCAAGTGGCAGAGCTAGGATGAAAGTCAGGTCTTCTGGACCAGTGGAATGGCTCAACAAATAAAGGTTTTGGCTGCCCAGTAGTGCAGCCTGATTACCTGAGTTCACTCCCTAGAAGCCAGGCAAAGGTGGAAGGAGAAAACCAACTCAACAAAGTTGTCTTTTGATGTCTTCATAGGTATCATAGCATTTGTAACACACAACCAGTTGATTTAAAATTGTCTTCTGATCCTAACTCCAATGATCACTTACCTTTTTTTTTTGTGAAGAATTAATATATGTCTGACTGTGGGTTTATTTATGCACACGAGTGCTGGTGCCAGAAGAAGCCAGACTGAAGCTGGAGATGCACACAGGTGTGAGCTGCCCTATGTATGTGCTGGGAACCAACACCAGGTCCTCTGCAAGAGCAGTGCACGCTCTTAACTGATGAGCCTCTTGTCCTATGCCACATAGTATTTTATACCATTATAATTCCAAACTCCCTTTCCTGCAGCACAGTGGATGGACAGGCCTTGGGCTTTGAGACAGGGGACAGGACACTTGAGCCTGTGCCAAAATATCCATTCTAGTTCCTCTCCTGTCTAGTTCCTCTCCTCTCTAGACTCAGATCCCATAATGATGTGTCTTATGGTCCAGTAGATGGATAGATCCATATGAAAAGCATCCCAGATAGTAACTCGCAGCAGGGCCCAGGCAGCCATTCACATGTGGCCAATTCTGAGTCCAGAAAGAGGCCCAAACTAAGCTCTCAAAAGTCCTTCAAATATCTGCAAGATCATATAGAGCAATGGTTTTCAACTTCCCTGATGCTGCAGCATTTTAACACACTTCCTCCTGTGTTGGTGACCTCCCAACCACAAAATTATTTGCATTGTAATTCATAACTATTTTTTGCCACTGTTAGGAATCTTAAGGTAAACATTTGTGTTTTCCAACGGTCTTAGGTGACCCCTGTGAAAGAGTCATTAAACAGTTCAGGGGGTTGGGTCACAGCCCACAGGTAGAGAACCACTTCTGTGGAGATTCAGTGAGTAGTGGCTTTCAGCCTGCCACAGTCACATGGTCTCTAATTCTCAGATCCACTTAGAACTGTTGGTGCTGATCCCATACTCCCTGCCCCTCTGTTTCCTAGTATCACCTCTGCCCCCACCCCGCCCCCACCCCCGCCACCAAGGACTTTCTCTTGCTGCTAGAGTCAAACTTGGGACACAGGTTCAGGACCAAGAAGGAAAGCTCCACCCCCACCCCCAGAACTCACCCCCAGTGGCAGCCCTTGTTGCAGCTAACTCAGCTGCACAGCTGCTCAGCTGGGCAAGCTGACATGCATGCTCTCCGCTCCTGCCCAGCTTCCTTGGTGGAACTGACTTCTAGATAACAGACAGTGTGAGCGAGAACAGTGGTTTGGGGGCCACCTCCCATTCCTTGTCATATTTCCCACTTCATTAGTGTTGTTTCATTTCCCAAATAAAGGTCTTAAGGTCACTCTCAGTGCTTCTGGCCAAAAAAACGCTATGACTTGTTCTCTCTCTCTCTCTCTCTCTCTCTCTCTCTCTCTCTCTCACACACACACACACACACACACACACACCACAATACATTGGCTATGGAGTTAGATTGACCCAGATTTCACTACCAGGTAAGTAGAACTGAAAACACCACTAGACATTTGGTGCCTAAATTTTCCAGCCCACAAAGTAGACCCATCCCTACACATCTTGCATGGCTGGAAAGTTGCAGGTGAAATGATCTCTCATGTCTTTAGCACTGTTCCTAGAACACAGGTGCTAAACGGAGTTGGCCACCTTCTCCTTTCATCTCCATTTTACAAGTAAGGAAACTGAGGCTTAAGAAGCATTCCCACCTGCATGTGGTCACAAAGGTGTTTAAGTACGATAGCTTGGATTCCAACACTGATCATCCCCTCCCTAACTTTCCTGTTAGCCTCAAGGTCCACATTTCCTGGGTTGATGCACAGAGTCAGGTTAGACCTCATTGCCCTGTCTCCTTCACACTGTGCTCTGCACATCACACATCTGGCTTCCGGTTCTCCGAAAGTCCCACATTCAGGTGCCACTCACACCTGTGCTCTTTACAACTCCTGCTCCAATGAGTGGCACGGATCTTACTCTCCCTCACTCAACTAGGACACACATTTCTAATTCACGGACAAAGATTTTCACACATTCATGTCCAATGAAGACATGATGTCACTTAAAATAGACAAACTTACAGCAGAAGGGTGACAGGTACAAATGCATATTATGTGTTTTACCCAGAAACACAGGTGATGGATGAGTCCTCTTGTTCTTTTTGTTGTTGTTGTTTTTCAGACAGGGTTTCTCTGTATTGCTTTGGGGACTGTCCTTAACTATCTTTGTAGACCAGGCTGGCCTCAAACTCACAAAGATCCACCAGCCTCTGCCTCCCGAGTGCTGGGATTAAAGGCATGCACCAGCACTCCCCAGTAATCCTTTTACTCTTTATGTTGGAGGGGATGCTGAGATCTTCTTAGGGATTGTCTTAATCCAGGATTCTATTGCTATGATAAAAACATCATGACAAAAAATAACTTGGGAAGGAGAAGGTCCATTTCACTTTATAGTTTATAAGTCTGTCTTTGAGGGAAGTCGAGGCTAGAACCTAGAGGCAGAAACTGGAACAGAAGCCATCGAGGAGTGCATCTTGTTGGCTTGCTCTTCATGGCTTGTTCATCCTGCTTTCTTCTACAATTCAAGACCACCTGCCCAGGGGTGGCACCACCCCCATGTGGGACAGGCCATCTTACTTCAATCATTAATCAAGACAGTACTCCCCAGAGTTGCCTATAGGCTAATCTTATGGGAACATTTTCTCAATTATGGCTCCCCCTTCTCAAGTAGCTCTAACTTTTGTCATGTTGACATAAAACTAGCCTGCCCAGGCATGGCTGACTTACCTGCTAGTGCCTGCTGCTTTTGTGAGTAAGTGGGGACAGTGGAAGGTAAGAAGGATTCCCTATCTTCTAGTTCACTCCCTCAAAGGACAGTGCTGTGGTATCTGAAGTTCATCCAGCATCATGGCACAGACATGCATGGAAATCCTAAACATAGTCTGCAATAAGAAATTTAGAAAGGTGGCTGGGGAAATGGCTCTGTAGGCAAAATGTCTGTTATTCAAGTGTCAGGTCCTGAGTTCAGACACCCCAGGATTCAAATAAACAAACAAAACAAAATTGTTTAAAACTGTATCTAATTACTCTATTACAGTGTTGTTAAATATGCAAAATATATATTCACCTTGACTCGTACCATAGAACTGTCTCTTTCCTTAAACTCCTATGGGTTAGCCTCTGCTAACGTCAATTCTTTCTTCTACATTTTCTTACCTAGCTCAGGGCGTTGTCCTGGATTAGGCTTCAGTTTTGGGAAGATGTAACTGATTTGATATTCTACCCAAACCATGAAAATTCTCTTCACATAAACAATAAAATTGTTTGCTTTCTTTTTGTTTTATTTTTTAAGTTTACCTGATTTTTTTTAACTTTTATTGATTCTTGGTGGATTTTACATAATGCATTCCAATCCTACTTATCTCCCTGTCCCCTGCATCCACCCTCTGCCCTTGCCAAACAAAACCAAATTTAAAAGAAAAGCCAAAAACCAACCTAAACAAAAAGATAAAACATAAAGAAGAAGAGGAGGAAGAGGAAGAGAAGAGGAAGAAGAGGAAGAAGAAGAAAGAAGAAGAAGAAGAAGAAGAAGAAAAGAAGAAGAAGAAGAAGAAGAAGAAGAAGAAGAAGAAGAAGAAGAAGAAGAAGAAGAACCTTGCTTCAAAGGCTGTAGTGTGCCCTGTTGAGTTGCACAATTTACCCTTTAGTCCATTCATCTTTACTTCAAAGTGTCCATTGGCAGCAGTCATTGGTCTGGCTCCAGGCCTCTGGTTTCTGCTACACTACCAATAATGGTCTCTCAATGGGACTCCTCCCAGATATCCTGTTGTTAACCTGTGCCATGGAGATCCTGCTGTTTTGGATCTGTAGGTTCGTCCCCTACACATGCTCCAACAGTTCATAGATGAGGTGGATGTTGGGGTGGGCCAACTCACACCCCTGGTTCTGAGCCTGGGTGGGAATTGGGTGGGTCAGCCTGCCAGCTTTCCCTCCTCTTCACTACCCAAGCAAACTCTTCAATGCTGCTTTGGTTAGGTCACCCAATTCAGCCAACAGCCAGGAGTAGGCCAGTTCTGCTCTGGGGCCCTCAGAACCTGGCCCCTCTCACTCACATCACCAGGGTCAGTTCTGCACCCAGGCAAAGTGCAGAACCCTCTCTCCAATTGCTATAGGGGTCAAACAAGGGGTGGGGGGGGACTCAGCTCTCCTGCTATTGTGTCCTCAGGGCTGATTCACCGGTGACCCCAACAATAGGGGCAGCTCTAGTGTGTTGCCTGGAGTGGGAGAGGTGTCCAGGGCCCATTCTCCTGTGTGCTGCAGCTAGTGTAGGTCAGGGCTAGTTCTCTCATGATCCCAGGGCCAGCTCTCTTGCCTGCCACAGGTATCAAGGGGCCGAAGGGGAAAGGGCATTGTTCCCTCACCCATGCCACTGCATGGCAGATAAGGGGGTGGGGTGGGGTCAGCTCTTTTGCTCTCACACCCTCAGGGCTGGCTCACCTGTGTCCCCAACAACAGGGTCAGCTCTAGTGTGCTAGCCAGACAGGAAGCAGAAGCTGCTTCCTCCTGTGCTACAGCAAGTAAGGGTCTTTTTACCCCAGGGCTTAATTATTTATTTAATGTGGATGAATGGTCTGGATGTTCTGCCTGCAGGGAATGCCTGTTCAAGGTCTAGGGAGGCCAAAAGAGTGTGTTGGATGCACTGGAGCTGGTTTCCAGAACAGTACACTCTAAATGACTGGCCCATCTTCTCAGCACTGTTTGCTGTCTGTCTGCTTTCTTACATCTTTGTGTTTACAGGAGACACCCTTTTCCCCTTTTCCCCCAAGAGCTTCTTCTTTGTTTTGTTTTTTCCAAGCTTGGCTACCTGTTTGGTACAAAAGACATAGCTTTTAAGCTTTTTCTGCTTCTGTTTGTTAATTGAAATAAGGTCTTATCAAGGAGCCCAGGCTGGCTTGGAACTACATAGCCCAGGCTGGCCTCAAACTCATGACAATCTTCCTGCCCAAGTCTCAAAAGTGTGGGGTTACAAGCTCCAGCCACCCCTCCTAACTTCTTTTTCAGCTTTTGACATGGCTTTCTCACGAAGCTCTGCATCTGTAGCTTTTAATTCCAAGAGAGTACCCAAAGAGGCCACTGTTCGGTTGTTAACTGGGCTTGTTTAAAGGCCATTGCATCTCAGAGAGTAGGGAGACCCAGGCAGGGGTGGGGGGTGGGGAGTGGGGAGTGGGGAGTGAGGGGTGGGAGAGAGAGAGAGAGAGAGAGAGAGAGAGAGAGAGAGAGAGAGAGAGAGGACAGGTAGGTGGACATTTGTCTGTCAAGCTTGCAATCTCTTATCCACTATTACAATAGTGACATCAAATTTGTTGGTCACAAATCACCAAAACAGACCAACACCCTGAGCAACTACTCAGTCATGCCAGAAACAGGCAGTGAGCATGTGTTCTGGAATATGCCCTGGCCTGGGTTGCCCAAGCATTCGACTTCTTTAAAAGAAAGTAACACCATCAATGCAGAATAAAGCAAAATGCTGTAAAACTATGCATGCCTATCTGTGTCAGGCAGTCAAGCTATGCAAAATGATGAATAAGGTGACAATGGACAGCATGTCCGATGATGAGCCCATAGGTTTAAGAGCACTGGTCATCATGGACATAAAAGAGCAGAGCTTCATGGTGTCACATTTTGTGACACAGCATCACTTACCAATGCTGTGACAGAATGCCATGATGAAATGTTGTGATATACTGTAATACCCTGACATAATACCCTCACCACATAAAGGGTTGTGATGCTGTGAAACAATGGGATATGATACTGTATTCTCATGAGTGTAGTGATTCTGAGATGACTAAATGCTGTGGTGCCAGGGTAGTCCTTACGTCCTGTGTGCAATGCCTAAGATTTGATCATGACAAGCACTGTTATTGTCTCAGGTGTTTACTATAGTGTATGTTTACTGGTTTTTTGTTTTGGTTTGGTTTGGTTTGGTTTTTTGTCACTTGGTTTTGATCCTTTTTAAAAAATTGTTAGTTTGAGACAGGGTCTAATGTAGACCAGGCTGGCCTACAACCCACTGTGTACTTGAGAATGATTTTGGACTCCTTTGGATCCTCCTGCCTCCACCCCCCAAGGGCTATGATTGCAGGTCTGCACTATCTCTTATTGTTATTTAGAGTGCTCTTCTTATAGGACATATCAAAGAGACCAAATTCTCCCTGGGGCCCTAGGACAGAAGGTAAGCACTATCAAGCATTGTTAAACACTAAAGTGTTAACGCTAAGTGTTGTTAATGGTGGGCCATTGCTATGAGTATCCTGAACCCCACTTAATTTTGTTTTCATTTAATGAGACATTGAAGGTCTTGGGGAATTTGAGTTTCTGATAGCTGTTAGGCACACTATCTTGAATCAAGCAGCCTGGCTGCCTTGGATGCTACATGGATACCTTGAGGGAACTACATTTTAACTATAGCAACTTGCTGCCATAACATAACTCTAGCTCCAGAAGTTTTTGTTCCAGGCTGAATGTCTCAACAGCTTGCACCAGTCTTCTTTTTATCACTCAGGCCTGAATGGACGCTCTTGGCCACTGTCATCCATGGCCGTGAGGATGTACTTCCCTGAAGGCTCTGGAGAAGACATATGACTTGTTTAAGAACAATCCTTCATTTGCATGAAGCACAGGACTATGATTTGTGGGAACATCTCTTCCACAGCCCTCTGATGGCCACAAAACAGGCTGTTCATCTGACTTCTGTGTGGAGTCTGCTAGGACTCAACCTCTGGGGTGGCCCTCAGTCAAACAATTATAACCAATGAAAGGCTTTTCTGAATGGCCTTCTCATGGCCTACTTTTGACTCCTGTTGTAAGCAGAGAAGGCTGAGGTGGTGAACACTGAGAAGGAGCAGCAGCCACAGCAAGTTCAGGAACAGCACAGAGACAGTACTAGCAAGAGGGGACAGGGACAGGGGGCAGGGGCAGCAGAGGGGACAAAGGACATGCACATGCAGAGAAGGCTGTGGCAAACAAACCACAAACCACAGACAGGGCATTGCAAGCTCTGGTTACTAGTGGTGTTTGAGGGAGTAGTCCGATCCTGAGGACTGAGGGTCAAGATCTGTGCCTCCAGCTACTGTTAGGAAGTCTGGGAGTGTCACACTTGGAGCTGTGACACTAACTGCTCCTGCTGAAAGCGGAGGATTTCACACACTGCCAAATGCCAGGCTGCTGGCAATACATCTCTCCTAAGCTTCTGGCCTCTGCCATCTGGAGCTACAAACCAGCACTGACATTGGGCCTCTACACACACTCACACTCACACACATGCACTTGTTCTTGCATACATGTGCACACAACACACCCATGCCATTCACATACAAAATAAAAATAAATAGAGAAGCAAACTTTACTGTGAGGGGCAGGGAGATTGGCCAGTTGCTAAAGTTCTTGCTGTTCAAGTACAAGGACCTGAACTTTATTTCCAGAACCTGCATAAAGAGCCAAGTGTGGTGGCCCCTACTTGCAATCCCAGTGCCAGGATAATGCATATGCACACAAACACATGTACACATGCACATAACACATACACCTACACACATGCCCACTTACACAAAGTTTACTGTGCAACAGTCTCATGCATCTCACACATACTAAATCCACTGATTGTATTAAGAAGCGGCCCCAACTGAGTTGAGGTGTGTGTAAGTGCACTCTTAAGATGTATGTAGGACAAAATCCACCCCGTGATTTGTTCCTCAGATCTCGAGTAAGTGAAGTGTGAACATAAATTTGTCAGTTCCCAAAGTCACTGAGCGAGGTAAGACCTGTCCTTTGTCCACACTTGAAGACAGGAAACTGAGGAACGAGGTGTTTAAAGCCCCCGTTAGAGTATTTAGAAGTGGGAATAGGGACAAACCTAAGCCTTCGTCTCACAAGTCTGTTACTCAACGCCATACCCACACAGACTTTAACACCCAAAATGATCCTTTTTTTTCTGTTGAAGAGGGGTTGGCAAAAATATATCTTCCTCCCATTGCTTGATTTCTGTAAATAAAGGTTCACCAGAATAAAACCTCTGCTTTTATTTTATGTTAATTATTGATCTAATTAATATAAATATTAAATATTTTAAGAAACATTAAATAATTGTAATAAATTAAATGTTTAATATTTTATATTAATATTCATATTAATTAAATATTTTAGATTATTTAGTGTGTGTATATGGGTGTGTAAGTCAGTACATGTGGAGGTCAGAGGTTGGCATCAGGGACTTTTTCAGTAGATTTCCACTTTATGTTTTGGTTACTTTAAAGACTTATGTTACATTTTGAAATTATGTGTTTAAGTGTATATCTGTATGGGTGAATCTTGGTGCTCTCAGTGATTAGAGGTATCAGATTCCCTAGATCTGGAGTTACAGGCAGTTGTAAACATCATGATGTGAGTGTTGGGAACTGAACTTAGGTCCTCTACAGGAACAGTAGGTGCTCTTAACCATGAGCCATCTCTCTGATCCTCTAGTCAGGTTCTCCACTGTCTTCGATCTCACCAAGAACGGGCCATCTAGCCATAGGGATCTGCCTATCTTGGCCTCTCCAGCACTGTGATTACAGGCAGGCACCACCATACCAGAACTTTTTACATGGTGTGCTAGCTAGTTTTATGTAAGTTAGAGTCACTTGGGAAGAATGAGCCCCAATTGAGGAAATGTCCCCACCAAATTGGCCTATAGGCAAGAATTAGTAATTGATGAGGAATGAGCCAGCCTAAGGTGTGCAGCTCCACCCATGGGTGGGTTGTCCTGAGAGTGTATAAGAAAGCAGGCTGAGCAAATCATGAGGAACAAGCCAGGAAGCAGGGCTCTCCCATGGTCTCTGCATCAGATCCTGCCTCCAGGTTTCTGCTCTAATTTCCCTCAGTGATAGAAGTTTCCACAGTGCTAAAGAGCTGTGATAAAGCTGAAACCCTTCCTTCTCCAAGTTGATTTTGGTCAATGGTGTTTTGTCACATCAATAGAAACTGGAATTGGGACTCACAGGTCCTATGGGACACATAGATCCCCAGGCTTTCTAAGCAGGTGTCTGCTAACTAAGCCTCTCCCCTGCCTCTGCACACCTTATTTGATTTACTGACTCTCTAGCTCTACAAAGGCAGATTTGAGAAGTAACTACAACCTTGGCTACATGGCCTAAGAAGTCCAATATATTTAAGATCTCGCCCTTTGCAGAAAAAAAATTTCCCAACTTCTGCATTATAGATGCACCAAACATTCTTCTGATTGCAGGTTTCTTAAATAGGCTACTTAATTATAATGTAGAAAATTCTAAAATCCTTCCCCAAACTCCGGGTTCCAGAGCTAAACTTACAAGTTAAGACTCTCAGAAACTGCAACTGTGCAGAAGATGTCTAGAAACCCAGGAATCAGCAGAACTCCACCTGTGCAAAAAGATGCAGAAAACAAAACAAAACCAAAAAAACCCACCACCAACAACAACAAAAAAATGCTGCATCAAAGATGCACAGACCCAATCCCAGCTCCAACCCCTGCACTGAATGCCTTCAAAGCAAAGGGAGAATCAGGGCTGCTCAAAGGCCAGAGAGAAGCTACTCAGCACATGTTAAAACCTGGCAAGAAGTGCTGTGTATTTAGGGACCTCACTTCAGGTTCAAATCCTAGGTCTATCTAGGAGAAATCGTGCTCATTTCCCAGGGTGTTGGATCACTTAGCCAAGATCCTAAGCATGAAGTTCTAAACAAGATGCCAGCCATCTGCTAACTAGTCTATGGAGCTTTGTTCCTGGGAAGCAAAATCTGTGGATTTGTTTATATATTTATTGACAGTGCCTCATGAATTTTAGGCTGGCCTCAATGAACTCACTGTGTGTTGTGTGACAAAACTTTTCCTAGGGAGACGCAACACATACACACATCTACTAACCCTAGATGGGGAATCCATTACAGACCAAAGTACAGATACCACCAAAATCCAACTTGCTAAACCAATGAGTTTTGGGGGGATTCCTTGTTGTGGGATATTTTGACCACACTGTGACACTCCAGACTGTCAATAAAGTTTACCTTGAGTCAGGGGATAGGGCAGTGACTGGCTGACTGGAATTAGCCTAGAGAAGCCAGAAGTTTTGATATAGAAGACACCCAGGAAAGGAAGAACAGGAAGACATGAGCAAGACTCTAAAGACGTCAGACATGCAGTTCAGAAGAGGGGTCTCCTAGCCATGTGACAGAGTGTAGATTAATAGAGACAGTTAAGAAAAGTTCTGGACAAGGAGCTAAACATAGCTTCCTACTCCCACAGTCTCTCAGGTGAGCCAGAGTAGCAGCATACAGAGGCAAGATTCCTGACTGTGGCGCCTCTTGCCTGGGGCATAAAGCTTGGCTCTCAAGGACCAAAGGGAGGCAGAGTAAGGCACCAGAAACCTAACAGTTTAAGGTTTGGCTCCTGTGGTCAGAGAATGCTGCAGACGCACAGTGAAGCAAGTATAGATAGTTTTAAAAGAAAGAGTAAAGTAATAAAAAAAACAAAGCCAGGTAAGGATGGGAAATACACACAGCATCTGAATCCTGTATGGTGTTTTGTTAACTTTGAATTGTTTAAATGCTAATGAACAAAAAACAGCAGCTGCTGAGAGCTATTGGACTGTGGGAAAACTACTGAATTAAACCAGCCTATCCTGGAGAAACCCACAAAGACAGCTGACCTGAACAAGGGGGAGCTCATGGACACCTGACTGATAGCTGGAAAACCAGCATAAGACCCACCCAGACACCCTGAATGTGGGTCTCAGTTAGAAGGCCTGGGAAGTCTGAGGGACCTCTGACAGTGGAACCAGAATGTATCTCTGGTGCAGGAACAGACTTCTGGAGCATATTGCCCATGAAGGGATACTCCCTTAGCCTAGAGTCACGGAGGAGGGCCTAGACCCTACCCCAAATGATTTGATAAGATTTGATGATCCTCACTGAAGGCCTCACCCTCCCTGGGGAGTGAATTGGGGATCTGTGGGGGACATGGGAGGATGGGATGGAGAGGAAACTGGGATCAATAAGTAAAATAGAAAAAAGTATTAACCAAAAATAAAAATAAAAACCAGTATACATAGTTTAAAGATGTCTTAACTTTAGAATGGAAGTCAGAAAACATGTTGTATTGGGGGAGAGATTTTGGTTTTGTTTCCATGGGAAACAAAAGGCTTTTCTGAACGGCCTTTTCATGGCCTACTTTTGACTTTTATTGTAAGCAGAGAAGGCTCAGGTGGTGATCACTGAGAAGGAGCAGCAGCCACAGCAAGTTCAACAACAGCACTGAGACAGTACTAGCAAGAGGGGACAGGGACAGGGGCAGGGGCAGAAGTAGCAGAAGGGACAAAGGACATGCACATGCTGAGAAGGAAACAAATGCTATGGGTTTCTTAAAAATTAGTGAAGATTAGATTTGATCAGGGGAGACCTCCTGAAAATCATACCTATAGATATGAAGGAAGAAACCAAGAAAAACTACAAGACAGGTTATAAATATATATATATCCCTCTACTATGGGAAAAGCTCTGAGACTGGGTGAGACATACTACATCTTGTTGGTTACAGCATCCTCATGTTTTATTACATGCCAGCTTTTCATATGACACAAATAGAGATTTGGTTATACAATCTAAACATACTTATAAAGTTAACAGATACCTTTTACCTGCTCAAAAATAGAACAATAGAACAACAACAACAAAAAATCTCTAGTTGACTTATGCACATTGTACATTCTATACTTGTGTTAGTGCAGATATATATGTTTTCTTTAAAAGTCTGTATGTTTTGAGAAAATAAAAGACCAGTCACCATTGAAAACAAGTATCCCAGCTTATCCAGTCTCTCAGAAGGCCTCTGTTGCAGTTCCCTCAAAATTCTGCATCCAGAACAACTTCAAAACTGCTAGTTGAGATGATCCAGCCTCAGAGACTACTCCACTCAGGACTTCAGATAAGTTCTACACTTCCTATCACACAGAGACTAAACAACAATAATGAAATAATACAGCTAGATCTCCCAGGACTTGACCATTATCTCAATTTTCTCAGGATCCCCTAAAGATGCTGTCACCCCCAAAACAAGAGGAAGTAATTTTAAGAACAGGACACCCACATTCCCAAGAGGTGGAGGGGGGTGGGTTTTGGTGGTTTGGTGGATTATGGATGTTTGTCATCATTTAAGGGGGTTGGTTACAAATTGTTACTGGTCATGGTAAGGGAGGAAACTAAGCAAGGGAGGTTAAATCTGTTTCTAAAAAGAAAAAGGGAAGATACAGAAATGATAGGATAAAAGGACAGATTATTGAATCTGCTTTAAACTAAAAAGTAATTACTAGCCTCAAATATTTTACATTGGTAAGGATTTTTATATGATATAAATTTAAAGTACTTTTGTTTTATTGTATATATGTTTATACTCTTGTTTAAGGTATTATCTATGGAACTCATTCAACAATGTAATGTCAATTTCCAGTCCTTAAAAGTTATTATTATAAACTATTTAGGCTAGTTTAGAAAGGCAAGTTAGTAGTTAGTCATCTATAATATTCAAACTTGTAGGGTCCGGTGAGGTATGTTTTCAAGATTAAACAATATTTTAGACAGATAGGTCTTCAAATACTTCAGGGACCTACAGAAATGGCATTTAAGACATTTTAATAGCATAAGGCTTTTCATGACGGTGAGACACATTTGCTCCTGGCAGCACCAATTTACTTCAAAAAAGGATGGTGGCCGTTGAAAAACCTCCATATGGAATTTACTTTCATTGTGGCAGAGTTAGCCATTGAACAAGAAACTTCCTTTGCCTTGACTGCTGACAGGATGCTGTCCAAATTGGACAGACAGAACACAAAAGAAGGTGACTGCCGAACTTCTGCTTCACAGAAAAGTCTGTCAGATATTCTGGATCTGCAGGTCAAAGATGGATGCCCCACTCTTGCAGAGGAACCTTGGGTGACTGTCCAGGCAGTCAGCTGACTCTGTCATTTCTATAGTTTTGGAAGTTGCTTGCTCTGCATTTCCTGTTTACTCTGGTAATACTATATCCTTCCTAGATCTTTGATGGGGGTGAAGACTAGATAGTTATAATTACAATTTTTCCTTGTTACCAAATTCAGAAAGCATAAAAGATATAAAGTTTGTAAGGTTGAGAAACATACAAGCTTAAGTTGTTTATCTAAGAAGATGGTTTTAGGTCTAGAAAGATATTTTTAGGATGGTAATACAAGTTATGGATAGACAATGGTTTTGGTATAACACTTTGGACTCACCAAACACAGGATAGATAATGGAGTACTTCTATATATTCACCAAATACAAATGCATTGGCTAGTGTAAATGTAATTCTTACCTGACAATTGTTCTTATTGTATATAGTTTTACTATGATAGAGTTAAAACCTTTCCCTTCTTATTTAGACAAAAAGGGAGGCATAATGTTGGATATTTTGATTCATAGTGACACTCCGGACTGTCAATAAAGTTTATCTTGAATCAAGGGGTGGAGCAAGTGATGAGCTGACTGGAATTAGCCATAGATAGATATGGCAGCAATTTGGACTAGGAAGATGCAAGTGAGACTCTACAGAAGTCAGATATATGGTACAGAGCAAAGGTAATAGGGCCATGTGGCAGAAAGCAGATTAATAAAGACAGGTTGAGTTATAAGAGCTAGTTGTGAAAATGTCTAACCTAAGGCCAAGCTTTAAGAATTAATAATAAATAATATGTCTCTGTGTCATTATTTGCAGGCTGATGAGAAAGTACTACTATAGTTTCTTACAGAAATATGGGTCAGGGGTTACTTACAGGAGCAGAAATGACTCAAAGAGCTGTGCCACTAAAGTCCATCCTAGCAGGTGTGACAGCTCACAGAAGCTGGGAACCCAGAGCACACTGCACAGCCTGCAGACAGCCCAACAGTGTCCTCTCCAGGTGCCTCAGTTAGTGGAAACCTCTTCCAGGAAGTCTGGATGCTTTCTACTTCTCCCAGGCAGCTATCTGGTCCAGAGTCTTCTTCAAACCTTGGATTGCCCGAGGCTTCTTTGCAATTAGACTTCCCTTCTGATAAGAAATCCGAGCTTTTATTGCTTACTCTGGCAGGGAGGGGTCTAGAGAATCTGGTCAGTTTCAGGAACTCCAAAGCTATTTTAGGTTGTTTAATGTAGGAGCTTTCCCACAGGTTGTAATATTCCAGTCTTGGAGGAAACAGTTACAAAACACTCAGATAGACAAAGTTGCAAAGAAGACCAAGACCAAACCAGTTGCCTGGAAGAGGCAGAAACCAGCCAAGCTGCCTGGAAGAGGTTTAGTCCAGAGTCACTTGGAAAGGACACTCTCCAAGCTGCTGAGCTGCCTGCAGGCTGCACAGTGCACTCCAGGTTCCCAGCTTTGGGAGCTGTCACCCATGCTGGGATGGGCTTTGGAGATGCAGCTGTCATTGAGAAGTTTCTGCTCCTGCAAGTAACCCCTTACCCATATTCCTATAAGTAACCCCAATAAAACTCATTAGTTCACCAAGTTGGACTTTGCTGGTATCCATTCTTTGGTCTGTTGTGGGATCCCTGTCTGGGGTGAATAAATGTGTGTGCTGCATCTCCCCAGGAAAAGCTCTGTCACACAACACTGGTAGCAGACAAAGGTCTTAAATATCCGCTCTTCCTATTTTTGTCTTGCAGGTGATGAGATTACAGGCCTGCATTGCCACTCGTAGTTTTACCTGGTGCTGGGCTTTGTGCATGCCGAGCAAGCACTCTACAAACTGAGCTATGTCACGGGCCTCATACTCATTTATCTTTGAGCCAGGGTCTCCAGATGTAGGAGAGGCTGTCCTGGAACTCACATTGATCCACCTGCCTCCACCTCCTGAATGGGTGACAGGTGTGTGCGCTGACGTATGTGGGTCAAAGTCTGTGGCTATTTTTGAAGAGGGACTCAACCCCATACCGTTCAGCTGCCAAAGAGCAGGGTGACAACAAGGAACCATGGGTGATATTTATTATAATAATTCCAAATACAGGAAAAAATGTAGTCACATTAACATTGCCCAGGTTAGGAAAATAATCCAACCAAACAAACATGTGCCATTAGAGACAGTTCAAGCAAAAGATAACGTGACTACAGTGAGGTAGGTCTTAATTGTCTGGAAAAGATTGTCCTCGCTGAAATGTATTGCTGATTCTTGGAAATCAGTAATAGTAGAGGATAGGGGGAAATGCACCGTACAGACTGAAGGAAGTCAAGCTAGCACGTCTCTCAGCTTGTGTAGCGAATGCATCAATCAAGACCCATGTGTGCTTTCTGACCAACTGTCAGTTTTAAACTATCCTTCATCATATTTGCAGCTTTTCTGAGATTTACACAGAATGTTTTTCTGTATGAGTTCCTGAGGAAGATTAAACAGGAGAATACAGCGAGACACTTATGATTAGAACTGTCCACAGCAGTCAATTCATAAAACAAACAAACAAACAAACAAAAGACGGCGCCTTCCTCTTTGTCTAAGTCACACTTACACTCGGCTTCCAGAAACCTGGAGCCCACCCCCTTCAGATGGTGAAAGGATAGCAAGATTGTGGCCACGGAGGGAGATTTAAAACAATATGTTTTTCTCTCTCTCTTCAAAATACAAATTCAATTCATTTAACACAGTTAAAGCAAATAACTGTGCTATGCAGCCTCACTGGGACAAGGGTCTGTGTTCCCAGTCTGGGACACATGGCTTTCGTTAGTTTATCAGGTCCCTATTTCACATTTAAATAGAGCCAATCTGAGTGTGTATGATGGCCTCAAATGCCCCCTATGTTTGGACGTATTCAGAAGCCACACTCCGCTGTTTTGAAATACCTCTAAATAAGGGAAGGCTATTTGATATAGCCAGTTACACCAAATGCCGTTTTTACTAGACAGCAAGTGATTTTACAAAACAGTCACACTACAAAGAAACTCCCCCTGTAAAAGAACATTTATCTAGGAACTTAAAAAAAAATGTTCAAGTTTCAGAAATGTATTGCTATCAAGAGTGGCGTGCATACTTGTGATTCAAAGAGTTAGAAGCTGTGGGTGTCACCACCCATTTGACAAACTCAGAAAGCTAATTATGACACTGCATGTCACCCTAGTGCCATAGTGGGATGTGAGCTTTGCCTTACTGGTTTTTCCAACAGTGGTTTTTTTTTTTTTTTTTTTTTTTTTTCTGTTTCTTGCATTGCCGAAATTAGAACTCAGGGCTTTGAGCATGCTAGGCAAACCCTCTACTATCAAACCATATCCTTGGCCCTGATTCTCCAGCCACTGCCAATTCTAGACCACAGCTCACCTCTTTTCTCCCAAGATTCCCCCTCATCTAGCAGAATTCTGCCACAGTACTGAACTTGGATAAAGCAGGACCACAGCTAGCTGTTTAAACTCTGTGTCTGTGGGCGCCTGGCATTCTGGTCACATATGGCCCCTTCTGCTCTCTTGCAATGACTGAATTGATGGTTTGGGCTCAGTCAGGTGCAACCAGGAAAAGCTAAAAACAATTCCTGGCCCCATCTATTGTTCGCTCCCCCACAGACACTGTTGGCTGTTAGAAGCACCAGCTGGAAGATGGATGCTGGTATTTCCAGAAAGGCCTTTTGAATCAGGAGGGTTGTGATGGGGCCCCATGTGGTGGCAGAGGCATAATTATTTCCAATAACTGTCTAAGCTGCTTGGTGAGTTTCAAAGCCAGGGGCCTTCTTACTGCAGGCAAATATTTAGGGCCGATTTGGGAGGGTTTTATATTTACTGCCCATGTCAAATTGCATGGCTGAAAACTCTACTCTGCTAAAGGGTTATTCAGCAAAACAGAAAGGAATAATTTTCCTTATTTCTTACAAATGTTGCATTAACAGTAGTATCTGTGGTCCTTTACATACCCCTACTGTCAGACCACACAGAAACATCTTTTATAAATAACAGCAGAGGAGAAAGTACATGATACAGTGTAGGTCTGTTGTGAGCTTTCTCTGGAGAGATAGCCAGGCTCTTGAACTGTGAGTGTTGGGACAAGAATGAGGTGAGTGTTTTGGAGCAAAGTGGCAGTATTTACCCACTCACTAGCTGTGAGATCATGAACAAGTCCTGGAGCTTTCCGGGCCTAATGTCCACCTCTATAAAGTATGGGTAACTTTGGGGCTGGTGGGGATGAAGGAAACATTGTGTGGGAACACTTAACAGGCTTGGGACACCTGTAGAGGTTGCATGAATGCTGCCAACATCACCAGGTGGGGGGCTCACTCTGTAGACAGGAATGTTACGGTAAGCCAATGTTTCTGATTGATGATGCCCTTCCTCTGACCATTGCTGCCCCCTGCCCTCAGACTGGGATCCAACTCAGGGCCTTGAAGTGCTAGGCAAGCCTTCTAGCACAGAGCCACACCCTATCCTCAACTTGCTGTAGGTTCTCTACGCCAGGAAGATCAGGCAGTATTCTATTATTTGAATCTTACAGTACCCAGAAACAGAAGGAACTCTGATCACCTCAATTTTACAAAGGAGGAAACTGAGGCATGAAGAGTGAGCCACTTGTTCAAAATACATTTAATAAGCAACAGAATTAGATTTGGGGTCTGGTTTATTATGCCAGAAGATCACCTGACACAAGGACCAACATTCCTAACAATGACCGGCTTCTCTAGACAACACTGGTACAGCATTGACTCTGGTTACTCAATAAATACTGGGTGATTTGAGTCCAGCCATAACCTCAAAAAGAGCCTTCTTGGTCATAGAAGGGGTGGAGAGCAGGGATTCTATGGTGTGAGTATGGTTTAAATGTGTCTCATAATGGCTCATGTGTTAGAAGCATCGCTCCAAGTCTGGCAGTTCTGAGAAGTGGTAAAACATCAAGACATGGGAACTAAAGGAAATTAGGTCTCTGGAGGCAAAGTGCTTGCAGGGCCTCAAGGAGTAAGTTCTTGCTAGGATGAGTTGTTATAAGAAAGATGGGTTTTCCCATTATGGGTTCTCATCTGACCTTGTGACTTCTCTGTTTACACGTATTCCCTTCACACACAAGCATTTGTTTTCTGCACTGATGTCCTCATCCAAGTTAAGCATAGGCCCATACAATGCTTTTACTTCTAGAATTATGAGCTAAATCAGCTTTCCCTTATATAATGTCCAGTCTCAGGTATTTTACTATAGTAAGGGAAAACAGACTAAAGTGAGGGTCTACAAGGAATGAACATTTCAAAGACACAGCTGAGTAATTTTCAGTGTATCAACATGAGTTGATATGGTCACCATTAGATCTACTATTTATTGAAACTTTATGGGTTATATCACCAGGTATCAGGAGTTTAGTCTTTCAGTTCCAGTGAACACATCTTGTTTAAAACTTCTTTTAAAAAATGGTTTCATGCACATAAGAGTATAAAGAATGTAAATATATAGCCTAATAATCATCTCAAAGTGAACAACCACACATCACCACCTTCTTGCTTCAAACACTTTCCTTCCATCCCAGTTGCTTTTCTCTTGCTTAGCAAATGCTCTTAAGGGAGAAAGGGTTTTCTTTCTGGCCCCTGGTTCAGATAGAGTCCATCATGGTGAGGAAGTTGGCCACGTCACAGCACAAAACAGAAACAGAGAATAATGCTAGTTTACAGCCCACTCTCCCATTTTCATTCAGCCTGGGACCCCTGCAATGAAATGGTGCTACCTGCACTCAGGGTGGGTTTCCCCACCTCAATTAACCTAGTTCAGGAAATCCCTCAGAGAAAGGCCATTGCCCATCCTAATCCCTTATGGAGAACTCCTCCCCCCAGTAATCCCAGATCCTTCCAAGTGACAACTGAAAACAACCATCATATTCTCCATCCCTCCACTGGCACCCATCCTAGGGTTACCCAAGCACACACCACAAACAGGGGGCTGGGCAGTTCTTTGATATAGGATGTTCAGTGTACTGTAGACTTTTCTGAGAGCTCCGTCCTATATCCACTAGATTCCACTGGCATTCTTCCCAAATGGTGACAACCAACAAATTTCTTGGACACTGACAAATAACCTTTCAGGGCAGAAGTATCCCTGGGTCAGAACTACTACAACATTTTGATAATGATGTCTTAGGTTTCCTTTCTCCTTTGCCATATGACCACACATCCTTTAGCATAATCACTTAGCTCTTTCCAGTAGAGGAAATACTTTATCAAATAATTTAAATTATTACACAAACCCTAATTACAGCCCTCCTAGTCAGGGTGACCATGTAATTTACCATCCATACTGGAGGCACAGATATTAATCAGGACTGACCCAAGGCAAGTCAGCATGTTCAACCCACTTCTAAGGGCCCTCCACTGTGAGTGAGCATTATCCTTGCAGCCAGGCACAATTAGGGCTCTCTTCCCACTGGTTAATTGTATATGAAGTGACAGGAGACAATTAAAAGCAGTGCCTTCCCCAAGGGCAAAGTAACACAGACCCAAATAAATAGCTCAGGGCTGAAGAGCTGCAAGATAGAGGACCTGGGCCTTAAGAGGGTGCAAAAAAATCTCCAATCTCCTCTAAGATCAACTTAAATAACTTACACCACATTAAAATAAAAAATTAGTTTAAAATAAATGCCTTCCAAGACCTGCCCATACATGCAGAAACGAGCATGGGCATGTGAGGTGTGTTGTGGATATTTAATTGATGCATCTGCATGTTCCCCCTCAGGTCTCACAGAAAGCAGCACACCTCTTATCAATTTTGGTTGCTCTACCTTTTGATCTCAAAAGCCCTGATATTGACCAAGTTCAGAGGCAGCTGGGGTTTTCTTTATATACATGAGAAACTATATTGATAACCCATTAGCGAGTTTAGCTCAATTTCCACTATGCAGGACATCAAAGAAAACAGGAGTCAGTTGTCTTCATTAGGCCCTTGTACTCTGCTGAAACACCTGCCTCCACACCTCAGTGTACAGTTCTCTTCCCAAGCAACTGCATTCATGTGACAGGTCACACGGTCTGGGGTGTTCTCCATTCCAGATGCCATTTAATATGGGTACTTCCCATATTAAATGAGATTTTTTTTTTCCTGGGAACTCTACAAAGAGAGCTTGCAATTTGTTAGGCTAAGAATTCAACATCACACGACCCTTTCTGTTGAACCTATGGTTAGGGGTTTATTGTGGAAAGAGATAACACAGTGAGGTGAGAAGACAGAGAGAGTCAGTGATCACCTCTCTCTGGAACTGAGCCAGGTCCTATAAGCACAGCATCAATCCCTTCCTAAGCTGGTACCCCCTGTGATCAAAGCCCTTGACTCCTCAATATGGCCACACTGGGAATCAGGCTTCCAGGCCATGAAGCCTTGAAGGACACACTCAAAGCGGATCCATATAAGCCAGCAATACCTATATTATACAGTCCTCTTATCATGCAGAAAGGAACCCATTATATGGGACAGAAAAGCAGGGCTTTGCAAAACTAAGAAGAAACCAGATCTTGAAGGTGTTTTTAATATCTAAGCAAAATACACCCCCACCTGTTAAAGGCCTAAACGGATACAAGGGAAAAGATGTAGTGCTTTTGTGATGTCTATAAAGTGTCCCAAATGCATTTAAAATTATATTTCCCACTTAACAAAATGATACAGATAGACAGCCCCCCAACTCAAACCTTTGACAGTAACTCACAATGAAATGACATATTGTGCCGAAGTCCCAAATGTATACATCAATCACCCCACCCCCTAATTCCAACTCAACATTTCATAAAGCCACAGAACTCTTACAAACCTATCATGGAATTAGTCTCTTATCTTGTCATATGATCTTTGAATATTGCTTATGACTGGTAAATAGAGTTAATGACCTTAATTTTGAAAAACACTACCCTATGGGATGAGGTTTAGAAAGTGAGATCATAAAGAACCCACTTTTGTTTTTTTCCCCCCAAATGATACGATAATTTCAGGAAGGCAGTTTGCAAAAGAAAATAAGTTCAGCCCCCATATGCCACCTTAAAATTTTCTGATAGCCTAGGACCCACATTAACTAAAAGAGAAGGTGGGGGAAATGTATTCATTACCAAGAAAGAGATCATCTAAAACAAAATTAAAATGTTAAGAAAAAGGACAAGAGGGAGAGAGAGAAAGGGGGAGATGGGCAGATGGAGGAAGAGCCAGAGATTATTTGTAGAGTAAGCTCCAAACCTTTACTTACATGTGAAAAGATAACTGTACAGTCCTGAAAATTACTGCAGACTGGATAGGACAGTCGGGTGTCTTTAACTGCTTACCACGCACCCTGTTTGCATTGTCAGTTAGCCAAAATTTCCTTTCTCTTCCCACAAAGGCACCACAAAGCCTTAATTAAATCTGTGCCACCAAATGGGCAACTGGGTGCCCCAAGTTTTGCTGGAAACAGAGATTAAAAGTGGTAAATATTTCTGAGACCCTCTCCTCACATCCTGTCCCATACTCTGGACTGTTGTTGGTGAGGTTAGCTCTGACCACACTTTTCTAGACTCTTTAGGCTCAGTGTAACTCTGTACCTAACTTTTCTGTAGCTAACATGAGAACTTGTGAATTTGCAAAGGGTTATGTTTGGGGCAAGCACTTGCATGTCCTGAAGCCTGACCTTCTGAGAGCTTGGCAGGCAACGACAATCAAACCTCTCTGTGAAATGTCTTATAGGTAGATGTCTTCATTTTCCACCATTCTCTTATCCAAATACTTTCCACCCATATTACCAAATATAAGCAAATAAAGTGTTTGTTTGGTTAATACATGCACAATGTCCAGAAGGAATGACAAATCTTCTCTATTTCAAGAAGCTCTGAGTTTTTCTTGACCTCCTCTGAGAAAGAAACGTAGCACTCGAAGACATGTGTGTAAATGTGCCTCTGGGTGTTCACAGTATAACCTGCTACCTATTTTGTAACATTGAACTTGGGAACAAAAATACACAGCACTCCATCAACTCTTAAATATCAACTTAAATTTATGAGAAAGAAAAGGCAAGTTGGCTATTGTTGTTGATTTGTGTATTGTTTGTTTGCTCTTCATAATCATTAACAGAACATGACTGGGGTCTCTTCTAGTGACCCAGCTCTGCTAAGGAGCCTAACATGAAATTACATGAGTTGCTAGTAAGCCTTAACGGGCTGGTCCTTAACCCCCTTCTAGGGTTGTTTGCCTTACCATCTGGTGGACTATTCACCACGCCTGCAAACTGTCTCCCGGGCTCCCTGACACAGAGGTCCCCAGTTCTTTTCAGTATGCTGTGTGTGACAGATCAAAGAGCTGCTTGAGGGTTAAGTAAGGCGATGAGGCTTTTCTTCCCCTCCAGACATTGGCTTTGGAAGTTCCACAGATCCCCTCCCTTTGGGACGAGAATCAGCATGTCAGGGATTGCCCTATAATCTTTAACACATCCTCTGGGTTGGCTGCTACATTTCTGGGGCAAGCTCAGCCTAACCCTGAAGAATCGTGCAGTTTCCCTGAGACTGTGGCTGTCAGCACCGTGGGGTCTTCCTTCCCCAAGGGGCCACCCTGTATTCTTGGCTCTCTAGGTACCAGCAAACACATCAAGTCAGCCCTCAAAGTTCAGAGAAGTTGGCTCTGGTATGTTTACAAGTCCTAGCAGATCTCAGGAATGTTCAGGATAATTATTACCGCACCCAGAAGCGCCCAGCCCAAGCCTCTCACATCTGGAAGGAAGCGGCCACACAAAGGAGAGCAAGAGACCTCCTCCTGCCACTGAATTCTCAGACCCTGAGAAGACTGGAGCCCAGTTCTACCCCTTTGTAAATGGGTCCCAGCTCTAATCAGGTGCATCTTTAGGAGCACCATGCAAACGGAGACTTTGGCCTTTAGTCCAAACGAAATACCACTTTTCAAATTACGGCTAAATATGCCTTCTCACGATGAAAATGAAAAGTGAAATACTCCAGAAAAATTGACAGGGAGCGGTTCACACGCACACAGCTTTTCCAACACAGGCGCGCCCAACATGAGACATGCCTATTTACAAAGGGCAGCCAAGCCAAACCCTGGGTGCCCTCGGCTAACGCCAGGGACCCTTAGCAGGGCATCTTCTGGTAACCGGGTCTGGGACTCAACGGTTCTTCTCCCTAGCTCGCACCAAAGCAAAGAGCGCACAGTCCCAGGCGGTGCGTTCGCAAATCCCACAAGCATCAAAGCCTTGAACCCGCCAAACTTCCTGTCACCACACAGCCAGAGCCACCAAAGCGCGGCGCCAAGTGCCTAGGAACTCCAGTCCAGGCTGCACCAGCCCGGGAGCCTTGGGGCGGGGCTTCTCGGTGGCAGGAGATTGGGGACCTCTGTGGGTCCCCAACCTGCGTGCCGCACTGGGGGCGCACTCCGCGCCCCTGAGATGAACCTCGGCCTCCTCCTCCAGTGACAGCGTGCTCCGACTTCCCTGGGACAGTACCCCTCCTACCTGCTCAACCGCCTCCTCCCTCAGGCGCGCGGGGCTGTCGTCTTGCTACTTTATTGTCTGCGCTGCGCACCGCGCGGGACCCGGGGAACCTGCTCCGCGCCAGTCCCGCAACTCCGTGGCGCGCGGCACCTTCCCCCGTGGCGGCTGTCTTCCTCTCGGTCCTCCTCCTCTCCGCCCAGGCTTGGGCTCAGCGTCGGAGACACGCAATCCAACTCCGCGGCGGCTAGCCGGGCGGCCAGATCCCGCAGCATCCCCTGGCCCGGCGTCCTCACCAGGATCCCCACACTCGGCGGAGGAGACCTGAGCCGCCTCCCGAGTGTCCCCACGTCCCTCGGTTCAGCCTCTGACCGCTGTCAGCCGGGTCTCTCTACCGCTCTCCCAGCGCTGCCCCCGCCCGTCGCCTCTCCGGGGGCCAGGCGGCCCTGCCAATGAGGCTCGGCGGATGCGCCGTTCCGGCCCAGTCATTGTATCGGGAGGAGGAGGGGGAGCGGAGCAGGGAGGGGGCGCTCGGCCTCGCGGTTGCAGCTCGCCTGGCCGCCTGCGCGCGCGCACAGGCAGCGGGCACCCAGCGCAAGCGGATCCTAGGGTACAGTTAGGAGGCGGGAGAGCTCGCCTCTCTGCATCGCCCCGACTTCGAAAAGCTGTGTGACTCTTGATTGCACTTCGCTGACTTAGGCAGCCCAGGACCTTAGAATAAAGGGAGACAGTGGGAAATGCAAGGTGTTTGGTTTCCAAGGACTTCAGTGGGGCTGGAGAAATTACTAGATCCGAGACTCCTGCAATCTGATGGCTGCATAAAAGAAGAAAGGGAGGGGGTGTCTGATATTGTCCCGCACTAGATATTTATGACTGACATGTATTCACTCTGATTCAAGGGTACCGTGTTGCACTTAATTTGAAGACTCAGAGAGATTCCCTCCAAACAGCTAATAATGACAGAGTAGAGATTGCAATCTGATCAGATGCTGAGCTTAATGCAGTCACTGGGAGAAGACCATTCATGAAAGACCCCCTACTAAGATATTTTCTCTGTTTTATCCAATTAACTCAAATAACTCGACAAGTAGAACGCCAAAGTTGGAAAGGCTGGGCTGGACAAATGGGAATCCCAAGGCTCCTTAAATGCACCCCTTCCGCAACACACATTTCTTTACATGTTTGCTGTTAATTCAATTTTCAAAGTAAATCCATTACAAAACTAATTATCTTCAACTATACAATTATATTGCTTTGCGTTTTGTTGAACTGTTAGTTGACTTAACATTTGTGAATATTTAATGTTTTTGCAATGTTGGGTTTTGACCCTCCTCTTCCTTCCTTTCTCCTCTCCTCTTTCTTGGCTTCTTCTATTCTTACTCTTCTGCCCATCTCTTTCTTCTCAACGGATCACAGTCCTACACAGGGTTTGAAGCTGGAGAGGTCCTTGTTTTTCCTTGCCCTGGTGTGGCATAGCTGCTGATGGAAAGAGGAACAAGGAGCCAGAAAGCATGATCTGACTGACTGAGTGACACACACTTGAGGTGTCTTGATGTGTGATAGATATTATGCGTGCCTGGTGTAAGTTTTAATTAAATTCTCTTCTGGTGCTGAATGGACTGTTTGTTTTCCATTAAATAGAAAATACTGAAGGTTGGATGGTAATTACTTGTCCTCTCAGACCTGAGCTGTGTAAGCAGATCACATGACACCACATTGCTCCCCTCCCACCCACTACTACCCTCCCCTGTGAAGATAAGGAAGCCCCTGCAACCATGTCCACACCTGTCTTTTTCAGCTTCTAACACACAGTGAGAGCACATTTGGTGTCATTTTTGTTTATGAACCTCTATTTTTGAACCTCTATTGAGGAAGAACAGGAGGCCTACAGGTCAGCTAACCAGCCTGAGAACAGGAGGAGGTTGTAACCATTGGTAAACTTGCAGACCATTCCACAAAACTCTTGTTCAATGGGCACACACTTGTTAAATATACACCCCCCATAAGCTAACATTTTCAGCCTTTGTTTTCTCCTAGGTGAAGGAGGCATCTTAGAGGGTGGGACCTAGCTGGTGGAAATAGGTTACTAGGGTCTTTGAAGGTAGTAGCCTGGATTAGTTCACCAGGTCTCTGCTTTCCTTGCCTGTAGCGAAGTGATAGTGCAATGAACATTGCTATGCCTTCCCCGTCATGACTGAACAAGCCCTCTGAAACTGTGAGCCAAGCCAATCTTTGCTCGTTTTTGTTTCCATCAGGTATTTGGTCAGAGTTAGGAAAAATAAGGGTCGACAAAACCAGAGTGAAGGAAATCAAGCATTACACTAAGTCTTGATACAAAGAAGCGTGTCTTTTGTTTTGACCAGTTAGTTCTCCAGGAGATGCTGTGGTAAAAACATGGGAGGAAACAGAAGAAGAACAAAATCATTAAAGGATGTATGGTATTAGTTTTCACATATGCAAACAATATGTAAATCCATGTGTCTAATTTAAATAGGGATGGTAAGAGAATATAAATGGGACATCTAGATAATAAAAATAATTTGTGTTTCAAAAAATAATTAACACCTCTTGAAGTTTTTGTAAAGTCAGTAAATGTGTAACTCCCTGCTGGGAAGGATGGGAAAACACTGCAATGAGCAAAATAAAAGGTCTTTATTCTTCAGAAAATTGTAATTTAATAGATATGAGGCAAATATTTATGGTCAAAATGACAGCAATGAACATCAAGAACCTGGAATACTGATTTTCCAGGTGAAAAATCAAGGCCCAGCTAACAACTCGATTACACCAAAAGAAACAGGTTTGATGCAAGATTGTGCTAAAAATTTCTTGTCTTCTTTTCCAGCCCTGCCTTAGCTTTTCACAGCATAAAGGAGTGTTTTAGTATGTGTGATACAAAATTGAGCTACTGTGTTAATAAGGAGATGTATATAAATATCCAAATTAGATCACTTCAAAAATATTCATTTATTTGGATTAATGGTAGACACATACTCATTGGATTTTTAAATTTATGTATATTGGTTGTATGTATGTATGTATGTATGTATGTATATATGTATATTACACCACTTTTGTGCATAGTGGTCACAGATTCTGGAAGAACTCCCCTGAAACTGAAGTTACAGACAGGTGTGAGCTGCCATGTAGGTGCCTGGAATTGAACAGAGGTCCTCTAGAAGAGCAGCCCATGGTCAGCCTCTGAGCCATCTCTCTAGCCTCTCATTTAGAGATATTTTGACAATACAATAAAGCATGTGTGATAGAAATCGAAAAGTACCCACAAGTTCACTGCTCCAGATAAACACCTTTAACCCATATACTTCAGAATTTAAAAATCCACGTGCAAACACAAATATTTTATGAATAGGCTGTGTCTTATTCACCCATGCTAATTAAACGTCTTTGATTTTCTTTTTTGTTTGCTATATGTAAAATTTGAAAGACAAGGTTACAAGAAGGTCATACTCTCCCTGCAGCGAGATTTTAATTTTAGCAAGTTTGCACTTTCCAAAGCTTTCCTGCTGATCACTCACATTTGGGATAAAAGAACACATAATGCTCTCATGTTTTGTAGCTAAAGGCTTGCAAATGAGCAAGTGTCCATTTATGTGTGGTGAGAATAGCCATACTTGGAATCCATGCATATATGGGAAGTCATTTAATTATATACCTTGGGAAACATTCACTCCTACATTCTAGACAAGGAGATAGAGGAGGAGACAGAACTGGGGAGGAGATGTCATGTGCTCAGGTCAGTCAGCTGTTAGTTCAGCTTTGGTTGGCTCCTAGGTCTATGTGACTTACAATGGTGGCCCTACCTGGGTTTTAGGGTATTTTTGTTATTAGTGTAATGGCTTAGGCAACTCTCCACTGCTTTGGTGGTTCTTAAGAGGACTTAAAAAATGAAATATTGTGTCAGACTTGGTAGTGTATAGCGAAATCCCATCCTTCAAGAAATATCATTCTAGACCAGCCTGAGCTAGGGAGAAAGTTAGAGGCCAGCCTGAGCTACAAGGTAAAATTCTGCCTCAAAATTAAGATAGACCATAGTGATATTGGACATATCTGAAACTATTCTTGGAGCTACTCTGGCTCAAGGCCAGTTGCTGTGTTTTCTTTCCAGAACACTCTTTAGATAGCAGCAACTGCTAAGGAAGTTCATGGCCATCCAAAGATGTACTCCAGGCCATTTTGTCCCTTCTTTAAGAGCACCTTACATATCTATCTGAGTTCTACACAGACTTTTTATCCTAAGACACAAAAATGTACATTGTAGTTGACAAAGAGTAAGCTATTTCTTGTTACCTCTATGGGAAGTGTTTATTGTCATAATAGTTTCATCTTTCCATTAACCCCAGGGCCTTCACATACAACAGAATGAAACCAAATCTTCTCTTCCCAATGAGGTGTCAAAAGCTGTTGTGTTTATACTCAAATATAGCATAAAATATTATTTCTAATTTTTGAGCCTTTGATGTGATGTGAATACACACAAAATACATGCTTTAAGTGCATGAACTTTGGTACCCTGAAATTAAAACAGAATATGAAAACTTAAATAATGTTGTTTAGACCAGGGTGATTATTAGTTTCAATCATGGGAAATTGCTTTTCAGGGTCAAATACTGCCAAGTTCATAACGCTCAATCTAATGTGACTATTGCTGTAGCTCATCTGTGAACAAGGGCATGAGCCACGGGCCTGCTTCTCTCTCTTGCTTCCACATTATGCAAGTAATATAACCGAATGTGAACCTCATGGAAATGCATATATAACTGTCTTTTAAGGGCCTATCACTGTGGCCTTCACATGTGAAAATGCTTTTTAATAATGCTCCTTTGCTACTTAACTGGTTGAAATGCCTTGGAGAGCAGCCAGTGCAGCAATCCAGCCCCTCATGGGCTAGCCTGAGAGCAGAGTGGAGATCTGATGAAATATTACATCGGAGTACTCAGGCAGCATCATCTTTCCCTGCAAAGAGCAAAGACACACTCCAGGAGACACACACAACTATTCTTTTACCATTCTGCCCCCATGAGCGTTACCTGGTCCCAAAGATCCCACTGTACAGGGGAATAACTCAGTGATGGCATTGCAGGGCTCATTCCTCTGGAGAGGCTACAGGCTCTCCAGTTCTGGCAGTATTTAGTTGTTGTCATTCTGCCTTGTTCAAATGGTTAAACTTGGAGTTGTTAATCTAAGCATGCAGGTTGGTAGGCATGCTTGAATGTATTTGGAGAGAAGATTCCCAGGCCATTGTTTGACACCATTCTATTAGTTCTCAAGAGATGTCTTTTGTTTTTTTGTTTTTAACTGAAAAGTTATTATTTCAATATTTAGGAAGACAAAATGATGTTTCAATATATGAATATGTTTAAGGATCAAGTCAGGGTAATGAGTGTATTTAGTTATAATTTCTAGATAGTGAAACGTTCAAATCTTTTGATACAGTGTGTTAATATACACAGTAAATGTTGTTAACCATACCCAGCTACCTAAAATTCTACTTAATTGAAACTTAGTGGCTGCTGATCATCATTACACTTTCTAGCACTAGGACATAATGTTTTATTACATTCACTTATGTACTTTGGCTGTGTGTGTGTGTGTGTATGTACATTGCCACATTACATGTATACAGGTAGAAGGATAATTTGTTGAAGTCATTTCTCTCCTTTACCATGTGGGTCCTTGGGATCAAACATGAGTGATCAGTCTTAGAAATGAGCTCCTTTACCCACTAAGCATCTACCTAGCTCAACATGAGCTTTTTTCTATTTTCAACTTCTTATTTAGTGCTAGACTTAGAACTCGGGGACTCTGTAGACACTTTGCAAATGCCTAACTAGGTGCAGATTCTACATAGAAGCAAGATCATAGGGTGGTTTTCCTTTGGATCCCAGGCTACTTCATCAACTGTGTTTTCCAGGACCATCATTGTTATTGTAGATGATAGAAGCATGCAAGGAAGGTCTAACAAAGAGTGGCAGATGTGTAATAAAGAGTCTGTTATTCTAGAATTTTGAATTAGTTTTCCACAAACATGTCATGGTCTTTTTTGATGCTTCTTCCGATGGTATTTCATCAAAAAAAAAAAAAAAAAAAAAAAAAAAAAAAAGAAAGAAAGAAAGAAAGAAAGAAAAAGAAAAAGAAAGAAAGCTTAGTTTTCTTTAAAAACAAAGCAAAGTAGAAGTTCTACCAACTTGGCAGTCATTGTTTCAGATGATTATATCCATTGCATTATTTTTACATTGTGTAAACACCATGCATAATAATGTAAAAAGAAAAAGAGGGTATGTTCTTTAAAAGTTTCATCAGCTTAATATAGTTTTCTTGCAACTTCTGACATGGCCAGAAGAGGTCTTCCAGTCTGTGGGTGGCTTTGATACATCTTCCTTTAGGCCGGTTTCATTTGAGATGCCTTGTTGACTGCTGCCAACAATCTTTCTCTGGTAGAACCTAGAAGATTTGGGAGAACATTGTGCTCAAGGGTGATCAAGGCAGATGCTAAGGACTAGGAAAAAAAACATCAATGGGAGCACAGGTGTTGTGACTGAATTAGAAATATTCCCCCAGAGATTCGGTGTTTGAAAACTTATTTGGTCCCCAGGCGACGGCCCTGTGTTGGAAAGCTTTAGAATGTGGGACATCAGTGCAGGAAGTAGGCCACCAGGAGCCTGGAAAGATTTCACAGACTACCCCTACTTCTTGTTCCCCGGGTTTCCTGACTGTGGATGAAATGTGGCCAACAGCCTCCTGTTCCTGCCACCACACTTTCTTTGCCCCTGTAGACTGTATCTCTCCTCGAAGTGCAAGCTGAAGAAAGCCATTCCTCTGTCAAGTTATTTCCTGCTTGTTATTTCGTCACAATTACATGAAAAACAATTAAACCAAGAGGGTCGGGATGACCAATTGGAGACCTCCATAAGTGGGACACATGTACTCTGTCCACTGGGTCCCCTGCTACCTAGTATCCCCCATACCCCAATTAAAACAATAGCAATTTGTATTTGGGATTTTATTTTTAATATCTCTGATTATTAAATGTTAGCAATTGATTTGAAGCTATTTAAAAATTGTTAGTTAAACAAAAGCTATCTGCAGTCCTGATAGGACTTAAGGGGCCCAAGTTGGACCACTGACCTCTCCCAAACTCCTCCTTTTGAAAATTGGGTAAGTGAGGCTCAGAACATGGAGATAATTTACAGAAGAATACAAAATAATATCACAGGAAATTGAAGCATGGCTGTTTGGCTTCTAGCCTAGGGCTTTTCCAATACAAACATCTGCTTCTGTTTTTAGCCTAAGATTTAAGTGATATTCCCAATTACATGATTTCAAACATTGTGCATTGTTTAAGAAAATAATGACAATATTCATTGGCTTTGAAGCACACAATTTATAATGAATGGTGCTTTAGTCATATGATCACCTATTCTAAATCTTTTCTAATGTTGATAAGGCTACTCTGATTCCACTTTTGCTCATGTACTTTCAAGAACTTTCTGCACCTCTACTTCCTTACGTTCCCTCTTGATTGCTGAATCTGGCCAATTTCAGAGAAAGGTAAAATATTTAAGAGGTAGCATGTTAATTACTCTAAAGTGTATAAGAAGTAGATGCCTGCCAAAGAGGAACACACCATGAGTCAGCAATGGTATAAGCTTAGTCATGCAGCGCTTTGCAGGTCCTTAGTCTGTGCTGCCAAAGCAAACAAAACACAGAACAAACCTGCCAGGACCCAAAACTCTGAGAAAGAGTGGAGACAATTTTTCTAGGAGTTTTAGAAACTGGAAACCTCCGTGATATATCTGAGATTACTTTCTTTTTCTTTTTCAGAAAAAGTTTTTGCTATTGTTTTGTTTTTCTGTAACAAGCATACACAACTCCCACTCAGGACTGGCTGTTCTTTGTTGTTGTTTTGTTGGGTATTATTGGGTGTGTGTTTTACATTTTAAAATTTTGTTTAGTTTTTCACCTTGTTTTTATTGAGCTATACATTCTCCCCTCCCCTTATTCTTTGTTTTTAATCAAATATTAGAGAAAGCTGACATTCCCTTTGTCTCCTATTACCAATATTATTTTTTCCAATTTCCCACAAGTAACCAGTAGCATGAATTTGTCTGAATCTATCCAGTATTGTATGTATACATGTGTATCCATGAGTAGTTCTTAATATATCAATCTGTAGTTTGAAAATGCATGCTTCATTCATTCCATTTCTTAGTCTGTGTGTTTCATTTAATAACAGTCTTACAAAGATTTATCCAAGGTGATGAATATGAATCTAGTTTAATCTTTAACCAGTTGATGGTATTTCATACTCTTTTTGTCCATTGCAGTTGGTTATTTTCAAAGACTTAATTATTTTATTTCAAAACATTTAAATGATTGAATTTTACTGAAAATATAGACAATAAGGTGTGAGTGTGTGTGTGTGTGCGTGTGTATGTGTGTGTGTGTGTGTGTGTGTGTGTGTGTGTTGTTTTTGAGAGAGGGTTTCTCTGAGGCTTTGGAGGCTGTTCTGGAACTAGCTATTGTAGACCAGGCTGGTCTTGAACTCACAGCCTCTACCCTCAAGTTCTGGGATTAAAGGTGTATGCCACCACTGCCCAGTGACAATAAATTTTAAGCTGGTAATTTTTATTACCCAGGGCCAAGATAAAGAACATTTTCTACTTTCTTCTCGGTCCAAGATTCTTGATCGTTCTTGCATTGTATAGTCTACTGGAAAACTTTGGTATGGAAAAATGTTTTAGTGACATATTTCAGAAGGGAAGGTTAAAGTTCTTGCTTTGAGATTCCTCAAAACGATGGAGACTGAAATAAAAAAGGCAGAATATATACACAGTAGAGTTTCATTCTGTCATAAAGAAGAACAAAATTATGTCATTTGTAGAAAAATGAAATGAGATTATTTTGTGAACCAAGTCAGTCTCAGAATAATTGTTTAATTTATGGATTCTAGATTTTATATAGATAAATAAATTTGTATATATCTGTGGTGTCAAAGTAGAAGCAAACCTAGGAAAATAACGAGGATTAAGGAGAGGTGAGATGGGGGTGAGGCCTAGGGGAATAGGCTCTTAGTGTATTATATGCTTGTTTGAAAACATCATGAAACCCAGTACCATGCATATACCATATACCAACTGAAGTTTTTTTTTTTTTTTTGTTACCGTGTGTTGTGGAAAGTAGTCACTGGCTTTCTGAAATTTTACATCTTAATAACACTTTTTGAAGGAATTGCCATCTTGTGTTGTGGTTTTAGATTAAAGTAAATCCAACCATTAAATAAAGAAGGATGTTTCAAATGTCTGTGGCTGTGACAAGTTGCCAAAAACAGGAGCTAGGACAATTGAGAAAAGCATGAAGTGCTCTCTTCCACTGTCTTGAAAACCCATGAGGCATTCATCATTTCTGAGCTGCAGTTTCTTTGTCAGTGTACTAAGGTAGTTCATATTTCCAGCTTAAAATTCTCTAGCAGCCATGACCTCTGAGTTCTCTGAATTATTTGCATGGGTGTGAGGAGCCAAAATTTGGAAATTGCTTTTATTTGAATAAATACATGGAGAGTGCTTTGCTAAATGCTGTATATCATGGAAAGCAACCTTTTTTCTTTTTATTATTATTAGAAAACACAGCCCCTGGATACATTTCTGCATTACTTCTTTTTAAACGATGCTGTCAATTGCCTACATCATTATAAAACAATCTTATAGATGCTGTTAACAGGAATTGTGGGCTGTTTGTCTTATGGGTAAATTTGATCTCCAAGCAAAAGGGTGTAGATTTATAGCCCATGACATTTTAAGAGTATTTCCTTTTAGCCATATGCCATAGTCAATGGATGCTTTTCTAGAGTGTTCAGTTTACATGATTGTGAAGGAACTGTCCTGGAAACCATGACAATGCTCACTCTACTAACAGTGCATCTCTGATTTCTGTTGTGTCAGTGGTGATGTGGGTGCAGGTCCCCTTGGATCTAAATGAATTCCAGAAATGGGTGCCATTCAAGTAGCTTCTCAACCATGAAATAATTCTGAATTTTAGTTGTCAGTGCTATGGTCAGAATTCCACATGAATGTGAAGATTTAGGTCAGAGAATTTTTAAATTCTTCCCTAAAGTAGCTTTTGTACACATTACCATGGCTTTCCCTACCTGGCATTCAGCTCTTCCAGGCTCTTGGCATGGAATACCTCTCTCTCTTTATTCCAGGACAACCAAATGGTCAACTCTTCAGAGAATAAATTTTCATGCTTGCCCTAGGGGATGGAAACCCTACATTCTCTGCCTTATTTGTTTTATCTATCTATAATTGCATTTCCTTAGTAAAAGGCAGCTTCAAAGCATGTGGGCTTTTTTTTGTTTGTTTGATTTGTTTTGTTTTGTTTTTTTTGATTTGGTTTGGTTTGGTTCATTTATTTACTGCTATAACATCAGCACCTTGTACGGATTTACTAGGTGTTTCTTCAGAAAATGAGTGAATGTTTGTCTTTGATTCGTTAACTGGGGAATCATCTGGACTTTGGCACAGATCATAGCTCTAGGGAATCTTTCTTAAGGATTCAGGCCCCATCCAATCGTCTGATCATATGCTCAAGTGATGGTATTATCTCTGTCAGTTTGGTACCCTCCTGGGTCTCATTTTTATCGACTTTTTATATTTGGCAATTTCTACAGACATTTTGGGGTCACTCCAGAGGAGAAGGGTTGCAGAAGTCCCTGTTACCGCCTAGTAGAACTCAGGGATTTCCCCAGTGCATGCAATGACACAGCAATGCAATGATGCAACAATGCAATGATGCAGCACATCTCAACAAAAAATGATGTATCTATCTCAAAATAACAACAGTGCTGCTATGGCCTAGGAGCCCTACTCCAAAGAGATGAGAATTTCACACCCATCTGTGTAATTCTTTGCTTAATGTTTGTCTTCCCCTCCCCCCCCCCCACCCGTCACTCAGCTGTAAAATAATGTAATGACTAGAATCTGACATTTGAAGGTCATGAACAATTACAACCACCAAGCAGCCAGCTCTCTTAACTGTTGGCCTTGCCAGTTCCAAAATCAAGCAGATGAGTTCTATAGACCCCTCCTCAGTAGGAACAAAACAAATGGGCATTTAGCCATTTAACTATGCATAACAGAATTCAAAAAGATCATTCCCAAATGCAAAGGGCCAAGCATGACAGGTCATGCAAGTATTCAGATGCACAATAGTCCATCACAGGAGCAAAGGAAGAATTTCACAGCAGCCTTGCAGCAAGCAAGAGATGTAACTTCTTTTGCCTTTGGTGCCAATGGAATAGTAACTGTGTGTTTCCTGTCCATTTGAGACAAGAACAGAATTCAACAAGAAAGCAGATGTTCCTGTCTACTTAGTGTGAAGCAAAGGGAGATACAACACTTATGCACAGGTCAAAAGAACCCCTTGTTAGGCCTTGGCAACTGTGTGACAGATATGACAAGGGACAAATCTGCCTCCTTTTCAATTTTTGGTGGCAAAGAGGATGACCTAATTTATTCATTATACTACTTAATGGATCAAAATTACATAAGGAAAGAACTGTGTCCTTCAGATTGTCCTCTGAATTTTTAATATGGAGGCAGGGTTTCTGCTGACTCACCTTTGGATGTATATATTGAAGAGCGATGGGCATGGGACAGCATGAGCTGTTTTATAGGTGGTGCATGTCGTTCATATTTGTCAGCAGGTGATAGCACTCTGGATTAAGTTTTGAAAAAGATATGGATTCAGATTTTGAAGCTACCCCCAAAGTTTGCATAACTCCTTCCTCTAGGAGTTCCAAAGACTTGTACTCTGTATCTTTCTTACCTACTACAAATAATTCCAAGTAAGAAACCATTAGCACACAGATGGTATAGCCTGTTTGTTCTCTTTTTATTTTTATTTTAATCAATTCAAGTTTCCAAGAACTAAATACAGATGCTTCCAACCTGGTGTGGTTGTGGTTTTGTTTGGTCAGTCAAGACAAGCTGACCCCTGTGTGCTACAGAGAAATCTGTTTAATTAGCTCAGCAGGTAGGCTATTTTCCTAGTTAGTTTTTTGATTTTTCAGGATAAATCCTGGCACACATTTTAAAACATTCTTTTTAAGTACTGAGCTTCCTGGTTAAGGTCTCTTACATGAAGGGGGTATGCTGTAAAACTACACAATGTAGTCTTGAAATAGACTTCAGTCAGTCATTTAGAAGCAGATTCTAGAGGGTTCCATCAACAATTCTAAGCTCCAGGAGACAAGTTTGAGCCTTTATAATTGCACTCATAGGACAGAGATAAGAATCTCTACTCTCTGACTCTTGGACTTCAAACCCCTGGCCATAGTCCTCCTGAATACCCTGTGGGTCATCATCAGCTTCAGCTCCTATTCAGGCAGTATCTGGAGATACTTTTGGTTGCACAACTGTTCAAGTATGGATGTATTGTTCAAATTTTGGCAGTGGGAGATAGAGAGTACTCTAACCATTCTCCAACCCATGTGACAGATCTTCTATAACTCAGCCCAAAAAGGCACAGATTGCCATTATTGTAGAATCCTGATTCGTGTGTGTGTGTGTGTGTGTGTGTGTGTGTGTGTGTGTGTGTGTACATGTGTGTACATGCTTGTGCAAGAAACAGGACAACTTCAGTTGTTATTCCTCAGAAATGCTGTCCTCATCCACTTTTTTTTGAGACATGGTTTCTCATTGGCCTAGATCTCATGAGTTAGGTAAACTGGCTGGCCTATGATGTGATCCCAAGGCATCCACCTATCTCCTCTTCCACTCTGCTGGGATTATGCTCACACATCAACAGGATTGACTTTCTTACATAAATCCCAGGGATTAAATTCAGGTCTTTAAGCTTGCAATAGCAAACACTTTACCAACTCAAGCCTCCACCCTAGTCCCAG
Source organism: Phodopus roborovskii (assembly GCF_943737965.1). NCBI lineage: Eukaryota > Metazoa > Chordata > Mammalia > Rodentia > Cricetidae > Phodopus > Phodopus roborovskii. Next base: position 1,687,096 of record NW_026126576.1, read on the forward strand.
ATCCAGGCCTATTCTTTTCTATCACCAACCTCAACTGAATTAAATGTATGCTTGCCTGATAGTTTTTAAGCAGAGTATTTTAAAAACCAGGTTAGATTTTACATTTTTATCTTTCAAGGAGGTAAAAATATTAATGGGGAAATCGATTGTTTCTTCAATTAATCCTCCAAGCACTGAGATTCCATCATAGATCTCTCAAAATAAGTCTTTTATTTTGTTCCTAGGGAAAAATGTGCAACAATAGTTCTTCAAAGTTCCACCAGAAGCCTTATCTGGAATTCCTGAGTTGGAACCTTCTCTGAGACTTCAGAGAAACAGGCCATTGATTTCCTATAGACTTTTCTTATTTTCTAATGATCTGTATTGGTGTTGTGTTTTTATTCTAAAAGTGACAAAATAAGTAAGTAGTGTCAGATGGCATCACAGAGACACCTAGTATTCTTAGAGTCTTGCTGTCCTTTGAGGTGTGACCCAATGAGGCTGTAACAGAAGGCAGCTTGCTGGACAGTGGGTGTGATAATAATGTCCTAGCCCAGCTATAAATGCTCACCTGTTGATTTTCTTCAATGGAATTTTTTCAGACAGAGATCCAGGTCCAAGACTTAGGTTCTCCAGGAGAAGCTGCTGAGAGATGAGGGCAGCAGGGCAGGGGAAGGAAAGAAATTGGATGCAGAAGCCACTTCAGGTCTAGTCCCAGCTCCAGCCTTGATTCTTCAGTCATCTTCAGACTGAGGCAATATCCCAGACCTCTTTCTGGGGTCAACAGCCTATCATGAATTTCCTATGTAATATATGGACCTTTAAGGGACTTTTGGATTTTCATTCAGGGAAGGGGCTGTGGGTTTTAAATGTCACCTGTCTTCCAAAGAAGGTTCCACCACAGGAAGGTTGGCAGTAGAGCAGTAGACACTGGTAGAAGAAAGAATTTGGGGATCCGTGTGACCCTGCCACTTTATAGTTCAGAAGTGTGTCAACATTCATTCAAGTATTCATTTACTCAGCAAATAATGGTTGACTTTCTACTATGTGCCATGACCTGTACTATGAACTGGTAGGGAATGGGATATACAATAGGTGTTCAGGAAAGAAGACCTTCCACGTGGTGCCGGAGTGAAGTCCCCTCCAGCAGGGACACCTCATCAGCCTTCAAGAATGTTCCCTGAATAGGTAACACTGAGTTTGGGGCAGCTAAGTAAGAGTTATCCTGATGCAGTCTAGAGTCTAGGGCTAGACAGCAGAGCCCAGACAATTCAAGGCTAACTAGGAACATGCATCTAAACTGAGGATCCTGTAAGCCAGCATTTATAGGGCTCTTCCTCCTTCAAATGTTGCCATACTACTTGCTGGAACACTTTTCTCCCCCTCAAATTTATCCCCATTTTATCTACAAGGATCAGCAGCTCTTGCCTGTGGGGTTGGAGGACTAAAATCAGCCAGGTACTATGGGTTTCACCCTCACCCTGAAATAGCACCAGAGATGACATGTCTTAGGTAGAAATGAGACAAATATATTTCACTTTGAGTATCACTCTCCACTTAGCAGCTGAAAGTACCTGTGGTCACTCACCACAGCGCTGAGGTTCTAAAGAGCCCTTTGCTAGGGCCAGTCATTGAGCCTCCATTTTGGGGTCTCAGGAGAAGATTTGGAGCTAGTTGGGCACCTAAGGACACAATGGAGTTGAGGACAACCGTTTTGGACCAAGATGTATAGGAATGCTTCATTATTTTAAAAAATTGGAACTGTCCCCTGTGGGTCTGTCAGCCAAACATCACATAAATGAAAGGGAGGTGGGTGCAAGATGATTTTAAAAGTGCCAGATCGTGTAGCCATTTGATTCCCTGCTTTGGATCAACACCTAGATACGCAGAACATTTTTTCTTTCTACCTTGGAAGGAGTAACACGTTTATAACAATGAAAAAGCACAATCATGTTGCATACACAGTCGCATGCAGATGTAACTGAAGCACAGACACATAACATAAATATTGCAAAGTGAAGCTGCAGGGAGTGGGGGAAATGAGGTAAAGTAGAATCCAGCCTTTGACCTACTAGGAGTTCATCTCAGCTACAGCCATGGGACTGTGCAGAAACACAGGCTGTGCCTTGCCAAAATATTTTACTTTTCAGAAGACAGAAATACCAATTTCAAAATATTAGCCTCAGATTTAAATGGTGGCAGCCAAATCAAAAATCAATGTTAACCCTGTACAAACCAAACAGAATGTGTCTGTGAGCTAGTTTTGGTCCTTGGGCCACCAGTTTGCAAAGAGGTTGGCTCATCTCTGTCTTGCTGCCTTCCCTTCTTTCTTTCCCATTCCTGGGATGCTGATAGTTTGAAGTGGCCAATAGCCTGGCATTATGATTCAGTGTGTCTTATAATGGTGATAATGGAGGCATTTCCCCAGCACATTAAGTGAGAAGGTAGAGTTCATGTCATCCAGGGTTGGTAGAGTTATCAAAGCTGAGCTTGGAACCAACATAGTTAACTAGGCTGATTCCTTACAAAACTGGAAAATTTGTTACTTGGTGTTACTGGGAATGATACAAATCAATCAATTATAACAAGATGGAGATGTCTTGGTGCATTTGTTGCTTTTGCTGAGGACCTGGGTTCTGTTCCTTGTACCCACATTGTGACCCACAATCACTCATAATTCCAGTTCCAAGGGATCTACTACCCTCTTCTAACCTCCATGGGCATCTGTCATGCACATACAACCCTACAATATTCTCAGGTATACACATAAAAATTTGCCTTAGACCACTATTAATGGCAATATTCCTTGACTTGTCAACCTTCTGGACCAAGTATTCTACTCTCTGAAGTGGCAATGAGCATCTCAACTTTATGTCCAGATGCCACTTTGTGCTCTAGAATCAACAGTCAAAGAAACAAGGTGTTGGAGGTATAGCTCGGTTCATATAGTGTTGGTCCAGTATATAGAGAGGCCTGAGTTTGATTCCCAGTGGTATGTAAACTACAGATGGTGGTATATACCTGTGATTCTAGCACCCAAAGGTGATGATACGAATATAATACAATAGTGACACTGTCCTATTTAGGATTTCTATTAATGTGATGAAAAGATATGGCCCAAAAGCAAATTGTGGATGAAAGGGTTTATTTGCCTTATATTTCCAAACTGTAGTCTATCAGGAGGAAGTCAAGACAGGAACTCAAACAGAGCAAGAACCTGAAGGAAGGAGCTGATGCAGAGACCATGCATGGATTCTGCTTACTGGCTTGCTCCTCATGGCTTGCACAGCCTGCTTTCTAATACAGTCCAGGACCCCAGTCCAAGGATGGCGCCACCCACAATATATTGGATCCTCCATCATAATTACTAATTAAGAAAATGCCTTACAGTTGGATCTTGTGGAGGCATTTTATCAATTGAGTTTTCTTTCTTTCAAATAACTCTAGCTTGTGTCAAGTTGACATGACACTAGCCAGCACAGTTGTATCTTGGCAGTAACTACCAGCTGTCTAATTAGACTTAATGCCTGATCAACAGTAGGTACTGGATATCTAGCCAGCTACCTGGAGTCAGTGAAATCATGGATCTCAGAAGAGAATGTGCTAGTGCCATTACTTCCTAACTGCATCCTAAATTATTCTTGTACCCACAAACAACGTGAGCTCTCACCCTCATCAAAGAAACTTCTTACAACAGATGGAATTGATTACAAAAGCATTACAACTTGGCCAAAATGCAGGAATTAACCAACCATGAAGTCCTCAGCCCCACTTGGTATATTTACAACACAACTCCTACATTTAAGGCTTAGGGAACATCTAGGAGGACGGTCACTAGGGAAGAGGAAAAGAGCTAAGGCAACCAAGAAAATCAGCTGAGGTCATCCCCCAGAAATGAGAGAGAGGTTTCACCCATGATACCTCAGCAGTATAGGTCCCTAAACAAGACCTGAATAAAAATAACGCCAATAGACATGGGAGGTGAAATTCTCATGGGGCCCCACTGCAGTTAGTTGTTTTTTACTCTTTACTCTTTGCGGGGCTCACCACTCAGATCCCAAATAAATACAAGGAGGCCCATTCTTTCTTATAAATGCCTGGCCTCAGCTTAGCTTATTTCTAGCCAGCTTTTCTTAAATTATCCCATTTCCTTTTTTGTATATATTTTTTCATTCTTACTCCATATCTGACAATATGGATGGGTGGCTGGCCCCTTCTTTTCTTACTCCTCCATCCTTTTCTCATTCCTTCTTTTCTTGCTCCTCTATTTCTTTTTTTCTCCTATTTATTCTCTTTGCCTGCCAGTTCCATCCATCCTCTCTCCTGCTTTGCTATTGACCACTCAGCTCTTTACTAGACCAATCAGGTATTTGGTAACACAGCTTTTCAGAGTCAAACAAATGCGACATATAAGAATGCAACATACCTTTACATCATTAAACAAATGTTCCACAGCATAAAGAAATGTAACTCATCTTAAAATAATGTTCTACAATACCTTATCCCTAAAGAAAGAACTCTAGACAACTAAGTCTTTCCTAGGAATATCCCTTTAATAGATCATTCAATAACAAATAGTCAGCCCTAAAATCATGTTGGTTTGTTTGTTTTTGAGACAAGGTTTTTCTGTGTAACAGTACTGGCTGTCCTAGAACTTGATCTGTAGACCAGGGTGACCTTGAACTCAGAGGTCCACCTACCCTGCCTCCAAAATTCTGAGGTTAAAGGCGTGTGCAACATCACTTTGTTTCTACTGTTTCCTTAAAAACTAAAATCATTATAACAAGCCTTTTCAAGAGCAGTGTTTGAAAGTGTGAGTGAAATGTGAAAATAAGCCTGCTACATTGGGTTTGAATATGGATGAGAGGTAAGTATTTGTTCAAAACAGCAAATGACAGCTGTTGCAGGCTTGAGGAGGATGAGTGATCAATACTGGTTCTCAACCCTTAGCTGCAGTATAGAAATCAGCTCAAGAGTCTTCATTGACAAGTTAAGCGTCTAGCTAGTCTAACGGCATCCATTCACCCTTCTTCATTAGTTCCCTGAGCTGGTTAATAAGTGAGAAGTCTGAAACTTTTAATACCTAGTTGTTCTGATATCATTGGTAGACGTCCTTGTGGGGTTAAAATTTTAACATCCTCAACAGTTCAACTATAGCCTTTGTTGCTGTGAAGGCTGCCAAGCATGAGGTAATCATGAAAGTACCACAAGGCTCCAGACCCATGGTTCTGCTTTCTCTGTGGAGTCTCTTAGGGGCTAGCCAAATGGAGGAAGCCTGGTCGAAGATACCATTAAAGCTGCCTCTGATGCCTTCTCAGGGGTCTGCAATCAACAAAGCTTACAATTTGCACAGGCTAGCAAGACAAAGGCTGGCCTTTACAGACAAGTAAGAGGCTGTTATGGTCTAAAATTCAGACTCCTCTTTATTTCCTTTCTGAAATCCCTATGTTAAAATCCCATCCCCCCTTTCTCCCTACCCAAGTGACGATGTTGGAGGCAAGACTTGGGAGGTGATACATGTCCTTTATAAAAAGGAATGCCAGGGCTGAGGGGAGGGCTTAATGAGTAAGAGCATTTGCCATGCATGCCTGACAACCTGAGTTCAGATCACCAGAACCTTAAATGCTGTAAGGCAAACATCTGCAACCCTAGAGCATCCCCATGGGGAGATGGGAGACAGAAACAAGAGACACTCAGGAAGCGCATGGGCCAGACAGCCTGGCAAGCACAACAGCAGCACTCTGTCTCAGACAAGTGGAAGGAAGAAGTCCAACATGCAAAGGTGGTCTTCTGGGCTTCACATGTGTCATCACTCATTATGGCATGTGTGGACCACATGTAGGAACATGTGCACATACACATATCATACACACAGACACACACACACAGACACAGACACACACACACACACACACACAGAGAGAGAGAGAGAGAGAGAGAGAGAGAGAGAGAGAGAGAGAGAGAGAGAGAGATTCCAGAGAGTTGGCTAGATTTTTTTCCTCAAGCAAGAGCATAGCTAAAAGTTGTCATTTGTGGTGGCTTGTGGGGAGTTGGAAAGAGTCAGTTCTTTTTTTTTAAGGGTGTAGTGCTTGGTAGACCACTTAGATGCTAGTGGATGGCCCTACAGTCCTATACAGGCAGCACAAATCAAAGTCACTGAACTATAAAAAGGGAAAGGCAAAAAAACAAAAATGGAGAAAGAACATGAAATTTGGAGAGACCTGGTGACCAGGTGGTGTAGATAAATCTGGGAAGAGTTTTATATGTTCAAAATAAATTGTATTTCATGCTACATGGAATTTTCAAAAATTAGTAAGAATGTTTTTTTTTAAAAGATCTGATTAGTGGCTTTCATTATACATTGACGCTTGTTATTAGCCATCCCAGCCTTCAGAACTGTAAGACAGCAGCTTTTGTAGCTTGTAAACCACTCAATCTGGTGACTTGGTTACAGTGTTCTGAACAGACAGGACTTTGGCTAAGGATGAGCAAAGATAAGCAAAAGCAACACTTTGGTATGACATGTTTGTCATGGTGATTTTTCCCACACATTTTACAGACCTCTGGGTCACTAAGAGGAGCAGCAGGTGTTGCTAACATGCTCTGGAATACAGTTTCCTGGGAAGTGCCATCTCCAGGGAGACTGGAAGGTTTCTGGTATGCTGTAAAACTCCTTTCATAAAGACCTGTGAGCCAAACAAGAAGGCACAGAAGCTAGCCATGTCTGGGCCCCCTATGTCACCCAATCTCCATAGAATGATCCTACTAAGTAATCAGATGTCATATAAGCACACATTACATTGGCTGGGTTCCCGATGGTCTACTCTCTCCCAGGAACCATACAAAGAGATTTAAGGCCATCATCTTTCCCTGCAAAGAAAGGCAAACACATTGGTATTCATTTTTTTTTTCAGGTCACACTGTTCCCAGCTGTGCATGAGGGGGATTACTTTGCTCCTCCAGCAGCATGCATAGCACCTTCAACAAGACAAAAAGCACTTCCGTGAAAAGATGGGCATGGTGGAGCTCACCTAGCAACGGGGTGGAGACAGACGAATCCCCTAGATGGACTGGTGAGAACCCAGTTTCAATAAGAGAATGTCTCAAAGAATAACACCCAAGGTTGACTTGTACTTTACACAAAAGTGTACAGGTACCCCACACAGAGACACATGCACACTTACATACTCCTAACACAAAAACAAGGGTGAGTTTTCCAACACGCTTATCCCACCTCCTTTATTGCTTTAGATGAAACCCTTTACTGAAAGACCAATGGACAGGACTCTGTCATACCCAGTGTGTATGTCTAGTTCTTTTGGTCCCACTGTTTTCAGACATTCTTCTGTTCCTCTTTCCTTCTTATTCATCTGTAGAATAGTTTGAAAAAGTTATTTATGGCTCCAACTTACTTTCCTGCTTATTCTTCCTTTTTTTCTAGACTTTTTCAGTAGACCAACTTACTCTGCTATCTTCAATAAAATGAAATCCATTTCCTTTTCCTCCTCATAACAGCTGTGTTATATTTGATCTATGAATCCTTTTAATTCATTATATATTTCCTAGGGATCTGAAATTCAGGTGCTGCTAACCCCTTCAGATATTAATTCCCTTCTAGTCACTTGGCAAGTGTATATCAATATTACTTTACAGTTCAAATTTTTGTTTGTTCCCACCTGACCTTTTATAGGTTAAACTGAGCCCAGAGACCTATATAAAGCTCTTTCCTCTTAAATTTGTCCCTTGTTGGTATCTTTATGTTGGTTTTTGGCATTTAGTAGATGACATACTTGAAAGAGGAAGTGGTCTGCATGCAAGCAAACAAACTCCAAGCACTCAGTTAGGAAGGAAGAGGACTAGGAGGTATGGTCTTATTGGAGGATGTCTTAGAGGTAGGCTTTAAGAGTTTAAAGACTCTAGACATTTTGATGTCACTTTTCCTGCTTCCTGGATCTCCAGCTTGCTACGCCAGCCTGCTGTTCTCCCATCATGATGATGATGGACTCATAACTCTGGAACTGTAAGCCCCAAATCCTTCTTATAAGTTGCCTTGATCATAGCATTTTATTATAGCAATGGGAAAGTAACACATGCATCTGCTGTTGTTTTAGGGGCTGTGCTGTCTGGCTTTAATTACTGCCCTTGAGTTTTGTGAGCAACCCAACAAAGTCTTCTTCATTTGCTCACAATAAATTTCTCCTGCTTTAAGACAAACAACCCATGACTAAATTAATAACTATATTTTGGAACACATAACAGTTCTGTAATTTTGGATTCCCTGAGCATGGGTTACATTACATTCCCAAAGATCCCCAGCTTACTCCACCAGTGTGGAAGATTATAATTGCAAATGACAGGAACTTGAAATCGAAGCAGCTTTATGGAGAAAGGAAATTTCTCTGGCTGTTGTCACTGAAACATTGGGGGCTTGCTTTTGGCATGACCTCATGATGCCATCAGGGAAGTGCCAGTTTTGTTGTTGTTGTTTTGGTTTTTGTTTTTTCCTCTTTCATAGACCTTTATTCTGATGCAGCTACTGTAGTAGCTACCAGTGACTCCTTGCATGCCTCCTACCAGTTTAAGTTCCATAGAACTTCTATGCTATGAGTGCCAAAGAAAGGTCCAAACCTAACTCTTGCTGGCTTATTCTGGGATTCCAAAATGTCCTAGTTAGCTTTCTGTTGCTGTCATAAAACACTGACCCAAAGCAGCAACTTGAGAAGGAAAGACTGCCACATCACAGTCCATCATTTACAGGGTAAGAACTCAAGGCAGGAACCAGGAGGCAGGAACAGGAACAGGAACAGAAACCATGGCAGAACACTGCTTATTGGCTTTCTTCTCCTGTCCTGCTCAGCGCCTTTTCTTCCTTTATTTTTATTTATTTATTTATTTAGAGACAGGGTTTCTCTTTGTAGCTTTGGAGCCTATCCTGGAACTCTCTCTGAAGACCACTGTGTCCTCAAACTCATATATCTGCCTGCCTCTGCCTCCCGAGTGGCGGGATTAAAGGCATGTGTCCCCACCACCTGGCTATCAGCTACCTTTCTTTCACAGCTCAGGTCTAGATGACTATGGAGTCACTGCCCACAGTGGTCTGGGTCTTCCCACATCAGTCATTAATTAAGAAAACCCATAATAGATAAAACCAAAGGCCTTTCTGATAGAGATAATTCTTTGACTGAGATCCCCTTTTCCAAAGTATGTTTAATTTATGTTTGTGTCACATTGACAAAGACTAGCTATGGCACATCCTTGAATCACCCCATCCCCTGAATCTCTGTGGTTCAGAAGACAAGGAATCTCCTGGGATAGAAACTGGATACCTCTGCCTTATGTTATAAAAGCAGGAAGGTTCTCAAGGGGATGGTTAGGTTTTTTTTTCCAGATTAGATTTTTGTACAAATAAAAGAAAATTTGTTAAAAAATTTCACCTACTTATTAATTTCTGAGTGTTATATGATTATTCTAATAATATTTCAACCCAGTTTACCATTATACCGAGTGTGTGTGTGTGTGTGTGCATATACATGTACCTTCGTGTGTGTGTGCATATACATGTACCTTCATGTGTGTATGAATACATGTGCATGTGTGCATTTGACCTGTAGAGACCAGGGATCAATATTGGGTATCATTCCTCAGTCACTGTACTGAATGGTTTTATGTGTCAATTTGACACAAACTACAGCCATCAGAGAGATTGGGAGCCTCATTTGGGAAATGCCTCCATGAGACCCAGCCATGAGGCATTTTCTCAGTTAGTGATAAATGGGGGAGGATCCAGCCCATGGTGGGTGGTGCCATCTCTGGGGTGGTGGTCCTGGGTTCTATAAGAAAGCAGGTTGAGCAAGTGAGGGGAAGCAGCTCCCCTCCATATCCTCTGTATCAGCTCCTGCCTCCAGGTTCTATCCCTGCTTGAGTTCATGTCCTGACTTCCTCCAGTGATGGACTATGATATGGAAGTGTAAGCCAAATAACCCTTTCCTCCCCAACTTGTTTTTCGGTCATAGTCTTTCATAACAGCAGTGAAACCCTAACTAGAACAGGTACCATCCACCTTGTGTTTTACGAAAAGGTCTTCTAGAGACTTGAAGCTTGCCATGTAGGCTGGGCTCAGCGGCCAATGAGTTCCAGAGATCTGTTACCTCTTCAGTCCTGAAATTATAAGCATGCACCGCATGCTTGGTTTTCATCATTATATTATTAATTTTTGTTATCTCTTTACTTTCTTCAGGGAATTCACTGCTGGTAGTCACAATTCCTTATGTATAGCCTTCTTATTTATGACACCTAATTCTTTGTTTTAAGGTAGCATTATCTCAAAAATTATGCTTTAAATAAATCATGTTACTTTGTGTGAGGAACTTTTTACATTTACTGAGGTAAATAATTTTAGTATTAATCCCAATATAGAGGAGCTCCTTTATCTGCAAGTACTATGAACTCTCTCAACAACATATCTAGCAACCTAGGACATTCCATCTGTCTCAGTCTATAGTCACAGAATAGGTAATGGGATAGGTTTACCCTACAGAAAACAGCCATACTTTGACAGTGTCTGTTGAAATATATCCCCAATATTTCCAGGTATGACAAATGGAAAAGCTAATATGTCCCAAGCTAGTTTTGGGTACACGTGTAATGAGAAAAATGTGATCAAAAACTTTAAAAAATCCCCCTTTCTCCCATACCATAAAAAATTATATAAAAAAAAAGATGCATTATGGGAAGGGACATGCACAGTAGAAAAATTATTATATGACATGATGTACCTATTAAAATACAGACTATTGGCTATGCTGCATTCCTTAGCAACCAACTCCTCCTACTCTTCAAAGCCATGAAAATGTTGTAAATAATGTGACCCTTAAGTATCTTCTCTCATGTGGACTACTGCTCTTCTCCAATATATTCTGGTCTGTCCAATTGCTCTGCTTAAAGTAAAATTTCTTTACTGTATGAGCCTTTGTTTCAATTCATTAAATAAGAGGCCAAGAACCAGGACATACACAGTTCAGACCCTCACCGAAGCAACACACCCATTTACATATTTTTTATATTTGATGCCAATTAAAGGTGACCCCTCTTCAGAGCATTCTGGATTTCCAGACACAGTAGCTAGCTAACTTCTGGATGCACATATCCCTACTCATTTCCAAGATATCATCTAAATCTGAACTCAGGACTTTCACCAGGAGTCGTCCTCCAATTTCCTACCATCACCTCAAAGTGGACATGTCTTATTTCTCTCCTGAGCAGCCTTCCTAGCCATCTATGAGTGCAGCCACATCTTCCAGGTTCATTCCAAACTCATGTTCCCCTGTGGTCCTTTATTACATTCAGGGTACATCTAGTTAAAGGTGGGCATACCTCTTTCTTTTTCTTTTATTATTATTTTTATTTTTTTCTTATTTTATATATCGATCCCAGTTCCCTCTCCCTCCCACCTTCCCATCCCATTCCCCATCCTCTCCCCAGGGAGGGTGAGGCTTTCCAGGAGGGATCATCATAATCTGTCAAAGTCATTTGGGGTAGGGCCTAGGCCCTCCCTCATGTCTCTAGGCTAAGGGAGTATCCTTCCATAGGGAATGTGCTCCTGAAGTCCTTTCCTGAACCAGGGATACATCCTGGTTCTACTGTCAGAGGTCCCTTAGACTTCCCAAGCCTTCTAACTGAGACCTATGTTTAGGGGGTCTGGGTTGGTCCTATGCTGGTTTCCCAACTATCAGTCTGGGATTCATGAGCTCCCCCTTGTTCAGGTCAGCTGTCTCTGTGGGTTTTGGCAGTCTGGTTTTGACCCCTTTGCTCATCACTCCTCCCTCTCTGCACCTGGATTCCAGGAGTTTGGCTCAGTGTTTAACTGTGGGTATCTGCTTCTGTATCCATCAGCTACTGGATAAAGGCTCTAGGATGGCATATAAAGTAGTTATCAGTCGTATTATCAGGGAAGGGCAGTTAAGGTAGACTCTCCACTACTGCTCAGATTGTTAGTTGGGGTCATCCTTGTAGATCTCTGGACATTTCCCTAGTGCCATATATCTCCTTAAACCTATAATGGCTCCCTCTATTGTGGTATCTCTTTTCTTGATCTCCTCCTTTCCTCCCCCAACTCAATCTTCCTGCTTCCTCATGTTCTCCTCTCCCCTCCTCCCCTTCCCTTTCTCCTAACTTCCTTTCCACACACTGCCCCCTGCCAAGCTCCCAATATGCTCAGGAAATCTTGTCCCTTTCCCCTTCTCTGGGGGACCATGTATGTCTCTCTTCGGATTTTCCTTGTATCCTAGCTTCTCTGGTGGTGTGAATTGTAGGCTGATGATCCTTTGCTCTATGTCTAAAATCCATATATGAGAATGTACCTACCATGTTAATCTTTTTGTGACTGGGTTACCTCACTCAGTATGGTTTCTTCTAATTCAACCCATTTGCTTGAATTTCAAGATTCCATTGCTCCCCTCTCCCCCGCCACTGAGTAGTATTCCATTGTCAAATGTACCACATTTTCTTTGTCCAATCTTCAGTTGTTAGGCATCTAGGTTGTTTCCAGGTTCTAGCTATTATAAATAATGCTGCTATGAACATAGTTAAACAGATGTCTTTGTTGCACGGATGTGCATCTTTTGAATATATGCCTATGAGTGGAATTGCCGGATCCTGTGGTAGACTGATTCCCATTTTCCTGAGGAACTGCCATACTGATCTCCAAAATGGCTGTACAAGTTTGCACTCCCACCAGCAGTGGAGGAATTTTCCCCTCTCTCCACATCCTCCCCAGAATAAACTGTCATTGGCATTTCTGATTTTAGCCATTCTGACAGGAGTAAGATGGTATCTCAGAGTTGCCTTGATTTACATTTCCCTGATAGCTAAGGATGTCAAGCACTTTCTTACATGTCTTTCAGCCATTTTGGATTCCTCTATTGAAAATTCTCTATTTAGTTCTGTACTCCACTTTTTAATTGGATTGTTTGGTGTTTTGGTGACTAGCTTCTTGAGTTCTTTGTATATTCTGGAGACCAGCCCTCTGTCAGATGTGGAGTTGGTGAAGATCTTTTCCCATTCTTCGGGCTGCCGATTTTGTTTTGTCTTGTTGACTGTGTCCTTTGCCTTTTAGGATCTCAGTGTCTATGCTACTAGTGTTATGTTCAGGAAGCGGTCTCCTGTGCCAATTTACAAACCTCTTTCTTAATAGACCAAATAGTAAATACTTGAGGCTTTGTGAGTCAAAATTGAAGACATTGCACAGGCACTTATGTAGATGTATCAAAGAGCTACTTAAACCAGCAAAATAATTTTTGTTGGCAGCCCATGTGCATCTGCATGACCCACTCTCTCTTGCCTCCCTCCATCTCCTGCTCTTTGCCCAGCTTTTTGGGTCATGCTCCACACTGTTTCCTGCTTCTCCACTTTGCTGTTTTTCTCCTTCTGTCTGGCAGAGTTCCCCCTTCTCCACATCCACACCCATTTGTTACTCAATTCAAGGGCTCTTTGTCTTAGAAGATTCCACATACTGTGTCTCTTGATAATGTACAGGTCCCTTCTGATCTGCCACAATTCTTGTATCTGCTCCCTTCATCTTCTGTCTTATGTAGTAGCATACCATTTGGTTTTGGTCTGTAGCCTGGACTATCTGTGTTTTCCTTGATGAGCAAATCCAGACCATCCTTTTCCCATATCCTCAATAATTAGTACAGGGGTTTGCCCAAAGCTCACATTTAATAAACACTGACTGGTATGCAATTATCACACTACTCATCTTCCTTAATATCTGAAGAGTATTGTGTTATAAATAAGATCAGTTTTACCCGCATATACAGGGTCAATGGCCTATTTGTAGCTGAGGGATCTCTTTATATATTAATAGTCTGAGACTTTTTTTGTAGATAGCCAGTTCCTTTAGGTGATACCTAACTCTAATAATATCAAGGCTGAGGATTTGCAAGCCATTGAACCGCTTTTGAGTGGCTGACTGTGTCTCCACCCCACTTGTTTTTTCCCCAGATCCCTTCCATTTGTTTCAAGAATCTGTAGATGCCAGACACAGAAATCCATCATCCATCACTAGAGGAAAGTGTTCAACAAATAAGCCTGTGATGGGGAGATAGAGGACACCCCCCCATAGCAAGCATATAGCATATGCAAAGGAAATTTTAACTTATGTAATAGTATAGAAACAATAAACATAGGGAAACTTTTCTCAAACTTTTCCCAAAAGTTTGTCCATAATGTCAACCATTAAAGGCACCCGCTGATTTAAAAAAAAATGGATAATAATCATTTTTTCTTTAATTTTCCTGGTTGCCATGATTCTGTTCATGCAACTTAATTTCTCCATTTTTGCCTACTATTTAACATCTGTCTACAGCATTCTTTCAGGTCCTTGAAACGTTTTGCAAATGTCATTTTAAACCATTACTTAATGCTCCATTGGATGGCTTTACAGCATGGTTGACATTGCCATTGCTCCTTTGGTGGAAACATGGTGTCCAAAATAAAAGAAGGTAACCTAAAAGCCTTCTTGAGTTCTCTAACCCTCTGATTCTGGTTTATACATTAGTCAAAGTTATTTCTTCTTATATTGGTATAAGCAAAAATTTGCAATTAGAAATAGGGCTGGAATAAATGAGGAGACAATTTCATCTATCCCTTTGTCTTTCCACAGAAGAAAATGGAGACACGGAGAACTGCTGATTTGTTCTGCAGGCCACAGCCAGGGTTCTAGTGCAGCCAACACAGAGCTCTGTCCAAGAAACAAAATCAAAGGCCATGCTGACTCAGGGAGAGACAGCAAGCAGGCTGCATATTGAGCATCTGTCTTTTCCACCCTCTCAGCGCCATTCTTGTCTAACTGCAGAAGGTAATGATGCCAGTTCAGTGGTATCACATAATACCCATCTCTCTCTTTCTACAAGAAAACCAGCAAATAGTCCTTACTTCTCCCTGCAAACCCCCCCCAGTACTGTAATCTCTGAATAAATGTGTGGAAATAAATATGCACCATTTAACCTGTATATATATATATATATATATATATATATGGGAAGAGACACCCCCATTAAATCCAGCTTATTTGTGCATGGATTTGGTTATAGTTTACCAGTGAATGAAATGTTACTTGGTTGTTTGTTTAGTTGAGACCTCTTGAAGCCCAGGTTAGCCTCCAATGTATTATGTAATCCAATCTTGCCTTGAACTCTTAATCCTCTTGCTTTCACCTCCTAAATACAGAGATTACAGGCTTGTGCCACCCTGTTTATGTGCTGCTGAGTTCAATCCCAGGGCCTCATGTGTGCCAGGAAAATACTTAAACACTTCCTACTGAACTCTTCATGATCGTTTTAGAAACGGGGGTGTATAGAATGAATGAATGAGTGAGTGAGTGACAAATAAATATGGGTAGCAGGGAAAAGTCCATTTGTGCTAGAATACTTGTGAGCTAAAATGGAGTTTTGTGTTTGTATTATATTGGAGAACAAGGGTGTAAGGAAAAAAAATAAGTAATAGCCCCCATATATTACTAACAGGCATACTATTCACATTGATTTGTCAGGGCCGCCAAATTTCCTGAGTGGTGATGTGACCATATGCTTCCTTTCTAGGAATGCAACCACTCCTGTTCAGTATGCTTCCTTGGAGCAGAAGATGGCTTTGCAGCATTTTAAATTCTAATCTCGACTTTGGAATGAAAATTGATGTCAGTTTTGCCCACCCCATCAAGCTGTTATCCAAATGCTAAACTCCTCTGTCTTTGAGCAGCCCTCTCCTATCTCATCTATCAATGTCCTTTTATTGTCACAGATGCTTTCTACAGAGCCAATATAACATTAAAATAAACTCCTTCCTGTCATACCCACTGGCTCCCCACAGCAGTACTTTCTTAGTTGTTAAGTACCTATGAAGTCAGAGAAACCGCTCGAAGTAACTGTCAGAGATGACAATAACAGGCCTGTTTTTCTGGGTAAAACTTCCTAGAGAAAGAGAGAGATGTCCAGCTTACTCATCATCTCCTAAGGAAGACAGATCAGGAATTATTTGTTCTGGTTACAAGAACTTCGGCATTTCAAGCTGAGAAACCCTGCTCTCCATGATTTCATGTAAAGTCTCCCACTAAGGGATCCAAGAGCAGATGAAGAATGAGTGACACATGTAAAAACCAAGCCAGGATAAAGCCATGCCAGCAATCCTAACTTACTGAGTACTTATCGTATGCCACTTGCTGGCTAAAATCTTTGCATTCACTGTCACACTTGGATCCTCATAAAAACCCAAGGTTTAAAACTATTAGTATCATGTTTGCCCTAGAGGACCAAAGATTAAAAGCTAAGACAGTTACTAAGGCTCATGTAGGCAATATGTAATATGAATTATTATCTAGCTGTTCACTCAAACAAACACATTTATCCAGTGTCTACTTCATGCCAAGTCAGGGATGAGGTGTGAAAGGAGATACAATTCTGACTTTCATGAACTTAGAACTATTTTATTCTTCTTAGGCTAAATAAAGAAGGGAATTAATTGTTCAGAATATAACTGAATAGAGGCCAGATATACAATTCACATGGAAGACTATTTGTCCTTGAGGACCTGGGGTTAATTTGCAGCAATGCATAAACAGTGTGTGGCAATTGTATCTATAACCCCAGCACTCAGGAACTGGAGGCAGGAGAATGAGAGGCTCAGTGCCAGTCTTGACTACATAGTAAGTTTGAGGCCAGCCTGGAATACACGAGACTTAGTTCCTAGTACACACATGGTGGCTCACAACCACACATCACTCCAGTTACAGACAATCTGCTGCCCTCATCTGTTCTCCACAGGAACTGTACACATATGGTACATATACATGTATGGATAAAACACTCATACACATAAAACAACTCTAAAAAAAAGAAGAAGAAGAAGAAGAAAGAGCAAATACATGCAGAATAAAATTTTTACACTAAAATCTTAGAATAAAATCTAAATGCTGAAAGGTTGCTAAGAAGGAAGAAGGTCTAGATATTGGGAACAGGGCCAGTGAAGGCCTCTGAAGAAGTGACATTTGAGTAAAACCTTTGAAGAAAGAGAAGTTAGCTACAGGAAGACCATAGGTCAATGTTTTCAGGTAAAGTGAGTATGTAAATCCTAAGGCAAGAATCAACCAGAACATTTGAAAAAAAAAGAGAGAAAGAAGTAAGTGCTTCACAATATTGTTAATTTTTAATGAAGGTAATTTCATGCAATATTTCTAATAATTTTGTATGCAAAAGAAAGCTGCATTTCTGGGCATTTCTGTTTGTAGCTGCCTATCAGTTTTCAAAATGAGCTCGGATTTTGAAGCTTTTGGATATAGTATGCTCAACTTAGGATCTTTATCTCCATTGAGCTGCTAGTCTGGAAAGGTGTTAACCCACCATGAGCTGCTTAGCTTTTTGTCTTCCTGACACAAGCTGGGGTCATCAGGGAAGAGGGAATCTCAAGTGAGACAATGCCTCCGGTGGCCCGTGAGCAAGCCTGTGGCACATTTTCTTGATTAATAATTGATGTGGGATGGCTCAGCACACTGCGGGTGGTGTCACCCCTGGGCGGGTGGCACTGGGTGGCATAAGAAGGCAAGCTGAGCAAACCAGGAGGAAGAAGCAGCTAATAAGCAATGTTCCTCCAGGGCCTGTGCTTGAGTTCTTATCCTGAGTCGGTGCCCTACCTTCCCTTTGTGATAGACTACAGCTGTAAGCTGAAATAAACACCCTGCCCCAAGTTGCTTTTGCCTGTGTTTATCACAGCGATAGAAAGCAGCCTAAGATAGTTAACTACTACAATAACTATGGTTTCAAATCTGAGGAATAAATGGGACAGGAAGATGCCTTTCTAAAAGAGAGGGCTCCAGCCTAGGGACAGTCCGCAAGGGTTCACCCATCACATGGAAGCCCTCCCTTCTTCACCCCCTGCATCACCCCGAGATCCAGGAGACTTCCCAGGTACAAGTAGCAGCAGTTAGCCAATTATGGAGACTTGTGTGAGGACCCCTGGAGGTGGTGAAAATCAGGCATCCCCTCCCCAACCCCAACCCAAGAGATCTGTCAAATGTCACCAAGAGTGGTGCTGTCACTTGAAGCTAGAGCCTCATTCCCAAGTATTTTCTTTTCTTGAATGCATCCATTAGTTCAGAATAATAAACTTTACTTCTTCATATGAGTACAATACCAAAGCTCTTCCTGTACCATGCAGGCCCATGGTCAGCCTTGTGTAGTCCCTGGGCCCTTGAAATATGTTAGAGAGATATAGGGACTGCACTTCTCATTCAACTTAAGTGTTTTTAAATGTAAATAGCAGCATGTGTCTAGTAAGTAATGGCTACTGCCTTGGATTACTCAGTTCTACACCATAGCAATTCAACACATGTTATGCGTGGGTGTATGCATGTCATGCAACACTTGTCAAGGTCAGAGAATAACTTCAGTTATCACCTTCTTGGAGATAGGTTTCTTTTTCTTTTTTTTTTTAACCACTGTGTACAATAGGCTAGTTGGCCCTTGTTGTAGAATATTAACTTAAGATGTATTACATTTGTTTATGCTGTGGAATCTTAGTTTAATGATGCAAAGATGTGTTGCATCTTTTATGTTGAATTTGTTTAACCCTGTAAAGCTGTGTTACTTTGCCTTTCTAAAACACCTGACTAGTCTAATAAAGAGCTGAATGGCAAATAGCATGGCAAGAGAAAAAATAGGTGGGGTTGGAAGGCAGAGAGAATAGATTGGAGGAGAAATCTGGGATGAGAAAAGATCTAGGATCTAGAGAAAGAGGAGGGCATCAGGGACCAGCCACCCAGCTACACAGCAAGCCAAGATAGGCTGAGAGCCTGCCAAAACAGTTGCCATGTAGAGACCACAAAGGAGTAGTAGGTCCAGGCATTCTCCGTTAAGCCAGGATGACGTGGAAATGCGTAGATTAGTAGAAATGGGTTAATAATTAAGAAAGAGCTAGCCAATAAGAAGCCCTCTCCATCTGGCCAACAGTTTAATAATAATACAGTGTCCAGTGCTTATTTGGGGCTGAAGCAGTGGCAGGACCTAGGTGGGACAAGAAAACCTCCAGTAACATCTCAGTTTTGTTTAGCTTCTTCCTTTACAAGAGAGAAGAAGGCTGAGTAAGGCTGAGCGTGCTGTCCTGGTGCCACTGTGAGTCCGAGGTGGACAGAATCAAGGTTCTCTTTCATTTAAGCATGTTTATGATGTGTATGTGTTGGGTTGGTGGTCAGGAAACTAACTCAGATGTCTGCAAAACCCCAAACAACACAAGCCAAGCCAGCAGACACCTCTTTTGTCTACAGTTCAACACTCTGAGGACCAAATACCTCCATCTTGGGTTTTTCAAAATAATGAAACCCAAGTCACTGTTCTCTGTGACTCTTTTCTTTGGTGACGATTACTTCAGGGTTGTATCTTAGCTGCCACAATAAGCTTGTTAATAGGAAAATTCTTTAGTTGATTGAAACATTTATTCACCAGCATATTTACGCTTTGCTCTTTTTGTAATAAAAGCCTTCTCTCTTCCCCTCTCAAATCAATTGCTTTCTCACAGCAAACACTACAATATTCAGATATGTTACCCTCCACACACTCAGAGTCTTAATAACTCCGTGTATCATCAAGATGAAGTTTTTCCAAATTAGACTTTATACTAATGGGTTACAGGCTGCTGACTGTTGAATTCTTTGTTCGTTTTTAATCTTATCACAGATGGCTTCCGAGTGAGTCCTTTATATTCCTGCAGTTTATTCTGTACAGCAGAGTTTAAAGTGTAATTGTGATGTATTCCCTCTGTCCCCTCTGCTCTCTCAGTGCTCACATCACACTCAGAAAAAGAACGCAAGGCTTGAAGTGCTTGAAAATGAACTCTGGTCTATTTCCTCTCCTGCCATTCCTTTGGCAGAAGCCATTTTTCTCTTGCGTATGCTTCATTTCCTGGAGACTTCCATTTATCCCTACCTGGAGCTGATCTTCAGAATGAAGGGAGCTTTGTTATTTATTTATTTTTTTTTTTTTTTTTTTGTTGTTGGTGTTTTTTTTTTTTTTTTTTTTTTTTTTTTTTTTTTTGTTTTTCCTCACTCCGAGCAGAGAAAAGAGGTTCCCAAACCAGTATATCGGCAATGTCTTCCAGCAAATTCTTTCCAAATGACCACCAGAGCAATACCGTTCCTAAAAGGAGTATCACAAGACAAGACACTTTCATATGGGTTGTGACCTCCCTGATGCCTAGTTTGAGTGTGCAGATTGTGATGACCAAAAAGATTTGTGTTCAATACACTAATATGCATGACACACCTCAATAAAGCCTTAATTATCTAGGTGGTCTTGAGGGCAGCCAATGGGGTTAATATAGCACACAGGGAAATGCACCAATCACCAGAAGCAGGGAACTTACTAGTCACAGAGTCCAGACCCAGTGGTCCTCCAGGAAGCAGTTTCATTTCTAGCTGGACAACTTCACAGGCCAGTGCAGTGGTGCCCGGAGTGTGTATGGGCAAGGGGCCTTCAAGCATTATGTGCTGCCTCAGCTTTCCTTTCAGAGGTCCCCATGGGGGCTGGCCTCACGGAGCCTGATTAAACAGACGCTGGGGTTCAAGGGGGGGGGGTGTGGAGGAGTGGGGGAGGGGCCATAAAGCTTCTGAAAGGCCCTCAGAGTGTGTCCCCAGAGACCACACCAGCTGAGGCTTTCTGTCAGGCTTAAGAACGAATAACTCACACAACTAATTAAGAATAGTCAGGAATAATTAACATCTGTGCTACCAGCCAGCCATGCCTGGGGACCATTAAGAAGCCGCTAAAAGTGAAAGGTACACAAAGAGCCCTGCATGTTGCGAGGAGGAGTGAGTCCTGCTTTTGTCTTCCTGGCAGACTAGATTGTGAGATGCGTTTCATACGCTCCAGGGAAGGTCTGGGTCCAGGGGAAGTCTTGTCCTGGTCACCAGGGAAGCAGAGAGCAGCTACATTTGCAGCTTTATGATGCTTGTCCCTCCTGCCCTGTGTCTCCCCTCCTGCCGTCTTTCTCCTGCTTCTTCCCTGGGGTTGTTAACCAAGTGAACACACAGGGTTAGTGCTGTTGCTCTCGTACCTAGATATAACCGGGAATATGTTTGAATAGGAACTTTTCATGCCCGATGGTTGTCAAGGGGAAGGAGAAACACGTTCCATTGTTTGGAGTGGGGGTGGATGTGCAGCTGACCTAAGATCCTAACTTCCTAGTTACAGTTAGGAGAGGGATTTATGTGACCCAGGCCAAGGTTGCTAAACTATCCCCTATACTTGCCTGATTCAAAGCTACCTCCCCAAAGAGAAAAACGAAAATCAATACCTACTGTGGGAGGGCACTGTGGGAGGGATGAATCACTGTGGGAGGGCACATTAAAATCAGCAGTGCTAATTCAGCATAGATAAATCTAACATCTATTTGTTGTGTAGCTAAAAGAAGTCTATAAGGTCAGCCAGAATGACCAGCAAAGGACCCACAAATCCTTATGCGTTGAGTGTGTGAGTACATATGTGCATGTGTGTATGCATATAATTATATAACACACACACACTCACACACACCCAGGCCAGGGAGAACTGAATCATATTACATCACAACCTATTGCTGAGGATTGGGCCTCAAAATGGTTGACCAACCTGTGTCATATTTCTGTGTTATTATTATAATATTTTAACCGGATGTTGTTTGTTTAAGAAATAGATGGGCATGATATAAAATGGAAAAGGACTCTGTAGGAAACACACTTTCTGGCTTCAACATTATAGTCTGCTACCTTCTTCCTGTGTATTCTTTCTGCATCTATGCCAAAGTATACATGATACCAGTCTCTGTTCTGTTATAAGGTCTGTTTTTATCTCCATGTTTCATATAATAAAATATGAAATGTGAGTTACCACACCTATGATTTGTGCAAACAGAAAAATAAAGCTAACTTTGAAACAAAAGGGAAATAAAATAGGAATGCCTCAAAACTTAAAAACTAAGTTTGAGTTAAACTGGAGATAATTCAATCAAGACATGGTGATACATGCCTATAATCTCAACATTGGGGAGGCAGAGGCAGGTGTATTTCTATGAGTTAGTGAGTTCCAGCCCTGCTAGGGCTACATAGACCCAGCTTTGTGCGTGTGTGTGTGTGTGTGTGTGTGTGTGTGTGTGTGTGTGAGAGAGAGAGAGAGAGAGAGAGAGAGAGAGAGAGAGAGGGAGGGAGAGAGAGTTCTAATTAACTGTTCAATACAGACTATACTACAAGGAAACCAGACTGAATCCAGTTTTGATGCAGTTTCCCTTAATTTCAACTTTCTTGGCATGTGAGGATGATAAAAGGACTTTCCAGTCTGTACCTCTTAAAGGGTAACATTGAGGCTGAAATCTGATGGAAGACAGCATAGCAGACATCAGAAAGACAGAGAACTCCATGCAGAGTAAGAAGCTTGTTTACACTGGTTGCTATGGGGAGCGGAATGGTGTTATCCATACAAAATGTCACAGGGATGCACAACAAGAAGAGACTTGTAGACCTTGATAAGAATGTTCTAGTTCTTTCTTTGTGATAGTAGAGTCCATCCCTATTCTTTATATATTTATTCTTTAGAAGAAGAATTACTTTAATACTTGAGCTTTTGCTGCAGAAATGAACTAGGGTAACACTGTTGCTAAGGCACAGTAGTTTTGGCCTTGTTTGACTCTACACACAGGATGGGAAAGGCTAGCCAAGCCCTTAGCTATGTGTTAACACTCAATGACTACACAGCCTTCTCTTCTGTTTAGTTCATTTGTGCCATCAGAAGAGCAAAATGAAGCCATTCACAGCATCTTTTTACAAGGCATAATCACATTCAGACTGATAAATGCTATAGTCATTAGCAAAGACAAGGCTGAGCCATGCCCATTTAGTCAATGGGAAGGTTGAGTTCATGGTGTGTTTTCTACGGCTGGTCACTGGTCGACACATTGTCAACACTCATTCTCTTTGTCCTACTGTCACCACCACAATGGATTTCTCTGTTCTGGATGGAAAGTCACCAGGCAGAAATGTGTTCTAATGATGTGTTGGTATGGCATTTCCTTCATTGCAAAACAGTCTAGATATTAACAGACCCCCTTATCAAGCACAAGGTTCACTGTTTAAAAGCTATTCTGCTAAATGAGGCTAAATTTCTCAACCCTAATAACTGGGGTTCAAACTCAAGTGCAAAATCAAGGGGATTGAATAAATTCTCACTCTGTGTCCTTCTGGCCAGTGTGCAGAGGGGAAAAAGATACCCAGTCATCAGTATGTTTACAAGCTGAGGACTGAAGTGAGCATAAACATGTTACAAAGTAACAAGTGCTATAAATATTATACAAACCACACTGGATAGTCCTGCTTTGGGTCGTTTAGCAATCATTTTTACATACACAGTGACAGACTTAGGGCTTACAAGATATATGGTGTTAATGTGAATGTCTTAATTATGTCAGATTCTCCATGCTTACTTTAAAGTGTAATTGTGGCACTCTGAAGTGTTTAGCATAATTTCTAGCTCTGAATAAAAGCCACCCAGAGTGTCCTACCACTTTCTGCTGGATTATTTCCTATAGGTATATTCAGGAAATAATAGAATTATTGCCTTCAGTTTTGAACCCACTAAAGACTCTATCAGGCACCAACTAGTAGTCCCAAAAGTTATACCAAAAGCCAAAAGTCACGTATCTGGAAGAGTCAGGGAGGAGGAGAGTAAATAGTAATAAGGAGATAAGAGGGTAACCAGAATGCAGTACACACACACACACACACACACACACACACACACACACACACTCACACACATCCATATTATATTGGCTAGTTTAATGCCAACTTGAAACAAACTAGAGTCATCAGGGAAAAGGGCACCTCAAATGAGAAGATGCCTCTGTAAGATCCAGCTATAGGCATTTTTCTTAACTAGTGATTGATAAGGGAGGGCCCAACCCATTGTGGGTGGTGCCATCCTGGGCTGGTATTCCTGGGTTCTATAGGAGGCAGGCTGAGAAAGCCGTGGGGAGGAAGTCGGTAGGCAATACTCTTCCATGACTTCTGCATTGATTTCTGCCTCCAGGTTCCTGCTCTGCTTGAGTTCCTGACCTAATTTTCTTTGATGATGAACTGTGATGTGGATGCATGGGCCAAATGGACACTTTCTTCCCAAGACTTTTTGATCATGGTTTTCATCACAGCAATGATAATGTAATTGACACACACACACACACACACAGAGAGAGAGAGAGAGAGAGAGAGAGAGAGAGAGAGCATGAAATTGTCAAAGAACTAACAATAAGAAACCAATAAAGTTATGATATATAACAGAGTTTCATAACAAAGCAAAAATTCCAGGTATTCATCAATAAAATATAGTTTTGAAATAGCAATGGATATGTGGAGGTATATTTAAAGAGAAATACAAATGTCATAGTCCCTGCCTTTGAATACTTTATTTCACTTTCTTGGAAACATAGCTAAGTGTCATAGCAGGGAGTATGTGACTAAGTGACAAATCAATGTTCTAGACTATATTTCTTGAAATTTAAAGAAAGATCTTCTATCAGCCTCTCAGGGTTAACTTGACTTTTTGTATTATAATGTGATTAAATGGGAGCAAACAGAAAAGCACATTTAAGCTCTTTATTACTTTTAAGAATCTCTGGAACAAAAGCAAATAAAGAAATGAGTACAAGCTATAAAGTCAATGAACTCACTGTCTTCAATCGCATGGCCTCCTGAAACCAAATGGTCCTTTAGAAGATCTGGTGTGGGGAGGCACAAGACTTTTTGATAGAGGAAGAGTTTGATGCAGGCTAGGATACATGTATGCACATTCTCCTCCAGGAGTATCTTGGCTCTCTGGGCACAAAAATAGATGGCTCATTTGAGGCTTTTGATAGGAGAAGGATAACTGTAAAAGGGGATTACAAGGTTAAGAGAAATTTCTTTCAAATTAGGATGTATTTCTGCTTATTTGAAGACACAATTGGGCTCAGTTAAAAGAGAAGAGATTGTCACTGGAGGGGAGAGAGAAAGCTGGCTTACTTCCATCCATCTAGAGCCTTCCATCTTTTCTCCTTCATGGCAGGCCCCCTACCTCTCCTTACTCCACAGTGATAAGTGGAGGTGGATTCTGAACTTCCATTCGTCAACCAGATAGTTTTCCTGAGATTTGTTGTTGTTTTGGTTCGGTTTTTGAAACTTGAGCAGAGATCCAGTGTTACAGAAATCTGGCCTTGTAACTTTATGATATCAGCCCAAGGAAAGAACCCCCACATCCACTGCCAAGGCAAAACCAACTTCCCAAACCAGCCACTGTAGGGAGCATCCTTTCCTACCAGCCTGGTCCCAGCCACCTGGAGCCCCAAAATGAACACACAGACGCTATATTAGTTATAATACTGTTGGCCATTGGCTTGAGCTTCTTATTAACTAGCTCTGTCTTAATGACTAACCCTCTTCTATTAATCTATATGTTTCCATGTGGTCTTATCTTACAGGGGAACGCTGGATCTGAAAGTCCTTTGCCTGCTACATGATGACTACTCAGCATCTCTGCAGAGAAGAAAGTGATTTCCTGTTTGTCCCTGCTTATATTCTGATTCTGCCCAGTTATGTCACTTCCTGTCTGGCCAATCAGCCAATCAGCCAATCAGTGTTTTATTCATTAACCAATAAGAGAAACAAATATACAGAAGAACATTCCTCATCAAGCCACAGATGCATTGAATTAACTAAAATAGAATCTAAATGGTACTTGAGTGGGGGCTCTACATGCTTGGGAAAATCTTGGGAGGAGACTCTTAAGGAGGATAGTCACAGAGCTGAGCATGATTCAGAGGAAATAGCAAAGGTAGAAAGCTTCCAGCAACTGCCCAGCCAAAGTGGAACTTCGATGAATGTAGAGATTAGTAATGGCTCTGTGCAGTGTGGGAAATGGAGGGCCGTTTATCACAGGTGTGAACTAGATGCTGTAAGAGAAATGAGTGTCAATGAAAAATGAGGTGACTGTAGCTAGTAAAGATGGGTTTGACATTTGAAATTTGCTACAAGTAGATCTTAAGTGTTCCTACTACAAAAAGTAATCCTATGAAGTGTCAGGTATGCTAATTATGTTGATTGTGACAATCATCTCATAATATATACAGTTAGCAAAACGTCATGTTGGAATTTGGAAGATGGCTGTCTCAAAAAATAAGACAGAGAAAAATTGAGGAAGACATTCAACATAGACTTCTGGACTCTACATCCCCCAACCCACATGAATGTTCTTAAATGCGCAATGCAAGCATGCCTATGTGCACTCATTCCAGAACACACACACACACACACACACACACACACACACACACACACACACACCCCAAAAACACATGTTTTACAGCTTGATAATATACAACTCCTTTGTCAATTATACTTCAGTAAAGGTGAAATTTTGAATAGATATATGTTTTATATAGCATTTAGTTTTCTGAAGTGGTGTATGACTTAAAAATGGCTACCATAGTATTCCCTGCAACTGTGTCTATAATTGTTTCACTACTCTTCTTTATTAGGAACAGGGGATATTCATTCACATGAGAAAAGGAGGGAGGGACAAACTAGATGTATGGGAAAGCCTGAGATAGGCTCTTGGGAATCCTACCAAGCCAAGCACCAAGGAAGCAGCAAGAAACAATAAGATGTTTCCAAGTAAGAATAAAAAAAAACCAGTCACTGGTGTGAAGGGAGATGTCATTCTGTAAATATGTTTCTCATACTGGTTAATGAATAAAGCACTGTTGGCCAATAGGAAAGCAAGAGAGGAGGGACTAGGAGAGAAGGAGGAAAGAGGAAGTAGGAAGGAGGAGTCAAGATGGAGAGTCTGGCGAGAGCAGGACACCAGCCACCTCTCCGATAAGATGAGACCGTGTGGAAATACATAGATGAACAGAAATGGGTTAATACTTAAGACAGAGCTAGCCGATAAGAAACAAGTAATGGGCCAACAGCATTATATCAAATACAGAGTCTCAGTGAGTTATTTGGGGCTGGTGGGAGAAGACCAGCAGCGGGTGGGAAAACCTACTCCTTACAGTGGTGTCCTAGGAACTATGTGCAAGAATTAGAGAAACCTAGATGCAAAATATAGGTAAAAGGTTGGGGGTGGGGAAGTTGAAGAAGAGGCAACAAAGTCATGGAGATAAATAGCATGGGTTTTGTCTATGAAGAATTAAAGGAATCAATAAATTCTCTTTCTAAAAAAATGACTAAGACCAGACCGGACAAAGTGGGCAAAAGCAACTCTTGGGGTGGGGGGAGCACTATAAATCAACTGAAGAGAAACAAGAAAGCAAGAAACCTGTGCTAAGAGAAGGAGCAGGGGGTCTGCCATCCTCATGCTCATGGATCCTCAGCCTGAGTTGTTAAGGGTGGACTGAGGAGATGAGTAGTTACATTACTGGCGAAGGCTAACGATTCAGCATGGGGATTAGGAATCTGTACCAATGGCAAATGTTGCGGCCCACAAATAATCCAAGCATATGATATTGTGGTCCTCAAAGTATGAGAAGCAGATGAAAAGACTAGTGAGAGTTTAATAGGGAAATGAGTCCACAATTGAAATGTTTCCTAAATACTGTACAGATAATTCGAGGGTTATGGCTGTGTGGCCAGCAGCTTGTGTGTACTCATGATGGAGAGTTAGTGAGGTGGCTATGAGACAAATATATTGGGGGTGATTTTCTTTCCTAATCAACCAAGCACTTACCAAACAGCAGAGGATATAAACTCCATGGACTACAAGTGTTTCCGTGCAAGCAGGGAACCATCACTGGTGAGTACAGGCTGTACAAGCAAAATCTAAAACAATAGATGCTAAATTAAAGAAAATCTAAGTAAGCCATTGGGGGCTGAGCACAAGTGGCTGACCATCTGGTTATGCAGCCTCCATACCAATAAATTACAAGAGCAACAAAGAAACAAAAATAAAAACCACTGCAGAGAACAGAACCCAGAGTTAATATAAGGTATGACCTTACATGGCCAGATCTTAAAAAGGATGACCATAAAAACTCCATGAGCTGGAATATCAGGCAAGAGTCATAATTTTCACGGAAACAAGTAGTCAACAAAAGCCACCTGTCTAGATGTTGAAATTAAGAGTAAAGATGTCAAGAGACCATAGTAAATATATTCTTAATATCTGAAAGCAAGCAAGTTTAAAGAGAGGGAACAGAACAATAAGCCATGCTGGTAGAATTTAAAGGAGTATTATTAAAGAATTAAAGTCTATAGAAAGAAGCAAACAAAAACCTCAATGTTGATAAAGATGTTTGTACTAAGATGAGCATAAAAACCAAACCAAGATGACAGAACAGCCAGTGAACTTGAAAGCAGAACAATAGAACCAATTCAATATAAGAGAGAGTAAAATGATTGTGGGGGGGAAATAGAACTAGATGTGCCATATGACTCAGCATATTCTATATTCTATTTCTGCTTGTACACACAAAAGACACATCTGCACTCCAAGCTCACTGTAGCATTAACCAAGATCCCGGACACAGAATGCACCTAAATGTTTATCAAAAAAAAAAAAAAAAAAAAGAGTAGATTAAGAAAATATGGTACAGATGAACATGAACAGAAATGTTATTCAAATTTAAAAGTAAAGGAAATCTTTTCATCTGCAACAACACAGATGAACATAGGGGACACTGCTAAGTGAAATAAGTCAGACAAAGACAAGTATCTGACCTCTCTGTGGAATCCAAATCAACCAAACTCATAAAAGCAGAGAGCAGAATGATGGTTACCAAGAAGATGAGGCCAGTATGGAGGTAGGGGTGGAGGGGGCTTCAATATGGATTGATAGAAACAAAATTTTAGTTACAAAGAATGACAACAAGGTCAGGAAATGTCTTACACAGCATAGTAGCTGTAATTCATAGCCAAGTGTCATACACTTGAAAATTGTGAGAGTAGATAAGAAACTGGGATTCAAGAATATATCAAAGTAATCAACCCAACACAGTCAGGTGGGATTTACCACAGGAATGCAAGGCTGGTTTAACTTCAGAGTGCAATGCCTCGATGGTTTTGAGGCTCACTTATCTTGATAAAATTCTGTATCTATCACTATTCTTGGTAGCAAGTAAGAAGAACCAAATGTTATTTTTCTTGGTAAAGGGCAATCACTGGAGATATAAGCAGCTAGATATAAACAGCTAACTGAATTAATTAGACATTAGCAGGCTTAGGAAATTGACTCAGAAATCCGAGGACTGTGTGGCCTGATGCACAATCAAAATCAGGCCATTGAACTAATTTCATTAGCCTACTACTGTGCCATCAGTTTAAACTGTTCTAACTTGGCACTTCCTGGATTTCACTGTTGCTCTCATCAGGACCAATATCAGCTATCACACTGGTGGATCCCAAGTGGAAGGTCAAAGATAATCTTATGGAATTACCTTGTGCTTAGGCTACCAGAGCAGGATGGTATCAAGTCATAGATATTCATGCTGAAAATATTGAAGTAGCAGAAACCATGTTTCATGGTTTATACAATTAAAAAGTAAGAAGCATCTTCTCTCACTTGCTCACTGAACAGGCCACTGGAATTGTTGGGAAAATAGTGACTATCTATAAACCAGAAGGCATACTGCTCTTCACCTTTTCCACTCATCCTTTAAGGAAAGTTTGAACATGGCTCAGAAACAGTATCTCAGCTATTTAGTTCGAAAGTCACATAGAATGAGCAGTTTTAAAAGGAGCCTATCATGAAATGTTGAAACTGTGTTTATGATCTCACTGCTTTTTTATTTTTCCTGTTTCTGCACTACCCCTTGACCCTTCTCCACTCTGGGTCATTAAGAATACATATATGTATTTGAGAAAATCTTAAAGTATTTCAGAATGTTATAATACAAGCGTGAGATGCTCCCCACAAGCTACTGTGTTGAACATTTGGCACTTGGGTAGCAGGGCTCTTTTCAGAGGTTCTGGGGATTTAGAAGGTGGACCTAGCTGGAGGAAGCAGGCCAATAGATCTTTGGGATTATTTTGTTATAGAACCCCCCTGCCTCTTTCTCTATTTCCTTGTACTAATGATGTAAACATATTCCTCTGCTACAGACCAGTGCCCAGGACCATGGTTGTGAGCCCCCTCAGACAATGAGCCAAAATAAAATATTTCATCACAATGATTGAATAATTATGATTTTTTTATGACCACCTTGAACAGTGGCGATCCCTTTCCCAACTGTTGATAGGGATTCGTGTCTTATCTTGTCCCAGCTCTAGGTAATGTTTCCTTAGCACTTTGTGTGAATGACTAAGTATAACTTTCTGAGAATTCCCATGTGGCTAGGTTTGTGAATGCAACTGGGGAACAAGAAAGGCAATAGGAGAGAGGGGGGAAGGAAGAAGGAAGGAAAGAAAGAGAGAGAGAAGGAAGGAAGGAAGGAAGGAAGGAAGGAAGGAAGGAAGGAAGGAAGGAAGGAAGGAGGGAGGGAAGGAAGGGAGACCAAGAATATAAACATAGTTGGGTCAGGAGAACCATTATTGTTCTAATGCTGTACTTGCAGCCTGTCTTGGTCTTTATAGGGGAGCAACCTCAGGCTGCCATCATCCCAGATGAAGAAATGGTGGTCTAACTTTCTGCATACACTGTCATCATCCTTACTCTGACCAGGGGAAGGCTTTACCATTCCAATGGATCTATGACATTGACACCTGTGATGTAACTGTACTCAGGTAACAATGCACATTCACTTAAGAATTCATCCACTCTCTGTACTTCACCTTTCATTATTTGTGACTTTGTTTTCAACATTAATTATTCACCTGTTTTTTATTGTATGTAAAAATTCTAATCCTCTCATTCCTATCTTGATTTTCCTGTCACTCTTCCTAAGCCTATTACTCTTATTTCTCATTGAATCTAGTCTTAATTCCTTTTCCTTTGATTTGCTAATGGCAGCCTTTAGTTACACAGTACTCAAATCTTCCTGCAGTCAATTAATATTTCAAACAATTTTCTGTATTTCCTCTGTATCTTTGTAACAAATTCTTTTGAGTCTGGTCCTTCTGAACTTTCAGTGAAATGATTTCTCCAGTTTCCACTGCTGTTGTTTTTAATCCATGTAGAAGGATTAAACAAGAACAGACCTCTTGTTTGTTCAATCATCATGGTGTTGGAATTGACAGTGATTCCATGGTTTGGCTGCTTTGTTTCCTGTGATACTAATGGATATGTTGATGTCTGCCTGGTGGCATATGCTTTGAGTATCTTCAGATGGCCAAAGCAGCCTTGAGAAACTACAGAGATACACACTTGGAAATAAACTTTGTGTGTCTATCTCTGACCTCTGTCCTCAGTGTCTTGCAAGGATTCGTGTAGTGCATTTCTTTTATCTCATATGATCTTATTCCATTACCACTATCTAGTATTTCATGAAACACATGAAAACTACATGTCTTGTTTTTTTTTGTTGTTGTTGTTGTTGGTGGTGGTGGTGGTATTTTTTGTTTGTTTGTTTTGTTTTTTTATAGTGCATCTTGGTTTGTTGTCCATTTGATTTCTAAGAGCTTTGGCCCTTGTTGGAGCTTTCTGAGACAGGACAGAAGCAAAAATTGATATAAATAGAACGCTCCATGTGACCAGAAACTCTTCAAGCAAGGGGACATGTGTGTAATTTACTAGAAAGTTTATTGGAATTTCTAAGAATATGACAGTGAGAGGTGTTCTACTTCATGTTAAGCAGTCATCACTTAAGTGGAAATTTATGTAATACATGGGCTTTATATTGAGCACCACACAAGTTTTGATTTTTGCTTAAATTTGCCATGTTCATTTCCATAGAAACTGGGAGAATAGCTGGGGGCACATGATCAGATATTATTCTACATGAGAGCCACAATGGAAAACTCTTTGAGATCTTCCTTAAATAATGATGAATGTCAAGGCTGTCGAATATGAAGGATGGAGATCCCATTGTTTAAAAGTAGAAAAGTGATATCTAATTAACAGGGCCTCAGCTTCACCGTGCGTGTTGCTTTCCCTTTGCGAGAGAGGAAACTAAAATGCTGTCTACAGTGGGTTAAGTGGTGCCTCAAAAGTGAAGGCAACATCATTGTTTTAAGTTTTATAGACTGCAGCTCTTCTATAGACATAAAATGATAATGATGCTATAAAATTTTTGACCACACACATTTATTTTCCTCACAAATATGAGAATATTATTTTGCAATCTTTCTCTCTTACAAATGCTTATCTGGCACATCCCAAAGTCACTGGAGAATCCTTTGTCTCCCACTTTGATGAATTTATTGGTATGCATTTTAATAAAACTTCCCAACATTTCTTTCATACAGTAAACTCAAGAATATTCTTAATTACAAAGTGTTTTCTACCATTGAATGCTTTCAATCAAATGTTTAGTTTTCTTTGGATCTTTCATGATCTTAACAGAAATAATACTTATATAGAACATATTTCAAACCTAGGAGAATAAATGGGGTCTGTGACAAAAAGAAACCAGACTTTTTCTTGGGCTGTGTGAAAATGACTGGGCTATGCATGCTATCAACATGTGAGCTCTGTAAAGATGGGCCTTTTTAATTTAACAAGCAATCTCAAGAAAGTATGTGGTGCTGTTGTTAAAATGGCATCATTTACCCTTGTCAGAAAAAATAAAGAGGCACCAGGCTGCTATTTTTCAAATTACACAGCATTGATTTAGTGTAGACTGGCAAGGAGCAGTCTTTATAAACCTGCTATGTAAATATGTTCAGTTCCTGATTCAATGATTCTTCTCCAAGCTCCTCCTATTCTCGCTTTGTCTTCGCTGCTCCAGCTCTTTGCAGATTAGGGAGCTCATTATTCATGGGTCAGAAGGAACTCAATGAGTCATGAAGAGGTAATTTATGAAGGCAAGTTACTCTCATCTTCAATGTACATAAATAATAATAATTTATTGTCATGATACAATGGCCTGTTTTCTATTTATAGCATTGGTCTTGAGAAAAATTAAGTGCACCATAATTTCCATGTAAAAAGATCCACTTATGAGCCACCTGTCTGTCAGCAGCAAACCTCATTTGGAAGCAAAAAGGTTGCCAATAAGTTCCATTTTTTTTCCTCCTTTGGAAAACAATACAAACTTAAAGTTGTAACATCATTCTTGCTCTTTGACAAAGAGAGAAGATGACTTCAAGAAGGACAACTAAATTATTTGTTTCAAAGCACGGTTCTGCACAGACATTTTATTTTGAATGTCCTTAAAATCTTATTTACGATTTTTCTAAGGCCTGTGTCTAAATTATATGTTATTTTTTATGAAAATTCTCATGTTAGGAAGACAATCATTGATACGACTAAGTTCTAACTAAACTTTTATAAAGCATTTACTTCTGGTGTGATTAGATACAATAGCATTAATTTTGTCTGACCAAGGTTTAAATTATGTCACACATGTGCACATGCATACACAAGAACAAATTCTAAGCTTACAGAGTAATGAATATGCACTCAATCATGGAACCACAATGTAAACATTCCAAGCTATTTAGAAGTGCCTTTCATGGCTTCTTCTCAAGATGTAATCTACACTCCTGAGATATAGTGTACACTTTCCAAGTGAACATACTGATACAACTTCAGGAAACTGTTAGTCTCTACTGCTTCTGAACTCTTATTCATTGAATCATTGAATGTATAGTATAAATTCATAACTCCCTGCTCACAGAAGAAGCCACACACACACACACACACACACACACACACACACACACACACACACACACACACACACAGTTCTTTGACTGAGCTGGGGCCAAATTGCTAGTTGCTGTAGATTAAAATGAAAAGATTTTGTTTTTATTTTTAATTATGTATGTATGTGTGTGCATGAGGGCAAATTGTATGTGTGTGCAGATGTCCCCTGAGGCTGGAGGAGGGCACTGGATCTCCTAAAGCTGGAGATACAGGTAATTGAGATCCAAATAACCTAGATGCTAGGAACTGAACTCAAGTCTGTTGGGAGAGCAGCAAGTCCTCCTAATCTCTGAGCCCCTCTCTAACCTGGTTCCCTTGATTTTTTTTAAAGAGTCCAGTAGCACTCTAAGTTTTGCAAATAATAATGATTTTTTTTCACATTTGGATTCTAGTGGGATTTCGAAAGGGCTAGAGGAAATAATTTTCATTCACTCATTTATTTTCTCACTAACCAAAGAACACATTAAATATCTCCCATATATGCAAATTGTACATGGTGCTGGGAAGGCAGAAAACAGAATGGATGTAGTAACAAATATCAGAAGCTTCAGTCCAGCAGAAGACACTCAAGCAAGGAAGTGTTCTCGAAGTAAAGCAGATGACAGAAGAGCACAGGGGATTTGTGCTTCAGCTGAGGTGTTGTGGCATTGCCCTGAGGAGGTGACAAGTCAGTGGGAGTTTGGAGGAGGAGAAGAAAGCAAATAGAGTTGTGGTGATATGTTATTTATGATATATGAGGATTCAGAAAGCAAAGTCAGACACAAGCCACAGAAATCAGGCACACATCTTTAATCCCAGCAGCCAGAAACTAGGAGGTGGTGGTATACACTTTTAATCCCAGGACTCAGAATTAAGAAGTAGATGGATTTTTCTGAGTTCAAGGCTACCCAGGGATACATATAATTGAATCCGTCTAAAAGAGTAACAGATCACACGCCTTTAATCCCAGCACTAGAGGGGTATGAAAGATAGGAGCAGGATCTTCAGTAGTCAGTATCAGGCTTTCATTCTCCATCCACACTGCGGAGAGGTTACAGTCTGAGGCTTGGTGACAGCTCGTGGAGTCAGGATCAGCCCATTCAGCCTGATGTAGAGGTAAGAAGCTAATGGCCCACTGCTTTGCTTTTCTGGTATTCAGTTTGAAGTTTGACCCCCCAGTGAATGTCTCTGGGTCATTTATTTTTTGTGTTATGTAGAGTATTAGATAAAAATAAAAGAGGAAAGTGAAAGGAAGAGGCCTGGGCTGAAAGAGAAGAGGTCAATGTGCCCACAGTGTACTGAGCTAGGCAGGAGGCTCTACAGCGAACCCTGGGGACTGGGGAAAGGCAACACACAAGGGCATTCTCTGGTACTCTATACCATCTATGACTCTTTGTTGCATGGTCACCTCCATAATTGACCTCAAGATGCTATTTGGTTCTGACTCATGTAACCAATACTTCAGTGGATCTTGAGATCCCAGGCATTTCGGATCGGAATCAATGTCAAGATTCCAGATACAAACTGCAGAGAATGTGATCACTGTTGTGGACTGAGTGGCTCCTGTCACCATGGTGTTACCACCTGGACTTTTGAGCCACTGTCCTCAGAACATGCCCTTGGCTCAAGAAAGATTTTTTCTTTTCTCTGTTTGTTCCATGAAAGAAAGCTTCCATCTCCAGTTTCTGGATCTATGCATTTGCTTTCCATATCTGTTCCTGAGTGCTCCCCTCTCTCTGGGGAAAATAAATTTATTCAAAGGTAATTGGAGCCCATCTGCAGAATTCAGGGTAAAGTCAATCCTATCCCATCCATATTACCACAAATATGAGATACTGATCCTCCCCAAAAATGCTTTTAATGATCAAAGGAAAAGAGAGATGCTGGGAGAAATCAAGCGAACAGCCACAGTTTTATGTCAAGTCTGTTAAGTAATGGCTGTGTAGCATCAGTACACATACCCCAATTTCTCCAATTTGAGAATTCTTTCATAGTTCTCCCTCATGAGATCCCTCCACGGAGGAGCAGTGGGAAGCAATCTCTTTATTTAACGGTAGGGGTGGGAGTTGTGAAGGCAACGCTTGACTTAATCACACCAGTAAGCAAGCCCTACTCCCAGAGATGTCAATCTCAGTAATCAACCCTCTCTGATCTGAGACATCCTGTAGCCTCGTGATGCTCAAAGGACCACAGAGGACTCTAAAAGGGAAGTTCAAGCCACACAAAAGGAGGACAAGCAGTCTGCTGAGGGAGGTGGGGGGGGGGCCAGGCGCGGTGCGCCCTCACATCTTTTGTATGCCAAGCTGAGATTCTGACAAACTCTGAAGAACTCTGGTGTTCAACTCCCACAAACGAGCTGGGGCTCCAGGGAAGAAGCCTGGGTGCCGCAATCAAAGAGCTTTTCCATTCAGTATTATGCTCCCACAAACATTCCTAACTGAGTTGTTCTTTGCTAAAGTAGTGTTCATTGTGGTGCCTGGCTTTGAAGCCTTAACAGGCAGGCACACAGCAGTAAGTGGCATTATTTCAACCTATCACAAATGCCTGAATATCAACGAGAGTTATAGACCATCAGAGATCAGCCTTGCTGTGATTTATCTGACTGTTACCATAGATCCACAAGTAGAAAGGGGTGTAGGTGGCCTCTTACCTGCGGCATTTTACTTCTCAACTGCATTTGAGGATTTTTTTTTAATGATAGCAGCCCCAACATTTTCCTGCTTGCCAACAGTTTTATTTATAGTCTAGCACATTCTGTTTCACTTAAAGGATAAGAGCCTGAAGAAAAATTTATTAGATCCAACTGAAAAGTTGGCTGGGTTGAAATGCTCCCTTCTCCCTGCAGACTGCTCCCAGCCTAACTGGCTATGGTGCAGACAGCCAAAACCAGAGAGTAATACTGGGACATCTAGGGGGTACTAGCCAGACCTCTATTGTTTGAATGGACAAACTCAGGGGAACTTTTCTGGATTTTTTTAAGTATTATGTCTTCATGATAAAAAAAAAAAGGGGGGGAGTCTTTTATGGTTTAACTCAGAATTTTTCGTAATTTTGCAAATGGAGACAACCAACATTCTTACTGAATAGGCTCTGTCCAGATCTTTTCACTATATTGTGAACTGTTGCTTGCTTCAATTAGAAATGCCTGAGAAAATCAAAGAAAATAAAGTTGGTCATGATGGCACACACCTGTCATTCCAGAACTTGGGAGTCTGAGGCAGGAGAACAGTACTATCTAGGCCACCCTAGATACGCAGTCAGACCCTGTCTCAAACAGAACAAAACAAATGTTAGGTCAGAAGGTAAATAAGAGTATAAAATACATGTGAGAGTGACTAGGCAGCAACAGTTTTCTGAGAACGACCAATTTAAGGGAGGGGAGATTAAAGAGTTGTCCTATTTCCTATAACATAGCACCACCCATAAAGTCTAGACTGGCTGAAACGGAAAGGGCTGCATTACAAAGTGTTGGTGAGGTCATGGAACATCCACAGCCCCCTTCCCTATCGTGACCATGGGAATGGAATTAATCAAACATTAGAAGGCAACATGGGAGTTGATTGTAGAACGTGATGTTTGCTCATCAACAGTTTCATTAGGTTTACTCAAAGAAAGCAACACACACACACACACACACACACACACACACACACACACACACACACACACACATACCTGTCCTGAACAAACACTGTCAGAAATATTATTGTAAAAAAGATTTAGAAAGTTTTTGAGCATGGGTGAATACTTACCTCTGTCTGTGGTCAGAAGAGAGTGTCAGATCCCTTGGAACCAAAGTAAAAGAAGGTTGTGAGCCACCATGGGAATTAAACCCAGTCCTCTGACAGATCAACCAGTGGTCTTAACCTCTAGCCCCTTAATAAGATTTTCAACAGCTTTGCCTCTGATGGCTGGGAGCAGAAAACAACTGTCACACAAGTCCAAGTAAATAATACAGGGTAACATACATGAATATCAAAACCATTTTAATAGAAGAAAGAAGCCAGTAAGAAACGCCAATACGCTATACAATTCCATCAAAACCAATTCTAGAACTTCCAGAACATTGGCAGCAGTATACTTAGTCATCCACGATGTGTAAAATTCCCTGGTCTTTGGGAACCCATCTCCTCACTGAAGAGTATCAGTTCCTGAAAGCGGCTAATCCTCTGAGTGCAATGGTTTCACTCTGGTTTAGTTTTGAATTCTTTGTTTCTTAGTGATAGAATTTTTTTTTCATTTGTAAGAGGTGTATTTATTTTGTTTCCTATAATGTTTGTCTTGGAAATTACCATTGAACTATTTTATTTTTCTGTTGTTGCTGTGTTCTATTCCCTGAGTCACAAGTTTCTTTGTGGACCAAAACATAAATGTGATGGCATTTTTGTGCAAGTACTTTTCTTTTTCAAATTGTTTCCTTTTTGAGTTCTGTTTTAAAGAGCCAAACTTCTTTGGTGTAATAGTCAAATTTATTGCTTTTCTCTCTGGATATTTATCCTGTGCTTTCCTTGCCACAGGCTAAGCTATAGAGATCTTTGCTTAACTTGTCTTTCTTAATTTTGTGATAAAAATTTATATTAATCTGAATTTACTTCTTTAGTCTTTCTCGAATATTGACAATCTTGCAAGACAGTTTCATAAAGCATTCTTCATTGTTTATTTTGTGGTGCATCATAAATCACAATTGTATGTATTATGAAGTTGGTTATGTCATAGCCAGTTATTTACTACAGGAACCCTGTATCTATTACATGAGTAGGCCATAGATTAAACTATTGTTGCTATGAGTCTTATTTAATGTGACTGGATTTAGTCACTCACTTATTTTTGAGATATTCTTTAGC
Organism: Phodopus roborovskii; assembly: GCF_943737965.1. Taxonomy (NCBI): domain Eukaryota; kingdom Metazoa; phylum Chordata; class Mammalia; order Rodentia; family Cricetidae; genus Phodopus; species Phodopus roborovskii. The sequence goes on from NW_026126576.1 coordinate 1,725,680, forward strand.
TTTTGTGGTTGACTTGCTTCTCCAAACTCTGGAGTTGATTGCCAGCTAAGGTGGTAAGGTAAGTGATAAAAAATCTAAAGCAACAGACAGCTTTGGGGTATTTATGTAGAAATATTCAAGTGCTACAATATAAGCAACTTACTAAAATAGCTAACATTTAGGGTTTTCAATAAGTAGGAACTATTAAATGTTTTGCCCAAACCATTACTTTTAATTTCCACTGATACTTACATGAAGTTGGTATTTCTCCTCTTCTTTGTGAATAAGAAATTCAAGCCTTCAGCGGTGGGGTCTAGCTGTCAGAAGTGCATCTCCTGGGGCAGATTTTGGGAGGTTACACCACCTACACTCTTTGTGCTCTGCTGCAGTGTGAACAACCACTGATGCTACCATGGACCGTGCTGTGCTGTTCTGCCTTCCCTGCTGTGATGAGCTGAAACTATCAGCGGCACAAATCTTCTCTCTTCGAACTTGTTCTCTCAAAGCTATGACCACAGCCACATGAAAGTAGTGATGGGTTCATTTTACGTATAGACTCTGCTTTAAACTACCATACATTTTGGGTCGACTAAGTAGCCATTGCGTATGCAATCGTTTGGGGTAAGGGATGGCTTTGCAGAGCAGCTAAGAATTAAGGAGAATATGAAAAAGTGAGCGGAGAGCCAGGGATGTATAATACATAAGCTAGGGACATTCTGACCGGGTAGACAGAAAAACCTGTGGGAAGGCATGGCCACTGAGGCTGGAGATATGGCTCAGAGGGTTGGAGTGCACCTTGCTCTATAGAAGGTGCAAGTTTAGTTCCTAGCACCCAAGTGGAATAGCTCACAAACACCTGTTGCTCCAGCTTCAACACTCTCTTCTGTCACCCCAGGCATCTGCACTCCTGAGTACATACCCACACATAGCAACGGACATATACACATGACTAAAATAAAATACATCTTATAGGGCTGGGTAGATGGCTCAGAGGTTATGGGAACTGGCTGCTTTTTCCAGAGGTCCTGAGTTCAATTCCCAGCATCCACATGATGGCTCACAACATCCGTAATGAAATCTGGTTCCCTCTTCTGACCTGCAGGGATATGGGCAGAGAGAAGATAATAAATAAATAATAAATAAAAACGCATCTTATAAAAAAGAACACGCATGAGCATAAAACAGAGTGAAGGACCTTGATGTTGGCTTTGGTGGGAAAGAGAGGGGTGTCATAGTTAAAATTAATGCACAGTATTAAGTCAACACATATTTATCAACTCACCTTTTCACATGTCAAGGACTGTAATCTCAAGAAATGTTTACAGTTAGCAATATAAACTCAGGCTGGCTTAAATGTTTGCTGTTTCAGTAGAGTAAACACACCCAGATGCTTAGCCCTGTGTATCACAGGGAGTTGCTTATGCATCTCTAGTCATCGTCTTGAGCCAACCTGAACTCTCCTGTGTGTATTTCCCACATAGATATTCACTTACTTCCCATGCCTGCATTCTTACAAGTTTGGTCTTAACTGACCTGTCACTGTCATTGTCGTTGTTCTGCCTGTATCTGTTTGGCATTTGCAAAATATCAATGCCTCAGTCTCCTTCCTGTGGTCTTCTTTTACCTCTCTCTCTCTCTCTCTCTCTCTCTCTCTCTCTCTCTCACACACACACACACACACACACACACGAGAGAGAGAGAGAGACAGAGACAGAGACAGACAGACAGACACACACACACACACACACACAGAGAGAGAGAGAGAGAGAGAGAGAACAGAAATGCTGGAGGAATCACACCCCTCCTAATCACACCTCTGTCCTGTTGGTGTAGCTCTGAGTTACATCTTCAATACATGGTCCCAAAGTCCCAGGCAGAACTCAGCTCCAGATGCTCACAGTAAGGCCCCTCCTCCCCTTGACTGCCTTACTTACTTATATTTGCAAATATGGATCAATGTCTAAAAGTTTCAGAAAAGGGCTTTGATCCCTTGGAACTGGAGTTAAAGGCACTTAAAAGTCACCTGATCTGGGTGCTGGGAACCAATTCCAGTTCTCTAAAAGAGCAGCAAGCGTTCTTAACAGCTGAGTCATCTGAATTTTTATTTCTGTGATTATTCAACTAGTGTCTGTTTGTAACTAAATTACAAATCCAAGAGAGATTTGGTAGTAAAACCATACCTTTCTTCTTTCTTTTTCTTTCTTTCTTTCTTTCTTTCTTTCTTTCTTTCTTTCTTTCTTTTTACTTTTTCTTCCTTCCTTCCTTCCTTTCTTTCTTTCTTTCTTTTTTTTGCCTTCTCTTATAGCCCTACTATGCAGTACATACATAGTACAGAGCCCATGAAATACCTGATGGCAGAAATAATGGCATGACAGCATGCCAGAGCCGCCTGCATGAGCTCATGAAATCCAGAGACAGATCCTCTTCCTAAGCTTTTGTTCAGTGATGCCAAGTGGGTAGTTAAAAACTGGCCACCATGGAAGTAGTTATACCACAGAAATCAGCAGACAATACATAGTTTGTGTTGTATTTGGAGGACTTGCTGTGAAACTTTTACTTGTAGTTAATCACTGAGTTCTGTCACACCCATACCCCCCTTCTGGTACCAATTTCTTTCTTAGTGTTTCTACTGTTGTGATAAATTCTGTGACCAAAATCAACTTTAGAGCAAAGGGTTTATTTGGCTTACATTTCCACATCACAGTCCATCATTGAAGGAAGTGAGAGCAGGAACACAAGACAGGAATCTAGAGGCAGGAACTGAAGCAGAGTCCGTGGAGGAGCATTGATTATTGAGTGGTTTCTCATGGCTTGCTCAGTTGCTTTTTTATGCAACCAAGGACCAACTGCCTAGGGGTGGTACCACCCACAGTGACCTGGGCCCTCCCAAGTCAATCACTAATTAAGAAAATGACCCCTCAGGTCAATCTGGTGGAGGGAGCGATTCTCAATTGAGGTTTCTTCTCAAATTACTCAACGTTGTATCAAGTTGGCATAGGGAGGATATTTATTTCTATATCTATATGCCAGTCATCATTACTCTCATTAATAGTCTTTGCAGCTTCTGCGTTTGTGCACAAAGAAGAAGATATTTTCTTGGAGTTCCCCCTTAGCAGGGAAGGCTTTTCTTTTCTATGGTTTAGATACAAAACCAAGTAGGACTGGCCACATGTTTATTCCTTCCAGCATCCATTAACACACATTATGTCTTGTGGACAGGCTGCACACAGAAGCCTCCAATCCAATGCTGCTGCCCTGGTTCATGTTGCTGTCACCATTCTCCTGAACAATGGTTCTCAACCTTCCTGATGCTGCAACCCTTTAATACAGACCCCCATGTTGTGGTGATCCCCCCCAACCATAAGACTGTTTTTATTGCTAGTTCATAACTGTAATTTAGTTGATGTGTAACTGTAATTTTGCTACAGTTATGAATCTTAATGTACATTTTTGTGTTTTCAATGGTCTTAGGCAACCCCTGTGAAGAGATTGTTTGACCCCAAAGGGGTCAGGAACCATTGGTTGAGAACCGCTGCTCCAGAATCTATTATTGATGAGTGCTTGTTTCTATGCATAGGACAGTAGATGCTTCCCATTAGTCTCTCTGGTTCAGCTTTCTTCCCTTCTGTCATCACCTATCTACACTGCAGAGACAATAGTATCTTCACCCACAAGAAATTCAAATGGCAGTTCTGGGAGAGGGAGATCTGCAAGCATCTAACTATCACTTAAGATGTCTTTGAACCAGCCACAGCAATTAGGTTACTAAAGACTTTCATAGCATGTGAAAAAAAAAATCATTTAATGTATATTAATGTTCAAGTGGTTGTTCGATCTTTACTTCCAATCAAAGTTTCAGTTTCATTATTTTATGGCTCAAAAGAACTGAGGGAGCTTGCTGGGAGCTAGCTGCTCAAGACAGTGGCACCGAACTCTCCTAGAGATGATTTTAGTCTCTGACAATGCACAGTCTCAAGTGCAAATAATAATTAACAAATGCAATACAAGGCAATTTCACGGACAAGTCCTGGATCCAAGAAATCCTTTAGACAGTGTGAAGACTCCTGATTTACTATGTCCACGGAGGCAACGGAGAAAGTAGACTTGTTCATAAGCTTACATACTGTAAAATAACATTTTGTGTAGGAAACCTTCAGTCACCAATGGATTTTATGCTGTGCGTTTAGCTAATCTAGAACATGACTCTGCCAAAAGAAAATCCTAGCTTAAGGGGGTTAAATAAAGCCAAGGGACAAGAGCTGCCAGCATTTCAGACTGAAGGATCCAGAGGTCAGAGATAAATCTGCTGATTAGAGACATGTGCCACAGATACAGAAGGGAAGAGGAGTGTATGTACCAATCCCAGCTTACATTGCTTTCAAAAATACACTTTATTAGCTGGGCAGTTGTGGCACACACCCTTAATCCCAGCACTGGGGAAGCAGAGGCAGAGCTCTGTGACTTCAAGGCCAGCCTGGTCTACAGATCGAGTTCCAGGACAGCCTGGGCTACACAGTGAAATCCTCTCTCAACCCCAACCCCAAAATACATTTTATTAATTATTTGAGAACTTCTTATGTGATGTGAATGAAATGTATTTTAATTCTATTCTCTCTCCCATTTCTCTTCATAACTCCTCCTAGAACCTCCTCCTCTTTATCCTGCTGAATATCATTTCCTATTTATTAAAAATATATTGGATTTATTTAACTGAAATTTTTTAGATTGCATTTGCTTCAAGATCTATCTGGGAAATATCTTTTGGTATACATATAAGAAATAACACTAAAAGAGGCTAAGTATTTTATAAGTCACATATAAGGTATAAGGAACTACACAAAAGAAAACTTGATTATTAAGTATAAATAAATAACATTAATTTGAATCGACTGTGTAAACTTAAGCTAAACAGCTATTCATTCACTAACTATTCATTTGGAGCATATATCATCATGTACCTTGCCAGGTCTTAGATAAACTAAAATTTATATAGTTTTCTTCTTGCCTCCTGATACCTCATAGCCTAAGATGGAAAAGTTTAAACTTTTCTGATTTTGGTAATGCACTAACCCTGGGCTTGGGGGGAGTTTTGAAGGTCCTGTTGTAGACTGTAAATTACAAACAATAAAGCTGACCTGATGGTAATCATAAAATATAATTCTAGCCCCCAAACAACACATCAATGCCCACAAGATTTGCTCTTGGACTGTACACTTACAGCATGGGCTCAGAACGGAAGTGTGTACACACACAGTTATCTCCACTGGTTCACATTCCCTTCAGCTGTGCTTCCAAATGAGAAGACAACGCATGTTTACATGTCTGAAATGAGGCCCATTATGCTTTCTAGCTGCAATGGGGTTGGGTGGCTTAGTATCCTCTCTGAAGCTGTGACAGCTTTTAAGATTTTGTTTTGACATGTCTCACGCCTGCACATTGCAAACAGAAGGCATACCCACCACGGTAGTCTTCACGCCATTTGTGCAGGGCGTGCTGGGCGGCTGCTACGCTGTAAGTAATATTCTGGATCCTCACTCTGGTTTGTCCTGCATTTGACAGTTGAGTTCAAACTGAGTTCTGGCTTCATCATGCAGCAGCAAAATGCTTATTCTTCAGTTGGTCCTGATGATAACGTCCATCCATTGACAGACATCCAGGCTTCCAATTCCTGGCTATTATGAATACAGGAGCAATGGACAAAGCTGAGTAAATGTCTCTGCAGTAGGATAAAGCATCCTTTGGGTACATTTATACCATGTTCAAGCATGGTATAAATGGATCCTATTTTTTAAGATTTATTTTATTTTATTTGTATATGAGTGCACTATCTACATATAAATCTGTATGCCAGAAGAGGGAATCTGAGCCCATTATAGATCATTGTGGGCCACTATATGGTTACTAGAATTGAACCCAGGATATCTGGAACAACAGCTGATACTCTTACCATCTCTCCAGCCCTCATAAATGATCTTCAAGTAGATTGATTCCCATATTTATTAACCTTCCTGGTTGTTCTGTGGGGGGGGGATCCCACCTCTGTACTAGTCTCCCAGAAATCCTCTTCAAAATACTGAACAAATCTGACAAGGTGTTTCCAGAATGTTCTCAATTGAGCTGGCTGTGTTTATGTTTGTACCATTGTTTAGTGGTCACAAGGCAGGTATATAAATAAGCAGTAAAAAAGAGAATCTGCTGAACTCTTCAACTGTATTTTCTGCTAAAAATTTCCCAGTGGTTTTGTGCATGTCTAGGGTTTTATAGGCAAGCAAATGTGCAGTCAAATACTAGTTCCCCATTCACTAGTTGTTCTTTTACACAGGGTTCTTTAAAGAATATTATTGTTTTTAAGATTTCGCATAGCCTAGACTGGTCTTGATTTTGCTAGGTGGCCAAGGATGACCTAGACAGACTTTTTGATCCTCTGGCACCCACCTGTGCAGCACAAGTATGCACCATTGCAGCTGCGGTTTGCAGTGCTTTGGCTCAAGCTTGTGAAGGCTAGGCAGGGATTCTACTAACTGAGCCTCACCCCTGTCCCATGGGTTTTCATACCTTCAGGCTCCTAGCTCCTCACATACTAAATGATGATGATAATGCCCATCTCACAGTGTTGTAAGGTTCTGTTTAATATAAGAGCATATACACTTGGCATCAAACTGGTACTCAATAGATGTTTTTCTCCTTCCTCTTAGAGCTATATCATCATGTCATAGAACTTGCACATTAAGAGGCATATTTGTTAGGTGTCAACTCCTTATAGTTCTTCAGTGCATCAAATAACCCAAGGCTGGCTGTTCCCAGAACAAATACAGGATAAGAGGAGCACTTAAGCCTTTCACTGTCTTTCTAGTACTCCCTGTGATTGTGGGCCTTCCTCTCTCTTGCCATTCTCCCCCCCCTCCCAGACAGGATTTCTCTGTATTACTTTGGAGGCTGTCCTAGAACTAGCTCTGTAGACCAGGCTGGCCTCAACCTCACAGAGATCCGCCTGCCTCTGCCTCTCTGCTCTTTTATAGAGATAAACTCAAGCAGAATGTTTATCTCTCACATTTGCTGCTGGTGAGGTGACAGTTTCTCTGAATACCTGAGGCTGAGGAAACTATGCCCTGCTCCTAACACATAGATGACTCTTCCCAACCCCACCTCCAGCTGCTGCTTTTGGGTGTCTATTGGGTGAGCAGCAAACCCAGACAGGAAACGAATCTCATCTGTACTCCTCCAATAGATTATTGTCTCAGCAATCGAAGGATTCAGAAGATGAGGTTGAATGTCTCAGTATGACCATGGACTATCCTGAAGAAGACCAGTGGTTCTCAACTTTGGGTCAGGACCCTGTTTGGGGAGTCAAGTGACCATCAGAAAACACAAATATTTACAAATAGATTCATAACAGTAGCAGCATTACAGTTATGAAGTACAGTTATGATATGGGGTTACCACGATATGAGGATATAAAGGGTCACAGCATTAGGAAGGTTGAGAGCCAGTTTCTTTAGATGGTGTTTTCAAAAAGTGTTTAGGAGACAGTAGGGACACAAGGGTACCTGGAAAGGACTGGATAGCATTGGCAATTATTATAGGTTGCCCACCAGACCTGAAGAATAAGACCCTGTTGTTGAAGATGCTACACATTTTGGTTGGAGAACACAGAAAATATGCTGGGGCTGAGCTAGAAGCTTCCTCCTGCTGACTAGCCTTCATTGTATGTGTGTGTGTGTGTGTGTGTGTGTGTGTGTGTGTGTGTGTGTGTGTGTGTGTGTGTGGTGTTTGGTCTGAAACTGTGTGGTCCTCAGCAATCACAAAGTCTTTTTATCACAGCACAGAGTTATTATCATAACTCTTCTCTACCCTGTAACTCTGTCCTGATCTCCCACTATGACTGGAACCTGCCCTCTCTGTCTTCCATCCCAAGAAGATTATGAGGGATTCATCTGTTGGAACATGAGACGTGTATATCATAGTCAACAACTAGTTGGGGGAAATTCCAGAGATCACAAAGTAAATAACTGTTCATTGTTCACTGTAATGCTTGGGAGTGATTTATGCATTGCTATTGTGGCCATCCATAATCCATAACTAATAAAATGGCTACTATTTATGAAATGCTCACAACATGCTAAAAGCTTTGCTCTTATTGCTGTTATACTCTTGAATCCATGACTTTTGTATCCATGGTTCCAATCAGCTGCAGATAACATACCTGTTTTGAACATGTACAATTTTTATCATTGTTCTATCAACAGTATGGTAAAGCAATTATTTACAGAGCATCCACATTGTATTAAGATTTGGACTGATGCTACACTAAGAATGGAAACAGATTCTTCCTCTTGTAATAATTTAAAGCAAGAGTGAACCCAATTTTGAATTTCCCACTTCTCTCCCTGTGTCTTCCTTCTATCTGCTTGTATTTTGTGGTCTATGGCCTGTTGTCTGTCTATTTTCTGTTGTGTGTCTGATCTGTCCTTGCTACCTGACCCTAACAAAGGGTTGTGATCTGTATTTATTAAAAAGCATAGAAAAAAAGATATGGGGGATGAGTAAAGAATGCTTTTTCAGAAACGCTTAACAGAATTTTTCTTTTCTTTCCTTTGCTGTTTTTCTTTTGTTGAGGTTGATGTTGTTGTTTTTCGAGACAGGATTTCTCTGTAACTTTAGATCCTTTCCTGTCCTGGAACTCTCTCTGTAGATCAGACTGATCATGAACTCACAGAGATCCTTCTGCCTCTGCCTCCTGAGTACTGGGATTAAAGATGTGTCACCATCACTCAGCATCAACAGAATTTTTCAAAGGAAAAAGTTACTTCACTGACCCAGGGACCCACATTAGCAGTCAAAACCACACACAATGGACACCAACCTCTATGCACATGTTGCTTCCAACATTTTTAGTGTATATGTTTTGTTGAGCCTGCTTTGAACCTTTTGGCTATTTTCAGCATAATATACCAACATTCACACATATATACACATTCTTCTTGGGCAGGGCCATGGATATGAATATAACTTTGGATTAATGCTATGCATTCAGCTTAGGTTGTAAAAGTTAAATGTATACAAAAACATGATTATATGGGAAATGCAAGACGTACAAGCGTTGGTACATTGTTTTCTTAAAAGCAAATTAAATTTAAATAGCCTGAGCAAACAATAGATCAGCAGGTCACACATACAGTCATAAGTGAACTCACATGATAGTATCACCTTGGTTACAAGACCTGGCAAAAGTTCAGTCTCTTCCAAGGTGAGAGATATTTTTAGAAAAAGACACAAGACACTGTGAGGAGATAGAGAGTATTTGAAGTGCATAGAGGACTTGTACATGTAAATCTACATGGTTTTGTAAGAGGTAAGGGCATTTGTGGACTATGGTCCCTATCAGTAATGAAGAATAATTGGATGTTACTGACCCCTTAAGAAGTCTCCTGAGATATCATTAATTCTGTTTTGTAGGCAAGAAACATGATGTGCAGCAAGAGAAGAAAGGAAGTTTCTTATGTGCATGAATCAGGACTCTAACGCAGGCAAGCTAACTCAGGGTACTTTCAACCGGACGGACTTGACTCTCTGATCACTGGTGACCATGATGGTGGTTGATGAGTTTGGCTTGTGAGCCAGTGGTTTAAAAGCAGAAAGTGTCAGAAGACTGCTCTGTGACACTTAAATTTGTTTTATGTATATTCATATTTATGTTTGTGTACCTCAAGTTCCAATGAAAAATGTTTCACTCATTGGGAATTCATCAAAAAGTCTTAAAAGACATTTTAGCAGGTAATAACTCTTCCCATTATTATTTCTGAATGACATTATCTAGCAAAATATTATTCCCACCAAGATTGTTGTTGTTGTTATTGGGGTTTTGATATGGGGTCCCAGTCCTTGGCAGGCCTGGAACTCACTATGTAGACCAGACTGGGCTCAAACTCAATAGAGATCTGCCTCCCACTTTCCCAGGATTGTTTTTATATCACTCCCCAACCTCCCACTTTTCAGTACTCTGGCCACAAGGGAGTGGTTCCCTGACCTCACTGGGATAGGAGTAGAGGGGTTCTTTTTCTTCTGTCAGAACTGACATGATTCTAATGTTTCCATCTGTGTTGGGCTTTTTTTATTTGTTTGTTTGTTTGTTTTGTTTTTTGTTTTTGTCAACTTGATCCAACATAAAGTCATCTGGGAAGAGGTAACCTCAATAGAGGAATCACTCACACCAATTTGGCATGAAGTCTATGAGAGATTGTCTTTATTGGTGATTGATGTGGGCAGGACCCAGTCCACTGTGACCAGCACCACTCCTAGACAGGAAGATCTGACCTGTGTAAGAAATCTAGCTGAGTGTGAACTAAAGATCAAAGCAGTGAGCAACATTACTCGGTTTCTGCTTCAAGTTCCTGCCCTGAGTTCCTGTCCTGGCTTCCCTCAATGATGAACTGTGACCTGGAAGTGTAAAATGAAACAAGCCTACCTTTTTAAGTTACCTTTGATGGTGATGCTTATCAGAGCAATGGAAAGACCAAAATGATTGCTCATCCAATCCTGCTCCTTCTCTTCCCAGAGACAGGAAGTCCTGTGGCTGGGTGAACACAGGAGATACTGTTAAACTGAGCAATCCACTCTGCAGCAAGTCTGGTCAGATATAAACCACACACCAGGCAAGATAGCTCTGTCTCACAAAGGCTTGGACTGAAGCTTACACCCTGCTGCTTACCCTCCAGAAGCCTTCGGTAGTTTAACCAAGCTAGTCAGGGAACTTTGTAAGTGAAATTTATATGTACTGTCCACACACTGAGAAGCCACTGAAATCAATGCTGTAATTGATAGGTCTTTGAAGGGCCATTTGGAGCACACGACTCTGTTCATTTACTCTCTGTTGAATAGTGCTAACCAAGCATAAAGCAGGAAAAGATGTGAAGGGAAAGGATTAAAACAGAAGTAAGTCTGCACCAAGTCCTGGCATCTGCATTTCCCTGGATCCAACAGGCTGCTGCAGTGTCTTCCCCTCTATGGACAAGGAATCTTTCTTCCCCCAGCCTATTTGGTGACTATGTTTCGAAGCTCTGTTTAGACCAGTATGATGTCAATAGGTTAGTAAATGTGGACTGGTGTCAGGGAGATGTCTGCATACGGCATCTTCCTGTGAGAAAGCAATCACAGAACTAAAAGGAAGGAAATCGAATCTTCCTTTCAAGAGAAGGTGTTTTGACATTTCTGTTGACAGTTTCATAATGAAACACTGGTATTTTGGTGATGATCCAGGCTGTGCCAGGCACCATGGGCACTTCAGTTTTGATTACCTAAAAGGATTATGCCTCCTGCTCCCCTCTGTGTAGTAATGAGATTGTCTTCCATCCTAACACACTCCTACAGGGTTGACACCTTTCGTGAGACACTGAAAGTGCTCTGACCCCAGAGTCGCTCACTCAGAAATATAATAGCTGCTTCTAGGCTAGTAAGTGATCGCCACATTTGATGCATTCATAGCTCTGCTTTCTGATGTGTGGAACTGCATCTTACACAGGGTTAAGAAAACTTGTATGGAGTCCAACACCCCTCAAAACGTCCTTAAGTTAGCCATACGGTATGGCACAATGCATTTTTGCCCACCATTAAGGCCAAGTCAGTGTTCCTTCCAGCCCTGAAACAGATGGCTGGTTCCATGGCTGGTACCAGCTGAAGCAGTTGGCTTCAACCAACGGGCCATATTGTTTGAGAAATACATCTTTCCACACATCAGAATCACATCTCGGGACAAGATTCTTACTCTTTGTGGGAGATGGGAGAACTGAAAACTAACTACCAAAGGACACAGATTGCTATCTTCCACCCCGGGGTTGTTTGTAGAGCACACCCATTTTTGGACAACTGCCCCTGTTTTCACATTCCCTCCCTCCCTCGCCCTTCTCTCCCTAATCCAGCTCCATTGGGAGGATCAGCAGGCATAGATTTCTTGGCAGTCCATGCAAAGGGAATGAGAAGACTTTTAAGAGGACCGTGCAAGTCAGGTGTGATCACCACACTGTCACCTCAATACAGAACCTCAGCTTACAATGTCCAGAGGGATGCCACTGGGTTTGCTGCTTGCTTCATCACCCCTGTGCCATTGTGCCGTCCGCACAGAACTGTCACCATCCCTATGAGGGAAGAATGTGTTCTATTACTCGTGCAAGGAATATCTTTCTTGATTTTTATTCAGCTCAGGTAACTCTAGGAGCACCCCCATAAATCAGCCCTGTGAATACAAAATGAAATTCCAGCTCATGGTGTCTGATTTCCATAGAATAAATCCCGAAGCAGCTGACTTTATGTTACCCACAGGAAGTCCCTGGAGGCAAACTTGATGGGCATCATTCACCCTTCCTCCAGTTAGCTCCAGTAGCCAAAGGCCCCCTTTGTCTTACCTCAAAGTCAATAGGGCACGGTCCCATGAACCACTGTGCTTGGTATTCAATGGATAGAAGGCATGCAAGGTAAATTCTAGAAACTGGGTGCAGACTCACAACAGGTCTGCATAGACAATGAGATATTCCTATTAAAATGTTCCCTGGCATGTTTGGAACAGTGGAACTAAGAATTAAATAAATCACCACAGAAATAAGTTCGTGTTTCTGAATGGAGCAGGAAAATGACCTAGATCCGGTGCCACCTTAATCCACTGTCCCTGTGTTTTTTCCTTTGTCCCCACTTTCACTCATTTTATTGTATATTTTATGACTCATGAGAATAGCTTTATAGTGGGAGGTTTTTTCTTTTCTTTGTAAAAAAAAAATGAATGGCTAGATGATAAAATATGACCCTTTCTATTTTGACTATGAAAATAGCAGGTACCATTAAGAACAAAGCACCATGTAAGAAATTTAATGTCCATTTAGTAGATTATAATAAAAAGCTTTATAATAACCATCTTCATTAGAGTTTCCATTGGAGTGACAAAACACCATAGCCAAAATAAGGGGAAGAAATGTTTATTTCATCTTAAAGCTTTTAGTCTATCATGAAGAGAAGTCAGGACAGGTGACAGGGCCTCAAGATAGGACTACAGGCAGTAACTAAAACAGAAGCCATGAACAAACACTACTTACTTATTCACTCTCCCTGGCTTGCTCAGTTTGCTTTCCTATGTTCAACCTTGGACCACCTACCCAGGTTTGACACTACTCACAGTAGGGTAATTCCTCCCACATCAATCATCAGTTAACAATAAGAACCACAGGCTTTCCCACAGGCCAATTGAATACCAGGCACAGAGAAGGAGCAGGAGGAGGAGCAGATTCTCCCCTGGAGGCAGACATTTGTCTTCCCACACTCCCCTTCCTCCTTCTCTTTCTCTTTCTCATCTTCCTTTCTTCTGTTACCATTTTGTTTTCTCTTTTGTAATCTACTTTATTCGGCCTCCCCCTTTAATGCACTCTAACATGAACTCTCAAAATTCTATCCATACCGTGCACAATGTCACAGGTGTCTATGAAGTTTCTGGCTCTGTAACAGCACAGTTGAGAACTGAGATGAAGTCAGCAAACCAGAAGGTCATCCTCTGTTCACTTCCTGTTGCGGCCCTTCCTTCCTGCTTTAGGCTATTTTCTCAACCTGTATCGGATGTGAAGTTATAGAAACATTTCCATGTGTAGTGATCACTCTTAATTTTTCAGTTACCTAGTTTCTCCTTCTTTATATGAAACAGAAGCACCATCCTTTCTTGCTGCTATTTTCATTTTATAATAGGAAAAATGTTTTAAAGTTCAGAAAATATGCCAGCATTTCTGAATAATCCCCATTTACCAGAGTTTTGTTTTTATTTGTGTGCATGTGTGTGTGCGTGTGCGTGTGCGTGTGCGTGTGTGTGTGTGTGTGTGTGTGTGTGTGTGTGTGTGTGCATGTGAGTACCCGAGGAGACCAAAAAGAGCATCAGATCCACTGGAAATGGGATCACAGGTGACCCAACATGAGTGCTAGATACTGAATTCCATTCCCTGGAAGTGCAACAATCCTCTTAACCACTTACATACCTCTCAAGCTCCAACCACTGTAGTAGTTGGAATAGGATTTACTACTTCCTAAGGTTCACCCTTCAGTTGCTCTCTCAGTAAAGCACTGTGGGTAGCAAGTGATTTCTGGCTGTGGATGTCTTAAGTAGACTTATTCTCGTTAGGAGGATGTTTAGCAGAGTACATAACTCTGGGGACAGTTACATCCCTCAGCTCTTTGAAGTACATTACTTCCTGCATCGACTTCTGACATCTGTTGTTGACAAGAAATCGACTCATCTTCATTAAAATTCTTTCCTGGAAAATCTGCTTTTGCTCATAGCTACTTTCCAGAGTTTTTCCTTCATTGCTGTTCTGCAGCTTCTCTGGTGTGCTGGTGCCAGCTGCCACTTTAGATTTATTCTTCTTTCTCTGCGTTCATCCTCATCATCCATTCTTACTCAGCGGACCAATCACAGCTAAAATACTGTGGCTGCTTCATTCTCTTCCTTCTCATCTGAAAATGTATCACCTGAACATTACACCTTGTCTATCAACTCTCTAGGGATTGGTCTCTCTGACAGTGGTGTCCGTCTCTTGTTTCCTCTTCCCTATACTTTTTGTGAGGTCTTTGGTGTACCTTCCCATGCATGCAAGACTTAATTGATGAAAGCCCCTGAAGTTGGTCATTGCAATGATAATTATTTTCGTACTCTTTCTTATGCTATTTTCTCTGAGAGTAGTAAATTTAATTATTTTAAAGTTGTTTTATATTTATTTTTAGATGGATTTTATTATTTAAAAAAACTTGCACATAAAAACATCATACTCCAAAACCAATCAGATCCAAGTCTACATTATATAGACTAAAGTCTGTAATCTATAATGAAGATTCATTAATTAGCTACATCATACATGATGGGTTCTTCCAACTGTTGATTGTATTGGCTGTTGTCATGTGGCTTTCCTCTTCTGTTTTGGAATAGGTTGAATGAAAGTCTTTAACTTCTCTATCTTCTTCTCCCCCCCATCTCTCTCTCTCTCTCTCTCTCTCTCTCTCTCTCTCACACACACACACACACACACACACACATTTTTAAGTATCCCTGTAGGACAGTGGATCTCAATCTTCCTAATGTTTCAACCCTTTAATACAGTCCTTCATGTTGTGGTGATCCCAACCATAAAATTATTTGCTACTTCCATAACTGTATTTGGTTACTTTTATGAATCTAATGTAAAAATCTAATATGACCCCTGTGAAAGAGTCATTTGATCATCAGTGGGGTGTGACCCACATGTTGAGAACCACTGCCATAGTTCTGTCCTAGATCATGTTTCTCTTAGTCACTCCCTTACTTACCCTTGAAGCCTTCTAGAACTTCCGTGCTCATCAAGTCTTCCATGCACACTATTTTATTATGTATTTTATTACCTTGAGAATAATTAATAAATGTCCTCATGTTATAGGCAGATTTAATCAGAATACACCTTGCATAATGCCTAGGTAGCTTATATAGCTAAGCCAATAAAAAAATGCTTGTAAGAATAAAGAAGTAACACAAATAGGGCTAGGGAATACAGTTCAGTAGGTAGAGTGTTTGGTATATATGAAGTTCTGGGTTTGATTTCCCAACACTATTTTAAACCAAGTGTAGTAGAACATAACTCTAATTCCAGTCCTTGAGAGGTAGGGCCAGGAGGACAGAAGTTCAAACTCATCCTCAGTTATACAATGGGTTCAAGCCACATTTGGACTAGGGATCTTGCCCTGTGGGGGTATGGTAGAAATATAAATGAATCTCAATGTTTGGTGAGTGTATATTATAAACAAAACATTTAGAAACTACTATATGGTTGAATCTTATAAAACTTTCCTACTTTATGTTCTAAATTTATTTATTTGTATTTTATGTGTATGAGTGTTTTGCCTGAATGTATGTATGTATTATATATATGTCTGGTACTCACAGAAGCCAGAAGAGGGAGTTTGATTCTCTGGACTGGAATAACAGATGGTTGTGAGCTACCATGTGATGTTGGGACCCTGGTCCTCTGGAAGAGCAGTCTGTGCTCTCATCATTGAGCTCCTTTATTCCCCTCTCCTACCTGCTTTCTACTGTGTGGTGTTGCCCTAAGTCAAATTTCAGCACACACTTCTTTGGTTTTGCAACAATTTACAACATAAACTGGTGTTAGATCTTCCATTGTTTCCTACGAGTTCTTCTGCATGCAATGAGACTAGGCTATGGGTGTTAATCACATATTATTAGTAGAAAATAAAGTCCACTAGTGGAATAGAGATCCTTGGTTTTGTAAAAAAAAAAAAAAAAGTGTGACAGCTTTGTACTTGATAGCAGCTCATATGCTTCAGGGACTTTCAAGTAGGCTGAGCTCCAAGACTTCCCCAAATATCATCTCCATAGTAGAGAGTATGTGCTACTATCCTGACAGATTTGCCAAATCTAGTAGAAGCTGGAGAATTTGTGTCACTGGCAAAGTTTCAAAAAAAAAAAGTGCTTAGATTTTCCAAAAATTCATGCTTGTGAATAATTTGTAGCCAAATCTGAAAACAACATGTGTAAACTTTTACAACCAATGAATTCCAAGTACACAATGTCTCCAGATTTCTTTTTCCTATATACCGAGCCCATGTTAATTTTTCTATGATCAAGAAAAATATTATATATTAACAGTAGAGCAAAAAATGAAGGCCTCTATTATATAACAGTTTCCTCTGAGATTGATGCATTCCATCTTGGAGGGACACCCCTTAAACACAAAGGTTAACAACTCAAAACAGCTTCAGGAAGTCCCTGAAACTGACATGATTCACTAGGCCCCCTCCCTGCCAAAGTAAGCATTAGAAGCTGAGAGGCCCTCTCAGACCCAGGGAAGATGAGCTGCAAAGAAGACTCTGAGATCAGACCAGCTGTCTGGAAGAAGCTGGAACCAGCCAAGCTTCCTAGAAGAGGTTTAGATCAACTGACCCAATTAGAAGGGTCTTCTCCAATCCATTGAGCTGTCTCTGCCAGCTGTGCAGTATTCTCCAGGTTCCCGGCTTTTGTGAGCTGTAATTCATGGCAGGGTGGCCTTGATGGCACAGCTGTCTTTGAGTTATTTCTGCTCCTGTAAGTAACTCTTCACACAAATTCCTCTAAGTAACCCAAGTAAAACTTTGGTGGTATTGGTACTTTGGTCTGTTGTGGGCTCCCTCTCTGGGGTGAGTAAGACATGTGTGTTGTGTCTCCCAGGAAAAGTTTTGTAACACAACACCTTATTTATTTGTGTGTAGTCTGTGATTTTTAGCTAGGGATTTGACACTTTAAAAAAAGTTTGCTTTGTTGGAAAATTTGAGGGCAGAAGTTTAAAGAAACTATCATTAGCCTTAGAAACATAGAAAGCAAAAACTCTAAAAAGAAAAAAAGAACTTGCTTATAATCTTCAAAGGGCCAGTGTTGGAGCTGGAAAAATGACTGAGCAGGTGAAGGCACTCGCTTCAATCCTGACAACATGAGTTCAATTTCCTTAATTTCCATGGTCTACATGATGGAAAGAGAAAGCCATCTCCTATGAATTGTTCTCTGAGCTCCACATGCAGGCCATGGTGCACGCACGCGCGCATGTGCGCGCGCGCACACACACACACACACACACACACATGTTAATAATAAACAGAATTTTTTAAAATCCCATCAATTGAAAAAGTAGTAGTAGAAAGTAACAACAGAAAAAAGACACAATGGCTAAATAAAAAGTGTATGCCATGATTTGTAGTCGAAAAATCAAAGGCATTAAAAGAATTTAGGAAAGAATTCAGATAATTATATTAATATAAGATGGGATTGTATGATCCTAGGAAGTCACTGATAAGGTAGATAACATTATGTGGCCATGTGGGAAGATGTCCTTCTTTTCTTTTTTTAACATAATATGTCTATTGATTATTTGGGAGCTTCACATAGTGTGCCCAGATCACATTCACTTTCCAGTTTTCCCAGGCCCAGTGCTCCCCGCTTGTGACCCACCCCCTTGCCCAAAAGGAAAAGAAAAGGAACATAAAAAAATCAAGGCCAACTCCCAGTGCCCAGCCCCTTAAAGTAAACTGAGCCCTACCCCACCCGACCCTGCCAGAAGCCATCGACTATGAAGCATACCCTTCAGCATCCCCATCACACTTTTTAATAGTTCTGTGTAATGGCTTCCTGTCTAGACTGTTTCTTTTGGGTGGGTGGGAGCAGGGAGAGGTTGTCACAAAAGTCTTCAATGTCTCTTATTCTCAACTGTGTGAGTGTGTAATCATTAATACCACTGCAAAAGAAGCTTCCTTTCCCTCTACAACCAGCAGGAGTACGGACCATGGATTTTCACATGGTTTCTGGTGACAGCACAGAACCACGGAACTCAAAGTGGTCTCCCAGCTATGGTACAGATCATGGGCATCAACACTACCCTTAGCTGCAGCACAGCCCTTGGCACCATCATGACCCTCAGCACCAGCACAGACCTCAGTACGTTCTTATTCTTAGGAGATAAAGGATAAGGATTTAGCAGCTGATGTGTGTGTGTTGTCTTCAGTTAGACAGGAAATTGTGGATAAAGGAATAAAGAAATGACCAATAAATAGTGTTTGACACTGGAAATATATATGAGTAAATGGATATTTATTGTGTTGCTTCCTGTCAACTTTTGTCAATTAACAAGACATTTGAAGAAAAGCACATAGGATTTGGGGATTTAGCCTGCTTCGCAGCTCTGCCCTATATCAGCTTAAGAAGTTATTGCAATTCTCTGAGCCTTGATCTTCTCATCTGAAAGGATAGAATCATGATACTTTTTATTTCAAAAAATTGTTATTAAATGTACACCAGACAATGCCTAAAGTATTAGTGTGTTATATAGACCGGTATCTATTGCTGTCCGCATGGCCACTGATGGTTTTAAACACATAAAGGGTCATGGAGAGCAACTGAGGCGTGACATTGCATGACATCAGTCCTCCTGCAGAGAGGTCAGGAGAGGCCAGATCTCAGTTCTAGTAGAAATGCCAAGATCAAAGTGGTCATGGGAAGACGCTGAGGTACATGGCAGCCCTAAGCTGGTGAATCTGGGTGTGCACAAAAGGTAGCTAAAGAAGGCATGGGGAGCAAGCCGTTGAGCAGCTCTCCTCCATGGCCTCTGGGTCAGTTCCTACCTCCCTGCTCCTGCTTGAATTTCTGCCCTGACTCTCTTTGATGATGGAAGGTAACCTGCAAACCAAATAAAACCCTTACTTCCCCAATTATCTTTTGGTCATGGTGTTTATCACAGCAGGGGAACGGAAACTAGAACATGTCTACACTCATAAATCACATACAAATGGAGTTAGTCTGTTAATCTTGAGCAGGTTTCTGAGACACAGCACACTGCTGTCATTAAAAGGCTGTGTGCACAAAGGTTAGGGGTATTTGGGAGCCCATCATTGGCTTTAGTCTTGTTAAGGTCACAGAGGTTGGTAATAATGATAACAGCAGTGTTCTGATTGATCAGGTAGATGTTTTTGTTTGTTTTCTTGTCAACTTCACACAATCTAGAGTTGTCTGGGAAGAGAAACCTCAAGTGAAAACCGCCTCCATCAGCTTTCCCACAGGCAAGACTATGGGGAATTTTCTTCATTGGTGACTGATGTGAGAGGATCCAGCCCTCTGTGGGTGGTTCCACCCCTGGACAAATGGTCCTGGAGTGTGTAGGAAGGCAAACCGAGCAAGCCAATAAGCAGTATTCCTCCAGTTTCTCCTTGGTCTCTGCTTCAGTCCTGTCTCTGGGTTCCTGCTTTAAGTTCCTGCCTTGACTTCCCTCAGTATGTATCACCTGAGAGTTGTAAGCTTTCCTCCCCAAGTTACTTTTGGTCTTGGTGTTTTATCATAGCAATAAAAACCTAAGACAAGCAACTTATACCACTTAAAGCTTGCTGTGTGCCAAGTTATGTTTATATTATCTAAATCATGTTTCTTCTGTAATTTTGGATGAATGTAGCTGGGCCTAATATTTCTTCTCGGATAAAAGTGAGCTATTAAGAACTGCCAAAGTGCTCCTTCCTTATGTGAGGCCCAAATGAGGTAAGTGAGTATGCTTGAAACCGTGAAGTGCTCTGCAGATGCAAAGTGCCCTTAGCTTCCTTTGAAATGTCACCTGGCAGAAGCAGGGGGAAGGGTGTTTGCATCCTTCTCTGGAAACCCTTTCTGTGGCAGCCTGTGAACACAGATGTGCTGGGAACCTGGAGTGGGATGAAAAACACGGTTTTTTTGGTGAAATTGCAAGAGATGTACTGCCTGTTGCTTCCCCAATGTTCTACAATTTGAGTTTCTCTGCCTTTGTTCTTTTCATCATGATATCATCATTTGTAGCTTTCTAGAAAGCTGCTACACTATTTATCCTGACAGGGCATCTTGGGAGAATCACATAAACTACTCAGGACTTGGCCAGAATGAAAATAAGCAAACAGCCAACATGTTGTGTATTGGTAATAAAATAGTATTGCTATTTTTCAACCTCAAAATTTATGGGTCTTACTTGTCATATCACTAGCTCAATCCCTTAAAAGAATCCATGATTTGAAGATTACTTTTCATATTTCTCAGTATTTGTATCATTTTAAATGCCACTGATACCCTACAGCCATGTCAAAACAGCAAAAGGCAGATGTGGCAAAAATGCAACCCAAAATTGAAATTCAACAAGACTGGGTGTGTCACATAGAAAATATTATTTTCTCACATCCCTAGTATTTACACTTGGGTGTTCTGTGCAACCCAGGACCTAGAAACTGAAAATTAAGTAAAATATTTAAGGTATTACTAAGATCATAGTCCATGGTGCTATTTCTCTGCTCATTACAAACCAATGGCCTTTATCTATATTCACAAAGACTCATACTTTACAACTACACTTTAATATATCTCACTAGCAAATTAAAGGAACTGCACAAAATGCTGGTGTGTGGGGCAGCTCTGTGAAAAACGTACAGTCAGTAGGTGGACTCTGCTGCCCCATAAAAATGCATCAAATGCTAATTTATCATTGTGGATAAGAAAGTCAACATGGTCAATGGTGGCTTAGGCCTGGGTTCCTGGAACTTAGAAAACTGAGGAGAGAGGATTGCCTCAAGTTCAAGGCCAACCTGAACTACATAGATTTTCAAGATCCTGCCAATAAATAATAAAAATAAATAAATTTTGTTAGAAATCCAAATGCTGGCATTGCCTAGAAAAGTTTAATGGATTTGTTACAATTTGTGTGTGTGTGTGTGTGTGTGTGTGTGTCGCACATGCAAAAGCCACAGCCCACAGTGCAGATGTTGAAGTCATCGGACAACCTCGAATAAATGTTGGTCTTTGCTTTCTACCTTGTTTGAGACAGGGTTTCTTGTTGGTCCCCGCTGTAAATATCAGTCCATCTGGTCCTCCAGCTTCAGGGATTATCCCATGTCCATCTCTCATCTTGCTGTAGTATTGTTGGGGCCACACCTACTCTTGGAATCCATCTGTACACGGGTTCTGAGGATCCAAACTTAGGTAGGCCCTCATTCTTGTGCAGCAAACTCTCTACCCACTGGGCAATTCTCCAGTCCTGATGGGTTCGGTTTTAAAACTAAGCTACTGAAACTTGTTTACTAAAATATTTTGTCTTATATTAATGCACCAATCCTCATATGCACATTAAAAACTCACAGGCAGCTGAAAATGAAGAACTGTGGGTTTCTAACTGGTGATCATAAACCATTTGTTCCCATGGATGAGAGGGAATTATTTTTTAGAATGAAATATTTTTAATAATAGTGGATTGTTTCACATGTTTTGAGTGCATTTTCCATGCATCAGACTAGCTGGATCTTTTGGCATAAGTGTGCATGTTTGTCATGAACAGCACACAGTTTGGCAGCTTCAAAGAGTCCAACCCGACACTTCCTCTCCCCATAAAACACCAAATGCTACACTCTGGAAATGAGGATCTGTTTGGAAGTCCCAAGTAATTTATTGATTGAGATGTTGAAAGCAAAGTTTGAGAATCAGAAGTCAAGGGGGACCCCTGATAACATGTGATTTCAGCAAATGACACAATATCCAACCTGGAAGGATAAGCCTTCTTCTTTATCCCTCTCAGAGAGGATACTTACTTTTGTGGTCAGTTGTTACCTCTGTTTTCACAAGTGGTCAGCCTTGCCTGAGGTGGGTACAGTGACACCCTCCCCTCTCCCCCGTCCCCTACCCTCACTCACCTGTAATCTGCTGGAGTTCTTGGAGACTGAGGTCTCGCTGGTGTTAGAGAGACCCTATTGTGCGGCGCTGCAACCACAATCTGAAGTACCAAATTTGTTAGGAGTCCTATGGAGCATTCTCTCTATCAAGGATGCTGCAGTCTGAGAACAGCTAACTGTTTTGTTCCATGGATAAAGACTACAGAGAAGATAAATAAATTACTGCAGAGCAACAGCCTCAGACACGCATACATTTTACAGCAACACAGAAAGTGTTCATTTTGTTTTAAATGTCATCAACCATCAACCTTAGAGAGACCTTCCTTCTCTTATTGCAACAGGATCCCTCAATTGTGTTGCCTGAGATCCAGGGTTCAGCATCCGCAGGTGCTGAACCAGTATTTCAGAGTCTGGCTATCAACTTGCTTTAATCCCCCTGACTGCTCTCCTTAGGAGACACACAAAAAAATGGGAGAATGAAGGACTTTTAAAAAGGGGAGGAAGGATTGAGTCTTGGGGGGGAGGGGCTGTGTTCCCTACCTTTGTTTACTTAGGAAAATTATATCCACACAATACACACTTTCAGCTCTCCCTTGTCCACCAGAAACCAGGAAGGACCTGGAAGCCCCCCCCCCCCCGCTCTCATGTTGGAGAAATCTGTTATGTAAACATTAAGAACCTAATTCTGAATCAAGCTGTAACACATGTATATTCTTTCATTTAGCAATTCCACATGCACGAGTTTTCCCTAAGAGGTATTCAAGTGAGTCATCAAAGGGCCTCACCAAATTTTGTACCACAGCAAAGGAAAAGAGTATGATGTCCATCAATAGAGGATGACTAGATAATTATGAGTAACTGACCTGTGCAGAGATGAACTATCATGCTATGTTCATTTAGGTTTTAGTTAGCTAATTATTAATTATGATTAATATTGATGAAGCAGTTATTGCTAAGTGAAAAATACAATATAGAATAAGAGGCTGCCAAGCCAGTCCACTGTGTCTGGTTCCTTGACAGGAGAGTGAAGCATTGGTCACTGCCCTACTATGAGTGACAATGGTGTGATTTCAATCTCCTTCATTTTGACTCACCATTTGGGGAGGGCATTAGAAAGATTATGTCGCATTTTGATAATTAAAAATGTGTTTTTATTTTTTTAAAAAAGTGTTCTCTCTATAAAATTCACACTCTTCCTTAAGTGCTTGCTTAGATAAAGAGGTGTCCTTTGCCTGGAAAGAGGGTTCCTCCTTTGAGGAACGAAAGCTATACAGCTTGGCTATATTGACATCAGAAAACTCCAGGGCCTGTGAGGTGAGGCTGTGGTGGAGGCTGAATGTTGTGATTATATTGCTTGGCCATAAAGGTGATATGCATTACTTTATGTATGTCATGAGATGTTAATTCTATTCTAAATTTTATCTCATTCATATTATTAGCATCACTTCCCCATGCCCAGATGCTCACCTGAAGCCATAGGGAAGTTGTATCATCCCTGTTTTACATTGAGGAATCATACTCCATATCCTTGTTACAGACAAGTGAATACCATACTTATATCAAGAGTTCTTCAGAGAGGACAATAAGCTAAGGTACATAAAATGCTCTGGACACAGTCAGTATATACTGAGTTCTTATGGTGCAAGCTGTTACTGAAGTGGTCAACAGGACTAATGTGGCCTAGTTTTACAAAGCTCAGATGAGCCTTGTGTTCCTAATCACACTGTTGAAATTCTCTTTGAAATAACAGAGCTGTGGCAACTCCCACTGGAAGCAGGAAGCTCTGTGAAGTGCCATTTCAGCGATGAAATAACTCAGTAAGTTTTGTTTGACAGTCAGAGATTATTAGGCATGTGACTGTTTCCGGATATTCACTGTGTCCAAAATGGACTAATGAAATAGCATTGGGACTTGCAGCCAAATAAGAGGGAATGGGGACCTGGATGGATTAGAATGGTTTCCTGGGAATGGTTCCCTTATCACAGAGATGGAGTTGTTATCTAGTGTATAGTTGTCACTTGCTTCCCTTTATAGCATGGAGGGCCTCATCAGAAGTCAGTGTTGGGTTCCCCACCTCCAGAAAGGGTGAGCCAAATAAATTTCTACTATTTATAAGCTGTCCAGTCTGTGACACTTCGTTGAAACAACAGCAAACAGACATGTATTAAAACTTCTTATGGAAGCTGGAAATGTACACTTTGTAGGGAATCCATGCTGATCTCCTCTTCTGCCCCTTCCCCTTAGCAAAAAAATAACTTGATTTTTATATAAATTAAAGCTAAAGCAAAAAAATCCCAAGGTTAGGTCCATACTGCTAAGCATATAGTAACTCAAAGTAATATCTCTTCATGTTTATTCAGAAAATTAAATAAGATGCAATAGATTCTAAAATCACATTGGTAAATATTATCTATACATTGGAATTCTATCCTATCATTCAATTTTAAATTTGAAATATATTCCTCATATGAGCAAATGATTACAGCATGTAATAGAAATTAAAAACTGGCCAGCAACAAGGCAACATAGAACTGCAAGACAAAATAGGAATAGTAAATAATGATATTGTTTACCTCGTGACAGGCAAGTTAATGAGTGATATGTGTGTGTGTGTGTATGCATACATAGATAGACAGACAGATATCTATCTATATATATATATATATAGATAGATATAGATATTTCCTGTTCACTTCTCAGAACAGCCTAGTGGGTAGAGTTGATTGTTTTCCCCCACGTTAGAGCCGAGTAAAGTGAAATATGAATAACTTGTCTAAGAACCAGCGGGGATCAGCATCTAGGGGTGAATTCATCTAAGTTCCAAGTATCTGGCCATATCGGGAGGATGAGTGTGCGTGGGGTAAGTTGTGTCTGGAGGAAGAGAGAAGGGAAGAAGTGGAGAAGGGAGGAAAAGGAGGAGGAGAAGGGGGTAAAAGAGAGGAAGGAAAAGAGGAAGAAGGAGGGAAGAAAAGGAGGCAGAGGAGGAGGAGTTGAGGAAAGGTTGGTGTAGCAGCAGAGGCTAAAACATCAAGTGTTAACAGCACTTCTCATTGTCTTTCCAAATATTTTTCCAATTGCTGCTAAGCCCAGTTGCTTAAGAATTAGTTATTGAAGTCAGCCCCCTGGGAGTGGCATTTTCATAGACAGACCTGGTGTTCTGTGCAGTCTGGAGAAATACCTACAATAACTGTGCGTTCAGTTTTGAGTGATTGAGTTTATTAAAGAGTATATAGAGAGATGTGTTGTGGAATATTAGTTGAAGATGTATTACATTTGTTTATGCTGTGAAATATTTTTTAGGGATGCAAACATGTGTTGCATTCTTTATGTTGCATTTGTTTAACTGTGAAGCTGTGTTACTTTGCCTGCCTAAAACACCTGATTGGTCTAATAAAGAGCCAAATATGGCTAATAACTAGGCAGGAGAGGGATAGGCAGGACTGCCAGATAGAATAAATAGAAGCAAGAAGAGGGAGGAGCAAGAAAAGGAGAAGGAGAGGAGGACATCAGAGGCCAGCCACCGAGCTACACAATCAGCATTGTAGTAAGGAAGAAAGGTATAAGAATAGAAAACGACAAAAGCCCAGAGGCAAAAGGTAGATTGGCTAATTTAAGTTAAGAAAAACTGACTAGAAACAATGCAAGCTAAGGCCAGGCATTTATAAGAAAGAATAGGTCTCCGTGTATTTATTTGGGAGCTGGGTGGTGGGTCCCTAAAGAGCAAAGAGTTAAAAAAAAAAATCAACCATCCAACTAACAAACCAACCAACCAACCAAACAAACAAACAAACAAAAAAAACAAACAAAAACTCAACTACAGAGATGGAATCCACAAATAGATAACAAATCATCCAAATAGGAGTATATACTATACGGCAAAGATGACTGGAGTAGCCTGATTGACAGAGCAAATAAAGGTATGACATCAAACCAGGGACTTACAAATAACCTAAAGGACATCTACTTGGGAAGCTGTGGCATGATAAATATAAGACCCAGAGACAGATATTGGGGTTCAAACTTTAAGCTGAAGACCAGAAAAGCAAAGCAGCCATCCATCTTACCCATACACCAGACCAAAGAGATGATTCTCAAACTGCTCCTGACTTCACTGCTTCTCAGATTCACTCAGACTGCTATGTTCTCCTCAACGTGGCTAGAGACTCTCTCAGACTGAATGTCTGTGCCTTTTATACCTCTCAAATCTCTGATTCACCCTCCAGTAGCCCAGGGCGGTCTTGGACTCAGAGATCCATATGCCTTTCTCCTGAGTCCTGGGATTAAAGGTGTTTGCCTCACTGTCTAGTTTCTATAGCTGCTAGAATTAAAGGTGTGTATCAACACTGCCTGATCTCTGTATCTTGAGCCTGGTGTTGATTTCTGAATCCTCAGGCAAGCTCTGATAAATTACAAATAATATATCACCACAGGAAGCTGAGACTGGGTTCCTACTGAGCTTTCTTGCCACTGGCGAGCTTACTATTGTTGAACTTTCCTTCTGTAGACATTCTTATATTGTGGGATACTTTCTGTTGGAAATGGCTTGTCTTCTGTCTGTTCCCAGTGACATTATGTTTTCATTCTTGGGCTATTTTGCCATTCAGTTCCTTCCCTGCCAGAGTTATGCAGACCAGCCCATCACCAAATAAGAGTTTAATTTGAGACAAATAATCTCAGATCTAAAATTGGGGTCTATGCTGCTTCCAAAGCCAGATTCTCTATAAATATGACGATTCACCAGTATAATGTACATCATAGCTAGTGGTGAAGATTTCCCCTGCAACTGACCAGGTAGGATCTCCCGGCGCCTCCAGCAGTAGGGAGACCTCAGCCACCAGTCACCCCAGCAGCTGGAAGGCCCACAGGAGTGGCCTCAGAGAATGACCTTTCTGTAACCACAATGACAATTTATGAAAGTATTCATGTGGATCCAGTGGTATCCAGGACCCTGTCATTAACTGTGTCTGGCTTCTCAGACACCCTCCTTGGCATCTTGCCTTCCATGGACGTTCCTCAGTCGAGTCTTTGGTCATCAACAATTTACATATGTCATCTCCAGAAACGTATCAAATGTTCAAACATAACAGCTCTCCAGTTGACTTACCTGGAGTATTTGTGGGGAAGTAAAAACCTGCCACCCCTATAATAACAAGTTACAGTATAGGAGTTCAGGACGTAGTTCCAGGCACTTATTACCATCTGAGCTGTGAGACAGGCTGTGGCTTAATAGTAATGTGAGGCTCTAGGAATTGCCTCACTTCTGGTAAAGGTAGTTATTTTCCTGCTTAAGACAGTGTATTAGAATTCAACAAATTAGATCACAGTGGGAGCAGCCTCGAAGTTCTTCCAGTTTCAGCTCTTAAAAATACACTTATTAGTGAATTACTGCATTAAAAATTAATGTTTACAGTGACTGCCACATCAGGTATTCATTTAATCTATGCAAATTTAAAATATATTAGTATAGTGAAATTAGCACAAATTTGCGTGTTGGTACCCTTTTAGAAACCTTGTAGGATACAGATGGTATCTGTAAAAGATGAGGCAGGAATAGTGGGAGGTATACACCTTAATCCCCAGCAGAATCTCCACTGCTTTGGGAGGCAGGCCAATCAGGGTCACACAGTGTGACACTGTCTCAAAAAAATGTATAAATAGACTGAATACATACTATGGGAATAAGTTTAATTTTTTTTCCAAAAGTAATTTTGGTTTTGAACATTTTTTTTTTTTGAGACAGGGTCTCACTGTGTCTCAAGGTCACCTAGAATCCACTATGTAGCCCAGGCTGACTTTGAATTGAAGGCAATCCTCTTGCCTTAGTCTCCCAAACACTGGAATTATCAGTTCTAGCCACCAGGCCAGTCTATACCCAATTGTTTTAAGCATCATCTCCTTCCTCTTGCCTTGTCCACCATCATCACTAGTATTAAGAAAATGGTTCATTACTCCTTTGGGTCAATTTGTAACAATGAAAACCCATCCTGCATATCAGATATTTTACATTATGATTTCTAACAGTAGCACAATTAGAGTTACGAAGTAGCAACAAAAATAATCATATGGTTTGGAGTCACCACAACATGAGGAACTGTATTAAAGAGTCACAGCATTAGGGAAGCTTGAAAACCACTGCTATAAGATATGATTCTATTGTTATCATCATAAATTAATTTCCATGTCTCCCAGATAGATGAAGCACTACCAGTAAGTGTTAAATATTATTGGCAAAGAATTCTAGGGAGCAGCTGCTTTGCTTGGTTAGATTTGCGAAGCTTACGTCATCTTCTGTTAATATTGCATGTCCATCCCTGCATGGGACCTGGTAGTGCTTTACTCCAAAATACCTTTCCTTTTGCTGGGCTTTCTAAGATATCTGAAAACTCACTTAACCTAATATGTGTCCATGGGTCTATGTGTCAATGTGTCTGTGTGTGGGGGGGGGTTGTCTGGGTGAGTGTGGGTGTGTCTGGGTGTATCAGTAGCAATGGAACATGAAACATGGTGGCAGTTTCATTGATATTAGGAGGACTCGAACTTGTTTTTCCCACACAGAATTTTAACATTGCCCTTGTATAACAGAAATCTATATATGATGCGTTTCCGTCTTCAAATCCCCTGGCAGCTTCCAATTACAAGGAAAAGTCCAGAGTTCATGGCAACAAGACTTAGAAATGCTCAGATTCCTCTGATGTTCATCTCCCTGCCCCCATCATCTCCCACTTGCTCTGGACAGAGGTAGTTCTTGCTGTGCTTTTGGGTTCTATGTTGCACATTCCACTGGCCTTGAATTATAAATAGTATTTTTAAAGATCATTTTAGCAATTGTTATTTTAGAAACAGGGTCTTATATAGTCCCGGCTAGCCTTGAACTCACTGCATAGCCAAGGTTGGCTTTGAATTTCTGGTCCTCCCACCCCCACCTCTTCAGAGTTAGATTTACAGACATATGCCACTGTTCCCAGTTGATGAAGTGCTAATGATTGAACTCATGGACTTGTATATGCTAAACAGCATTCTACCAACTGAGCTACACTCCCACACCTCATAAATATTATTGTTGACAAGCTTACTTCAGAACTCAATATAAGCAGGCATGTTTCTTGTCATAATTCCCCAGTAACATAGCAAAGCAAGTATTTGTATAACATTTGCATAGTACAAAGCAGAACAAATAACTTGGGGGGATGCATTAAAGTATGTGGGAGGATGTGTGTATATTATACACAGACATGAAGGCATGTTATATAATAGACTTGAGTATCTGAAGATTTTAATAACCCAGAAAGATCCTAGGACCAATCACCCTCCAAACCTAGCCTATGTCCCTGTTGTTCTCTTTGCCAAGAATCCTGTCACAACCCCTACCCCCTGATGGATTTAAAGATCTTTTTACTTACTTATTTTAAATTGGTAATATAAAATACTTGTTTTGCAGGAGGTCCCCAAAGATGGTTTCTTTCAAGTTTCTCATGTACTTTGACCATATCAGCATACCCACCCCTCTTCTTATCCCTCCTTTCCCCTTTTATAACCTTCTCTCCACCTCACTTCTTTCATGACATATATATGTGATTTGATGTGTCCGTATAGAATCTAGGGCACACTAATTTGATTGCATATTTATGTGCTTAGCATCAATTTTCTGAAAGGAAATTGTGATCCTTGTTACAAGTCTCTAGTATAATTCAGTCTCCTTAAAAAGTAAAGCATATCATTTTTCTGACACAAGACTAAAACAAAAACAAAGAAAAAACAAACAAATAGCGCAGCTCAGAGGGACTGTAGCTTAAGTAGCTTCTAAGGCCTTGCAAGTCTAGAACCTAGCTCATTCATTTCCATGTCCAGAGTTGGAATTATCAAATGACAAGGGGGTGTGGATTGTGACAAGTGAGGTAGATTCTTTTCTCTTCCTGTTGAATCATGGCTCCAACCAGAGGAAGTGACCTTAATTTGTGGATAGCTTGTTGTTTGAAATTGGAAGCTACATCGCAGCCCTGCTCGATCGTTGTGGCTTTTCCTTTCTAGCCTCATAAATTTCCCTTATGTTTGCAGCCAGAGTGACTTATTCACCAATCTGCTGTTTGTGCAGCATCACCGGCAAAAGTTAATATGCGCTCTGGCTGCCCCAGGGACTCCAGTACAGCAGTAATGA
Organism: Phodopus roborovskii; assembly: GCF_943737965.1. Lineage (NCBI taxonomy): Eukaryota > Metazoa > Chordata > Mammalia > Rodentia > Cricetidae > Phodopus > Phodopus roborovskii. The sequence continues at coordinate 1,756,011 of NW_026126576.1, forward strand.
TAGAATTAATCTATCAGTGTGGCCTCTAAAAAGCACCTCCAGGCCAGATTCTTGAACAAAAGGCAGAATGGAGCAGAAAAGATCTGTTGGTACCACCACCATTATCTAAACAGATGCAAATGAAGCCAAATTGAAAATGTCTGGCCTTAGAAGGCTGATAAGTATCAACAGACCTACCATTTGCATGTTTTATCGTAATGGTGAATCCAGAAACAATGACTATGCAGGGATACAGGCACATCAGGAAGGTAATTGATCCTCACATTTATTTTCAGTCTTGATGGGGAGTGGAAAATGGCTAGGCTTTCTGAACATTTGTGAGCTTCCAAGCTGGGAGAGTGTGCCGACAGTTTAGAACTTGGCATCTGCGCCAGTGAGCTGAGTCCCACCAGCCATCTTTTCCTGTTAGTTCATGTCAAATGGTGGCTTTCTGTGCCGAGTAACTAACTTTTATTGAACGCTAAGTCTAATTCTGGTACAGCACTGTGTTCTTTATACACATTTCATCCCTCAAGTCTCCTGTCACTGTCCATCCTCACTCCAACTTTACAGAGAGAAGACAAGTTAGTAACCCAGTTCACACAGTAAATGGATGATTCCAGATATAAAACCACATGTGGCTGATTCCAAAGCCAGAGTTGTGGGCACATGAGTCATTTCTTTTTCTATTATCAAATCATCAGTTTACCAACTATTCATTTGGTAAAATTTATTGAACACTGATGGGAGATGTCATTCTGTATATGTTTCTCATACTGGTTAATGAATAAAGCACTGTTGGCCAATAGGAAAGGAAGATAGGAGGGACTAGGAGACAAGGAGGAAAGAGGAAGTAGGAAGGAGGGGTCAAAATGGAGAGTCTGGAGAAGGCAGAACTACCAGCCGCCTCTCCCTGGTAAGACCACGTGGAAATACATAGAAATGGGTTAATAATTAAGACAGAGCTAGCCGATAAGAAACAAGTAACTGGCCAACAGAATTATATCAAATACAGAGTCTCTGTGCGTTATTTGGAGCTGGCGTGGCGGCGGGACAAGACCAGGCGGCGGGCGGAAAAACCGTACTCCTTACTATAAAGTACATGAATAAAAGGCAAAATACTGTGCCAGACTCCAAATCCTTCTGTGTAGTAAATATGGTAGAAATAACAAAAAAATGAGATTTCTTCATTTTGTAAAATCATCAGCAGGGGTATTTTTTCCTTTCATCTTACTCCTTCTCAGCTTCATCATTGTTCCTCATCCTGCTCAGCAGCAGCAGCAGCAGCAGCAGCAGGACTCTTTATTGAATCTTTACTATGTGACTGGTCCTAAACAAATCCCTGAGATAGTTTGGACACACAGTGTGAGTAAAGAAATTATCACACAGAACCCACACCACCCAGGTCCTAATGGCAGAGGCAGTGTTTAAATCCAGGATTGCCTGATTTTTTAAAAATAATTTATTAACTTTATTTGCATCGGTGCTTTGCCTGCATGCTTGTCTGTGTGAAGGTATGAGATCTTGGCATTACAGACAGTAAGCTGCCATGTGGGTGCTGGAAATTGAACCTGGGTCCTCTGGAAGAGCAGTCAATGCTCTTAACCACTAAGCCATCTCTCCAGCCCCGGATTGCCTGATCTTGAAGCCTCATATTTTAATAACACATATGTCCATATTCACATTTGTGCATTTTCATGTGTGCATATCTGTGGGTATGTGTTCGTGTGTGTGCATATCCATGTGTGTACACAAGCATGTGAAGATCAGAAGACCAAAGGATAACTTGAATACTCTTCCTCGAGTGTTGTCTACTTGTTTGTTTTGTTGTGCTCTGAGACAGGGTCTGTTGCTGGCCTGGAACTTGTCAAGTGGGCTAGGATGGCTGGCCAGTGAGCCCCAGAGGTTCTGCTGTCCCCACATCACCAGTTCTGGGATTACAAGTCAGCATCACCACACCTGGCTTTGACACATGGGTTCTGAGAGTCAGGTTCAGGTTTTTACTTGTAATTGTAATTGCAAGCACTTCACTGTCTAAGCTGTCTCTTTAACCAAAGCCTCATATTTCAGTAAGAGTATCCCTGGGTATGCTAAGGACTTGCTAAGAAAACAATATCCATTTTTTAAAAAAATTTTAATGTATAGTTTGAGAGTTTCATATAGGCGTATAATGTGTTTTGACCAAACCCAGGTAGAAAGTTGCACTAGCCTATGGGGGAGTTGAAGATGAGTATTTAGGTAACAATGTAATACCATTTTCCAGCAGGATTGGAGAAATGGTTTAGCAGGTTAGCACAGTTGCTGCTTCTGTAAATGAACTGGGTTTGGTTTACTGTAGCTACATGGCAAATCATAACTGCCTGAAATTCAAGTTCCAGGGGATCCAATGCCTTCTTCTAGCCTTCTTGGACACCTTAACACTTGTGGTGCACATAAATTCACACAAGTACAAACATACACAAGTAAAGCACAACAAAGTAAAGAAGCAAGGAAGCAAACAAACAAACAAAAAAACTGTCCCAGTTATGCTAATGCTGGACAAAATCCGAAGAACTATATCTCTAACTATAAAGATGCCTGCCCATTCATGTTCGCTGTTGCTCTATCCATAATAGTCAGATGATGGAGATAGCTTAGATGCGCAGCAACTGATGAATGGATAATGAAAATGTGCTGTGCTTATACCATGGAATATTATTCAGATGTTAAGAAATATAAAATTATGAAATTTGCAGGTAAATATATGGAACTGGGAATAATTATTCTAGTGAGGTGACAGACACAGAAAGAGAAACACTGCATGTTTGTTTTCATATGTGGATCCTCCCTTTGAATCTTTAGACATTATGTTTATGTTGGAGCACTAGAAAAGGAGAGACATCTTAAGGGGGATGGTAGAACACAGATTACAGTTTGAAATGAAGGGAGGGGAATAATGGGGCAGAGGGTTAAGTGCAGTGGCAGATGGAAGGGAAGGATGAAAGAGGGAGTGTGGAGAAGAGATACCAACACTAAAGGCCTTTGAAAAAGCTACATGGAAACCTACTATTTTAGGAGCTTCTTAAAACACATTTATACACACACATAAAGAGTTCAGATGGAGTTACCCTTGGGAGATGTCTTTCCCAGTTGCATAGGATATCAAACAAAAAGCCTAGGATTAGGTGTGTGTGAGTTACCTCTTCTGCACTTGTTATTCAGTATCTTAGTTAGGGTTTCTATTGCTGTGAAGAGACATTTAATTGGGTTGGCTTATCGTTCAGAGACTTAGTCCATTATCATCATGACAGGAAGCCTGGTGGTATACAAGCAAACATGGTGCTGGAGAGGTAGCTGAGATCTCTACATCTTGCAGGCAACAGGAAGTTGACTGTCACACTGAGTGATGCTTGAGCATACGAAACCTCAGAGCCTGCCCCCACAGTAATATGCTTCCTCCAACAAGACCACACCTACTTCAACAAGGTTATACTTCCCAATAGTGCCACTTCCTATAAACTTATGGAGACCAATTACATTCAACTTGCCACATTCCACTCCTTGACCCACATAAGCTTTTTAGCAATATCATAATGCAAGGTGCATTTATTTCAACCTTGAAAGTCCCCACAGTCTATCACAATCTCAACAATGTCTAAAAGTCTAAAGTTCAAAGTTTCTTCTAAGGTTCATGCAATCTTTTAAGTATAAAATCAAAATAAAAAAAATATGTAACATTTTCCAACATACAATGGCACAGGATATACATTACTGTTCCAAAATATAGGGAAAGGAGCATAGAAAGGAAATACTGTAACAAAGCAAAGCCAAAACCCAGCTGGGCAAACTCCCAACTCTGCATCTCTATATCTGATGTCGAAACACTCTTCAGACGTCCAACTCTGCTCAGCTTTGTCCACTGCAACAAACTTCTTTCTCTTGGGCTGGTTCTACTCCCTGTTAGTAGCTCTCCTCAGCAAGTATCCAATGACTCTGGCATCTCTAACATCTTGGGTTCTCCAAGGCAATATAGGATTCAATTTCTCAACTTCACAAAATGACCTCTCTACTAGGCCTCCAATCAGGAACACCCCTGACACATGCCTGACCTCAACAGCTTTCCCTAGTCTCAGAGGCAAATTCCATAGCCCCTTTAGTCTATCCTTAACTCTAGAACCATGTGGCTGAAACTGCTAAGTTCTGCTGCTTGCTGGGCCTGGAACATTCAATTACATCTTCACCAGCTTTCTTTCTTTCATTGCCTAAGGTTGGCAGTCCTGAAACTTGTTCAGACTGGCCTCAAACTCAGAGATCTGCCAGCCTCTGTCTTCCAAAGCTGGAATTCCAGGCGTGTACCTCACAACTGGCTCTAGGCTTTTCTTTAGTTCTTTTTTACAAGTTGGAAACTAATGTGAGATAATGCTCTTATTCACTATAAAGATTTGTCACTTGCATTGGTTTAATTAAATGGTGATCGGCCAGTAGCCAGGCAGGGAGTATAGGCGGGGCTACCAGACCAGGAGGATTCTGGGAAGAGGAAGGCAGAGACACAGTTGCCAGCCAGACACAGAGGAAGCAAGATGAGAATACCTTACTGAGAAAAGGTACCAAGCCATGTGCTAAACATAGATAAAAATGGGTTCATTTTAGTTGTAAAAGTGTGTTAGTAATAAGCCTGAGCAATAGGCCAAATAGTTTATAATTAATAAAAGCCTTTGTGTGCTTGTTTGGGACTGAACAGCTGCAGGATGAGGTTGAACAGAAACTTCCACCAACAGGAAACGTAACTAGATGGGTGGGGTCTTGCCCAGAAGTTTTCATTCCCTTTATCCTATTTCTTAATCCATTTATCTCCTTGAACACAGGACTTAGCTTCTTTCTACTTGGTGGTGCCATTTCTCTCCTCCAGATTTACATTTTGCAATTTACCCTGCTCAACTTGCTTCTTTTCATTATAAATCTTATTAGAGTTACCACTAATAACCACACAATTGAGTCTATGCTATGCTGTTTTGATATTTCCTCTGCCAACAGAATTAATCCAAAACTCTTCACCTTAACCTTAGGTAGACTCTTTCAAACAAGGGCAAAACACAGACGCATTCTTTACCAAATGTCCCAAGAATGATCTGTAGGCAACATATTGAAATCCTTCTCCTCTGAAACCTCTTACGCCATCTCCCCACAGTTCATCAAATCACATCTAGCACCACTCACTTTCATACTCCAATAATATGGTCCATTAAGCCACCCTTAATGAGTTTTTCTAAGCCATAATCCCAAGGTACATATCCCTTCAAACAAAAACATGGCCAGGCCTATCACAACAATACTCCAGTTCCTGGTTCGGAATTCTGTTTTAGTTAGGGTTTCTATTGCTCTGTTGCTCTATTGCTCTGTAGAGTCACCATACCATGACAACTCTTGTAAGGAAAGCATTTCATTGGGAGTGGCTTGCCTACAGTTTCAGAGATTCAGTCCATTATTGTTATGGCAGGGAGCATGGCAGCCTGCAGGCAGGCATGGTGCGGGAGAAGGAGCTGAGAGTCCTACATCTTACAGGCAACAGGAAGTGAACTGTGACACTGAGGGAAGCTTGAAAATAGGAAACCCCCAAGCTCGCCTCCACAATGACACACTTCTTGCAAGCCCACACCTCCCAATAGTGCCACTCCCTGTGAGCTTATGGGGCCAATTACATTCAAACTACTCCAGTCACTAAGGTTCCAAAGTCCCCTTTGACATAATGCCCTATTGCTGAAGACACCACAGTCTTGAGTCTTAGGACATGGAGAAACCAGGCTGGTATTGATGCAGCTGTTTTGTTCTGACTGGCTGCCTTTCGTAGATTCAGAAAGTTCTACACATACTAGTGAGGGAGAAAAGTTGTCCACAGTCTTACCTAGCTGTGACCCCTGTCTCTCATAGCACATGCCCCTGGGTGTAATAGTGGCTCAAATGTTTTGGGAATATTGATTCCTGGGTTTGCTTTAAAGAGTTGCTGTAAAACAATAGGGTTACAACAGCTTAAGTAACAAAAGCCAAAGCTGTTGCATACTGAGGCTTTATTTCTGTAAATCATCGATGCTGACAACATATTCTCTCATTGAGAGGTCATGCTGTCGCCCCAAAGACCAGTCTGGTTACTCTTATATTGTACAGGAGGAAACTGAAGCTCAGAAAAAAAATGAGTGACTCACCCAAGCTCCCCATACAACAGGTGTAATATTTAAGTCTGGCCTTCTTGGCTCTAAAGCCTAACATTTTGCTTACTTCACCCAGCATCCTCCTAATAGAAATGTTCATTAGCTCCATAGGGAATCCCGAAGTCCATTCATGCACTAGGTTCCATAACCAGAGGCCCCCATAAACTGCCCATTCTCTATGGAGGGTTAGTTACTCTCAGCCTAGATACAGAGGGAAGGGCCTAGGCCCTACCCCAAATGACTTGACAGATTTTGATGATCCCTTGTAGAAGGCCTCACCTTCCCTGGGGAGCAGATGGGGGGGAGCCAGTGGGGGAGCATGGGAGGATGGGAGGAAGAGGGAACTGGGATTGACATGTAAAATAAGATGATTTATAATAAAATATAAAGTAAAATTACCAAAAGACAAAGCTTTCCAAAGCGTATCCAAAAAATTAACAGCCTGAAGAACTTTTTTCTCCTATTTTTAAGATGCTTGATAAAATGATGGTAGTGGTAGAGATTGTGGTGGTGAAGATGCTGTGTGTGTGTGTGTGTGCGTGCGCGCGCGTGCGTGCATGCATGTGTGTGTGTGTGCGTGTGTCTGTGTGTGCAAGTGTGTATGTATAAATGGAGCCAAGAGTAAAAAGAAAGAAGGATGTTTAGAGGTAAAAGAATTGCTGAGGATCTGCTAGATCCTAGTTGAGCTACTTTAATAGGCTGTGAAGGTCTGGCTTTCACACACTGATAAGAGCTTGCTTCTGGAGGGCTAAGCAGCCAGGGTGAGTCATTTGCAAGGAGAACCTCTACCTCTGTGTTTAGTTTACCCTTTCACTTTACATATCCCCAAAACAAAAAGACTCACCACTCATGGCCTTCCCTGGAATGTTGCTGGGCTTCATATTTAAATTCGCCTTCAGAGATTGGACAGAACATGGGAAGGCCTGCCATGAGAGGAACAAGTTCATTTATGATGCACAACCATGAAGACCTGAGTTTGATCCCCAGTATCCTTGTTAAAAAAACAAGCACAGTAGCACGTGTTTGTCCTCCCAACACTGGAAAGAGAGAGGCAGGTGGGTTCCCAGAATTCTCAGAACAGCCTGAGCTAATTGGTGAGCCCCAGGCTCCACTGAGATACCTTGTCTCAAAAAGCAAGGTGGTCATTGCCAGGGGAATGACATCTGAAGTTAGTTGGTCTCTGGCCTCCACGTGAACACACACACACACACACACACACACACACACACACACACACACACTCCTCTGCAACAGACACATACATACACACAATCAGCATACTTAACAAATGGATGTCTCTGACTGTGGGTAAGATACATAAGACAGACTACATTGTGTAAGATCTACTGAAAGACAAATTGTAATTGTGTTGACTTCTAGAAGTGGGAAAGGATTAGCCACACAGGAAAAACAAAACAAAACAAAAAACAAACAAACAAAGACAATAACAAAAAACACTCAACCCCCAGGGATATTAAAAGTCATATCTCAACGTGGCAACAAGATAAAAGGAATAATGGGTCTTCTGTGGTGGCAGGTGGTCACTTAATTGAGCTTTGGACATCATTCATTACTTTCCCACAGCTCTTTCAGTCTTTGTGTATAATGATATCATGCAATGTCAAAATTTATGAATTTATGTGTGTGTGAAATTTTGCATGTGTATAGGCATAAATGTGTCTGCAGATTCATATGCCAATGTATGCACATGCATGTAGAAGCCCAACATGCCCAGTAACAATACTGTGTTATTGAGGCAGGGTCTCTTACTGAACCTAGAACTTGCAGATTCAGTTAGTCTAGCAAATTAGCTTGTCCCAGGAATCCATGCCCTTGCCTCAGGAATGCTGAAATACAGGCAGCTGCTGGCTTTTCTGTGGCTCTGGGGGTCCAAATTATGGTCCTCATGCTTTCATGCAAGCATTTCATCCTTGAGTCATCTCTCTAGATCCACCTTGGTTTTTGATGTAGGGTATTAGACTGGCCTGGAACTTGCCAAATAGCCTAGGCTGGCTGGCCAGTGTGCCCCAGGAACCCATCCACCTGTCTCTAACTCCCCAGCACTGGGACTTGCACTTGCCTTTTGCATGTGGTTTCTGGGGATTAACCTTGGCTTCTCATACTTGTGATTCCAACAATGGCAGGATGGGAGGTGGAGGCAGGAGGATCGCTGGGCTAGTCCAGTATCAACATTGTGACTCACAGCCATATATAACTACAGCCCCAGGGGATCCTCTCCTGTCCCCTGAGGGCTCGTGTACTCATGTGGTGCACAGACTGTCACTAGGATAAAACCAAATAAGTACTTTTAAGAATGGAAGGAATATTAAGAATAGGTTCTTGAAGTATTGGGGACTATTCCTGCTACAGAACAAAGAGACCCACTGTACCTGGTAGTGTATTAGACATCTGGGGACCAAGTGGTGGTGGGGGGAGTGATTTCTATGTGTAAGGACTTGGTGATGCTGTTGAGGAAACCTATGGGCTTTTCTTTGTTGCAGAAAGCCTTCAGTGACTTGTCTATTTGGGGCATTGTCTCCCCATTCTGTGATGACTCAATTTAGATTCCTTTTATTATAATATTGGAAGCTTCTCTAGCAGAAGGTTTACATTTGACTTTTCAAAGGTCCCTTAATGTTAGCTATTACTCCCCATATTCCCTCCCATACCTGCTCTCTCATCCCTCCCTTGTTAATCTTCCTAGCTTCCCCTTTATCTCTTTATAATTCTATTTCTCTGGAAGATTCCCTTCTCCACCCATCCCTTATTAGCTCCCTAAGGTCTATGACTATTTTAAATGAAGCACACATGTCCAAAGCACAAAAGCTAACACCCATGTTTAAGGAAAACATGCAATGTTTCTCTCTAGGACTGGGTTACCTCATTCAGGATGGTTGTTTCCTGCCCCATCCATTTACCAGCAAATTTCAACATTTTTAACAGCTGAATAATAGTCCATTATATAAATGTACCACATTTCCATTACCCCTTCTTTAGTCAATGGAGCTGGATGTTTCCACTTCCTGACTATTGTGAATACAGCAGCAAAGAACATAGATGAGCAATTATCTCTGGAGTAAGATGTAGAAACCTTACAGCAATAGGTCATGGAAGCTGCAACTCAGCGTCAGCTTGGCCAGATTCCCAGGCATTTGTGCCTGGACCAGTTACGCAAATGCTCTGTATCTGCAGTCTGAAGTGAGACAGTTAGATGAGCATGTTAAATACACAATGCCTGCTAGTTATCATGACCGTTACTTCATATGCTTTGAGTGTAAAGTGCTCCCTGCAGTTTCATGTGTCTGAATACTCAGTCCTTCGTTGGGGCTCTACTTGGAGAGGTTATAGAAACTTTAGGAGTTGGCACCTCACTGGAGGAAGTGGTGATGGAGTGTTATGATTATGTTTTTCCTGCCAGTCTGGTTGCACAGCCACACCAGCCCCAAATAACATACAGAGATGCTGTATTTGTTATAAAGCTGTAGGCCAGTTACTAGTTTCTTATCAGCTAACTCTGTCTTAAATATTAACCCATTCCTATTAATCTAAGTATTTCCACATGGTCTTATCTTACAGGAGAGAGGAGCTGGAATTCTGCTCTACCTGTCCTACAATTTAAATCTCCTCTCTACTACTTCCTTTCTCCTCCTTGTCTCCTAGTCCCACCTATCTTGTTTTTCTATTGGCCAACAGTGCTTTATTCATTAACCAATAAAAGAAACATATTTACAGAATGACATATCCCATCAATGGAGTGGAGGGTTTGTCTGTGCCCAGCTTTTGCTGGTGCTCTCTCTGCTTCTTGATCCATGAAGGTTTAACAAGCAAAGTCCCAGATTCCCTCAACTATGTCTTTTCTGGGGCACTGACCTGTATCCCCTTGAACAGCAAGCCAAACTGAATCCTTCCTCTCTTAAGTCACTTCTGCCAGGTATTTTATCCCTCCTACAAAAGGATTTTAGTCTCTCTCTCTCTCTCTCTCTCTCTCTCTCTCTCTCTCTCTCTCTCTCTCTCTTAACAAAGCACAATGTTTTCAATGTTCTAATATTTGAAAATTTAATCATTTTGTGTTTTGTTTTTGCCCCAGTTTGTTATTGAGTGACAGAATGTCTGATATCGATTTCAGCCTAGAAACCACTGGTGAGCTTGTGAAGGCTGTCATGAGTGAAGTGTTTATCACATTGAGTCTAAGGGAGGTAGCCAGCAGCCTGGCAGCTGCAGGGACTTAATGGAGATAGAGTTCTCTGGGGAGCCTGCTGTTGCATCCCAGAGCTAGCATCAGAGACAGCATGGGGACATGTGTTGCAGCTGGCTCCTGGGAAACCGGGACAGCAGCAGGAAGGAGCTTTAGCTATCACCTGCCTGTCTATGGGTACTGCAGGAAGTCCATTGGGTGTGGAGAGGAAGCAGTGAGAATGGCAGGAAGCCTAAACCCTGATAATGCCCTAGGGTGGTGAAGTGAGCTTCAGCCTCCCCTGCCAGTGAGTTCCTGCGCTGGGAGAGGAGCAAGAGAGAGAAATGAGAAATGTGTTCTACAGTGCACTCTTTTCTCTGTGTCTGCCAGAGTCCCTGAACTGGAGGTGGGGATTTGGGTGTGATGTGGCCCTCACATTGGAAGCACAGGGCATATAAGGCTTTCTTTGCAAGTCTGCCAAGTATTTGGAAGGTTTCAGACTCACACAGACACAACAGCCAGAGTCACATTAATGAAGGCAGATATGAAGGCAGAGAACGGGGCTCCCACACACACACACCCGTTCTCAGAGAACGGGGCTCCCCCCCCTACACACACACACACACACACACACACACACACACACACACACACGTTCTTTCTTGATGAAGGAGAACTGAGGAGACAATTCAAAGCAAAGGTGATATGGATGTGTAAATGGCAGTGCTAGTCCATACATATGGCACGTACATTTGTTGTTGAATAAAGTAGATTCAGGCCTAGGGATGTGACTTAGTGACTGAATGCTCACTGACTGTGTACATGGCTCAGGGTGGTATCCCTAGCTCCACAAAACTAAATAAATGATAACGAAGAATCAAATAAATAAAGTCAAGAAGTCTTACTAGCCAGACATGATGGCACACATCTACACCCCAGCACTCATGAGACGGAGGAATAAGTTTAAGGCCAACCTGGACGGCCTAGTGAGACTTTGCTTAGGGAAGAACGTACTGAACAAATATAAAACTTGTACAGGATTCCCCCAGACCCCAGCCCATTTATCCTTTCGCACTTTCCAAGAATATACATCATTTGCTCAGAACCTCTGTAAACTGGTACCCTAGGAGGCAGCCTCACAGAGGAGGTGCAGGGCTGAATTTTATGCCTGTCCCAGCCAGATTCCCACCACAGTTGTGTTGCTTCTTGGGAGAATCCTGTAACTAACCCATCATTTGCTTTTATATTTTAAATTTTAAAAGAATGTTGTAAGATGAGCCACGCAATATAAGCATCTTAGATACACTTCAAAAGCACACAAAATGATGTCTTGCCTGTAGTAAGCTTGATATAAGTGTTTGGAAAATAATCTGTGTAGAAGCCACTCTGTCTTTCTTGGGATGAACTGGATATTGTAGCACCAAGTACTCTAATTACTGCTTGACCTTTCCAAGGAGCAGAGCTCAGCTCCAGAGTGAGTTACTCATTTTATCCAGTTCTTAGGGACGCTGAGTTCCAGCTCATGAGTAGAGAACTATTTCTTCTGTGTTTCCCTGCACTGCCTGGTACTTCTTCCTAGAAACATGAGCCATGGTAAGTATAGGCAGGAGTATGGGCAAGAGAGAAGGTTCAATTTGGAAATTCCTTGTGTTGTTTTGTTTTTAAACTAGGTTCTCACTAAATAGCCCAGGTTGGCTCCAAGTCCCTGTGTAGTCCAGGCTAGCCTTAAACTTACAGTGATCCTCCTGTGTCAGCCTCCCAAGTGCTGTGATTACAGGCATGCACCACCACAGCTGGCTGGGAAACCCTGATTTTAAAAATGTAATAAAGCTTATTTTGTCTTGGTCTTTAGTATACTGATAGACATGCACCCCAATTCAGAACTCAAGGCACTAGTGTGGTGTCCACTATACTTTGGTGAGCCCTGCTTTATGCTGGACACAGCAGTTTCAATGACATAACCCTTTGGGATTATGGTGTTAGAAGTCCTGGTGATTTCAGACCTTAGCAGAAAATCTTTAGGTTGGTTTGTTTCCATAATTGTTTTTGAAAATTCTTTCCCAGTGTTTTCCTCCCTGGAATGCAAATGATTCTGCTTATGAACTGGCATCTGGGTTTTCCTATCTGAGGATGTGACATCAGGGGTTCACAAGCATCAAGAGATGGAGACGGAAGGAAGGTCAGGTGTTAGAGCCCTGAACATTTTAAATATTCATTTTTGGTACTGTGCAACAAATTACTCTGAATAACTCCAGACCAAAAAAATTTAGTCTTGAGGTTTCTAAGTGTGACTTACCTGGGATCTTTGCCTTTGTGCACCTGGGGGTGGAGTTCTCATCAGAGGTTCAATGGGGGGAAAAATTGGTTTCCAAGCTATTCATGCAGTAGAGTAGCCCCTCCCAGTCAACAGTTTTACTTTTTATGATTTTGGTTACCTATGACCAACTGTGGTCTGAAATATTTAAATATGAAATTCTGAAGATAAACAATCTATGCATTTTAATTATGTATCATTGTAATCAGCATGAAGAAATTTCATAACATCTTGCTTTATCCCAACAGACTCATCTCTTTGTTCAGTGGATCAAGACTGTATACTACTCTCCTATGAACTTGGCCATTCCACTTAACAGACCGCCTCACAGTATCATAGTGCTTCTGTTAAATAAAACTCATCTTACTTCATAATGACCACATGTTCCACAATAGAGATGCTGGCCATTTCATTACAGGATGTCTGAGTTAGGGTGTCTATTGCTGTGAAGAGATACAATGACTACAGCAACTCTGTAAAGGAAAACATTAATTGGGGATGGCTTACAGTTCAGAGGTTTAGTCCATTATCATCATGGCGGGAGCACAGTGGTATGCAGGCAGACAAGGTGCTGGAGAAGGAGCTGAAAGTTCTGCATCTTGATCCCCAGGGAAAAGGAAGTGAATTGTCACATTGGGCATGACTTGAGCATACATGAGACCTCAAAGCCTGTCTCCACAGAGACACATTTCCTCCAACAAGGCCACGCCTACTCCAGCAAGGCCATATCTTCTAATAGCGCCATACACTATGGGCCAAGCATTCAAATATGTAAGTCTATGGGGGCCATACCTATTCAAATCACCACACAGGATATTATGAAAGTTGTTACATTTGGTTATTATTGTTGCTCATCTCTTCTTGTGCTTCTAAAGTTTATCTTAGGCATGTGGGGGGGGGCACACTATATAGGTTATGGTACCGTCTCTGGTCTCACAGATCTACTGGAACAGATCTTGCACCAGTAAAGACACAATACTAGATGCATTTCCTTGCAGCTGTGTGTGAATGTGATAGCAACTCGTGTCTTCCAACCATCAGGAGCTCTCCCCACTCTGCTAAGTGGCTGTCTTACATAATGCACTGTAATGACAAGAGTGGCAGCCCATGACTTTTGACATATTCTGTGGGTTAGAGGCTAGTCATAGTCCCAGACTTGCTCACCAAGGGGGAATTACATTCTTCTGGCCCTTTAAAGGTATATCTGCCATAGAACTCTTTTTACAGTCCCAACTGAGGAGTGTCTTTTCTTTGGCAGAACTGAAATCAAATTAAACCAGCCATTTCTTTTGTGTGTCAGGGATACAGGCTAGCTATTGTGGGTCACACATACTCATTATAGCTTTGAGCTTGAACATGGTTCTGGGTTCTGAACTCAGGTTCATGTGCCTGAGAGGAAAACCCTTGATGAATTAAGTCATCTCACTGGCCATTGGAGTTCTGTTTTATTATTTAGTTATCTATTTTTAAATTTAGATAGTATCTTCTTGCTCAGTTTCTCTTGTCTCCACATCTTAAAACAGAAAAGTAAGAATTGCATCCATCGCCATTCCCCGGGTTTATGTGTGTGGTGGACTTGAGTTAAGAGCTGAAGTGAAGCCACGCCCTCCTGTCCTGACAACCTTTGGCAAATGGCTTCTCCACATTGGTGTCTTCACATGTAAAATGGGGATAAGAAGGCTAAGCTTTGCCCCCTGTATGAAGCCTCAGTGACTCCCCATGTCCTGAAATGGATTTTAATTCTTAACTCATGGTCTCTAGGCCCAGCAAGCCCCCTCTGCTTTTCCCTCCATTCATTCTTCTGCAACAGGCCCAACTTTTGGAGCCCCCTCCAGTGGCTTCATCACCCACCACCTCCCATTGTCTATGCTTTTGCATTTGCTGTTCCCTAGATGAACTGCAGATCCGGTGACCCACGAACCCTCCTCAAGCAGGACTCACTCAAAGGTAACAATGTCACAGTGCCCTTCTAAACCCTCTGCTCTGCACTGTGAGATTCTTGCCCTGCTTTCTTTGTTCGGAAACAGAGATCATGTGAGTCTCTTCAGAAATGTACACACATTTCTTCTTATGTCTTCAGCCGGGATGCCAGCTTCAGAGAGGCAGAGTCCTTGCTTAGTTATTTCCTGTCACTCCCTGCCTGCTACCTTTTTGTTGAATGAAATGGTGTCACTTTGTAAGGCATGTACATTGGATATGCAACATCTTACATAGGCACAGTTTCTGAGATAAGGTCTAAACCAGGCAGACAGAGGACACTATGAAAAGAGAGTCAAAGTGCTATAATATTCAAAGTCAATACTACTGGTGCGCCAGCCAAAATTAATAGATTTAATTAGGTCAGAATTAATGCAGATTCTGAATTCTCTTTTAATGATAACATTTCCCCCTTCTTTTCTTTTTTAGTTTGTTTTGGAAGGAAGGAAGGCAGGAAAGAAGGAAGGAAGGAAGGAAGGAAGGAAGGAAGAAAGGAAGGAAAGAAGGAGAAATATTACCTTTAGGTAGGATCCCAATGTGTAGCCATGGCTGGTCTGGGACTCTATGTAGACCAGGCTGGCCTTGAATTTGCAGTCATCTCCTTGCCTCTGCCTCCTGAGATGTACCTCACCTCACTTTTAATTTTTTTCTCTTTGTTACATTTGGCTCTTTTTGGTGTGTGTGTGTGGGGGGTGAGGTTCAAGACAGGATTTCTATGTATAGACTTGGCTGTCCTGGAACTTGCTCTGAAGACCAGGCTGACCTAGAACTCACAAAGATTTGTCTGCCTCTCCTCCCAAGTGCTGGGATTAAAGGTGTGCACCACCACTGCTTGACTGTTAGTACTAAGTTCTTAAAGGAAAGGAAGATGAGAGAGATTTGTGGCCGAAACATTGGAATTATTCTTTGGCGAATGTTAATGGTCAATTGAATTGAAATAATAGATAGATCCAATGATGATGGTATTGGGAAGTCACACTGCAAGAAAGAGTTGAGGGAACACCTCTACTAATTCAGTTTTTTTTTGTTTTGTTTTGTTTTGTTTTTTAAATAAAAGCTATTCTTAGGGTTTGAGAACTGGTTGTGTTGGTAAAAATGATTGCCACAGAGCCACAAGACCTGAGTTTAATCCTCAACACCCAAAATTAAAAGTCTGTAACCCCAGCACCAGGAAAGACAAAATAGCAGGCTGCCTGGGGCTTGCAGCTCAGCTCATCTAACCAAATACCTCCAAGCCCAGTGAGAGACTGACTCAAAAAAATAAGGGGAGAATGATAAAAGACACACTTGAACTACACACACACACACACATGCACGCACACACGCACACACACGCACCTAGAAATAAAACTAGTCTCATTGATACAAATTCATCTAAATTACCAAAAAATTAATCTGTAATTATAATACCAGTTTATTGAATCAATTTGAGATATTTAAAGAACTAGTTTAAAATAATCTTTTTTATTTTCCAAAGGATTGAATCCAATTGCTTATGCAATAATAAGAAATAAGCGATTCATATTGATTTTTTTTTTTTTTTTTACTTGAATTTGAGGGGGGAAAGAAGGCAGAAAATTACAAAACCCTTTGTCAGACACTGCCACCTGCTGGCCAATATTCAAAGTGCAGTTCCAGGTTCATGAGTGAAACTAATTCCGTGCTGGAATTCCAAGTTTAAACTCCTGTAAAACCTGAAGTTAGGAGTAGGACTACATTTGAATATCAATTAGTTGTACATAAAATTAAATCTATCAAAATTCTTAAGTGAATATATAATGCAAAAGAAATGCCAGTTCCAGATTTTCTTTTTTTTAATTCCATTAAGAAATGATTATCCCTATCATTTAGCCATCTGCATGGGATTAAATCAGCAAATGAAACAGCCTGGAGGCTGCCCTCCCTACAGCTTACCAGATGAAGGCTAAATTGCTTTAATTTTCTTGGTCAAGTACGGCTCACAGCACTCGCTCCTTGCTCCATGTGGATGTAATCGAAGCTGACAGGTGAGGTGTGAGCAGTGCTGCTCAGCCAGATTGGTGTTGCTGACTGCAGAGTCCGGTGCTTCGGATGCTGTCGTTGGCGGCTCGGGGCTTTGAATATCATCAAACACGAAACTGAAGGTCATTCCCATAGGTGTACAGACAGGAGACCAGAACCCGGGCTTGTGATTAAAGACCTTGCAGATCGCTCTTTGTTAGGAAAAAAAAAAAAGCACGTGAGTTCCCACAACTCCCACTTTCCTATCGTTCTGAGTTGGAAAGCAAATTCTCTCCCCCTCGAGACTGACAGGGCTTCAGTGATACGGTGTGTGTGCTGTAATCCCTGGAGTTAACTGCCACAATGTGTTCACAAACAGCCTTTCTGTTCAGCTAATGTTCATGGCCTCTTGAGGAAGGAAGGGTGTTGGAAGTAATCTGTGTGGTTCAGTTATGGTACCCAGCTCCTCATGAAGCTGCTGGCTCCTTGCTTGGGTTTCCTAACGCACAGACTAGCATCTCTGAGCTCCTTTGATAGTACATGGTTGTGTGTGTCATGTAACTATATACATTTTTGTTCCTAAGGCACCTCTAAACTTTCATAGGATTTTCAGAGCAGAAACTGGGAATGTGGCTCAGTCAGTGAAGGGTTTGCCTTGCAGACACAAAGACCTGAATTCTACCCCAGGACCCATATAACATAGGTCCATATGGTGGGGCAAGCTTGTGACCACAACTGGAGGAGGCCAAGACAAGTGGATCTCTGGGGCTCGCATGCCAGACATTTCAGATGAATTTCAAGCTCCAGGCTAATAGAGACCTTGACCCAAAGGAGTTGGGTCTGAGGATGACAACCAAGATTGTCCTCTGGTCTGGACGTGTTCTCATGTACATGCACATGCATGCGCGCGCGCGCACACACACACACACACACACACACACGAGCTCACTCATGAACGCACGCATGCACGCGCAAGTTAATAAAGATGCAGATGGGATGGTGTCCAATTCACAGTAGGGATGAATTAAGGCAGGCAAAGTTATGGATGCAGGGTGCCTGGTGCACATAGACATTAATGTCAATAGATGATCAGAATAGAGGTCAAGAGTGTACTGAAACAAGATGGCAGATGCAGTTTGGCTCTGAAAGGGCTGGTTGTGGTTCACTGAGCTGCTGGCAGTCTCCTTCTCAACTGGTCTCTGCTAGCTCCTGTAATTGGCCTGCTGATGCTCTTTCAGTTATGGAAAATTGGCTTCCATTGCCTGAGGGGACTGGGCTGTGACCTTCTAGAGGTCAAGTGTTTACCAGCAGCGCTTCACCACCAGCAGAATAGAATGCTTCTATGCCAATCAAGGGCTGGTAGCTCACAATAGGATTTAGAAGAGGAACAGTTAGGGAGTTGAGGAACTCCCATAATGCTGAGGGAAATGTAGAAGCATTCCTTGCCATTCATTTATTTAACCCTGGAATATAGTTTCATTAAAAAGAAATTCAGAATAGGGTGAATATGGTCAAATATATATGTTACAAATGCACAAATGAAATCCATTATTATGCTTAATTGATATATACCAATAAAAGCATTTTTTAAGAAAAAAAAACATGCCTTTGCTGAGTTAATTAGGCTTGTGTCTTGAGGTGGGGTCCTATATATCCCAGGCTGGCCTTGAACTCACAGTGAAGTTGAGGATGAGTTTGACTTTCTGATCCTCCTGTGTCTATCTCCTGGATGCTGGTGTTACAGGCATGAGACTGCATACCCAGTTAGTATGGTTCTGGGGATCGAACTCAAAACCTCCATCATGCTAGGCAAACATAGGCTTGGAAATCTGAAACTCTTCATTGTGAATTTTTTTCTTGAGTGATCTTAAGATATGATCTTAGAGGATTAAAGATCTCCTGAAAATTCCAATTTTTATTATGTAATGTTCCAATTTTAATACAGGCTTTGTAGAGAGAGGTGTTGAAGTAACTAAGAGAGTTATGAGGGTAAGGAAAGGGTCCTTATCTCATGGCACTTATATTGATGTGGAAGAAGATAGGAGGCAGTCCTGAGGTAGACAGAGGTGTGACAATCTGAGCCTTGGGAAGGGATGCAGCAACTCCAGGAAGGTCTGTTCCTTGGCCATTGAGACCTTTCTCAATGGTCTCCTCTGAAATCACCCTGCATGCTGCTTGCATCCACACTTTACTATGTGAAAGGCCTGGGTGGTCCTTCTCCAAAGACAGAGCCACACTGTAACCCCTAGAACCTATGGATATGCTCTCTTTTCTTCTCCCTCCCTCCTCCCCTCCTTTCCTCCCTCCCTCCCTCCTTCCCCTCACCTCCCTCTCTCTCTCAGAGGGCTGTTTCCCGATATAGTGACTATAGACTCTTGTCCTCCAGTGTTAATCAGTGGAGCCCAACCACAGTCACAATTCTTGTTTGTTAAAAAGAGAAATTTTCATAAAGATTAAGCAGAGGTTGAGGTTGCATGGCCATATTCAGGTGATGTCTGTTGGAAGAGACAAGAGCTGACTCTTCTAGAGACTTTTTTCTTTTCTTTTTTTGGTTTTTTGAGGCAGGGTTTCTCTGTGGCTTTGGAGGCTGTCCTGGAATTAACTCTGTAGACCAGGCTGGTCTCAAACTCAGAGAGATCTGCCTGCCTCTGCCTCCCCAGTACTGGGATTAAAGGTCTGCACCACCAAACGCCCGGCTCTCTTCTAGAGACTTAAGTGGTGCTTTGATGACACCCTCACTCAGACCTCTGGCCTCCTGACTTAGGAGAATCTTTTTTGTTATTGGAAGACATTGGCTTGTGATAACTCATCATAGCAGCCCCAGGACTCTGATCCACCCTGCCCAGCTGCCTGCCTGCCTGCCTGTGTCCTGGTTCCTCCCACTGGATGAGAAGCTCTCCCTTCCTTGCAGGGACTTTCCAGAGATCTCTGCTCTCTCTCCAGACACTATAGCCAGTCCCCCCCCACCCAGGTTCTGACTTCTGGGGTGGGCCTAAAGAGGAGGGCCAGCCCCAACTGGTCTCTTTGCTTTGGTTGACTGAATCACTGGCCTTCTCTTTGTGGGCAGAGCTTGGCTCAGAGTCAGGATGCACAGGGCAGAGCTTAGGTGGGGGAACACAAGCCCCCTGGTCCTTCAAACAGAGAGCTAGAGGACTGTTAGTACACAGATGCAGGAGGGCACTCACCCACAAACCCTCCAGTTTTCGCCTGGCGCTAATGAAAGCAAAGGAATACACATGGCAGAAGGGGATGAACTAGGGTTTTCTGAGGAGGCTCAAGATTAGCCCTGGAAACAGCGGGGCTCAAGGGTGGACCTGGCTCCTGCTGCTTGCTAAAATGTTAGTGCTGGGACCCAGTCACAGGGGCTGGAAGCAGATAGTCTATGCTCTAAAGCCTCAAGCTTCCCAGGCTTCCCAGGAACGGATCCCAGCAGGAAACCCCGACAAAGTCGATTGGGAAATTTATCTTGTGCACAACCACAGGACAGGATAGACAGGGGTGGATTTAGACTTGAGATACAACAGCTTGATTACTCATATAAACGATGATTGATTTTGCTTTGGGGCCTGTCGTTAGCAAATATAACAAGGATGAATCGTACCCAGCCTTGTGCATATGTATACTAACTTAATCATTTTCTAATTCTTGCTTTGTTCCATGTCTGTCTACCTCACTGGATTTCAGGCACCATGTATTTCATGTCTTTCCCCTATGATGGCCCCAGGATCTAGCAAGGACTGTCAGAGATGGCCGATTATAAACAGTTAACTGGCTCATGCTTTTCTGGGATTTTGTCTGTGTTGATTGATGTTTTGAAGGGCTATGGCATCCTGTGCCTTGAAGGAAGAAGCCTTCTCTCCTCTCGTAATTATGATATAACCCTTGTTTTTCATGCTGTTATTCCAGCGGTGGGGTGGTGAGTGAAGAGACAAGTTGGCAGGTGGCAGCTTGCAGTCTAAATTACTTCATTCAGCTGTCCACACCAGACCATTATTGTCAAACCGCCAATGTCTGCATCTCTTTCTCTCTTGTCAACGTGCTCCCAGACTCCCTTGAGTCACTTTAGTTTGGGAAATTCCTTTAGATTTTTCTTTATGAGGGCAAAGTGGGGGATTTTCCTTCTAAACATGTGACCCTGTGCAAGTGTTGTCCTAGCAGGAGACCCTGCCCAGCCCAGCTGCCAGAAGCCCTAGGAGCTGTCCAAACCCTGCTTAGAGACCTCTGTTCAGGGAAAGCTAAACCCTTGGGGCTCAGTCAGTGGTGTGCTTGTCTTAAAAGCACAAGGACCTATTTTTTTTTCTTTTAAAGGAGGGGGTGGAAATTGGCTTAGTGGTAAAGGCACTCGCAGCCAAACCAGATAATCTGAGATTGATCCCCAGGATCCACATGTTCTGAGAGAACCAACTCACACCAGTTGTCCTCTGACTGCCACATGTGAACCTTGGGGCATGTGTACACACACACACACACACACACACACACACACACACACCAGATCATTGGCTATGGGCTGATGTTCAGTAAGTAAGGGTACTTGCTGTGCAAGCATGAGAAACTGAATTCAAATTCCTAGCACCTATGCAAAAAGCCAGGCAATGGTTTCAGTACCTATATCACAGTGTTGGGGATGGAGACAGCTAGATCCTGGGAGCTCCATCTCCATGGTGAGACAGCTTAGCTGAAACTGTGAGCTTCCCATGCAGTGATTCCTCTGTGAAGGGGAGGATTAAGTCCTGCTTCTTATACTAGGATGGGGGTGGAGTCAAGTAGACAATGTCCAGAGCTTGGTACACAGAAAATAAACAAGGAGACAACAGGGAGAAATCTTCTGGATTCCAATGTATTTATACTATAATAGACTACCCCCAAGTGACTCCTTTTACATTTTAATTGTTTTACCTCCCTTCTGGGGAAAGGGAACACAAATAAATAAAGCACATGGTTCCCAGAGCAAACTTTTCTGAAAGTTTTACTAAGTCCTTGGCCTGAAAAGTCAGTGTGACTCATTCTGAGGCCTTTAATGGGAGTCATGATAATCTTCAAAGAAAAAAGATCCCATAAAAATCAGAGTAGATGATATAAAAATATGGATATGTGAGGCTGGAGAGTTGTCTCACTGGTTAAGATCACTGAGTCCTCTTTTGCAGAACCCAGGTTCAATTCCCAGAGTCCACATGGCTCACAAGGGTCTATAACTCCAGTCCTGGTGTGTCTGATGCCCTCTTCTGGCCTCCTTGAGCAATGCATGCATTGATGTATGCATGTGGTACACATACTTGTAGGCGAAACACCCACACACATAAAATATCAAAAGAAATACATCTCAAAAAAAGTTTTAAAAAGATGAGATAAACCTTTAAAATATGAATATATGGACCCGATGAAAATATTTGAAATAAAATAAAATCCAAAGGGGTGGTTTGCTTGGCCAGGCATGGGCCAATGGATTCTTCTATGAGGGAGAACTCAGGTAAGCACACTCATCTGAGACAGTTCTCGAAATGAATGAAGTTTAGCAGAGGGTGAGTGAGGGTACATACAACTTAGAGGGTTGTGCATCCACCCGCCACAGCTGTGAAAGCTCCCAAATCCCACCTGCTTGGCAAGCAACCCTCTCAGTCTTCACTGCCATCATGTCATCTGTGATTTCCGTTGACAGCCACCACACAGGGAGACTGAGAGCTGGCCTGTATGAGCAGGGTGTCCATCTTTAAATTCACAGCTCTTATCCTCACCCCAGTTGCCTTCTCCATCGCAGCAGTTAAAAACAAGCCGAGGGAAAGAGAAGCTATAGAGTTGGACAGTTTTCCCAGGTAGCATTTGTGTTGAGTCCAACAGAACAGCACTGTTTTGTCTCAACAGTCCAAGCACATGATAGACTCTGCCTGTTAGCCAGAGGTAAAGTAAGCTCAGGAAACAACGTTGTCTGCAGTCTCTCTGGGGAAACTGACACTTGTCAGCCTGAAGAAACGACAACGCCTTCGTATGCCCAGATGCTTCAGTTCTGTTAAAAACTTGGAAACCGGGCTCTTTGAGGGCTCCCAAGATTAATAGTTCTCACTAACTTCTTGTCCTCAAACAGGCACCTTGCTGACAGGCTTCCAGGGCCCTCGGCCTTAACAAACGTCATTTTCTTTCACAATGAGAAGATAAACGTGACCCAAGGCATGAGTGACTTACTGGCTTCCATTGCCAGGTTGCTGGGTGTCTTTCAAAGCACCTCTCTGGGAGAATATTTCCAGGCAAAGAAAGTGTCACAGCTTGCAGTTAAAGTAAAGTTTGCCCCCCCCCCCGTCAAACAGCCCATTCCATTGAATAAAGGAGACGTCAGACACTGTTTAAATGAGTAGCTAAAAAGAGGGCTGGGGGGTGGGGGTGGGGGTAAGACCCACTCTTCCATATGGCTGGAGAAGTCCCAGCTTCTACATTTTACTGCTGAGATGCTACAAAATCAAATATAAAATCAAATATATTTATTTAATAGCAGAGAAAAGAAAAGAGCACAGCAAATCAGAGGTGGGGTAAGGGGGAGGGAGTGACAAACAATGAAGATGTACAAATGGTACTAAGGTATGGGGTGACATTTTCTAAGTGTGTGAATGTGCACGCACCCATGTGTGCATACATATGCTAAGCCTACCCTGGTCTCTTACATGCTAAGCTTGAGTTCTGACCTTGACTTATTCTCTGAGCTTCTTCATATATATATATGAGTTCAAGCTACATATATATATATATATATATATATATATATATATATATATATACACATACACACACACACACACACACACACAAAATAAGAATAAGACTTGTTCTATAGCCAGTGCCTGGCATCATTTTTATAACATATTCTCCTCATATTAAAAAAATAACAGCCTTGCTATTTCAATTATTTAATTAGTCAACACTATTTATAAAAGTTGTACAAAGCATAGAAAGTGATTAATACTGACCGATGGGAGTACCTGCTGTGTGCCAGGTAGTATTCTAAGTACATTGATTTAGTCCGTTCTTTGATTTGCATAAGCTATTGAGACTGTCCTGCCTTGGCTCATTGCCCCTGCCCCACATGCAGAGTTGGGAAGCATCTCTTGAACATCACCTAGCTTCTCAGCTGCCAGGAAACTACATTCCCAAATCTATACTGGTGTCCTCCCCCATGATTCCCTAAAGTCAGTCCGGAAGCCGTGGATGCCATTCTACCTGACCAGACTGTCTGTCACTCCCTGCCTCAAGCCCATCACTGTCCTGAAGGAGACCAGCTCATTTCCATTTTCAAGCTCGTGACCATTTTCAAGCTCATAGTCCTGTTTTCCCAGGAAGCCCTCTGTTCTAGGCAGACTGGGCCAGCTGTCCACTCCATCAAGAGGATCCCCCATTTGGGGAGCAGTATCTTATGAATATGTAAATGGATTTAATAACTTTGTACACATACAAGGTCTTGGATGGGGAGTTCAAAGGGGACACTGAAGCAGATTGTCCTTTTGGGCAGAAGTTTATTATTTGCTCAGCCCATCAACAAAGAGACAGGCAGATAGCAACAGGGCAGGGCCTTTGAGGAGATTCTAGGTCCTGAGGCAGAGTGGGGGTCCCTTCTTATAGGCCTCTGAGGAAGAGTGGGGTGCCATATAGTCAGGTTGTCTCTTCATTTTCTGAGCTGCAGGAAGAGGGGGATAATAAGAGTCCATGACTTAGGGTGTATCCATTCTAGGGGTAGGGAGGTGTGTCACCACCATATCCCTCCGATGTCCTAGAGTCTGGCAGCCTGATCTTTGGAAATGAAATTCACAAAACATCAAAGTAGCCATTTTGATGTGTGTACTTAGCAATGTTTGATAAATTTGCACAGTCATCATCTGATCTTAATTCCAAGAGATCAGATATTTATCTGTATTTTCAAGTGTTGGAAGAAAACCTGCAAGAGCTTTATAGCAACTTGTCTACGGCTGGATAATTAATGTTGGAGTTGTGATCAAGTTCATGTGAGCCATCAGAAGCTCTTGGAAGAACATGAGTGGAGGGAGGAAACTCCAGGATTCGTTCCTGTGTTCATGAAAAACATTGAGTCAACATTTAGGACTTGGCGATTTGAATTCCCTAACATTAATCCAAATAAATGAATAGGCATGATGCTGTATCTCCCCCCCCCCGCCCCCACCCCCCGCACTTCCCATTCCTCACCTCCAACCTATTCGTGTTCTTCCCTAAGGAACAATCCACGTGAATGCCTAGTCACAAGCTGGAGATCGACTAGAAGGGAAGTCAATAACACTGTTAAACGAAGCCTCAGGAAAAGAAATGCAAAGCAGAGGCCTTTCCCAGGCTACAGGTCAACCCAGAGAGCAGCACGTGCTAAAACACACTTCCTGTCCCAGGACCCACAGAGTCCAAGAATCATAGCTTGCTGGCTTAAGAGGCACGAGCACACTGTCATGTGTGTGCACGTGGAGGCCAGAGGTCACAGTTAGGTGTCTTCTTCTATTGCTTTCCATGTTTGTTTGTTCATTTGTTTCCCCTGAGACCATGTCTCTTGTTGACCCTGAAGGATCACCTGACTGAAAAGCTCCAAGGAGCCTCCTGTCTGCATCTTCGCAGGGTTCTAGTCTACTGTGCCTGGTATTTACTAGAGTGCTGAGGATCTGAACCCAGAACTTCATGCTTGACAGGCTAGGGCCTTATTATCGATTGAGCCATATCCCCAGCTCTGAGCAAAATGCACTTTCAAATAGGTCTTAGCATCTAAGGCAAAAAAAAAAAATTTAAAACAATTTTTGGACTAGACATCAGAATAACAATCCAAACAGAGGCTGTCTGAGACAAAGGGGGACATGTGGTCACTCCCCTTGTGGAGCATCTTGCTAGGAGGCTGAAAACATCACTCCTCAGCAACAAGGGAGACAGGCAAAACATATTGGGAAACAAACCTTTAAACAGAGAAAATCAACTAGGGCCCAGCCAAGCCAAGTGAAATAGCCAGGAAGATTAAAATCAGTTAACTGCAAAAGGTAATAGGGGAGTGAGGAGTGAAAAGCCAGAAAAGACAGAAAATATAAACCCAGCCAAACGAATGGGTCGCAAAAACCTGGGACCTGTCACATAAGCAGAAACATAACACTCCAGGGAGAGCCTTGCTAGACCAGTGGAATTTGATGGCTGTAAAAAACAATACATTTCCAAGTGGAAGCAAGGTCTAAATGGAGATCAGATGACTCATGAGAGGGCGAGCAGATGACTCTGGAATAGAGCTCCGGACAAGACACGCTAACTGAGAAGCAAAGAAGTTATACAAATAAAAAACACCTGCTGGGCTGGGGCGATGATTCAGCTAGTAAAGTGCATGCTCTGCAAGCTGGAGGGTCTGAGTTCAAGCCCCAGAACCAATGTCAAAAAAAAGTGAGAGTCCCTGAATGCAATTGTTATGCCAGCACTGGGGAAGGGGGTACAGGCAGATCCCTGAGTCTTGCTAGCCAGCCAGTTTAGATAAACCTGAGACCCTGTCTCAAAAAACAAGATGAACAATACCTGAGGTTGACCTCTGACCTTCTTATGCACGTGCACATACATATGTGTGCTAACGCTTACATGGATACACATAGGAACTGTTAACAATGAATAATTGTGGCTTATTTTTAGTTTTAACCATTTAGAACTCATCAAATAATTGCACGGGCGCAGGAGGTACTAGCGCCCCATCTTCCACAGGTGGCTGCTGGCAGCTGCTTGTGTAAGAACGGGGTTGGAAAGTCAGCTACGAGACTGAGCCCATGCGTTAGAAACGGAGGAAACTGCAGCTCCCGAGATATACAGCAGACAAGGCTGAGTGTCCAGAAACAATGTGATGGGACTTCAGGACCAGGCAAAGCTAGGGGAAGATCGTCTCTGTAAGGACTCAGGCATTGTGCTGGCCTGCCCCTGTCACCCGATAGAATGCACTCAGGCAGTACTCAGGGTTCCATGATTGTGTAGTCTGCACGCAGGTCCAAAGGACCCCTTTACAAGACAGACCCCTGTCCACTTAAGCTCTCTCTTTCCTGCTCTCTGTTCCCCGTGGTTCCCCTGGGGCAGGCAGAACTTTTCCCATCTTCCTCTTCTCTTCTGTCCTCTCTCTTTGTCTATTTACCTCTCCCCGCTCCCCTTTCTAATAAAACTTCTCACATAAGCTCTGTCTGCCTGGCATGTTTGTTTCCCCCCACCCCCCGCCTCGGCCACCCTCCCCCCCCATGGTCCCCCACACAAGGTCCCCCTCAAGCTTTATCATAAGTCTCCCTAAAGAGCTCAGCCACTGAGAACCCAAGAAGGACATAAAATACTATTTTGTGCCAAACCCCTGCACCAGCCAATTTTGCCCTTTCTCTAGGCCAGCAGCGGAGTTTTCAAGGTCATAAACGGCCTCCCTTTCAGCTCTCTGAGTCTCCAGTACTCTTATGACCCTTATGAAGTGAGGGTCTCTCTCTCTCTCTCTCTCTCTCTCTCTCTCTCTCTCTCTCTCTCTCTCTCTCTCTCTCTGTCTGTCTGTCTCACGCATGTGCGCGTGCACGCACACACACCCCATCATCTACCGATTCAATGTCTGGTCCAGCAGAAGGCTTTTTGTGGTTTCTCAAGTCGCAGACACAGGAGCAAATGGCAAACACCACTTTGAGCAGGGCCCCCTCCTTTGGGATGAGAAGGTGAGACAGATGTGTGGTGTGGTGTGGTGTGTGTGTTGTGTGTGTGTGTGTGTGTGTGTGTGTGTGTGTGTGTACAGAAACTAGCAAGAGTAAAGAGGAGTTGCTTAAAGGTTAGCAAAGGTAGTCTCTAACTCCCAGTCCCTGACTCACAACCCCATAACCCACAGCACCTGACTCAGAGCCCACCCGACTCACAGCCCCCCTTGGCTCAGAGTCCATCTGACTGACAACACCCCCTTAACTCACAGCCCCCAACTCCGGACTCACAGCCCCCCTGATTCCCAGACCCCGTTCTGTCTGTTTAATGGACCCTCCCTGGGCTCCCACAGTGGAAAGAGCTTCAGTTCTGTGTGGGTGTGGCGTGAATACCACCTGCTTCTCAGCTACACCTGGTGAAATAGTGGATGGAATGGGGATCTGAATAGGGGCATTAGGGAAAGTGGGAGGGAGGAGTGAAGGACAGGCTCTGCAGGGTGCATCAACAACCCTGGAGCCCTTTTGAGGGACCTCTGAATCCTCTGGGTTGGAATATTCTGCGAGAAGTGTGCCCCTGTTTTGTTCATTGGTGACTGCATTCTCCTTCTCTCCTGCATGGACATCTCAGAACCCTGGACTCAGATCCTGGTTGTTTCCCTCTGAGGCTGAGTGACATTGTGCATCTCCTTTTGGTCTTAGTTTTCCTGTCCCCGAGAGAAGGGAAAGTACAGCTGTCTCCTGTCTCCGTGGTGAATGGAGGAGATATGATAGAGAATCCCTGGGAAGTCTCAGGGGGCTGTCTGCCATGTGGTAAGTGCTAACAGTAGATGGCGCTCCTTCTCCTTTGCCAGGCCAGAAAAGAAATGGTTAAAGGACCAGAAGAGTCCTCAATAGAACACAGTATGAAGCCATTGACACCAACATTCAGTCTTTTACCTCTAAAGTCAGCATAGATGCTAGCTAGTCTCAGCCTGCACCAAGGGCTTGCCTCAGGCCCTGCTTGGGGGGAAGTTCACACGTTGGAATGTTTAAATGTGATACATCCTTCATGGGCTCCTGTGTTTGAACACTGGTGATCTCCGGGTCGTGATACCATCTGTGGAGGTTGTGGAAACCTTTAGGGGAAGGGAGGTCCATGGAGATGGGGGTAAGCAGAGTGTACCTCACACCCACTCCCGCTGCCACAGCCCTCCCACTGCCGCCCCTCCCCTTTCCTGATGCACTATATTCTCTCAAACCCGGAGCTAGCTGCCTCTTTAAAACTGTTTCCACCAGTATCTGTCACCGTGACAACAAAAGTAGTTAGTGCTTCTACCGTTACTCAGCATGGACTGTGTGCCAGACAGGATGCAAAGAGGGGAAAGTTATCACAGCATGTCTAATGTGGAAGGAAGAGGGTGGGTGGCGTGGTTTGGAGTGGGTGGGAGATGATCATAGTAGTGTAAACAGTGAGGGTAGAAATATTCTCCCTATCCCTTCCTCAGATAGAAAGCAAAGGGAAGATGGATCCAGTCACCAGGCGTTAGGTTTAACTCAGAGAGGAGATGGAAGCATTTGGGAGGCTGAGGCAGGGGGATTGGTGTGACTTCAAGATCAGTTTGGTCTGCTTATTGAGTTCTAGTCCATCCTGGGCTACCAAGGGAGGTTCTATTTGAAAAACCCTGTGACAGAGTGCTTACTCAGCATATGCAAAGTGTTCAAGGCCCAACACCACAAAATTAAACAAAACCAAAAGCAGTTGGAATGTCATAGACGGTGGACCAGCTCGGTCGTGCCAAAAGATGAAGGTCCTTGGCTTCGTGCTTCCAAAGTAGATGCTCTAAGTGAGCATTCAGCAATGAAGAGGTAGCTGCAATGTTAATATAAGAGGAAGGTTAATGATCTAAAATCACAGATGCATCTAAGAAGGAAGCAGTGAGCAAGGCTGAGGAATGCAACAAGGAGATGGGACCACCCAGTGATAAACACACACTTAGGTACATCTAAAAAAGTGTAAAGTCTAGTCAGGTTTACTTGCTTGTACTGTCACTAAGAGAATATTAATTACCTTCTGTGTTCCTCAGCATTCGATATGCCCGGTCACACATTTTCCTGTCATTAGCAATTTCCTTAGGGATGGGCACTGAAGTCTTTCATAGACCACCCCCTCCTTCAGCAGGAGGCAGAGAGGGGGACATGGGAGCACAGACAAGTTACACATCACAGAAGTCAGGAAGCCTAAGGAGAAGGCTGCTAGAGGCAGAGCATCTCTACATCCAGGGTCCACAGTATAGAAGATGGGTTGAGCCCAGCTGTTGTTGCTGTTTTAATGAGAGTGATTGGATAATACAAGCAGAAACTCTTTTCAGTCGCCAAACATTATCTTATATTTTTGGTTGTGAGCCCAGCCTTTAATGGCTGAGCCATCTCTCCAGCCCCAAACATTATCTTTATTGAATGGATGAGCATGTTGAGACCCAGGAAGTAAGAATGACTGATTTCAAAGGAGGATTTGAAACTAATTCTGACCCTGAATTGTTACATGACAGGATGTTAGCATGTGTTGTGTCTAACTCCTAACCATCAGAGAAGACTAACTGTTCCTTCTGCATCTTATTTGCCTTCAAACACCCCACCCCCATCTCACACATCCCACATAGCCGATTAATTCAATGAGCAAAAGGAAACCCAGATTACCATGAGTGGGGTAGGTATGTGTTGTGATTTGCCACAGTAAGCAGGACAACACTAAGATGCAATCAATGTGATTTGAATATTAATAATATGTGGACAAAACAGGAAGCTTGGGGAATTGTCCCAAGACTGGTTTGGCACTGAAATTCTGTGCTGTAAGACTTGGCTGCCTCAGAACTGTATCTGTAAAACTCCACAGGGAGGCAGCAGATCCTCATGATGACTGCAACTTTAAGGGGCTTAGGATGCTAACTTTTTTCCTAGGGGCAACAGAAGGAATCTCAGGCCCCATTATCTATTCAGACCCTTCTCTTTTATCATCTCAAAGTATAGCTGGATGTTGGGAGGTATAACTTTGTGTAGCTAAGACAGCAATGCAATTGTTTCCACACTGGGGACTAGCTGTATACCACATACCCAATGCTTTATGTCATTTAACCTCCCTGTAGTCCCTGTGCAACATCTAGTGGCCTGTTATTGTTTCTCACCCAAGGACAATCTGGTTCAGTCATGTCCTTTGTGGTCTGGGAACCTTTATTTGTCATATTTCCTCGGAAAAGTCTTTGGACCCTGAGGGGATAGAATGAAGAGGTCTTCCCAAACTGGTTTTGTGAAATCTAGGCTTATGGTTTGGATGTGCACTTGAAAGATCAGCAGCAAGAGGGTGGCAATAATAGTTGGCATTTAAAAGCAGTGCCAGGCGTGGTGTTAGGAACTTTAAGTATGTCATGCCATTTAATCCCCAGTCACTGTGGGAACTATCTCAAAAGGAGTTAGTTGTGTGCTCAGTTCAAGCATTGTGTATGCTCTTGTTTTAATCTGTGTTCTTTCCTTTGCTAGTTATTTTTCTCAGCACTGTTAAAAGTAGGTTTTCCTGCCAGCCTGGTCCCACAGCTCTGACAACCCCAAATAACACACAGAGATGCTGTATTAGATATAAAGCTGTTGGCCTGTTACTAGCATTTCTTATTGGCTAACTGTCTTAAATATTAACCCATTTTTTATTAATCTAAGTGTTTCCCGTGGTCTTATCTTATCAGAGAGAGGATCAGGACCTCTGTTCTCTTGGCCCTCCATGTTGAATCTCCCTCCCTCTTCCTAAAACCTCCTTGTCTCCTAGTCCCTCCTATCTTGCTTTCCTATTGGCCAGCAGTGCTTTATTCATTAACCAATAAGAGAAACATATTTACAGAATGGCATCTCCCATCACAGCACTGTAATCAAATATCTGATGAAAGCAATTTATTGGGGGAAGAATTAACTTGCTTAGTGGTTTGAGGGAACTTGTGGTGGGAACATAAGGTGGCTGACACATCAGGAGTTCCCAAGAGATGGATGCTGCTATCCACTTGGCTTTTTCTTTTTCCTATTTTTATTCAGTCTGGTACCCTCCCTATGGGATCATTCATCCACATTAAGAGTTGGTGGCTCACACCTTTAATCCCAGCACTCCAGAGGCAGAGATAGGCAGAACTCTGTGAGTTCCAGTCCAGCCTGGTCTACAGAGTGAGTTCCAGGACAGAACCCAAAGCTACAGAGAAACCCTGTCTCAAAAAAAAAAAAAAAAAGTAGGTTTTTGCCCTCAGGGACACAACCTCATATGCAACAGGGCAAACAAGTAGAAAGAGAACTGGTTGTGCTAGGTGGCCTCACTTTACAGCCTGCTCTCATGAGGACGAACTCAGCTCAGTAAGACCCAATAAATTTTCAAGATCAACATAATCCATTCACACAACTGAACCTTCTGCCAATGGAAAATAGCTCTTCTCTTGTGTTCTCCTCTTCCCTCCTCAACCCTCCCTTCCCTTCCCCTCTCCTCTCTCCTCCTGCCTTCTTTTCTCTGTATACCTTTCCTTTAAAAAAAAAAAAATGAAATTTCCAGTAGTTGTGTTTGCCTTGTCTTTGGACAAGGGTCTTTATGTACGTATGTACATGAGGAAAGGGGATTAGATCCCTTATATGATTGTGAGCCACCGGTGCTGGGAATTGAACTCACGACTTCCAGAAGAATAGCTAGTGTTCTTGATCACTGAGTTATCTCTCCAGCCCTGTAAATCGGGACATTAGGGCAGTAGCGTTTAGTGACTTTCCTAAGAACGCACAGTCAGCATTCACACTCAGGTACTAACCCTCTTCAGTGGGATAGGGGTGAGAGAAAGGTTAGATGCTGCTAAAATATTTATAGTTCAACATTGAATGAGCATGGGTACTAACATGAGCACAGAGGACATCTGTAGAAGCCTGTGTATCCCAGCTACATAGCAGCCTAGTCTCAGATGAGAGCACCTAACTCAGCCTGAGAGGGAAATGCTGAGTGAGTGAGTGATGTCCTGACTGATTTATTGATTTTGCTACTGGTCTGTAATGAACCTGGATATTTCACTTGAAAATAAAATTAAAGAACTGTGGAGATAACTCAATCAGTAAAGTGCATACCTTCCAAGGACAATGACCTGAGTTCAGTTCCTAGAATCTGAGTGTAAAGGCTAGGGTTGAGGCCTCTTGGTCTTCCCCACTTTACTTTGGCATGTCTGGTGGTGTTGACCTTGTTCAGTTCATGTTTAGGTGGTAATGCTGGTAAGACTTTATGGTTGTGGCTTCTGACATTACTAGAAGGTATCTCACAAAAAGAAAGAAAGGAAGGAAGGAAGGAAGGAAGAAAGAAAGAAAACAAAACAAAGACTAGGCATGATGGCACATGCTTGTAACTCCAGCCCCTGGGAGGTGGAGACCAGCACATCCTTGGGGTATGCTGAACAGTCAGCCTAATTTAATGAGTGAACCCCACATCCCAGTGTGAGACCCTGTCTCTTATTTTAAAATAAAAAGATGGATAGGTCCTGAAGAACAATACTAAAGTTGTCTTCTGGCTTCCCTAGACATGCAGGACACCAGCATGTACACACTTGTACACCTGCATATACATATACATTGTCCAATACAAACACATACAAAATAAAAAAAAATAAGCCTTAGGAAAAAAGTAAATAGCAGGCACCTATAATTTTCACTGGGCTTCTAAGCACCTTGCCTATGGTGCCACCATAGAGTGGCTGGTTAGGACTAGCTTAGTAACCTCTGTGTTGTTGTGCTGCTTCCATTTGGAGAGGTGTATTCTTGGCTGCTGGCTTCAGCCTGTCCCTGGGGGTGAAGGCATGAACGAGCAGCTCCATTCCTGGCATTGGGAACAGCAGGTAAGTGTGGCTGTTCACATCACAGCAGACCAGAAAGTAGAGAAAAAGGCAGGGAGTGGGGGACAGGTGTGCCCTTCAAATGCTAACCTTTAGTGACCCATTTTAGACCCCACCTGCAAAATCTCAACATCTCTCAAAATGATACCCCCAGGTTGGGAAGCAAGCACTCAAGTACAGTCTTGGGAGCAATTCAAACTCAAATCCTACCAGGGATCACATGGAGGGTTTTAGTTTCTAGATACTGGGCTTTTCTCTGTACTTGAAGACATCTTCTGTGGCCGTGCTCCCAATGCTAGCATCTTTGCTACCTTCAGGACTCAAGAGGATAACTTTAAAATTATAATCCACACATACATGATGCCAAAAAGATGTCCATGTTTCTTGTGAGGACCTATGGTGATCTTGGAAGTGGCATGCTAATGTTGATATTTCTTTAAGAGGTAATTTCATGATTCAAGGGAGAATGTCATAGGATCTTAAGAGTGAAGCTGTATTTGGAGATGTGGGAACCTGTTACCAGGATAGAGATACTGGCAGTGTTGAGATGATTGAGCAGATATTAATGAAGCAGAGGTTGGCCTCTGCCTATCACTCCATACTATCCTGCATGCAAATAAACAATAAGGTCCTGGAGTAATGTTACTTGGGGTTTGTAGATTATCCCCTGGCTTCATGAAAAAGTTGTTTCTATCCAAGGATGAGCCACAGGAAGTTCCTTTTTAATTATCTAGAATTATTAAGATTACCATTTACTAGTGACTAATTGTTTCCTATTTGGGCTCTCAAAGTGCTTAATTATACTTAGAGAATGATGTTCTCTGGCTTTATAAATAAACCTGGATATTGCCTAAGTCACTTTTTAAAATCCCTGAAGGGAATATGCCCTAATATGAATGAAGAATGAAGCCAGTGTCTACTCCATTCCCAGGATGTCCATGTTTCCTTACAGCATTCTATAAAATTAACACTATGATGCTTACTCTTGGGATAGGTGATGGTTGACTAACAATAATGAGCTGTTGGCCAAGCTCCAAGTCCCACACACTTTATATGTTACAACTTTTTTTCCTTGCTACAGCTCTATTAGGTCTCACCTAAAGCAATTCACAAATGGAGA
The DNA here is from genome assembly GCF_943737965.1 of Phodopus roborovskii. Taxonomy (NCBI): domain Eukaryota; kingdom Metazoa; phylum Chordata; class Mammalia; order Rodentia; family Cricetidae; genus Phodopus; species Phodopus roborovskii. Next base: position 1,790,253 of record NW_026126576.1, read on the forward strand.
GACTAGGACACTCCATCTTTTTTGTTTGCTTGATGCTCAGTCCTTAGTGCCAACTTCATAGGATTAGAAACACCATAGAAACATACCACTGGGAGAGTCGTTGGCAAAGTTTCTAGAATAGGTTAACTGAGGCAGGAAGAGTCATCATGAATATGCGCTGCACCATTTCATAGGTTAGGGTCCCCAGATTGGAAAAACCAACAAACAAAAACTAGAGGAAGCTAGCTGAGCACTGGTGCTCATCTTTCTCTTGTTCTTGACTCCAGAAGGAATGGAACTAGCTGCCTCAACTCAAGCTCCTGTCACCACCGTCACTGTCACTACCCTACCACGATGGACTCTACCTTCACACTGTGAGTCCAAACAAACTCTTCCTTCCTTAGGTTGTTTCTCATCCAGTATTTAGTCACAGTGGTGAGAAAAGTAGCTGATCCAGACTTGGCCTTGGTTTCCCAGCAAATACACACTGGGTGTGAGATTTCACCTAACCTGTTTACCTCTGTGTCCTTCCAGGAAACAAGAGGTCTGAGTGGCAGAGATAGTGTCATGACATCTCATGGGAGATAAAAGCAGCACCCCACCCCAACACACACTCCTGTCACACACATGCAGCCTCCACTGACAACACACACTTGTTTTAAAAACAAGTTATTTCAGATGAGAGTATCAATGAAATGTGATTGGCTCTGAGTTGGCTTGGCTTTTTTTTTTTTTTTTTTTTTTTTTAAGCAGGATGGGAAATATAAAGAGGGTCATTTATTATTTCATCTGGTTTTTGCTCCTGTCCATCATGCATTGGTTTTCTTAGATGAATGTGTTATTTCTTGCACATCTGAAACTGGCTACACACTGTGACATAAAAGTCGCAAAACAATCTGGCCTGAGAACCTTGTATATTTGATTCAGAAAGGGGCGGGGGGGCAGTCAATGTTCACTAACTACCTACCCATGGACACTCGGAAATGAAAATCTGCTATGGAGTGAATGGCCCTCCCTCCCCTGGCTTCTGTAGTTAACACTTACATAAGCTCTTTGTAGAGCTCGAACATACCTCATCCTACCTTTCGCAGCTCACCCAGGACATTGGAACAGCAGATAGCATACTTCTGCTTCTAAAGATGAGAAATAATCAAAACAAAGATGGTGACTTTTTCCAAACTCCTCCGGGGGGAAAGGGGACCAAGGAATCAAATCTCTAAAACCTAGTGCTAGGGAGATAGCTCAGAAGGGACGAGCCCATGTAAGCATAAAGAAATGAATTTAAATCCCTGGCACCCATGTAAAAAGCCAGCTATGGCTGTTCATACCTGTAACCCCAGCACCGGGGAGGGAGAAATGAGTAGATCCTAGAAGCCCCTGGCCAGCCAGCCTAACTAAAGTGTCCAACTTCTGGCTCAGTGGGAGACCCTGTCTCAAGGCAATAAAGCCAATTGATAAATAATAATAACATCCAGTGTCTTCCTTTGGCCATTGCCTGCATCTCACACAGGTATGAAACACACACACACACACACACACACTCAATGGGAGCAGTGGTGGGGGGCATGGAACACAGCATCAATAATTTCAAAAAGTACATCTTGCTAAGAGTGGAGTGGCAGGCACGTAATCCCAGAATTTGGGAGGAGAGTTTCTAAAACCTAAGCCATATGGTGACCTTCCCAGAAGCTCCCAGAAGTCTTTACATATATTGGGGCTCTAACAGGCTTTGAGATTCTACTGATTGGCTGGCCTCAGTTTTTCAGGAAATTCAATTAAAATAGTTGGATGTACATAGATGGAAAGATACACATCACTCTGCAGGCTCCAGCTCTCTTTCTTCTCATTCATTTCCCTAAACGTTCTTCATTGCTTCTAACACAAACGCTTAGCTGTACATATGGGGAAACCAGAGAGATGGAGTGAGGTAAAGAAATTTAGGAACAGAAATACCAGGCTGGGGAGTGACCTAGGCCTAGCAGTCAGCTCTACCCATGGAACTATTGTAAAGTTCATACAAAGGGGCTGCCTTACCCACACACACATACCTCTTTTGAGACAGGGTTTCCATATGTAGGCCTGGCTGTCCTGGAACTCACTCTATAGACCAGGCTGACCCTGAACTCACAGAGATCTTTGTGCCTCTGCCTCCTGACTACTGGCATTAAAGACCTGGCTGAACCACCATGCCAGGACATGCCCTGCCCGTCTATGAAGACAGAATAAGAGGGAGTTTTTACAAACCTTGAATTCCTTTAGCATCTATAGTTGTATCTAGTGTCTAGGTTGAAGTCCCTTAGCATTCCATAGTGCAAGAGGCCTATTTGTTCACACTTTTGACAACACAGTACCTGATGTCTTACCTCTTCCTCTTCAATAGAATCACTGAAAAAAAGTAGAAATGTCCATTTTCAAGACAGAAGTGCCTTAGGGCCTATCAGCAGATGAACAAAAAACATTGGGCCTCTGCTAGCCTCTGCTGACCTAGATCTCCCCCCACCCCCACCCCCTGCCTACTCCCTCCCACTCTGAGCTAAGAGGTTCAAGTAGAGATTATTAACAGCTAAGTTTGCCTAGTAAACCCCAAACTGGTTAAAAAAAAAAAAAAACAAAACAAAAAACAAAACAAAACAAAAAAATTCATGTTCCTGATAAGCTTTGAAACAGACAGGGTATAAAACACAGAGATGAACAATTCGGTCCCCACCTCCCCACCCCACTCCCATGACCACCTGCTCTGTCTTGAGAAAAAGATGAATGTGAGTGGCAGATGATGTGTCAGACAATCCCACCCCCCCCCATTAGCCAGCCAATGAGGAAAGGGAGAAGGGGCCGTCCTTGGCATTAGGAAAACTGTTCTCTCTTCTCTGAGTCAGCATGCCCACCATTTTGTTTAGGCTGGCTCCCAATTCCACAGAAATGAAAATAACCAGGTTCATTTTCATTACTTGAGTCTCTTGGATTTGTTATTTCATACTGCGGGTCTTCCTGCCCACACCATTAAGCCTGTTGATGGAAGGACAAGGACACTCATTTCCTGAGCCCCCTTGTGGGAGCAGTTCTTTCCATAAAAGCTTGTGGTGGCCAAGCTCTGTGCTGGGGTGGGGGCCCTTGCATGTGACCTCTGTGAAGCCCTTAGCTCCACAAACCTCACTGAAGCAGACCATTCTTTGGCTTCAACTGAAGCAGAGGGCTAGATTTGCCATTGGTGAACTATGTAGACAGAAAATACCCTCCTCTTCCTCTTCCTCTTCCCCCTTCCTCCTCCTCCCTCCCACTCTCTGTCCTCCTTTCATCTCTCCCTCCTCCTACACTTTCCTCCTCTTCCTCTATCTCCTTTCTGGATTTTCTCCTTTGTAAATACATCTAAACATTATTGATGTTTAATAAGGATCAGGAGAAACAAATAGGCTGAATAGATGTTTATTCAGGGAGAAATAACTCACAACATAGACAGATGAACACCAGCAGGTTCCTGGTCCCAAGGACCTATGTGCTCCTGTCCTGGGCTATAAGCAAGAGAGGGCTCCCCGAGCCCCCTCCTCAGCCTTAGTTTCCCCAGGTCACATCGGGCCCTGTCTCCACCCCCAATGGGCGTGGTCTATGCCACAGGTGAGGACAAGATGAATATCTCACTACAATTCCCCTTTTAATCTAAAGAAAAGATTTGGGCTAGATACACAAACTATATACAAAATAGTGAAAAACAAGTGTGCTCTAAGAAAAGGAAAATCGAGAACATACACACTTAAGACCTAACTATCTAGTCCTATGGTGAAGTCGAACGGGGTTTACAATAGAGCTGTCCTAATCTGGAAAGCTTAAGTCTAGTGCCTAATATATCTAACTAGGAAGAGAGAATAATAGTTGTAATAATTTAATCTTCAACCTCATCAAAAACCTGAGAAGGAAAATAACAATACTAGGGTAGGCAGGAAGTGTGGATGGACAACTTCCAAAAGGTGCAGCAAGGACAGAAACAGCATGCTACCTGGACAGTCACCCAAGGTCTCACAGCAACGTTGGTACAGCCAGTTTTGGCTAAGACCTAGAGTACCTGACAGACCACAACAAAAGGGAGGTAAAAAGGCTGTCTTACCCTGACTTGGCAGGGTTCAGCAGTCTTCTATGTTTGTCTCCTGCAAGCACATAGGACCGCACATCCAAATCAGTGGTCGAGGTGGGAGCAGTTCTTTGCCCAAGAGGCCATAGCTGAAGCAAGGATGGATTCCAGAAGGAGCGACAATAGTGTCCAACATTTTTCAGGAAGGTGCACAGTTCTGTCAGGAGTAACAGTGTCTCATGTCAATGGAGTACTAATATTAAAACATTTAAATGCCATGTTCTGCAGGTCTATGAAGTCTTTAAAGATTAAGCATCTATTTCTGACTAATCTCATAGGTATAGGAAACATAGGAACCTAGCTATAACACTGATTGAAACTTCCCTGAGTAAAGCAGGGACAAATACCTAAGGAATGTAACTATGTACATATATATACATGTAATTCCCTAAAGCAGAGGTAGAGTAGAAATGTTTAGATCAGAGGTAGAACTATAAAGTGCAGCATGATAAAAATATCCTAAATTGTATCAATATACAAAATTGACTTGAACATAAGTAAAAGTATACATACATAGAATGTGGTAAGAGTATTGTGCAAAAATATCATAACTGGAGAGATTTTCACAATATGACAAAATATAGTTTATATACAATTCTGGGAAGGGACTAAACTTAATTTTACATAGGTTACCACATATAAGAATCTATAACCATGTAAGCTGTATGATACTAATATCTCACTATTACTAAAATAATTCACAAGAAGATAGGCTAATCTACCCATATCCCATCTAAACCATATCTTTCCCAACCATACCCTATCCCTGTCTAAAAGAGATACCCGAGTCTAAGCATCACCTTCCATACCCAACCCTAAGAAGATGAATATTATCCCTAAATGCCTAGAGTAGGGAAAGGGGGCATTGTTATCTTAAGATTACTTCCTGCTGAACTGGGATGATGATTGCTCCATGGGATCCTGTAGGAAGAAAATTTTTAGCAACAAAATTTTGACAGGACTGGCTGTGACATGTGTAGCTAGTCAATGTGTGGTCGGAAATGCTTGATTGGAATTCTATCTGAAATTCTGGCCAGAGTGTAATAAGAAGGTGCACCATACAGCTAGCTAGTCAGGAGTTGTCTCAAGCAAAACAGTCTCAAACCGGTTTTAGGGTGTAGTCCAGATGCATCAAGTTGAGTCAAGTGGAAAAGACTAAGTGGGGCCCCATCTTCTTTCTGGAGAGTTCAAGGATTGCTGTTAGGAATTGTTATTATTTCTCATGGAAAACTTAAACATCTAATCAAAGTAAAACTTTCAAGTTTAAGGTATGCATATAGGGAAAGGCAACAATAAGCATCAAAATGTATTTGAGAAAATTAGGATTCCAGAGAGAAATTTGCGTATAAGTGAACGAGTCCCCAGATTTTGTTTTCTTCTGCCTTACACCAATTGGCTTCTTGATATAAGGCAGAAACTGTGAATTTAATCTTAACAACATGCTTGAATTTAGAGAAGGAAAACCAAATCCAACTCCAAAGCCAGCATTGGTGTACATGAATTGGGACTAAAGGAATACTAGATAGTAAACTTCTGATGTCAAGATAAGAGAGAAATAGATTTCTGTATAGAAATAGTTTACTAGAATTAAATATTTTTACCATAAATCAGATTCCTCTTCATTAAGTGATTCTTTCTGGAGAGCTATCTTCTCTTCTGTAGGTACCTACATGTTTAGTGTCTCTTGGCTGTTTGAAGATGGGTGTTTTCTGTTTTCCTGTAAGAACAACAGAACACTTCCCCTAACTTTGAGAGGTCTCCGCACATCTCATGGGACCCAATTTGTTGGATGACTTGTCATTTCTTTTCATTAAGATGTTTCTCTTGTTCAACTCGGATTGTGATCAACTTAGATGGTATCCATAGCTTTTCTTCCTCTGTAGTTACAAATGTGAAACCCCTACCCCAACGTAACACATATCCTGGTTTCTATACTGAGGTCAATACATCCTTGAAGTGTACTGGCTGATTTAGTTCAGAAGTTTTTTCTATTGTTCAGTGTCTTTCTGCTGATGTTTGTCCTTTTTCATTAGCATTAAGAAAGTTTAATGTTAATAAAGCATTATGTAATCTGTGTTTGGGTGTTTTGGTTCCTTCTGTGTTTATGGATCATTTCCTTTAAAGTACGATTGGATCTTTCAACCACTGCTTGTCCTGTAGGATTGTGTGGTATACCAGTTATGCACTTTATGTTATAATACTCAAAAAACTGTTTCAATTTGCTGGAAACATATGCTGGAGCATTGTCAATTTTTATTTGTGCAGGTATGTTCATAATGGCCATTACCTCTAATAGGTGTATGATAACAGAATCAGCCTTTTCAGAGCTCAGAGCAGTAGCCCAATGAAACCCTGAAAATGTATCTATAGTATGGTGCACGTATTTTAATTTTCCAAATTCTGCAAAGTGAAACACATCCATTTGCCTTTTTTTCATTTCTATTTATACCTTTAGGGTTACTGCCTGTCACATCTGGTCCTGTCTCCACCCCCAATGGGCGTGGTCTATGCCATAGGTGCAGACAGGGTGAATATCTCACTACAAAACATTTTCAGAAAGAATATACTTTGATGTATATATTTTATCTTTAACTTGTTTTGATGTATACAGCTAAGGAAATTAAGGCAGAAAGGTTTTATGGGGGACTTTAGGTGAGTCTAGCCTGTCTCTGATGAGTTCAGAGAGCTCCTGACATATCAAGTCTTGTCCTAACTGCAGTCTCCCTTTTGCTGGTGTTTGACAGGGGCTGGTGGCAAGCACTACTTTCTTCCTTCCCAGTCCCCCCTTCTACACTCAAGCAAATAATAAGCTTACCTTAGCCAGAAGCCTGCACCACAGACTCACTGATGGTAAGAATGAATAGAAACATGAATTTGTACATTTCTGGGTCTCTGGAATCTAGCATATCCTTTACCCAAGCCTAGACCTTGGCATATCTCACTTGAGCCAGAACTCACACTAATATATTTCTTCCTTGCTCTGTCTAGGGTATAGGAAGAAGGGTGAACTGCTAATCCTGACTTCAAAACATTTCCCCCTTTTTGTCTAAATAAAAATAGAATGTTTTAACTCTAACACAGTATAACTATAAACAGGAAGAGCAATCATCAGGTAAGAATTACATGCATAATATCCAGTATATGAATTGGCAACTTCAGAGAAAGTACTCCATTGTCTATTCTATGTTGATGAGTTCAAAATTTTGTACTTAATTCACTTTCTATCCTAGTTTATAATACAAACTCAGAACTATCTTTTTAGATCTCAAAACATTTTCTTAGATAAACAATTTAAGCTCTCATGACTCTCAACTTTATACACTTCACAACTCTTTTGTGAGTTTCTTTACTGAATTTTGTAATAAGGAAAACTGTAAAAATAACTATCTAGTTTCTAACCCCATCAGAGACCTGAGAAGGATATAATATTACCTGAGTAAAAAGAATATGCAAAGCAAACAACTTCCAAAACTATAGAAATGGCAGAGTTATCTGGCTGCCTGGAAAGTCACCTAAGCTTCCTCTGTAATTCTGAGCATCAGTCTTTGATCTACAGGCTTAGAATGTCTCAGACTTTCCTGTGAAGCAGGAATTTTGAAGGACTGTCTACCTTGTTTTTGGCAAAGTTCAGTCTCCTTTTGTGTCCTGCTTGTCCAATTTGGACAACACACTGTCAGTTTCTTTCCTAGTGGCTAACTTTGCCACAATGAAAGCAAACTCAATATGGAGGTTCTTTGATACCCATCATCCTTTTTTGAATTTTATTTGTCCTGCCAGGAGTAGACATGTCTCACTGTCATAAAAACCCTGAAGTTATTAAAATGTCTTAAATGCCATATGTTGTAGGTATCTAAGGTGTTTAAAACATAACATAGCCACAAATTTGTTAGATGAGTAACTACTAACCTGTATTTCTTAATTATCCTGAATAGTTTATAATAATAACTTCCAAGAACTAAAAATTTCTATTACATTAAATGAGCTTCATAGGTACATTAAACAAGAGTAGAAACATATGCCAGGTATTGGTGGTGCATACCTTTGATCCCAGCACTCAGGAGGCAGAGGCAAGTGGATCTCTGTGAGTTCAAGTGGAGCCTGATATACAGAGCTAGTTCCAGAACAGGCTCCAAAGCAATACAGAGAAACCCTGTCTCGAAAGACAAACAAATAAACAAACAAAAAAGAGTAGAAACATATATACAGTATAACAAAAATAACCTTAAATTTGTATCAATATCCAAAAATGCATATGAATGTATACTGTAAAGATTAATGGTTGTTTTTTAGTTTAGAAGGAGATTCAGTAATAACAAGATCCCAGAATCTAATCTCCTTTGCTTAGGTTCTCCATGATCATGACTAACAACAGCTTGTAACTAACCCCACTAAACAATGATGAACATCCATAATCCACAAAACAACCAAAAACCATTCACCCCACTTTTTGGGAATGTGGGTATCATGTTTTTAAAATTTCTTCCTATTGTCTGAGGGTTACAGCATCTTTAGGGAACCCTGAGAAAGTCCTGGGAGAGCTAGTTTAGATTAAATGGCCACACTGTTTGATCAACTATCACTTCTTCTAATCTCTGCTTCAAATCTAATCTTTATCAGTCTTGATGGTATCCATAGCTCTCCTACTTTTGTGGAAAAAAAAACCAAAAAAACAAAAGACAAAAATCCTCTTCCCCAATGTAACACATATCCTTGTTATCATCCCGGAGGTCAACACATCCTTAAAGTATACAGGCTGATTTAATTCAACAGTTTTTTTTTCTTTCTGCTACCAATGTCTCTCTGAAGCTGTCCTTCTTCCTATTAGCATTTAAAATAAAATAAAAATAAATTAAAATAAAATAAAATTTAAAGTTAGCAAAGCACTATATATAATCCACGTAATCTGTGTTATAGTAGTTCCCATCCTTACAGGGCTTATGTTTTAAAATATTACTTTATTCCTTCATTAAATACTTTATTTTTAAGCTATTTATATTTTTTTATGAATATCCATTATCCTGTAGCAATGGGCTCCACAAGTGTAGTTACCACACCTCACTCTTGCAGCTGAGAAGACTAAGGGCAGTACCCTGCTGGTGAGTAGTCTAACCTGTCTCTAAGGAATCACACTTAACCAATCACTAAACTACTCAGGAAGGTGACCCGTTTCTTTAGAAAATCCCAGGATGGGAGGAAAGGAGAGCTGAGCATAAAACTTCACATCACTGTTGCCAGTTGTGAAGCCAAGTGAGAATGAGTTCTCTCCCCCACAGACCTAGGTTTGCTCATTTGTCATACAAATTGATTGGATTGTAGCAGGTATTGTTTGGGTACAGGTACTCTAGCTCTCTCCTCTTTTCAAGTTTGAGGAGTCCTAAATGTGTAGAAGTTGGAGGACTCCTTTATTTGTTTTTTTTTGTTTGTTTGTTTGTTTGTTTGTTTGTTTTTTTTGAGACAGGGTTTCTCTGTGTAACAGCTCTTGCTATCCTGAAACTCATAGAGATCTGCCTCTGCTTCCCAAGTGCTGGTATGAAAGATGTGCACCACAACCAGGACTCCTTTTAAGAAAGAAATTCAGTGCCACAAATATGTACTCTATGAGTACTGGGAAGGGTGTCTCTGTGGTTGAAACCTTTGCATAATATGGCATAAATCTCCTAAAAATGATGACAACAAGAAGTAAGTGTATTCATAGCATGAAAAAGGTCAGGTTTTCCAATCCAGTGGCTATCTCTGGGGCATTTTGGGGGCCCTCTGGATGTCTCTTCTCTCACGGAGTTTGGTTGATTCTTTCCCTGTAGGAATACAGGGTCTGTGTCTCAGTTATCTACTCTGATCTCTCCACTGTGCATCTGTGCTCTCTCCACTTGTTAGACTAAGTGGGTGAATTCAGAAGCTCCATGTGTCATGCATCTGAATGTTTGCCTAAACTCTGTGGTTCAGAAAGCACCCCTTTGCTGGAGACAGGGGATGCTGACAAGATCAGCCTCAGGAGTCAGGCCCAGTGTCCCCCATCCTCTCACTCTTCCACTTAAGTTCATAGCAGCACAGGCCTGTCTTCCATACCTCCTCATACAGGGCAGCCTGGACTTGGCAGTGAGTTCTTAAGCATTTTTCTGATATTCCCACATGCCTAGTGTCTAGAAGTTTGGGATTTGCAGGCTATTGCCACCTTTCTTGTAAGATCCCCATGGAAAGTTTTTTTGCTGGTGAAAGTGCCAGTCTGACTTGATCACTGCTAGTCTACGCCCAATATGTCTGGAGTAAAGGCAGATGGTCACTCCTCTATGTTTTTGCCTATTATACCATGCACACCTAAATTAGCATTAACTGGAGCTATGAAGAAGTCTACTTTGTGGTTCACCATTCATTAAGCACATACGGTAGGCTCATCCCAAAGATGTACTCTTGTATAAGACTTTTGACTTGACATTATGGGATAGGCATATTACTGTCCCCATGTATAAAGGAGGGAGCAGAGTCTCAAAATAGCTGTGGATTTCAACCCGGCCATGCATCTGTACACAGCTGGCTAGGGAACCTATCTCTGATGCTGTTGTTCCAAAGCCTAACTCAGTTCTGTCTCCAAGCAGAGCAGAGGGGCAAGGCTCTCATGATCTTCACTGTGCATTTGTGGGATAGCTGCTTTTAGATCTAGCCCCAAAACCTCAAAAAACAGGCACAAGCATGTCTTATCTCCCAGGATAAGGGAGCTAATTGGAGGAAATAATTATCTGAATGGCACACTATAAAATGTTAATGTGTATATTATCTATATACATAACATACCCATCATTATTTTGGATCTTTGCTGTCTACTGGGATCTTTGCTGTCTACTGGTTACTCAGCTATAAACTAAACTTTCAACAAATGAATATAATAGGGATGTGTATTGGGTCAAGATTGGGAACATCAGCAGACACTGTAAAACAAAGCAAATGGAAACAAATCCAGTGAGTTCACCATTCTCTTACTTTAGTTTTAACATCTTTGATAATAATCCATCCAGGGAAATACACATTCACACATATATAGACTCATCACATCACACACACCAGGCACGATGAATGATTCTCAGATCTAAGAGTGAGCAGGGTACTGGGTAGGGCTTTCAATGAGACTCAAGACTTCCTTTCGAATTGTCACTGGCATCACACTAGCAGATTCATTTTTGAATTGATCAGTCTCGGGTGAATCTTGGAGCTAAAAAACGGAGAGCAGTATCTCTTCTTCCCTTCTCACCTTTCTAGTGTAACTTTCAGGTACAAATATAGATGGAAGTGCTGCTGTTGCTAACATGACACACTTTCACAGAGGCTAAGATTAGACTGCTTCAGGAGAGGAACTCGCAAGGCTGTGGTCCAGCCTGGGAGGCCCCGCTCTGCTTTTCCATACACTAAAATCAAATCGACTAAGACAGCTAAGTTTGCTAATCACCTACTATGTGCTACAGATGAGTCAGGAGGGCATCATGGAGACATTCCTGATTAATATATTTTTGACATTTTGAAGAAGGATGGCATATATAGAAAAAAAATTATCAATCTGGCAGCTAGTGCCCCAGAATCTGAACTGAGTTATAACTCCTCTGGGCAGCAACAGACGACTTTACTAGAACTGTAGGATTAGACTCAGAGCAATGAAACCCAACACTACAAAGCTTTATCTGGGAGCAAGGGTCCAACTTTAGTGCAACTTGCTTTTCTTCTGCATTCTAATCTTCTCTTAACTTTAGCTTTCTCCAATTCCCAGGTCCCATGTCCTGGGCTTGCCATCTAGAGCTATGAAGTGACACTCTTCTGCTCAGAAGCCAAGATGAGCTGCCATTTCTGAGTCTGAATTCCAACCTTAGGGCTTATTATCTAGGTTGATTTACACATCCAGCCCTGAACTGACATGGCAAGATCATACTGTACAAGCCAAGATCACCACTAGGAGAACATGCTCTGTGACCATGCATGCCAGGCAAAGTCAGATGTGTCCAAAAAGAATGGTTCAGAAGTCAGTTTGTCCTCCCCACAGTAACAATATGATTCTATTATCAGTAATGTTTAAGGGCTATATAATAAATTTAGGCAGTAGACTGTTAAATAATAAGATAATGCCATTAAGATTCTTAGGAGTAGGCAGGTTAATTCAGACATTTAAGTATTCTGAGTAGCCTTGTAAAGCAATCATAATACTTTCTTCATGGTACAAGAGAGCTGCTATAGATTTAAACAAGATGGCTGCTGTTGAGTTAGATAAGACTTCCTCACATTCCTGTTAGCACAGGCAAAGAGGTATATCAAGAGCAGATCTTGATTATCCCTTAGGTGCATCATGCACATGAGTTCTTTTGTCCAGAAGCCCTTCCAATAAACCTACCCTGGGATCATTTTGATCCTAGGTCACAAAGATACGACTAGCTTCAAAGGATTCTGGAATGAGAAGTTTGTGCTTAGGGTCAGGCTTAAGAAACAAGGTGGCTGAGAATTGGTGACTGAAAAGTCAATCAAGTATCAGAAGCAATGATTAGCAAGCTTTCAAAGAATAGCCACCTAGATGCCAGTAAGATTTTCTGTAGGGAGGAAATGCTTGTTATCTTCACTATGTCACATTACATGGCCTTTGGCCGCTTGTGTCTTTATGACTGAAAAACTGAATTTCATAGTTTTATTTAAATTTAATTAATTTACATGTAAATATGCATATGAGAATTTGAGCACCATTGGGCAATGTGAAGCTATGTAATATCTTCTTGGCAATGTCTTCCTGGAGGTGAGAGATAGAACAGAGAATAGAGTCTGTGAGAACACAGCCGTCATGGGAACAGGGAACTTGAAATGGATCCACAGAAGACTTGCTCTGGTCTTGCTCTAAGATGGAGAACCAGAAGCCTATGATAGTGTCACAATGTTTAATTGCATCACTTGGGAAGTTGAGGCAAGTAGATCATAACTTCAAGACTAGCATGTACTGCATAGCAAGAGAGACCACATCTGAAACATCAAGTTAAAATACAATTTAAAGACAGGAAGGGAAAGAAAATAAAAGGGGGGGAGTAGGCATTCTTATTTAGGGGGAGCTATTTATCTCAGGATTGCAGCAGTAGGGGTTTTTGTGGAAGAATGAGTAAAAGCTGAAAAGTAGATGCTAGTTAGGAAGCAGGAATCTTTTAAGGTCAGCTTAGGCAACTGGAAACTTGAAGAGTTAAAAAAGGAGTAAACTATGAAAGGGTACTCAGAAAAGGGATTAATCCATAATGGAGGGTAATGTAGGGAGAAGGCCAGGGCCATGGCTTTGATAGGATTGTTCATGCTGCGGCACTCATGAAACAAAAAGGCATGTGGCTCCTGGGCAGAGGAACAAGGCTCCTGATCAGTAGGCATGGCCCAGAGACTTCTGATGCCCTGAGTATTTCCCTCCAGATCTTCAAATGAAGGTCTCCAGCCTGTCAAACCCTCAGTCCTGAATACTAGCTCACAGCCCAGACCTCCTATCAGCAGACTGTCCTGCATGAACTACATAGGAGTATATATGAAAAGGGAAGACACAGGGTGAAATATCTTAGGTAAGGAATTAGAAAACAATTTGAGACAGCTGAGATAAAATTTTATTTCTAATTTTGAGACTGGTGATGCCCGAAATAAAAATAGGCACATTAGGAGCTAGAGAGATGGCTCAGCAGTTTAAGAGTGCTGGCTCTTCCAGAGCAGCTGGGTTCAATTCTCAGTACCCACGTGGTAATTCACAACCGTCTGTAATACCAGTTCCAGGGGATCAGGCATCCTTACCCACATGAAGACAAAAAACCAATGCACAGGAAATAAAAATAACAAATTATTAAAAATATAGCAACATGAAGTGGTTATGAGGTGACATGAGGACTTCAGTCAAAGACTTGGAGTTAAGTGCTAATAGGTGATCTGTTTCATCAATCCATGGTTCTGGCACTCATTCTGTTACATGGTTCTCCCCACACATATTTAGCATGCTTAATCATGTGATTTGCCTAGTCAATGAGACATTAATACTATGCAGGTAGAGGTTTGACCTTTAGGAGTCAGGCAGAGTGCTGGGAGGAAGGCTCAGCTTGACTGATTGTTGTTGGCTATGAGCAAAGAAGCAGGAGTGGGGACAGAAGGGGGGGCTCCTTATGTTACTGGCTAAGCTTGATCAATTCAAGAATTGACGAAGAGTAAGAATGCATCTTTCTTTAAGCTAATATGCTTTGGACATTTTGCTAGCATTGGCAGGTAATAGAAACAAAATCCACAGTGATCCCCAGTGACAGGCACCTCACAGTCAGAGATCTGGGCTTTACACTTAACTGCAGCATCAGCATATGCCATGGGTTGATATGACTTGAGTGTGTTCCACAAAGTTTTATGTCTTGGAAGCCTGATCCCTAGACTGGTGTTGTCATGGTGCACAGTGGAAACCTTAATTAGTAGGGCCTAGAGGAAGGTATATTAGGTGTCCTTTGATTATTGGGTGAATGTTGGGGCTAAAGAGAGATGGCTTAGTGGTCAAGAAGAGGAAGGACAAAGACCCTTTTCTCCCAACACATGAACAGGAAAGTGGAGAGTTTAAGTGTAGGATTGCCATGAACAGAAATAATTTAAAGATTACTCTTAACTGAATTCAGGGTAATGTGACAAGGCTGAATTCAGGGTAATGTGACAAGGCTGAAGCCAGGGTGATCAGGGGGCCTTTCATCATCATCACTCATCTTTTGAACAGTACAGACTGTGAAGCAATTGTCAGTTGCAAATTGGCCAAGCTGCCAATTGTCCCAGCCTTCTTGAAGCCTGTCCTTTGGGTCAGAAAGAGAACAAAGCTGCAGAGTTGTGAGGGTCCCTCTCTTGAATACTCTGAGTGAAGGAGCTCAGACCAAATAAACAGGTCATCTTAAGGTCTGGGGCTGAAGTTCTGACTTGAAGTCTGAGCTCTAAGAGTTTTTAGTCACTAATCTCCATATGAGAGCCTAAAATTTCAAATTACATATATATATTTAGATGGATGTGGGTGCACATGTGTGTGAGTGTATTAGTCAGGGTTCTCTAAAGGGTGTGTGTGTGTGTGTGTGTGTGTGTGTGTGTGTGTGTGTGTGAGAGAGAGAGAGAGGGGGGGGGGAAAGAAAAAAGTATAAAGAGGAGGAGAAAGGAGATTGATTAGCCTGGCTTACTGGCTATCGTTTGAGTAGCAGTGAGCAGCATCACATGGTGGAAAGGCCAAGAATTCAACAATTGTCTAGCCCAGGAGAAAGGATGTCTCTGCAGTCCTAAACTGAGGCTGGAGTCCTGGGGGACTCTTGGAGAGTTGTTGATTGTCAGTCTGTGTTGGAATTCTACAGAAGTAAGTTCTAATGCAGGAAAAGGAAATCCTTAGGAACAGGATAGATTGACTTGACAGTAAGAGTGAGGGCCCCCTGACATCAACCTTAGGAAATACATGGATATATTGAAAGGACTTGGAGCTATGGAAAGGATAGAAATTTCCACCTCCATTCATCTGGGAAAGAACCTAGTGCTGGATTAATATAAAAGGTCTTGATTTGGGATGGTGTGATATACCTGTAATCCCAGCACTAGACTACATGACAAGTACAAGACAAGCCTAGGCTACTTTATGTGATCCTGGAGAAAGAGAGGAAGAAGTACAGAGGGGAAAGACAAAACATTGGAGAAGGAAAGAGACCTTCTGCTTCTGTTGGTCTCTTGTTCTTATAGATACAGAGAAGATGTACTCCAGGGGTACTAAAGTGGGGGAGTTAGCAATTCCCTAAAACACACTACTAAGTCAGGATTGATAAAATATCAACTGATGCATCTTGCAATGAGCCAGATCTATGGCCTCTGAGAGCATCAACTTTATCATCTTTTTCTCGATTTCTCTGCTTATAATGCATTCCGTTAGCCCAAGGTCTTGAGAGTCTTGTTAAACATTATGGCCTTGTCTGCTTTCATTTTGAGTTAACTGGGTCATCTGACTGTACTTAAAGTGAGTGATTTGAAGAGAAGCAGTAATAAACTAATATCTGTCCTTGATGGTTCTTGGGTCACATGTCAGATAGACCACATAATTGTATTACATATTCTTCCTCCAAGATCTCACAAAGCAACAACACAGGAATATGATTAATCAGAAAAGCAGATGTGGTATTCACCACACTAGTATCTTAGGACTTACTGTGCCACTGGATAACCATAGCCAGCATACCAGAAATTAAAAGGGAAATATCTCAAAATGTAAGCCAAATTAGCCAAGAGATAGCCAATAGAAGAAGTAGCGATAGTTCAATCCTGGGGGGAGCAAAACCTAATTTGTGCAAAACAAAGAGAAGAAGAGGAAATAAACACACACACACACACACACACACACACACACACACACACACACACACTTCTCCAAATTAAAGGACACAACTGCTCACAATGAAGGAAGCTTAAGTACGGAAGTTAAAATAAGACCCAAGTCAGAGTTAATGTAGTTGGGTGCCTCCATGACTTCTTCTAGGACCAAGATACATCATTTCTTTTTTAACAGAGCCAAATTGATAGTTGATGACCCAAAGATGACACTACACCTTTGTAGGTGACACTCTGCTCTTTTGTAGAGATCAAGAATCAACTGCTGTCCAATCTGGAACCAGGGCATGAAGGTCCTGCCTATATCCCATGAGTGCTGTTCCCTTCTGAGAGTTACCATGCAATGGACTAATGTTTTTGTTGCAACCATAATTCAACTTAGTCCTCACCCCCCCCTTTAAAAAAAACCTGTTACAAGTGTTTATGTTAAGAGGTGTAGCCTGGAGTGGGTGTTGCATGGTTAAGAGCATGGCTGGAGGCAGAACTTAAAAAAGACCGTGGAAAAGGCCAAAGCTATGATACTGTAGCTGGGCTACAAATTTTCTGTGGGTGACATCCATGGACACTCTTGAAGAGTCACACTGAAAGCCATTAGGTGCCACTGATGCTGGGTACAGTGCCACAATTCTGGAGACCCTCACAGCTGAGGTGCTAGAGTTGGCAGGTAATGTTTCCAAGGATCTCAAAGTAAGGCAAACCACTCCACATCACTTGCAGCTTGCAATCCTTGGTGATGAAAAGTTGGATTCACTTATCATGCCTGCTGTAACCTGGACACTACGATCCTGGACATCCACAAATCTGATTGGAAAGAAGAGACAGAGGAAAACTGTTTAGGAAGTGATTCAACCAACCTACTCTCCCTCACTATCTATAACTGGGACACCAGTCGGATGTGTGGAATTTCTTTTGAGACAGGGTTTCTCTGTGTAGCCCTGGCTGTCTTGGAACTAGCTCTGTAGACCAGGCTGGCCTCGAACTCACAGGGATCCACCTACCTCTGCCTCCCAAGTGCTGGGATTAAAAGTGTGCACCACCACCACTTGTTATGTGTGAGATTTTTAAGAACAGTTCAATGGAAAAGCACAGACAATTTCTGTAGACCAGATATAAGAAACATGAGTATGTTTTTAGACTCATGGCATTTGATAACTCCCTTTCCCTGTGGTGATAGTCATGTGTTGATTGAACCCTTGCATTTTATACAGAAATAGAACTAATGAAACATTTTGTTTTTTACAAAATTAAAATTAAAAAAGTTGCCCCCTTGAAAGGAAACACAGGAAGAGAGGAAAAGAAGAGGAAGGTGGGGGCAGAACAAGAAGGAGGGAAGGAGGAGAACATGAAGTTGGGAGATGGGGAGAAGTTGGAGAATTGGGGAAGGGGGTGGATACTATCTAAATACATTGTGCTCATGGATGAGATTACCAAGGAAGAATAATAATAATAAATAATAATAATAAAATAAGCAAGAGCTGTTTCCTCTAAACTTCTTGTACTCCTGTCCAGTTGTCTGTGTCTGCCTCAGAATCAAAGTTTAAACCATATTGAGGTGCAGTGTGGGAAATTCCAAGCATCAGGCAACAAGAAAAGGGCCCTAAAAGCTTTAATAAAGGAAAAACCCAAAGAACAGGAAAGAAAATAACAGATTTCTAAACAGTAACTTTAGAATCTAGAAAAACAAATTGTTAAATAATGAGGAGAAAGTATTTTCTTCTTAGGTTTAGATTTAAACCTAGATGATAGAGTTCTCCATAGAAATATCCAGCTCCCATATGTGATCTGAGTCTGGAATGTCCCAAGACCCTGCTGTTATTTCTGGGACACAGCAGAGGATTTAGAAGTAGCACTTGATGGGGAATGCTTAGGTCACTGGGACCATGTATGTGAATCTTTAGGGGGTAGCATCTAAAGTAGCAGCTTTTGCTATTGGGACCAAGTATATGAAATCATAACAACCCCCTGCAATATTTCTTCCCTTTTCCACTTGTTTCTTGGACCTGAAATGAGTGGCTTTGCTCCAGCGCATGGTGCCTTGCCACAGGCCCAGGAGTAATGGGACCAAGGAATCATGGACCAAATTCTCCAAAGCAGTGAGCTGACCTATAGCCTTTCTCTTTATAAATTTATTATCTCAGGGTTTTATTACAGTGGTAGGAAGCTGACACACTACTGCAATAAATGGGAAGATGGACCAAAAACATTTTCTCATAGGCTAGTACTCAGTGAGTCCGTGCCTTCTCTAGTCTATCTTTAGAAGCAACTGGAAGAAAGTGAAGCAAGGAATAATGGTGGTAGCCAAAGAGTGTGTGTCCTGAATAAGAGTGATCAGGCTGAAAGAGCTAAGAGAGCAGGAGACATGGGATGTTGGAAGACAGAGCATTATCTCAAAAACTGGTAGAGCAGCAAGCCCAAGACTGCTAAGGGAACAGTTAGCCTTGATGGCTACAAGAACAAAGAAAGGCATTATTACTTATAATGTAATAAATAGTAATAAATAAGTGTCTGTTAACTTCAGCAGGAATATGGATTTGTAAACAAATGCGGCATGATCCTATTGAGCAGAGTCATGTTTTCATCCCTTTAGTAATGTCAACATTAGTTCAGTGAAATCAAGCCTGTGCTGGAATGTTGAGGAAAAGGAAAATGGTGGGAACAGGGTGAGATGAACCTTTATACAGTAGGCAGTGAAGTCAGGGGATATCACCGAAACAGCTGAGCCAAGAATCACCAATCTGTGTAAAATCTGATGCCTCGAGGAGGTAGGCCAATGGAGAGTTAAAGGCAAGTTACTTCTGAGGGGTAGATGAAGAATGGGTTAGTCTTGATAACCCCTCATGAACTTCCTGGTTAGATTCATAAAGTCATACACCTTCATCTCCTTAACAAGTCATTCAAATTTTTATCTAATACAAATTTAGACATGTTAAACAATGTCTGATTTGTAGTGAGGGCAGCAAGTAGATTGAGGGAAGACACTGGGCTGGGTGACAAGTCAGGAGAGCAAGCAGCATTCCTCCACAGAACACATAGCTTGCCTTAGGATGAAGAAGTCTCAGAAATCAGTGGATTTTCTAAAACCATTGTGATCCTTTCTCTTTAGATTTGTTTTGTTTTGTTGAGATAAGATCTTAGGTAGCCCAGGCTGGTGTTATACTCACTTTGAGACTGAAGAAGATCTTGCATTTTTTTTAACCCTTTCATCTTCCCAGTGTTAGGATTGCAGGTATGCTCCACTATGGCTGTTTGTGTGTTTTTGTTTCTTTTCTTGTTTGTTCATGCAGTGCTGAGGATGGAACACGAGGCCTTGTATGCGCTAGGCAAGAATTCTAGCCACTGAGCTGCATCCCCAGCTTCATTAGCAACACTTTTACACTTGGTTACTGCTGACAGGTTTGAAGAATGATGGCAAATCATCTACTCCACCCTTAATGGTCTGAGCTATGGAAGATACTGCTAACTCAGCACAGTCATGCTTTCTACAATTCATAAATGTCCATCAAGGACACAAAGGCAAGGGATGACAGCACATTAAAATTCTCCAAGAAAGTCTCTGAGGGTCAGATAACTAAACAGTGGCCTCTTCCAGGGCCAAAAGACCTGATGACTTTGGCCTCCCTTTCTGCAACTTGCCTTACTTAGCTTGAAGGCTCATGTTTCCCATGTTGTTTGAGTCCTTTGAGAAGTGAATGCCAAGTTAGGAGTAAATGAGCATGTGTTTATTAGGAGAAATACTGTGAGGAGAAATGCAGTGGTTTAAAGAGTCATCAGTACTCACTACAAGCTCATCACCAGTGGGCAGGGAGAAGGTCTGAGTGCAGTCTCAATAAAAGATGGACAAGGCCACTTTGGAGTGCTGTGATCGCCAGGAGTGAGCCTGCCTCAGTCTTAACCATGCTCATTGGGGATCGTGGCTTTGGCCCCAGCACTGTGGCACAATGCAGAGCCCTGCAACTGGGGATCTTTGTCGATTGCGCTTCCTGAAGTTGGGGATCCATGCCCCCATTTTCCAGGACAACCACATTCCATCGAGGGAAATAGAGATGAAGAAGGTTTCAGACTTGCCCATGGTGGGGCAGGTATTATAGTGTTACAGACCACCCAGAAAATGTCGAGTTCAGGGCCTCAGGAAGCAGCAGGAAGGCTGGTGTAGTTGGTTGTCTGCTCCTAACAGGCTCATGTGGCCGATGGGCAGATATGGATAAGGAGGGGAAGGGTGGAGATGCTATTAACCTGAACTGAGCAGTGAGATTAATGGAAGGAATCAGAATCAAGTCTTCAGGGCACAAAACTCACTGTAGGGAGAGGATGCCTCTTCAAATCCCAGCTCTAGAGAGGTGGAGATAGGAGGATTCTTGGGGCTGGATGGCCAACCATTCTAGCATATATGGTGAACTGCAGGCCAGTGAGAGACTCTGCTGTAAAACACAACGAGGAGGCCAGAGAAATGGCCCCATAGTTAAAAGCACAAGCTGCTTTTGCAGAGGACTCCTAGTTCAATTCCTAGTACTTACAGGTTGACTCAAATCCATCTTCAACTCCAGTCCCAGAAGAGCTGATGACCTCTGCTGGCTTTTATATGCACTAGGAATGCACACGGTATACAAACATGCATGCAGGGTACATGATACACAAACATTCATGCAGGCAAAATGCACTTTTACATAAACAAACAATTTAAAGATTTTAATTAAAAAAAAATCTCTCACAACAAGGTGGGCAGCTCCTATAGAACAATGCTTGGCATTGTCCTCTGGGCTCTTATGTGTGTTCACATTCATATAATTGTACACATATGAACATGCACATGAACATACACAAAACTTTAGTGCTAATGAGAAGGATGTGGCATACTTGAAGTGCTGGAGTGATGATGCAACACATTTTTTCTTCAGTGGCTTGGATGAACCTGCTTTAATCAGCGATGTAATTACATTAAGAGCTCCAATTAGTTGCTAAACTGACAAAACCCAATTAACCCACTAAGTATTTGGTCTTATGCAGTGAACACAAAGAAAACTATATATGAACATAATATAGTTCTTGACCTTTAGGTGCTTATGGAAGAGTTTTACTTAGCCTTACCAAATTCAGCCAATGAATGTGACATAACCCCTTTCCTCACCAGATGAGCCATCGTATTCCCTTAAGGCATTTGTACAAAATGGTTATTAAAAGTCAGTCACTTCACCTAGTATCCTTTTAGAAGAAACAGACATGCTTTCTATGTGGGATAGTACAGTTGTAGGTTCTAGTTATTATTTTCCCACAAACCAGGGTGTAAATTCATTTGTGATAACATGTTTAGAGTCCCCTCCCCCACTGCACATTTACTTAGGTCAATAAAAGTCATTTTTTAATGTTACTTCTTAAGTGAGCATTGACTCACCCCACACAGGGCACCGATGACAAGCCAAAGGAAGTGTAGCCAAGTCCAGCATGGTGAACTAATGAGCTTATTGTTTTTTTTTGTTTGTTTGTTTGTTCGTTTGTTTTGTGTGGGTGTATGTCTTATTGTTGTTGTTTTGAAACAGGGTTTCTCTGTGGCTTTGGAGGCTGTCCTGGAACTAGCTCTTGTAGACCAGGCTGGTTTTGATCTTACAGAGATCCACCTGCCTCTGCCTTCTGAGTGCTGGGATTAAAGGTGTGTCACTAACACCCTGTCTTATTGGGCTTCCTTATAGGAGTCTGGGTGACACTAAAACAGTTGCATCACTGAGAGTCCCATTTTAGCATGGTGACCACATAATAGAAACTGCATTACCTGAGTCCATCTTTAGTTAAACTATTGCCTACATGTTCTAGTATCTCAAGAGTGTGGTTGCAGGAAGAAGTGGGTGGAATAACTCTATTCCATCTAGAGAGCATTATTAACCTCATCCCCATCACCATAGACATACTTAGTATTGTGCTGTTCTGTTAATTGCCATGGCACCTAGGCTAAGTTATGTTCTAGATCACCAAGGCAGTCCCTGGTCTATGGTAACTATGGCTGTGTAATAGCTAAGAAAAACATCATTGATTCCAACTAGGGTAAACATTGGCCATAAGGATACATCTGTTAAAGTATATATTCATATTAAAGATAATTCGTATTAAAGATTAGTCCCATCAAAAGGGTTGCCAAAACACAGG
Source organism: Phodopus roborovskii (assembly GCF_943737965.1). Lineage (NCBI taxonomy): Eukaryota > Metazoa > Chordata > Mammalia > Rodentia > Cricetidae > Phodopus > Phodopus roborovskii. The sequence goes on from NW_026126576.1 coordinate 1,812,844, forward strand.
AGAGTGAATGGCAACTCCCCCTGAAATATTTATAAAACACTGAAGACTTTCTGTCCTCCCACTCAATACATCATAAGCTGTATACTTCCCTATTTCATATCTGAATATCTGGGTTATCAGTAGCACAAAAATGATTTCAAGTCAATTTCTAAAGCCATGCCATAATATGAATTTGTTACTCATCAAACTGATAAGGAAACTATCCTAGAGAAGTTATCTGAGGTTGCCTCGTGAGTCATGGGGCCATATCAGAACTTGGATACTTGGCTTCATCTGTGTTTTTATGTCTGATCATCATTACATCTGGCCTAGTATCATGTTGCCAGGAGTGGTCGAGACCAAATCCCAGCTCTAGTGATCTATCCGAGAACTTGGCCAGAAGAGTTGTCCTTGTCATCATCTTTCCATATTGAAGTCCAAATGACTCTGCTATTGATTATTAAATACCAACATATGCTATTTTTTTAGAACAAAACTACATTTTAAATTTAAAAACAAGGGAAGGAGTTAATGTCTCTCTGATGGACAGGGTGACACATGGGAAGATGGGACTGAAAGAGCTTGGATTCAATGCTAGTGTGCGTTACATAGTAAGACTCAAAGGGGAAGGAGGAGGAGGAAAAGGAAGAAGAGAAAGAAGAGGAGGATAAAGAGGAGGAAAACCCCAAACAAACAACAACCAAAATCCTGGAGGTCAGCCAGATGGTTCATTGGGTTAAAGTACTTGCCATACAAGCTGAGTTTTATTCCCAGAATCTACATTAGAAAGCCAGATGTGGTGGAACACATCTGTAATCCCAACATTTCTATGATCTAACTGGGAGGTGGGGCAGAAGAATCTCCAGAAGACTCATGAGCCAGCTAGTCTGCAGCAAGCAACAGAGACAAGAGAGGCCCTATCTCAGCAAGGGAGAGGATCACTCTAGAGAAATTGCCCTGTGACCTCCACAGACACACTGTGAAACACATGCTCATCCAGTCACATACCCACCACACCCACACCTGCACACAATAACTGATTTTAAAAAATTAAAAAAGAAAAATCTTTCCCCTAACTGGGCAATCATACCAAAACGCTTAATGTACAGTTCTGTCAGCTTATCTATAGAAATTAATTATGCTTTCACAGGTAGCCAGGAGAGGAACAAAAATGAAAAGAGCTCTGCAAATGACAAACACTGAGTAGTCATTACTCAGATGCTAACTGGTCCCACCTCCATCCACCCACCACTTGAAGGGTTGTGTGTGTATTTGGTCCCTTGGCCACATCCTTCCTATTAGTACTAATGAACATCTTAGGGGCTTGCTGGACCACATCCCATCATATGCACACACAAACCACACTAGAAGTTCAAAGTATTTCCCTCCTCTGAGAGCCGCTTCATAATGTCCCATTTGGAGTATATTTCTAACTCCATTATAACAAAAAGTGGTTGCATTAATAATGTGTTGCCTTGAGGGGATGATTCAGAATTTGTGGAAAAAGTGGTGGTGCACTGGGACCTTTGTTTAAATACTAAAAATAAGAGGGGAGCTGGCAGAAACCCAACTCCCAAACATACCACATCATTCTAATCATGAATTCAATACACGCTTCTTAATTATAATCCCTAATATTGTCTATTGTTAGTCTTAGTTGTCTTGATTTTACCATCTTTATGAGAATATATAGGAATATATAGAATCATTATATGTGTATACACACACACACATATATATATACATATATATACACATATATACATGTATATATGTATATATATATATATGTATAGCATTCAGGCTAGAGAAATGGCTCGGAGGGTAAGAGCACTGGCTGCTTTTCCACAGGACCTGGGTTCAGTCCCCAGCAACCACATGGCAGCTCACACCTGTCTATAACTCCAGTTGCAGGGTTTCTGACACCCTCACACAGAGATACATGCAGGCAAAACATCAATGAACATAAGATAAAAACAAAAGTATACAATAAAAAATTAAAGCATTTATTTGACAAGTGATTTTCAGGAAGAAGCCAACAAATCAAGTAACATTTTACCTTAGGGATTACTGGAAGAAGAAGTATGTCTATTTTTCTCTAAAATATATTTATAATGTCTAGCACACATGTGCTCACATGTACACACACATGCACACACCCTAATATAACTTACCTTAATATAACTTACCTGCCTCCCAAATAGGCCCTCACACCTGAGAGCTTTTGTGTATGTCCTCACACATTTGCATGGTCATGTAAGAACTCAAACACCACATGTTCTGGAGTATATTTTTGTTTGTTTGTTTCAAGATATATTCTTGCTATGTAGTTCAGCTTGACATGAAATTCAGGATGTAGCCCAACCTGGCCTGAAAGCTATGGAGCTCAGGCTAGCCTGGAGCTCACAGTCCTCTTACCTCAGTCTTCAGAGTGATAGTTTTACAGGTTGGTCCTGCCAAGCCTACAATAAAATAGCCTCCAAAGTAGAGAATCCACTTGAGAGATATAGGGTAAGAAAGAGAGATTTCTATAAGCGATACTTATGATGATTCAAGTGGGGTAATGTATCCCCTCATTCCCATCTGTTCATTATTCTATCACATAAATGATGCTTGTTTGTATTGATGAATAAATAGCATGTTCATTCCTCAGAAGAGATCCCTGGGTAGAGGCATTAGTTCTTCTAACAAGGTGGTTAAGCTGAGGTCTCTCTCTCCCCTCTCTGTCTCTGTCTCTCTTTCTCTCTTTCCCCATTTCTGTCTATCTCTCCTCCTCTCTGCCTGCCTGCCTGTCTGTCTGTCTCTCTTTTCCCTCTGTCTGTGTGTCTACCTGTCTCTCCCCCCTCTTTCTTTCTCTCTTCCCACCTGTCTGTCTGTCTGCCTCTCCCAACCCCCCATGTATGGTATAGTTCTGTGTCTCGGTGGGAGGGACTGGGAATTGTAGAATCAACAATGTCTTTTGCTGACTCACTACAGAATCTTAACTTTGAACAGGTGCAATTAGAAAACTCAACATCAAATCAAAACAAAACCTCAAGAGAGCTGTGTAAGAAAACAGTCTTACTCATCACCTTGTGGTGAATTGTGATCTACTTTTCTCAACAGATTACATGGGCAGCATCATTGCAATGGTTGCTCTGGGTTAGGCTTTCCATCAAAACACAGTGCGGCTGTTTTATGTGCAGGTCGAGGTAGATGGTAATGGTATTTACTGTGAATGATTATGGGTTATTCACTGTCTAAATAGAAAGTCTAAATAATGAGAATCATAAATGGGCTTCAACTAGCAGTGCTCATATAGAGAGGGTCAGCCTTATGGATAATGCATTTATTCAGATACAAGATCACTGGGTCCAAACTGTTAATTCCTATTAAAATATCCAAATTCAATCAATTTCCAATAACACAAAGGACTATACTTTATGTTAATACTATTCCCACCAACGTTTAGAAGTTTCTCCTGGTCCAAGTTTGGAAAATCTTCCATAGCCCATCTCCTTCCTGAGTATCTGTCACAGTTCTCTGTTTCTACTTTAGCAATCAATTCTGGCCACCTTCTCCCAGCTCTTCCAGGAAGTACAATGCTACTGGGGTGGCGATCCCCATGGAAGATGAAGCAAAACAAAAGGAATGAGGGAGGTGAGAGGTGGAATAGCAGAACATTGGTACCAACATAGGAGAAAGAGATGGTAGCAGTTACCAAAGCCCAAGATGAGGCATCTCTTGGAAGCTGAAATTTCAGTAAGTTGCAGGAATGAAGATGAAAAGGAGAAGGGTCGTCCTGCAGAACCGGAGTTACAGAGACACACCCAAGCTAGAAAGGTGTTCCATAAAGGGTTAGAGAGAAGTTCTCTGGCTTCATTCCTCTTGTTGATATTCGTTGTTGCACCAAGAGTCTCTCTTGGCCAAACCACCCAGCAGCCAGAGGGCAACAGAGCCCGAGGAACGAAGCTTTCTTCAGGATGGAACTAAGAGTACAAAGACACAGAGCAGCAGCCTAACCATATAAGGAACAGCAGCAAGTTGGACTCTGGAGATGGTCAGGGCATGGTTCTTGTGACAGGCATTGTTGCCTCTGCAGTGAGTCTCTTTCTAAAGATAAGAACTCCAAGAGGAAGGACCTGGAAATTCCACAGTGACATTAAAGAGAACAGACTGGAAAGGAAAAAGAATATTTTAAAATTTGTAGAGCTTTATGGCTCATAGCTTATGTTTTCTAGCCACCCCCAGATGACTCAGAAAAAAAGAAAAACATTTTGAGTTATAGTTCAGAAAATCTTGAGAATCGGTGTGATCAGTCTTCCCTCCAGGATCTGGAAGGAATGATTAGGTGTGGCTAACTGTGAAATTATCTAGATAACTGCAACTGACAAGGATTCATTTTTGTACCCTTAATCTCAAGAACATTTTCAATAGTAGTCAAATAAATGTTTGCAAATGGTTCATTGTGGTAATAGATTCTCCCCTTTCTTCTCTCTCCTCCTCTTCCTCCTCCTCCTCCTCCATTTTATATAATGGCTTTGTTACATTGCATAAAGTCACTCAATAGTGAGTATACCATTGTTGGTCAATGGAAATATCAAAGCAATTGAAAATCAGAGGTTTCTCTTATATTGGACCCATTTGTGGAATCTTAGGTGAAACAGATTTTGCTTTATGGAAGTAAGGTAGATTTCAACAAGACAGGCCATGTCTAACATTTTGCTATTGCTGGATGCCAGCTAGTAAAGTGAGCTAGGCTTCACCATCTAAAAACCCTGATGTAACTCCTTCCCAGCCTCCTATTCATGCCTCACACTTGTTCCCTGTCTAGGCCTTGCTTCAAGGAATTCACCCACGGTGTGTTTATTTTTAAATCAGTCATTGCAAGAGCTATCACCTTACTGACAAACAAATCAAAGGCTGACTGGATGGATGTCAGGTTGAAAATATCTCTGGCTGTTGATGGAGCCTGGCATTACACATCTGTGAATGGGTTGCCTGGTTTGTAACATAACTTGCTGCATTTCACACATCTGTCTGCTGAGGTAACCCTTTGTAGAAATGTTTTCCTTCCTGTCATATCTAGGAGGCATAATTCCAGTCACATAGTTATAGGTTGGGTTTGATTTAGAAGATACTAAGAATGTCTTCTCTTTCTTCACACTTAGTGCCTCACTGGGTCTGGAATAGTGAGGCCATGGCCCATCTTTCTCTGTTAGGTATTCTTGGTGTGTAGACTTGGATAGTATTGGGGTACCTTCTGGGCCCATGTTAATTCTCTTTCTTTCCCTGAATGCTCATAGGACTAAAGCACTATGGCCATGTTTATACCAGTTGACTTCATCCATCATGGGCGGAAAACATCAACAGTCAAATGATGCATTGATGCATTCAATATTAATCATGGGTTTTCTCCCTACACTGATTTTGGAACTGAGAGACATTGGTTAATATTTAAAGTACTCCTTTTTTTTTTATATTCTTCTTACATCTTCACATTCTCCTTTTATTTTGTTTTATTATATTATATTTATTTCAAGACAGGGTTTCTCTGTATTGCTTAGGAGACTGTCCTGAACTAGCTCTGTAGATCAGGCTGGCCTCAATCTCACAGGGATCCACCTGCCTCTGCCTCCCGAGTACTGGGATGAAAGGCATGCAACCACCAATGTCTGGCAATATTTAGAGTACTCCTATGCCTTGAACACAGCGGGTATAAGATGCAAGCAGCTATTTTGAATAAGGATATGGACGTAAAGTGGCCTTATTTATAAAAAGAGGACTGGACAAATAAAATATGGTGAGGAGGGTTTGAAGCAATAGAAGGCTAACCCTTCTCTTTATCTACTCTTGCTCCAGCTCTCAGGCTCTGGTGATCAACTGTTCACTCTATTTTTCATAAAAGACTTTTATCATCCCTCATTTTAGTATTTAAGCCACATAACATTTTCTTTCCACACCCGACTTATTTCACCTGGTACAGTGTGTCCAGTTTTACCGAGGCTAAAATGAATTCCTGAATGACAGCATTCCATATTTCAGGCTTAATAGTGTCCCATTGTGTATATTTGCCACTTTGTTTTGTGCCATTGGGTTAGAACCCAGGAGTGCTATACCACTGAGCTATACCTCCCAAACTTGGTGGAGGAGTGTCTTACTATGTAGCCCATGCTACATAGTAGCCTTGAACTTAGAATATTCCTGATTGATAGGATTGCAGACATGTGTGACCATGTCCAGCTTAAATGTATTGTTATTTATCCATTGATCTGCAGGATAGACACATAGATTGCTTCTAAATCTTGACTTGTATGGATAGTGCTACAATAAACCTGAGAGTGAACTTTTTTTTAAACTTATAATGTTGTCCATTACTCTGGATATATACCAACCCAGAAGAGAGACTACAGAATTTTTAAAGTAATTCATTTAAAATTTTTAGAGGCCCCTCCATGCTATGTTATGGTGACATTTCTGATGATATTGTTTGATCTCCACATCCATAACGCTAGCAATCTTTAGTTTAGTTTTTTATCTTTAGTTTAGTTTTTTTTTTTTTTTTTTTTTTTTTTGCTGACAATGCTTCTTACTGGGCTGAAGAGCTAGCTTGTTTGGTTTTAACTTGTATTTCCTTGGTAACTTAAGATATTAAATATTTAAAAATTATTTTTTTTAGCCATGTTGGGGGCACACACAGCCCTCTGGAGGCAGAGACAAAGCTGTGTCAATTTCAGGCTAGTCTGGTCGACATAGAGAGTGCCAGGCCAGCCAGTGTAGTGAGACTTTCTAAAACAAAAATAATTATTTTCTTTTTATTAATTAAATTTATTTTTAATTGATATACAAGACCTCAAAAAATTGATATGTTTATGGGGTACCATGTGCAATCTTGATAAATATATATACATTACATTGTACATTGTTTTACCTGGGTTAAAGTGCTTTTTATGATAAAAGCATCAAATTCTTTTCTGCTAGGTTTTTGAAGTATTTACTTCCTAGCTGTTACTGACAGTCACCCTGCTCTGTATCAGCACAAAGGAGCTTCCTGTTTATTCCCAGCAGAATCTGAGTGCCCCCTGGAACCCATCCCCAGCACCTGTTCTTTAGAACCTGGTGTTCACCCAAAACATAAACATTTAAATGCAAAATATTTCAGATAACATTGAAATGCTTTTTCAAAACTTGCCAGTGTCTCCTCTTCTGCCAGATAACTCTGGATCATTTTTTTATGTAAGTATAAAGACTGTAGAGCATTTAATTGTCTATTTAATTTTTGATATTTTATTTATTGAAATTTTAGTAGATGCATATAATGTGTCTTGGTCATATCATGCCTACTTGGTATTTCCCTAGCTCCAGACACCTCCCACTCCATCTTATCCCCACATTCCAGTTCAGGCTGTCTGTTGAGATATTGACTGAGTTTGCTTCCAGGTCTTGTGTGGGAAACAGCAGTGGGATCATGAATGTGATGGGCACATTGTACCCAGAAGGCAGCACTTCACAGCATCCTCTTCATCCTCCAGCTCCTCCATCCTTCCCTTCCGCTCTTATGAGATGTTCCCTGAGCCTAAGTGGGGTTGATGCAGATGTTCCATTCAGGCTGAGTATTCTATGGTCTCTTAATTTCACACTCTGAGTAATTATGGGTCACTGCACTAACTGTTGTCCACTCCACAAGAAGTTTCTCTGATCAAAGTTGAGAGCAGTGCTAATGTATGGGCACAAACATTCATATTTAAGGCAGTTTGACAACATCCCCATTTAGCAAAACAACAGTGGTAGGTTCCTCACTTGAGCCCATTACTTCCCCTCTAGTGTGTTTTTAAATTATGAAGAAGGATTACAGAGTAGACAGTATTTTGCAACTTCTAAAAATTTAACTTCATGTCTTAGGTAACTCTCATTTGTGTGTGTGTGTGTGTGTGTGTGTGTGTGTGTGTGTGTGTGTGTTTGTTGGTTTAAATCAAGGAAACAAACATTAACCATTTACTGAACACCTATAGTGTGGTCTTGTTTTGGGGATGGGGCATTTACTGATTCACAAGACAGCACATCTGTTTGTTAGGAATTTTGTATTGTATTTAGCAAAGATAGGTGTCAGATCTTTCCACTCTCACAAAGAGCCCTGAGAGCTTAGCCAGATGTTTTCACACACTTGGGCCTATATGGGCATCTGTGCTATGAACAAGATGTCAAGGGGTGGGCCCTAAATGTCAACTGATACACTTCCAAATGTCCTAAGAGTTTGTAGTTATTCAGGTACCAAACATTGACTTTCATGAAGTTAAGCAAGAATAGGAATTAGTTGGAAGAATATTGTGGGGCTCAGAGTCCAGAACGCACAGTTGGATAACTCCCTGTGCAGGACAACAGGAAGCAGGGGTTCTTGACTGAAGTCTCAGCAGGAACTTCTGGGTCTGTTGGCTGACTCTGCTCCAATGGCCTTCCCTCCTGGGGTTCCTCCACAGAAGATTGGGCTTATAGGGATAGGAAGTTTACTGGTCAGCTTGGGTCAGCAGCTTGCTTCTCTAACCAGAGGATGCTGGATTCTGTTGTTTGACACCTGGAACTGAGCCTTGGCAGAAGCTCACCACTGAGAAAGGGAAAGGAACAGTGGCTGAACCAACCCCAGTGTCCTGATTTTTGTTTTGTTTTTCATTTCTGGGTCTTCCTCACCTTTAACTTCTATTAGGGATTTACTCAGATCTTCTTTTTTCTTTCCTTCCCTCCCCCTTTCCCTTCCTCTTTTTAATTTAAAAAATATTTTAAAATGTATGTATATTCTCCCTCATTCCTTTCTTTCATTATTTCATTCCTTCTTAAGCAAACACTGACTTTGTCGACACACAAAAAGCTGTAGAGCTTGAGGCTAGAGAGATGCCTCAGCAGTTTAAAGCACTTGCTGAGCTTGCAAAGGACCCAGTTCAGTTTCCCAGTGTCCACTTGGTGACTCACAACTGTCTGTAACTCTGATTCTGGGGAACTGGGTTGTCATTTGGCCTCCCTGAGCAGCAAGTACATGTGCAATATGCATACATATGTTCAGGTAAATAATCTCTCTCTCTCTCTCTCTCTCTCTCTCTCTCTCTCACACACACACACACACACACACACACTTTTTTTTTGAGAAAAGCTGTAGATTTTGTTGAATTTGGAGAAAAATACATACCTTCTTATGCTATTGTATAGCTTTTATGGCTCTTTGAGGCATAGGAGACAATTCTACCCAGGATGTCATGTGTTAAGCACTAAAGAGTATCCTCAGAGTTAAGTCCATCAACTTTTCTCACGTAACTCTTGCCATTTTTACTATTGACCTAAGTGATGTTCAAATATCATTGTTGCCTCCCTGATTTTAAAGGGTACAGGTACATTTTGAATGAATTAAAGCTTGTATACAATGTGACTTTGAAACACCCTAGCATGGTCTTGCACACCTTTATTCCCAGCACTTAAGAGGCAGAGGTGAGAGGATCAGGAATTCAAGCCCAGTGTCAGTTACATGTCATGTTTGAGGTCAGCCTGTGCTACCTGCTACCCTTTCTCAAAAGAACAACATCAATGAGAACTGAGATTTTGAAAGTGACATTTCTTTTTTCTATCACCAACCCCAATAATAGCAGTTAATGATTTAATCTATGTTCACCATGAATACATGTGTAATACACATGAATACATGTGAAATGAGGGTTGATATGCATTGTTTACAACAGGCTTTTCTTCACATAAAACCTAAAATATGGCAAAAAATAGAATAACCACTCTATAATCACTGATATTGTTCTAGTTACTCTTCTACTATTGTGAAGGGACACCACGAAAGCATTTAATTAGTGACTTGATTACTATGTTGGAGGGTTAGCCCACGATCATCATGGCAGGGAGTATGGCAGAAGGCAGGCAGGCTGGCATGGCGATGGAGCAGAAGCTCAGAATTTACATCATATCTACAGATAGTAGGAAAAGGGAATGGACAGGCTAGGTTTTTGAAACCTCCAAAAGTTCAACAGTCCACCAACTGGGAACCAGTCAGTATATGAACCTATGGAAGCCATTCTCATTTAAGCCACCAGGGGTGGTAATATGTAAAATCTGCCAACAGTGCTGCTTCTCTTAATATTACAACTTATTTGTTCCTCTCAAAAATCAATGCAGTTAATCAATCCTGTTTTACAAATTAAAGGAAAAAAAATCCCTCAGGATCAAAGTGATTTACATATCTTGCTCAAGGTCATGTAAGCAGAGCCAGGGTTCAAACACAGCTGATATGCCCTTCTGATGCAGAAAAAGAGGCCAGACTGTTGGTATCTGTTTAAACGTCTCTTTGTATTTGACCAATTTGACCAAAGGGAATGAACTGAATCTGTTGGCTGAATTTGTCAACAAGTCTTTCTCAGAAGGTGACTGGCATCATGGAAATACTGGACAGATATGTGTTAAGTAAATGAAAAATATATTTTGTTTACAAAACTCTTGGGCAATGCTATTCAAAATGCCCAGAAGTATTTTGTTTATCTTACAAGTATTAGCTAGTGTGTCATTTCCTGGTCAATACCCATGCTATGTCAACTCTTAATAAGAGCAGTAAAAGTGCCTGGCTAACTTCCTTCCCCATTTATTCCTAGGAAGGAAGCACTCTATTTTTCAATGTTCTTGACCTTTGGCTCCTGGATCCTGCTATTTTAGCATCCTATTCCCAAAGATCAGTTCAACAGCAGGACGTTGAACACCATTCTTACAATTGATTCTAGGGGAAAGAAAAATAAATAGATTTTCATCTGTGACCTAGCAAATGCATCCTTAGCTTTTGAAACCTCTTGACAGTTCTTGTGTTAGCATGGATGGGAACATCATATCTCTTGAGAATTGTCTCTGCAGGCCTTCACAGCAGGAAGTGTGCAGGCATCTTGGTTTATTTCTGCTTCTGATTTTAGTTCCTTTAATAAGTGCTAAGTAGGCTTCATCTAGTTTTTTTCCAGTGCATTTCTTCAAATCACGGAGTAGCATGTGCTAACACGCCTGTCTCTGGTTTTAATGAAGAGGTTCCAGCCTCCTCATCTGCAGTGTGCCCTGGAGACACAGGCTAATTTCAACCCTGATAAATCAATTTAGAGTAGGAGAGAGTCCTGACCATAGAAAAGTCAGTTATTTTGTTCCATCAATATTTGTCTGATGTGCACATGAATAGGACAGACAGCCTAGTAAAAAGTATACTTTCATCTGCAGGGTCTTTGTGATCTTTACGGAAAGAAACAAATGTAACTGCTTTAGTTTGGATAAAGATCCCTAATGACCCACATATCAGAGGCCTGGTGGGCAATCGTTATTATCTGATGGGGTCTAGGAATTTAAACTATTAGGTGTGTTCTTGAAGGGGTTTGGGGGTTCCATTCTCTTCCTACTTTTTGAACTCACTCTGAGGCCACTAGAAGACCAAGACACTGCCTCTGCTACTTGCTCCTATCATAACACACCATGGTTCTACAGGCTCAGATTACTGAGGTCATGTGACCACAGACTGAACCCACTAAAATGTCAAGTGAAAGTAAACTCCCTTCATTCTTTACAAGTTGTCTGTCTCAGACATTTTGTCACAGTCATGGAAAGCAGATTTACTTTTCCTCATGGTCAGTTCATCCATTTATTATTACAGAGACACTTACTCAAAATTAGCCACAAACATGGCCCTAATCCTCTAAATATTCAGATATGTGTGTGGCTGCTGGTGGTGGAAATGTGTGGGAAGTTAAGCAGATAATTGGAATACGGTGTGTTCCAGTCCATTGTGTTGGGTTTGGGAATGGGCTGCTCAATTGATCTGGGGATGTGCTGAGTGTGGGTAGAGACAGGCATGGTTGAGCCCAGTTTTAACATCTAAATAACAGTAATGAACAAAGAACCAGAGAAAGGAAATGGCAGAGATAGGCTGGCATTAAGACAGTAGTTCTCAACCTTCCTAATAGTGCAATCCTTTAATACAGTGCTCATGTTGTGGTGACCCCCCATCCACAAAATGTTTTCATTGCTACTTCATCCTTGCAGTTTTGTTACTGTTATGAAACATAATGTAAGTATCTGTGTTTTCCAATAGTCTTAGAGACCCCTGTGAAAGGGTCATTGGAGAGCCACTGGTCTAAGAACTTCAAGCATTTTTAGCCAATGCAGCCCTAAGGATGACATGAATAGACATGAGGGGGACCAGGAATGCAGGATAGGAAGGGTAGACATTGTTACAGAGCTTGGCCTTTTTGCTTTAATAATCAATGGGGATCTAGAAAATTGAAATCAGGTAAAAATCAGTGTTTAGAAAAAAGTTCCTTTTCACAAGTCTAACAAACATGGATGCTTTTTGCATAGTGATTTATAGGAAGTTATTATTGGTAGAGAATTCATGAGATTTTCTTTGCCTATAACCATGGAAACCATCTAAGGTCTATTAATTCAGAGTTTTGAAGAATGAATTCTAGTAACTGTATTTGAATATTAGGTATTTTAAAATATGAAAATAATTTGTGGTTAATGTAAATTACCCATAATAACTACACAAAAGGAAGATTTTAGAGACAAGGCAGTATATTATGTGGTCTTTCAAATATTTCTTCATGCATAGGTATAAGAACAGGTTTAATGACTTATATTTAAGTATGAATAGTTCTCAACAATCAGATTATAGGAATTAATCTTTCCTTTTAACTTACTTACATTTTATAATTTTAACCAACGAGTAATATTTTTCCAACAAGAAAATAAATATATAAAAATATATTTTATCAACCCTACTCTGCCTGGGCAGGTGGAAGATACCCACAGGCCTGCTGGATGATTCCAATTGGTTCTCCATTACAATGAGCAACTATATGGTGGAAAAATGGGAGAGAGAGAGATGCTGAGCAGTTCATGTGCTGTGGAGAGAGGCGTAACTGAAGGAGCAAAGGCAGTGGAAAGGGGCTGATGTGGTGGCCTGTGCTGCCACCTGGGGCTACAGTGATGTCCAGACCCACACTGCTGCCTAAGGTCATGTCTTGGTTAAGGCCCTACAGAACCCAGGGTCTATGTTGATGTCTGAGGCACTTTTTTTTACCACCAAGGACTATTCAGGTGCCTGGGGTCAGGGCCACCATTTGAAAGCATGTTGGTGCCATGCTACCTCCAGGGCTGTGCTGATCTGAATGTCCTGCACTGACATATGGGGCCACAGTGACATCTGGCCTGAGCTGCTGCTGAGAGCCATGTCTGGTTTTATGGTTCTGCCGCAGTTGGGATCTCTGTTGACATCTATGGCCGTGGATGGCCATTCAAACCATTCCTGTTGAACTCCAAGGGTAGTGTGAGATGGCCTCTCCCTCTCTGGCCCTGGGAGAGCTGGCTCTACTAGCTGCTACATTGAGAGAGCTGGCACCGCCCTGCCCCACACTGGAGTGCTGGTGCCGATGACCCCAGCCCTAGGAGAGCTGGCCCCGCCCCTCATCACAATTGCAGAAGAGCTGACCCCCAGATGGCACAGGTGCAGAAAAGCTGGCTCTGTACCTTGCCTGTGGGGTTAGTCCCAGTGGAGGCTTGGACTGAGCAACTCAGCTAACACCTGAGCCTACCCCAATATCTACCACATCTATGACCTGTATGGAGGGACTGGTCTTAAGGAAGCAGAGTTGGGGGATCTCCATGACTTGGGGCGACAGGAAGGAAGATACCTGAGAGGAGTTTTGGTGAGGTCCGTATTGATGATGCCCCGAAAGCTAGGAGCCTTGAACAGACCAACAACTCATTACAACCAACAGTTGAAAGTAAAGCTGTTTGGACAAAAGGGTATACTGTGTGACACACAGCAGCTCCCACTGTCACTAAGATGAAGGAAGAGGTGACGGGAGAGGTGAGAAAGACCGAGGAATGAAGTGTTTTGTTTTGTTTTTTTTTTTTTAATTGATATTCTTATTTCTTTACCTTCTTTTTGGAAGGGGGCACTGCAAGGGTGGAAGATGAATAGGGAAGGACTGGGGAGTGAGTGGGATTGAAATGCACGGTGTAAAATTCCCAAAGAATCAACGAAAAAACATATTTAAAAAATATGTTACATCTTAGCACTTGGGAGGTAGAAACTGGACGATCAGAAGGTCAAGGTCATTTTCAGCTAGGTAGTGAGTTTGAGTCTAGCCTGGGACACATAAGACCCTGTCTCACACAGATGAATGAATACAGTGAAACCAAACAAAAAACTACCCCACCTGAGAGTGATTAGTGCCTTAATGGGAGGCAGAAAGGCAGAAACGCTCACTTCATGATGGGTCTTCTTTTGTTGTATTACCTCAGGACACGTCTGTGTTTTTCTTCTTGCTTTAAGTCCTGTGACTGTAGACACCTTGGAACAGGAGTTAAAAGCATGGCTTTCAGGACTTTTCAGCACTGTGTTTGCAGTAACCACATCTGGCTCCTGCTCGCTCAGGGATTCCTGGGATGGCAGCTATCTGTTGCTGCCTGCCTGCCTGTGGGCTCATAAACCATCAAAGGTACTTACTTGCCATAAAGAAGGTAAAATCTCCCCCAAAGTCCCTTCTCAGCTCTCAGTCCTGCTGACTTCCCAAAGGATCACATATTGTCACCAACTCTTGAGGCCCCAAGGCTCTCATTCAAAAGTCATTTAAACACCCCAGATCTCAGCAAAGCCTTCTCCCGCCTTCCTTGTCTCACCTTTGTTCAGCTCCAAGTGGCTCAGGCTTTACATTGTAATTTTGTTATTGTTTGCTAAATTGTTTAATTTATTTTGATAGTATAATTACATCATTTTCCTCCTTTCCTTTCCTCTCTCCCAAATACCCCTCCTTGCTCTTTTCCAAATTCATACCTTTCTTCATTAATTGCTGTCATATGCATATATTTATATGTAAATGCATCTATATTCTTAAATATAACTGCTCAGGCTACATAATGTCACATTATTATTTTAAAACCATCTTCCTCTAGCCTTTCTTCTAGACTCAGGTTGGTGCCTTCTTTTGGACAGCATTTTCTTCCAGTCTGACTTGTTGCTATTATGACACCAACATCAAGTCAGTCAACATTTTAGCATGGAAAGGGTAGGGGCTCCCATGCTCCCACACGATACTGAGAAACTTTGGGTAGTTGATGGCTTCTAGGAGAGGGAAAACCATTTTCTTTAAGGGTGTGGTACTGAATAGGTCAGCCACACTTCAATGGATGGTCTCACGCCCATGTCTATGGGCAGCACAAATTGGACTTGTTAGGTTATTTAGAAACAAAAGGGGGATGTGAAGTTGGGAGGAAGTGGGGTGGAGATAGATCTAGACATTTGGGAGGCATTAGGGCTGACTATGATCAAAACACATTACCTCTCTAAGAGTTAATAAAAGATGTGTTAAAAAGGCATCTAAAGTCGGGCGTTGGTGGCACACACCTTTAATCCCAGCACTCGGGAGGCAGAGGCAGGAGGATCTCTGTGAGTTCGAGACCAGCCTGGTCTACAAGAGCTAATTCCAGGACAGTCTCTAAAGCTACACAGAGAAACCCTGTCTCAAAACCCCTCTTCTCCCCCCCCCCAAAAAAAGGCTTCTAAAGTTTTCACACAAAGGAACTCACTGGGAGCTAGCTCGGCAGTTAAGGATGCTTGCCACCAAGCATGACCACCTGGCCTAAATACAATTCCCAGAACCCACATGGTGGGAAAAGAGAAGCAGCTCCCACAAGTTGTTCTCTGTCGTAGCCATCTGTGGTAGCCTTACTTTGAGGCACCAATCTGCAGTAGCCTGACTTTGTGGGGCTTCAGTTGCATCCAGCTGACTTGTCCAGTTTGTGCCTGAGAATGGCACTGTGAATTGAGAAATGGCAGGTAAAGATGCTTAGAAAAAGACAGAGACACAGGATAGAGTCGGGAGGGCAAACTAGTGAATACTGGATGCCCCAAGTTTATTCTTCAACGTTCTTAAGTACCACAACCAAAAGGAGGACATGGCAAAAGACTTCTTTATCACGTATAAGGAACCGACTTTCTTCCCTTAATCCTCCAAGCCTTTGGTAACCGCACCTTAGACTCAATTTCCCATTATCCGGTCTTGAGGATCAAGAGTAACCACACCTCAGACCAAGTCTGTTGTTATTTAGATAAGACATCCTCTACCAAGATCAAAACATCCTACAGTAGCCACACCTTAGACCTGTAGGTCTTATGAATTACTAAAAACAGTTTTGAACTCTCTGACCTTGAGCCAAGATGAAGCAGAGCTGTCTCTATGGGCCCGGACAGTCCTTACTTCCACACACCAGCCTCAGAATGTGCCTCATCCTCACACAAATAAATAAATGAAAAAGAGTTTTGCTTGTGTGTTTGTTCTGTTTTGTTTTTAATTTTCCTGGGGGATGTTAATTGGGGGGGCGAAAGGGGCTCTTAAAAAAGCCACCCCCCCCCACAAAATCTTTTATTTTACTTAAACATTTTAATTAAAAAAACAAAACCCTCTGTTTTGTTTTTAATCAAGTCAGTTATGGTGGTGCAGGCCTCTGATTCCAACATTCAGAAGGCAGAGGCAGGCAGAGATCTGTAAGTTTGATGCCAGCCTTGTCTACATAGTGAATTCCAGGACAGACAGAACTGCATGGTGAGAGAGTGTCTCAAAAACAAACAAACAAACAAACAAACAAACAAACAAACAAAAGAAATCATTGGGAAGCTTGCTATAAGTGCAGATTCTCCATCCCCATCCATGATCTCAGTTTGGCAATCTGCAGTTTGGTTGGCATCCCACAGTAACTCTGGTGATATCTGTTCATGATAGCACTTTGAGAAAGTTGTCACGATTTCTGAACTTGCTCTGTACAACACAACTCTGCCCCATTCCTAGAATCTCTCTCTGTAGTGGTTCTAGAAAACTGCATCATACTGCACTTGGGAGAGCAACATACCTGGATGCTGGGAGAGCAGTATCCCCACAGACTCCTTTGTGATAGCCGACCACAAGGTTGTGCTCAGTACCTTTGAACTTGAAGATGACATTTTGAGTGTACACTTAATAAGTTTTTTTTTTTTTAAAATAAGATCTAAACCTGTATAAAACTTGCAAAGAAATGTAATGGATGTGTTATTAAATAATCCTAACAAGCCCCGGAACAAACTTACTTGGAACTTACTTACCTACGCGTATTTCATGCTCTATCTCTCAACATTGTGCAGCTTCACTTGCTTTCCCGGGGCATGACCCACACCTTGGCACAGACTCCCCTGCTTTGGCAAACAGAGGAATAGCAAATGTTGGGAGATGTGGCAATCATACCTGCTGACCCCACACCATCCCTGGCAGCCCTGTTCCTTGACTCTGTTATTTACATTGTTTGTTATGTGGGACTCTTCTTAGGCACCCTCCTGTTCACTTCTGTGTCCATGAACATATTTTTTCAAAGGCAGAATAAAAATAAATTCTGAGTGGGCAGTGGTGGTCCTCAACTTTAATCCCAGTACTTGGGAGGCAGAGGCTGGCAGATCTCTGTGAGTTGGAGTCCAGCCTGGTCTACAGAGCATGTTCCAAGGGCCATACAGAGCAACCTTGTCTTGGAAAACAAAAACAAAACAGAACAACAACAACAAAAATTTAAGTTTTGTTTTAAAAGGGGTGGGGCTATGGCAGATTTATGGACTTTTCTATATATGGTTCAGTTTGTTGCTACCAAGGGAGCTGCAAAATAATTAAAATATTTTATATTTTCTGAAGCTGTGAAAGAAAGAGGGTACTGGAAACTTGAGATAGTGAGCTTCCTTTTAGATTAGAACTTGGGCACAAAACCTAGATCTACCAATCAAATCTAGCATTGAACTTGGATTGGACAGTAAAGGGGTGAAATCGTCAGCACTGTGCTGAAATGACTTTGGTGGTTGTGGACATTTGCTGTCTCCAAATGTGATATTGTGACAGTGTCTAGTGTTTGGGGTGCAAACTGATGTTTACTGTCCAATGGTGGCTTGGGTGGTGGCTCCCTAGCTCAGTTGTATCACGGCACAAGTTACTGAGTTGCTCCTACAGGCAGATTTACATGTTGGCTCTGCTGTATTTCCTGAAGGTCCAGAGAGACTCTGCATTTTCCATAATTCTCTTCCTGCTGAACCCACCTTAGCAAGTTTCCCCTGGCTCTTTTCCTCAAACACTCAGTGTACAAATCTGTTTCCACACCATCTTTGTGTGTCCCCTCTTATTTTTCTTGGGAATGATATACTTTTAAATTTATTTTTTATCAGAATATAACTCATTTAAAAGCCATTATGAATACCTATAGAGATGGTTTAACCCTTAAAAGTACTTGTCACACCAGCTTGATGGTCTGAGTTTGATTCATAGAACTTGTCTAAGAGTGGAAATATAAGTGACCCCAGGAAATTGCCATCTGACCCCTATCTATGCACACTGGGGTGTGTTCTCCCCCTCCAACAATAATAAAGTAGAAGAAATTGAAAAATCATTATGACAGAGTCTCCTTTCTTGGAAACATTTGGTCATGGTGACTCCGGAGAAAGCTTACTTGGTAAAGTGCTTGCCATGCAAGCATCCGGTCCTGAGTTCAATCTCTAGAACCAAAGAAAAAACTGGACTAGATAGATTGTGCTTATAACTTCATTGCTGGTGAGGCAGGTGAAACCCTGGGGTTCACTGGCCAAGTACTCTAGCTGAATCAGTGAACTCCAGGATAATGAGATACTGTCTTCTAAAATAAGGTGGATGTCACCTGAGGAATGACATCCAAGCTTAACTTTGACCTCTACACACATATTCACCCTTACACATGAGCACAAACAGAATGTGAATGTGTGTATGTGTGCGCGTGTGCATGTAACAAGTTCGTGTACCCTATCACCTGACTTCAACACATTACCATTCATTTCTCATTGCTTTTTTCCCATGCCCTTTGTGATTAGAAAGGGGGGGGGGACAATGTAAGACATCTCACTTGCAAGTAATTTGTGAGTATTTCTGAGATAAGAAATTTAAAAAATACATAGTGGTGGTGTGGCTGTGATTCAGTGGTAGAATGCTTGCCTATTATGAGGACCTGGGTTCCATCCTCAACAAAAACAAACAAATCAACAGCAAAAGCATATTGTCATGATCAGACCTAATAACATAATTCAGTGCTGGCCTGTGAGTTTAGTGAAGGTCCAAATGCATTCCACACAGTATATTTAGGGGATATACCTCTTTTTCTCTAATTTTAAAATTTGAAGTATAATTATATCTCCAAAAACTGATGACATTTTTTTTCTCCTTTGCTTCATGGTATTTTTTTTAAGACTGTAAAAATATTAGGTCTGGAGAGATGGCTCAGTGGTTAAGAGCCTCAGAATTACCAAAATCAGAATTACCTTACCAGAAAATTTCCAAGGAGGATTTACAGTGAAATTAGGGTTCCTTGCCATTTCCTAAGGGAATTACTATGGCAAAAAAAAAAAAAAAACATCATAATAGGTGAAACCACTGGTAAACTGCTAAAGATTCAGGAAACCACCTTATATCTGAGAACATGCAAACAAACCATTAAAAGCAGGAAAGTATTTAAAACAGTAGGTGTGGAAGTAGAAGGGAACTGTGTTGGGATGAAGAGAGGCTTCATGGGAAGTGGGAGAGGATAAGACAGGGAAATGGGGGTTGATCCTAATCAAAATACATTATATACACATATACAATTGTCAAATAATGGATCAAAAAATACTTTAAGAGATGGGATTCTATAATATAGATGACAAAATCACTTACTCTCACAGGGTGGCAAGTGGCACTGTAACAGGTAACCTTATGAAGGGTTTCTGAACAGAAAGCAGAATGAGCCCAAAGAAAAGATGTAAGAGGGGGTAAATAGCAGCTATAGGTGTAGTCTGAAGACAACTCCAGCTCAGAGCTATGCCCCAGAGAACTCTGGAAACTGTATTTCAATGTGAAAGTCTTGAATTTTCTCATTTTTCCTTTCTCTTTAAGGATGAACCTTTAAGTCTGGGCTATCACTCACTGTCCTATACAAAGAATGACAAAATAGACTGTTTCATTTCACTTTTTAGACTCCCAATGTAGCCAAGGATGACTTTAAGCTCCCCCCCCCTTTTTTTCCAAGACAGAGTTTCTCTGTGTAACAGCTCTAGCTGTCCTGGAACTCACTCTGTAGACCAGGCTGGACTCGAACTCACAGAGATCTCCTGCCTCTGCTTCCTGACTCCTGGGATTAAAGGTGTGTCCCACTGCTTCCCAGCTACCTTGAATTTCTAATCTTCCTCAATCCACCTCTCCTAAGTGCTGTGATCACCTGTGTGTGCCACCACACTGTTTTATGCAGTACTGAAGACAGATTAATCCAAGACTGCATACATGATAGGCAAAGGCTCTACCAACTATGCTATATCCCAGGCCTCGTTGTGGTTCTGAACCTCAATTCTGATACAAGTCTGTGACAGCCTTCCAAGGACCGTCAAACCACAATGTTCTTCTATCTATGTATCCCAAGAAGGAGGTGCATAGCTTTTTTTCAGCTTAAAAGACTCCCAGTGGGCCATGAGATTCAGACAATGAAGAGGCCCAGTGTTTCTCGATGTGGGTGCCAATGACATTGGGCTAGAAAGCTTAGTGTCATGCACAATGTTTAGTATCTACTACGGTTCCCACCCGATCAGATGAAATTCCTGGAATTGCTCCAAGCCCATCAGTTCCGCCTCCCAATTCCAGCACTGATAATAGAGAACCTGGATGAGATTAGGCATCTAAACACATGCTCCCTTTTTTGCTTTACTTCCCCCTTCCATTACGTCACTCCTGAAGTCCAATTTCTAGTAGTCCATATATCAAAGAACATCTTGAAGGGTGCTTCCAGATACCCTGTCATGTTATTGTTATTGTGAAGACCAAAAGAAGTGGGGAACTATATTCAGCTACAAAATTTTGGTAATTTCTACCTCAATGCATTGTACATTTCCCCCAAATCCTCAGTTCTCAATCACCCGTTCCTATTGGTAATCTTTCTGATATGAAATTTTAAAAAAGTGCTTCTTTGTGAGGCAAGAGATGGGAGTGGATAACTCCCAGGAGGTACCCAACCACCCATGTAGAGTTCTTAGCACAATCATTTAATTTACTACTTCTGAAAGTGAAACCCCACGAAGAGATGCTAGTTTGAAAATAATGCCTTAAGATGAGCAAAAGAAAGAGCCAAAATTAATGTTCTCTGAGCAGCATTTTAATTGATTAGTTAACTAATTGATTAATTGTGTGTGCTTGCATGTGTACATGTGTGTGGGCATCTGCATGCAGTTATCAGAAGATCGGGAATTAATAGTTATCTATTTCCAAACATGGGTCTTGGGGAAATCAGTCTCAGGTTGCCACGCTTGTGGACAAATACATTTACCTACTGAGCCATCTTGCCTGCCCAGCAGTTTATCAGATTGCCAATTTTTTTTTTTTAATTTTTGACCTTGCAACATCAACTCAAAACAGGTTTCTTAATCTCTCCTTTTATAGATGAAGAAACTGAGGCTTCTAAGAACCAAACTGACATGTCTAAGATTGCACAGGATTTATTAGAAGAAATCAGGATTTCTACAATCTTAACCACCACTCTTAATGCTGATGTCTCAAAGCACTTGTTTTGTGTGAAACGAAGAACCCTACTGGAACTAATTAGAAGACAGGTTTGGAAGTACCAATGTGCTAAAGTGCAGTCATTTAATACATTACCTAGCTCAGTGCCTTGAAGTTGCACCGGCTTGCAAAGTTAGGACAATCTCACTTGAACTCCCAGCCAGCTGAGAAATTGAAAGCAGACAGTGGCGAAGCTGTTTGGTAACTTGGTGCCTTTTAAAAAGAATTGAATCCTCCAAGTGCTGCTTTGGATTAGAGGTGACTAATTGGATAAAAGGAAAGGAGCCTCTCGGTTGATGAAGAGTATTGTGAGAGCCCAGACTTGAGTTAGTTCCAGATAAGGAACGCACAAGAACAACTTCTCCAATAATGTTCTCATTACAACAGAGTAGTTTCCAACACTCTGCTTCAATTGAGGACAAGATGATGTGTCGCTGCAGCCAGGAGAAGCTTGGGGGTCGAACAGAAAGCCCTTTTATTTTAAAATGGGCTTTAACTCTGAAACTTTTCTAGTGCCAAACCCTTTAGTGTTTTATTTTTTTAGATGAACACTTGGCGTGCTTTCACAGATGTCTGAGCTTGGAGGGACAGTAGGAGACCAAGCTGAGTCCGTTGTAATTAATATTAAACAGCCAGGTCTGTTCCCTTGAGGCAAACTGGAGAGACACGGAGAGGAGCTGCTGACATTGACAAGGAATCCAAACAGGACTTGCACTATCGGTATACACCACGTTGCCGCTCCCCGGCTTGGCCTTCTGGGAGTTGTAGTCTTTGTGGAAGCTGCTCTCCTAGAGAGTTGGTATGCTCTTCCCATAAGGAACTACAAATCCCAGGATGAACCAGGCTCTGCCCCTCCCGCTCTGGTGTGAGTGTAAACTCACCGCGCCGGGGCGGGCGGCCGGCTAGCGGGCTTAGCGGGGTACTGCGCAGGGCGCGTGGCTTGGGGGACCCAAGTTCCCCCATCTTCGTCAGGTGCCGGGCGTTCTGCTCCAAGTCCCAAGAAGTGGAAGGCGGGCAAGAGGGAGCCATGCAGTCAGAATCTGGGATCGTGGCGGATTTCGAAGTCGGGGAGGAGTTTCACGAAGAACCCAAAACCTATTACGAACTCAAAAGTCAACCTCTGAAGAGCAGGTGAGTGGTGACAGCTGGAGGGAGGCGCGGCTGGAGGCCCAGAGGCTGCGCGCTTGCTGCCTTGGAGCGAGAACAGCCAGTCTGACTAGCTGTGGGACAAGGACCCCGTGCCCTTGCCTTGGGGTACAGGGCGACTTGTTCCCTGGCTTCTGGGGTCCTGCTCTCAGATGACTTGCTCGCATCCTAGGGTGTCTGACAGACACTTCGGGGGCACCATGGGTCTTTTAGGATGGCTCATCCAGGCGCGGGGACCCTTGGCTGCACATGCCAGCTGCTGAGCTGAATGGGGGCTGGGGCAGTACCCGGCCGAGGTGGGGGTAGGAGGAGCACCGGACACGGACCGTGACCTGGTGCTACCCAGCTGCAGAGTTTTTCTGAAGATCGTACCAGGCTGAGGGCTCAGAAAGCGAGAGCTTGGAGTGGATGGAGATCCCATGCCCCAGAGAAGCAATAAACTGGCATGGAGTGGCTCCTTGTAGTTCAGCCTCTTTGGGAGAGACTGCTCCGGCTGGCCCCTAGGTGAAGTTCACCTGGACTTTTTCTGCCACCTGCCACCTGGGAGCATCTGAGTCGCCCCCCCTCCCGGGGGGGGGTAGGGCGGGCAGCGGGTGGGCGTGTCTCCCTGAGCTCTTAGGAATAGAGCTCTTAGCAAATGCAAAAAGAAGGGAGGAAGGAAGAGAGAGAGGGAGGGAAGGAGGGAAGGCAAACAGACAGACAAGCTAATTCAGAGGTCTATGGTGGTTGGGAATGATTTGGCTGCTACACACCTTTAACTCCCCAGGCACTTCAAAAACTTTGGGACTGGAGTGAAGATTCCCTCTAGTCTGGTGCCTCCCACCCCTGTACACCTGCAACACCCTATCCTTTGTGTCACTATCCATTGCTGTTTGCCTGGCAGAATCGGTTATCTTCCCCTTTCCCTGTCTTTGATCATGCTGGATCCCTAGCACTTATTTCCAGTGTTTACAGAGAGGGGGATGGTCACTGGAATCTGTGATAGCCAAAGAAAGGCTTTATTTCCATCCCTTTCATTTGTGAGATGAGATAAGACTGAGGTTGGAAGCAGCATCATCACCTTATCCATCAATTATCACTAGGGTCTAGATGAGTGAGGTTCCCTTGGCAGAGGACAGAGGGCCTCAGTTTCAGGGAAATGAAGGACCAGGGAGGCAGAAGTGAGGGGTGGAGTCCTTGCTTTTGGAAAGAAGGAGGGTGAGTCTTAACTCTGCTGGAAAATTGAGCCAGGTTACTTTTTTTCAGGCCTGGGGCAGGACCTTGAATCCAGTTAGGCGAACAAACTCTGGGAAGAACAGATGTCCCTGGCTGCCCTTGCTAAAGCAGGCTTTTTGCACATGCTTGTGGCAGAGTGGAAGGAAATGTGTTAGGCATTGAGATGCGTTAACTTGGCCTTTCACTGGTGGCTTCTTTTCATAACGGCTATTTTGTATGTGAACATGGATTGTGTGCATTGGGTGCTCTGAGTGATATTGTGTGAGGGGTATTGTTGGTTATGCTCGTTAGGGCTTTTTCTGCATGTGGCTGAAGGGACCAGTGTTTTACTGAGCAGTCCCTGCTTTTGCTTCTATAAGCAAATGCTCACATGGCCAGAATGAGGGAGTGTGTGTGTGTGTGTGTGTGTGTGTGTGTGTGTTTCTGAAAGAAATGAATTAACTGGACTGTTTAGAACATTTGATGATGGGTGATACATTAAATGAGTTTGAGGGAGTGAGGAAAATATGCTCTGGAGAATACCAGTGAGTGCCGTGATACTTATGTGGAAGGCTTTGGTTCTGTTCTTTGTCATAGTCAGCAAGAATGGCACCCAGGAGCACATGTAGCTAGCTAGCTAGCTTGGGGAAGGGAAACTATGGGTAAGTGGGCATAAACAGCTTCATGTGTTGGTACTAGAAGCAGGTGCCAGGAAGAATGGAGGAGACATAAGCTCTTTGAAATAAACCAGTTAAATAAAATCTGTGAGTAAGTATGTGGAGTGGGTGACATTTCTTGACAGTTGTCCTAATGGCATTGCCATTTGCATATGTTGTGTGACTTTAAATGGGTTTTATGTGGTTCAGGGCCTTCTCATTGTTTTTAATTTGGAGTCTTTACCGGGGCACCCCTTAAGTTCTGGTTGGGAAAAAATTGTAATGAAAGTTGCAGATTCTTGTAACAAGGCCATTTATCCATTGTATTGTTTAGATCAGTGGTTCTCAACCTATGGGCCTTGATCCCTTTGGGGTTGAATGACCCCAGGGGATGCATATCAGATAGCCTTCATATCAGATAATTAAATTACAATTCATAAAAGTAGCAAAATTACAGTTATGAAGTAGCTACAAAAGTAATTTTATGGTTGGGAAGTCACTATGACATGATGAGTTCTATTAAAGGGTTTGATTAGTAGGAATGTTGAGAACCAATGGTTTAAAATTCACCTATGTCTTGCTTATTTCTCCACTGTGACATTGACCAAGTCGGTGTCAGTCCTTTCCTGGGTTATAGAATCAATCTCTTAACTCTCTCAGCCTTGGCCACTTTTAGATTTTTCATTTAGCTGCCACAATATTCTTATTAAACTGATTTTCTCTTAGGGCTGAGACCATGAGTCAGTCAGTAAAGTGTTTGCCACACAAATAAGAGGACCTGAGTTTTATTCCAAAAACCCACATGAAGATGCCAGGAATGGTAGTTGGCAGTTGTAACCCCAGCACTGGGGAGGTGGAGATGAACTTGCTGCCAAGCCAGTCTGTCTGAATTGAAAAGTTATAGATGAAAGTGAGAGATTCTGTCTCAAAAATTAAGGTGAAGAGTGACTGAGGAAGGCACCTAAAGTTGACTATAGTCTTCAAATGCATATACATTCACAAATGCATATACAGACACACATCCTTGTATACAGTGTACTCTCACATACATGTGAACATGAACACACACACACACACACTCACACTAAATAAAAAATACCCACATGACTTTCAGTCAGAGATCAAATCTGGAGACCTTCACTTGTCACTGTGGAAGAGAACTGTGCTTAACCTTCATCAAGTGGATTCTAGGGATGTGTTAGTCTTTCTATGGTACACAGGACAGCTTCCAGAAAAGGATCACCCAGGCCTTGTGTTAAAATTCAAGCTGGGCCATGCTGTTCTCTCTGGTCAAAGCCCTCCATGGCCCTTACTTTTCTTCAGTCCTTCACATGGTGCAAGGCGGCCCATGTAGTCAGGGTGCCTACCAGCATGGGCCTTACCTCTTGCCATTATCATTCTAGGAAGAGCCCAGGCTCTTCTACCTCTGGAACTTTGTGTGTTGCACTTGCCTCTGCTTGGACTACCCTTGGCCTAGACAGTCACAGTACTGTACTAACTGTCATTCTCATGTTCCCTGATTCTCTTCACAAGGATAGTGTGGCCTTCTGTAGCCATTGTGTTCATAATTACTCTCCCTCCAAACTCTCAGTCTTTCATAGTGTTAATGTTATAGTTTACAATGCTATTTGGCAATACTTTATAAAGGTTGGAGATACACACACACACACACACACACACACACACACACACACACACACGCACGCACGCACACACACACACACACGCACCAGATCTCAGGGCTCCAAGGTGGCAAGGATTTCTCTCAATGGCTTGTTAACTCTGGAGTCCCCAGAATCCAGAACAGTCATTCAGCCTCACAGCTCTTGATGTCTTGAGACAGATGATTTCTTTCTTCTGTCCAATATTCAGAATAATGTCTGGTAATATGTATTTGTTGAAGGTTTTCTCCTTTAGTATGCCACAAAGGTGTCATGTTTAATTGTTGTTTTTGTACTCACTGTTGTGTTCTTTTTAAAAAATAATTCCCAGCAGGCTTTCTTCAAGGGTGCATTTCCATATTCTTCACTGGGGTTCAGCCCAGACATTCAGCTGTGTGGCTGAACTTAGATTCCGCGAAGCTCATCTTGGTCATACTGACTGCTGAAGTGTCATAGGAAGAGACACAGTAGAGCAAAGATTCTCATGGTGAATGGTGATCTCCTGGGAATGAAGTCTCCATGGTGGGTCACAGAAGAAACAATCACCATCTGGACCCAGAGTTACACATTGGCAAGTCACACCAGGGAAATGTCCTTGAGCTTCTGGGGATGAGTGGGCAAAGTCTGGAGGTCTTTTGTTCTGAAAAGCAGCATTGCAGAGCACAGTGACCTGTGGCCATAGCCTTCATTAGGAGGGGTTTACTTTGCAGCAGCCTACATCTCCCTGGCTGCTGATGCTCTTTCCTGTGCACACCTAGGAACTGGCAGCATTTGGTCCCAGTTTCCGCCTACAGATTTTAGTACTGCTTCAGACAGTATTAAATTTCCTGCAGATTAGAAATGGGAATGGAAGCCAGTGTTAAGTTAATCATGGCAGGATGGGACTATTGTAGGGGTGCCAAGTGTGGATTTAAGGAGAGTTGTGTGGACTTTGCATAAGCTTGTGATGGGATGAGAAACATAGACTGTCCTGTTCCCCACAGGTCACAAGCTGAGTCCCCCCACCACTCCCCAGTTTTTATGCTAAAAATACTCTTTTATTTTAGGAAATAATAATCCATGCTTGGCAAAACAAAGCTGTCAAGTCCATCTCAATTTCTCTCTCTCCCTCTCCTTGCCCCCCCATCCCATAGCTGGTTTGTTTGGTTTTGGACATTTTCTTTTTCTTTCTTCCTTCCTTCCTTCCTTCCTTCCTTCCTTCCTTCCTTCCTTCCTTAATCTTTCTTTCTTTCTTTCTTTCTTTCTTTCTTTCTTTCTTTCTTTCTTTCTTTCTTTGATCTGTCAGATCTGCAGGGAACAATTAGCATAAAGCTTGAAAGCCTTGCTTTGTCATTGTATTTTCCCCCTAACTAGCCTGGTGATCTCTAACTTAGTTTCCTCATCTAGCAAATAGTAGTTTCCTTCCAGAGACTAAGAAAATAAACAGTGACACTAACTTTGGGGATGGTGCTGGTACATAGTCATTATTCTCCAAATGTGAATACATGTGGCTCTTGTTTTTCTTTTTCTTAGTGAGCTCCAACATTCTGGAATGTGTTTGTATTTAGTAGATTGTGGCTCACTTCTCTAAGGCAAGTCTTATTATGTAATAAAACTTCCTCAATCTTGCAAATTCTTTTTTGCTTCTAACAAAGGGTTTGGGACTTTATTTTTACATTTTATATTTTTGAACCATCTGATATTGGTTTATTTCTGTGGGTTAAGACCTGGCAAGTGTGGCATCAGTACACACATAAAAATCTATAACCAGCATGTATTTTCAAGTCTGAGTACATTGAAACTAATAGTCATAATGATGGTTAACAGGTGGTTAGTATTGCTGTGTGCCAATCTCTGTTCAGAGTATTTTTATATGACTAAGATGTACTTAATCTCAGTCTTATGAGATGGCTCAGCTGTTAAAGGCTAAGGCTCACAACTAAAAAGAAAAGATATATTTAATCTTTGCAAAACCCAAGGAGGTACCTTAACTAAGAACAAAGGTGGTGTTAATTATGGTGTTAAAATGATCTAATCCTGACTATATTCCAGGAACTCTTTTGAACATAACAATTAATTCTCACTTAAGCCTTGGGCATCTGTATTTTTATTTTCCACTTTTTTTCAGAGAGGGAAACTGAGGCATGCCAAATACTCTCGATAGGACCCAGATGTAAACAGAGGCAGGCTAGTTGGACCCCCAGGCTTTTGTCAGCTAATGTGCACTGTCCTGTACAAGGCAGTGTGCATGATTATACAGAATCCAAATCTGCAGCCAAAACTCCCAGTGGGGTAAGGGATAGAGAACATGTCCATCCAGTGACCATACAAGGCAGAGTGTGGCCTGCTGTGGGCATCAGCAATGGGGGTTTATTTATTAGAAGAACCAGAATTGCTGTGGTGGGGGCAGTGGTTCTGTGAGTGAATGAGGGGATTTGAATTTGACCTTCAAAGTGAAGCAATACTCAAACAACCGAGAAGGCATGAGAAGCACTGAGGGCTTGCTCCTCAATGCTAGCAGACACTGGACTTGGTCTGGAAGGTTTGGGAACCACATTAGTGTTGTGACTATGTCTTGGCCACTTACCCAGTGCACCTGGCTTTAAGATGCCTGATGTCATGGAATCTCAAGTAGCCTATAAGACCCGTAGACCTTATCTTTTTGAGATTGGTATATGTTTTAAAACAGGCAAAAAGATATGTATATGCTTTCTTTTTCTGGTAGAATTGCACTGTGGCCTTGTCTCCTCTTAACAACTCAACTCCTATAGTCTCAGAAGCAAACTAGACAAGACTGAGGTGCCTCAACCTGGCAGATGTTCCAGCCTCATTATGCAGATGAGCTTTTCGATATGATTAGACGGAACACTTGATTAAAGTGGGATTCTAAGTGTTGGTTTTGCCTGTTATTGGAGATTTCCTCTTCCCGAGTGCTGCTATTTATAGAGTGTCTTTAAGTGTGTGTATGTTTAATTCCCTTTGAGTTCTGCAGTGCAGTTTGCACTAGCTGATGTTTAGATCTGCTCCAGTTGTGCAAGAAGTGGAAAATACCCTTTTTTAGAACAGGTCACATGTGCTTGCTGTCAGGAATAGGACCTCAGTGTAGAAAAATATATCTCGGGACATATCAAAGTTACTAAATTTCTTTCTCCAACTGCTTTGTTTCAGAACTGGCAGGATTAGGATAAATAACAGAAAAAAAATATCCTGAGTTACTATTCTTTTTTTGGTCATCTGTCAAGGACAGCAAGAAAGAGCTGCGTTTGTTTTTGTGTGTGTGCTTGTGTGAGTAGCAAGTATAAAATGTGCTGTACTGTTAGGTTTGTCTCGTCGAAGTAAATCATAAAAATATGTTTAAGCACTCTCCAAATGTGGATTATTTGGAGGAATGATCAGGAAGGCAGGTCAGAGACAGTGAATGTGGCCATTGCAAGCTTTTGGTATTAGCATGCCAAATTTACAGTTTATCTAGAGAATTTTCTGTTTCTAAATACTGTGGGACCAGAGGAATGAAGTTACACCAAGACACAAAGTGTGTACCTTTGTTGACACTGGAGGCCTGGGCTGTCCACTGGAAAATTCCCCTTCCCATTTTTGGTACCAGCATTTCCTGAGGCCTACTTTGGCTTCATTTCTCCAGGTTGCATCTTAAATATGGGTTCCTTCTTTCTTTGCTCTGTTGTTTTCTCCTGTGTTGGGCCAAGCATGTTGTGGAGGAGGATGAAGGGGTAACCCCTTGTGGTGGTGTTTACATGAGGCCCTTGTCTTGAGATTCCAGTGATGAGCCTCTTGTCTTTCACCATCACTTCCTAGTACTTCTCAAGAGCTGGGTGCTGTGGTCCAGGTGCACAGGCACAACAGATAGGACCTTACTGGTGGTTTTCTATCCCAGCTGGAAGCTGAGTCAGGGTGGGCTGGTGGAGAGGAATAAGCCTAATTGGTGAGAAGCGGTCCTAGGGAGCAATGTCATACCTCAACTTCGTGAGGCCCCTTTTGTGGCTTCCCAGTCCCTGCTGCCCCCAGTCACTCAGTCATGTTGAGCAGAAGAAACATAGCTCTGAGGTCAGAAGGACCTGAGCATATTTTTCTTCCTAAACATTGCCCCCCTCTCCCCATTTTTCCCTCCTTGTAATAGTTATGTATTAAGTATTTCTACTGTATCTGGCTTTTGCTGGCTCCAGGGAATGAAGAGAATGAAATATAAATTAGATAAAGTTTTTTTTTTTTATACTAACACTGTGCTTCCATCTTGGAGGTAGGGACCTCTAAGTTAATAATGAACCAAAGAAACAAACTGGGTGTTTTTGGTAGCTGCAGTGGAATTGGACTGAGAAAGATGCAGGCTGTCTGGGGTGGGAAGGCCAGGGATGGCTTGGTGAAATAAGCACTTATGAAATAAGACCTGACGTGATGAAGAATGTCTGATATAACGGTGCATACATCTTGGTGCTACCACTCACAGACTCTGTTATTTAAAAAAAAAAATAATAATCACACAACCTCTTTGAACTCAAGTTCCCTCTTGAGTAAAACAACTACTTTGCCAAATTTCTACAGAAATAGAAGGTATATATATATATAAAATCCAGCTAACATCAGTTTGGTGCTAAGATTTACTGAAGGTACGATGTGAAAACTGGAGAACGAATAGACATTAATCTTTGTTATGAGTATTTATAGCTTGGTTTTGAGGTTTTTTCTTAGTAGTGGATGAGTCACTCTTTATAAAATTAACCCTGGACTAAGAGTGGAGATGGGTCTTGCCTTTTATTTTTTCTTATTATTTCTTCTTCTTATTTTATTACTATTTTTTATTTCCTTAAGAATTGTCTGGCTCCATGTTGTTGTCCCTGTTATGTCTTCACAGATGTCACATCTGACCCTACCTGGCCTAGGACTGGGCTTTGGGTTGGGTTTGGGGTTTTTTTTTGGGGGGGGGTGTACAGCTAAGGTGTGAGCAAATGAGGATTCAACAGCAGATTTCACAAGATGTACCCATCCTCCTGACTCCCAGCCCTGGGTCTCAGCAGTGGATCATGTGTCTTCATGTGAAGTGTTAGTGTTGGTGCAGAAGTCAAGAGAAGAAGCTGACTTCCCATGCTCCGCCCAACTCTCACCAGCCTCGACTTCCACAGATTGTAGCTGTTAAAACAACCTCTTTGAGAATAGTTTTTTCTTTTTTCAAAAGTCATTTGGATTTTGATATCTGTGTTCTTTCATTCACATACCTGTGGATTGGTGACTTTCAAAAGGAAATATTAGTCAGAAAGCAGGTATTTCCCATCTAAATCAGCAAGTTCGGGTCTAGGGGCAGGCACTGATAGACACCAGTTCTCAAAGATGCTGTGGCTCGTTGAGCAATTTCAGGAAGGCGTGTGTGGGCTTTGTTTTCCCTACCCTGCCCCTTCCCCAAAGTGAGTCATTTGCTGAATCATTCACATACATTCCCTCACTTTCCATCTGACCAAGGACATCATTGGGAAAGTGGTTTCCTGCCTAGTAGAATATTCACAGCTTATATTTGCAGACCATGTATTTTCATTGGACAGAGTTTGTCTTCTCTAGAAGATGTTGTGAGGCAGCAAAGATTAATTAAGCATAATGGCTGGAGTTATATTTGAATTTGAAAAGTGACAGTCTGTTGAGGGTTCTGTGTTTACTTTGGCCCCTTTTTACATGGAAATCACCAACATGGCTTTCTTGGTTAGCTCAGGCACTAGAAACCATACAAATAAATTCTGCCAGAAGACGTAGGTAAACACATAGCCCCATTGTTCTTTTGGTATGAACAAGGTCTCTCCTGAACTAGCGGAGATAGCACTCTACAGTTAAGTTGGTGAAGCCACACATGGATATGCCCCTTGTGGTCAAATCTCAGCTACCTTTCCATCAAAAGGCCTGGGTGCATTTTATCTTTCAGTTTTCTGCAAAAATGAAGTGAGTTCCTCCAGTGTCAGCCCTGCCCAGTTGTATTTTTGAGCCTGCAGAGTGATACAGTACAAACTTAGGACATTGGTCAGTAGAACCCTTTGGAACCAATTCATCATGCTTTTGGCTTAGAATGATTGAGAATAAACATTACCATAGTGTGATCAGTTAGTCCTTTATTTGCAAAGCAATGGGGTAACTTCAGCTGTGCATTCTTGAAAAGTCTATTTATTTTAAAAGGCTATTTACAATAGCCTAGGTGAAGCAAGCCCAACAAATATGAGCAGCTGGCACAATTCCCTGTGACAAGCAAATGCAATCCTGTCTGTTTGCTGCAAGGAAACACACGTGGAGAGTAATTTGAGAGGTTGGCCACTGACTGGAGTGTCCTGGGCAATCAGACTGCAGACTTTTTGGAACCACACCTTACATCATTCATCATAGCTTGGTAATTTCTTCCTGTACTTCCACTAATAATATTTTATCTAGGTAAATGCTAGGTGAGTAAATGGCGAATGATGGGCGCTTGGAATGCAGTTCCAGTGATGCAGATTGCAAAGGGAAGCTTTACAGCTGTTGAGTTAGAGTGAATGAGAGGGCTGATTGGACTTGCTTGGTCATCACAACAATGTCACTGAAATGTACAATTTAACGGAATCCAAGTAACAAAGACAATTAATTAGTTGAGTTTTATTGGGGGGGGGTGTTCATTGTTACTCTGTGGTACTACAGTGACTTTGGACAATCTTTTCCTTGTAACCCTCTTCTCTGTCTCTTGATTCCACACACCTGACAGTAACCTAGTTCGTTTTCACTGGCAGCCAGTATCCCTTCCTTTACATATTTCTCCTACTAGATAGTTTCATTTCACTTATGAACAACCTCTTTCCCAAGTTCAGTCCCTTTTACATGCTCAGTCCTTGTAGTTGAATTTCATGATAGATGCTTGGTCCCATGTCCTTGTCACAGGAGTTGGTTTCAGGATGTGCTGACTTGTGAACCCTAAGAGGATCCTAAGATTTCTTTGGGTACTGCCATATCACTCATGTAGCTCTACTAAAGAACTTTCCAGAGAGAATTACCCTTTAAACAAACAAACAAACAAACAAACAAACAAACAAACAGGTGATGATATTTAGCAGTGATTATTATTTATTTCTGACATGCCAATACAAGCAACACTCCATGATTTTTACTAAAAGCCCTCTGTGTCAGAATTTTTTTTATTGTAAAACATCAATCTAAGAATAATTTAACAAAGAGGCATGGAATTTATGGAATTGTATCTGAGCAGTGATTTTTAGTAAAAGTGCCCCATTTAGGTATACCACCCCTAGAGGGCTCCTGGGATGGCCCACCTCCCTTTCTGATGTAGTAGCTCAGGATAGGGTCTGAGAAGTCATATGTCTAGCAAGTTTGTAACTGTACTTTGGTAAAGTGGAGGTCGTCGATGGTTTTGCTCAAGGAGCTTGAAATTGCAAAGATGTTGGATATAAATAATATATAATGACAAGACTGGTTCCTGTCAGGAGACAATATTCAGATTAATCATGTTTAATTAGAAAAGGAAATTGATGGGTAAATGACACAAAAGTCCAGGGATATGAATGGCAGGTTTATCCAAGAGTTTGACTTTCTAGTGGCTTGCAGCTCAGCTTTCTTTACTCTGCTAAGGACTGGCTTAGATCTCTAAATGGGAGTAGTTTCTTCCCGACTCTGCGAGGGTGGAACTGGAAGCAGACTGAAGAAGTCACTTGACTGAGGGATTGGGTTGAGAAACAGGGTGATGGTGGTTTGGGGCACGTCCACATGACCGAATTGTTTTCCACAAAACTTCTGTTGAATAAAACTTGAAATACGACTGTCGGTCTGTTTTCCCATCTCTAATGAATTCCAGACAGTTTGTAGAGTGTGGGAGCTTCCAAAACAGAGGGGTGGAATGACTGGGCCCAGCCAGTGTTCCTTCTGTCACACACAAGGCTGCCCTGATATAGCAGACTCTTCCTTTTTGTTCTAAACCTCACCACACTGCTCGTTCCTATAATTGGTGAGGGGGGGGAGAGCTGTGAGAAGGAAGGTCAGGGCCAGACAAGACAAATTAAGTCCATAAGAAAGTTCCAGACTCTGAATTTACCAGAAATGCAACCTGCCTGTGTTTAATCCACTTAGAACCAAATGTTTTGAATTTTGTGTTTTTGCTGTTGTTGCCCAGTGAACTTCTGCAGAGAAAGAACTCTCATCTGTTCTGACCGTAAACCGATTAAGAGTTTTCGCCACCACTTCAGGAAGTCTAAATTTAGGAGAAGGTGGACTTGAACTGAAATTCCATGTTGGCCACCGTCTAGCTGAGTACCCTGCGCACATTATCCCTGGGGCCTCAGTTTCAGTGCAGCACTGAAAGGAGAGTAATGAATAGGTAACAACACAATATGGAGTTATAGGGTAACTATGTGACTTGACAGAGATTTTTAGGGGCTAGGGACATAGCTCAGTCAGTAAATGCTTGCTGTGCAAGTGTGAGGACCAGTATTTAGTTCCCAGAACCCATGTAAAAAAAGTAGGGTGTGGTGGCATGTGTTGTAACTAGGGCTTAGGATATGGAAATAGGCATATCTAGGGGCTAGCTTGCTAGAGAGCTCAGCATACTTAGTAAGCACCAGGCCAATGAAAATGAAAAGAACCTCCCACGCCATATGTACACAGAATAATAATGAAGAGCCATGCCTGAAATTGGTCTCTGACTTCCATGTGTGCTTGTACTTATGTATATGCATACCCCCCCCACATATATATGTGTTTGTACACATAAGGACTTTCTCACATACGCATTGAGAAATGTGAAGAAATATGTGAATGTAGTCATATGCCCAAATACTGGCTGTTAGTCCCTTCCAGTTAACCTTCATACATGACATCAGTTAGGTTTTTGACATGAACTTTTAGTTTTGATACCACGGTAAGGAGGGAATGACTCCAGGGCAGGCAGGACAAGAAGTAGGTCCATAGAAAAGGCCTGAAATAATCACCAAGTTGGGTAATCAGTATTGGGATATTTGAGAGTTGATCCAGGTCAAATAGTGGGGAATGGTGGGATGCCTCAAAGGGAGATGTTTAAGACTGGCACGAGCTGTTTACATGCAAGGCGTTGTTACCTTTGTGGCCAGCACAGTCTTTGTCTCTATCAACATGTTTCCTTTCATCATAATTATAGAGCATGGCTGGGTGGAGAACTCATAAGAGGAGGCACTAATTGGAATTGTGCAATTGCTCAGTGCCACTGCTGTGTCTGTACAGGCTCCTGTCATTGCTAACTGTCCTGATCCAGCCTTGTCCATGGTGACTTCCTGCTTTCTGGTCACACATGCTACACTTTCATCTATTTATGTAGTCATATTCATCCAGTGTCAGGCAGAAGACCTCACATGCCCAAACTTGAGGATCTTTCTATCTTCCTATGTACGCTAGGAGTATAGAAACAGAGTTTGAAATGTTCTCCTCCTACACCAGCATAGCACGGTTGCATTTCTTGGCCATTGCAACTTTTCTCTCCTGAAAGTGGTGGTTAACTTAGTGTTTAGAAAGGAGTTAACTTGAGAAGTAACTGTCATTCTTGGGGGGAACAGTTTCATCACACACTAGGTATATGTAAAGGCCTTCATCAGTTGGTGTTCAGCCATGTTCCTGGGTACCAGCATGCTCACCCCTCTAATTTTATGAAATAATGAGAGGATGACTAAAGAAAGGTTCCAGCAGATTCAGACATGGTGGTGCACATTTTTGATCGATGAACCCAGGAGAATCTTGAATTCTAGGGCACTTGGGCAACATAGCAAGACCTTATCTCAGAAAACCCAACCAGATCAAGCCAAAACAGAACAAAAGACTGCATCGTATGTCAGCTGTGATGTCAGGTCTAACTGTTAGTTACTCTGTGCTATGTATTATCCTTGCTCACTGTGGTAGTTTGTGCTATCTGTGCCGCTACTGGTATCTTTGCAATGTAAGTTGCAAAGTTAGGGTCTTTTGTGAAAATGGAAGAAATGGAAAGTCATAGAAATGTTCATCTGAGGAAGCTGTTGACTTTTCCATTGCTCTGACACTGCAAGTGTCTCAGTCACAGTTGGTTTTTCTATGGCTTGAACACTCTGACTGTATGGTTGATCTTCAAATGTGTGTGGGTTTATACAGCAAACTTTGGAGTTCAGACTAGTTCTGAATGAATTGAAGAGTTTTTCACACCTCTTCCCTCAAGTATTTGCTGTTATGTACGTAGGAATGGGAACAGATTTGCCAACCAGTTAATTAAACACACACACACACACACACACACACACACACACACACACACACACACACACACATCCCTTCTACCAGAATCTGGCTGTGCAAACAGTGTTTCTTTCAAGGTAGTTGCAGCCTTGCTGTGTCATTCCAGCTAACCCTACTTTGTTTCTGAGAGAAACAGTTTCTATCTTGAGGATTACAAGGAAATAAGCAACATGAAATTCTTCTTTTCCACATTGCTGAAGCAAAGACATTCAGAGCCAGGTTCTTTGGGATCAGAGAGGATGGAGCTTGAGTACGGTTGCTTAGATCTATCATGCCTGATGGATTTCTGAAGCCTGAACTTCAGTGAGAGGAATGGATGAATCTACGGAGAGAAAGGGATACAGCTTGAGGGAAAGAGCCAGATAGTTGTGATGGGAAAGTTGTCAGAGCAGATACTAAGAGATCTGCCTCTTGCTCCATTTTTTCTGAGTCTTGGCTTGGGAATTACTTGTAGATTCTCAGTTTATTTATTTTTCTCGTTCAGGTGAGGGTATATCTCACAGGTATTGAACCTAGCATGGAGTCAGGAAATAATGATGAGCAAGAGAGTCAAACTGAACATTGTTCTGCTCTTGGTCAGTGGAAGGGTGGATTTATGGGTAATGACTTGATCGACAGTCAGAGGAGGTCTTTCTAGAGGAGATGAGCCTGATTCTACTCTAGAAATAAATATGCTTTAAATGGCATTCATCGAGGGCATCTATTAGCTGCCACTGTACTTGAAAGTCTCATTTAAACAGTATCATGCTCCTCATAGTCATAAATAAATACTTATTTTATTGTCAGCGAGTCCCCAGGAGAATAGAGAATTTGAAGTTTGTTAGGCTTGTCAAGTGCCCAGGACACTGAGTGACCACCAAATCTTTTTGGATTAAAGAATAACCAAAATGTTCCAGGGATATAGCTTGATTGCTAGAGTGTTTAGCATGTATCATACACAACACTAGAGTCTATCCCCACCACCAGTTAAAGCCTGCTGAGAGTCATACACCTTTAATCCCAATTCTTCCCAAGGTGGAGGCTGGAGGCTCAGAGGGTCGAGGTCATCCTCAGAGTAGCCTCAGATACACAAGAATCCATTTCAAAAACTAAAAGCACAAGAAAGCCCCTAGTAAGAATTGGATAAAGTTTTTGTTGTTG
Organism: Phodopus roborovskii; assembly: GCF_943737965.1. Classification (NCBI taxonomy): domain Eukaryota; kingdom Metazoa; phylum Chordata; class Mammalia; order Rodentia; family Cricetidae; genus Phodopus; species Phodopus roborovskii. Next base: position 1,850,458 of record NW_026126576.1, read on the forward strand.
TTGTTGTTGTTTGTTTTTTTTGTTTGTTTGTTTTTTCTTGTGGATTCAAAGGGCTCTTCTGGGAAATGGGCAGGAAATGGTTTCAGACTTTACCCTTGTTAAATTTTCCTGAGCCTTAGTTTTCTCTCTTGTTTAATAATTTCTCTCTTGTTTAATTCTATTGATAGAATTTCTCTCTTCGGACAGCAGCTATGGTGCGTAAGGTGCCCGGTGTTCACAACCCTCAATACAGTAAATGAGTAGGCAAGGGATTGCTATTGTTCTTGTTGCTAAGAGGCACAATAAGCTACAGCCAGCATCCCTTATTTTTGATGGTTATGTTCTATAATATCATCAAAACCATCAAACTTGTAAATATTGAATTATTACTGGGGCAATTCCCAGAGCCCCTGGTCCCAAGATTTTTTGTTAACCAATCAGTGTATAACTGTCTTAAGTGTGGTTTTTGTTTAAGATATTGTATTTTATGAATATTATTGGCTTGTTAAGATTGAACTGACCAGTGATACTATATCTCATGTCTGAGGAATGTTCACTTTATTACCTGTGTTGTCTCCTTACCTGAAAGCCTCCTTGACATGTAGCAGCATGAGAGATAGTGGTGTAGTCTCAGCCTTGTGTTTAAGTAGTGGGGTCACCAACACAAAATACAAAAACACACTGATAGACTGTGGAAGGATACTTGTCTACAGTGGATGACCAGTGTGGATGTAGGACGGCAGGTCCTAACCTCACTTGACCTTAGTGGGGAGTGTGTGCATTGGCTACTTGCAGTTCTTAGTATTCTATATATGCCCATCATTAATTACAAGAAAGCCACAAATATTGATATTTGGGATTCCAGATTTTACTTACCAACTGAACTGGAAAATGGAGAACCCATACATAATGAAAATTGACTTTGCTGGAAATGGTCTTCTTGCAGCTACACTCCTATAGTTTGGATGTGGTGGGTTGGACATCAGCCATGCTAAAAGAAGGAACTTAGTCTTCTATTTTTCCTGTTTGTGGGCTCTAAACATGACCCATCACTGCCAAATTGTTGATATTCTCTGGGCTTCACTGTTCAGGTATAATACTTTTGACTGGCATAGTTCCTTTTATTCGTTATTTAGGAAGATGAAATATGAGAGTCAAGTCCTGGGGTGGGAACAGATAAACTATGGCGTCTTTACTGAAGAATCCAGGAGAAAGCAAATGGTGTAGAAATGCTGGTATAGATAGTTCTGAAGTACCCAGATCAGGCTCACTCAGGGCCTGAAGCTTACAGGTGCTGATTTTGATTTTCTTCTTTATTGGAAACCAGCATATTATTGTTATTAGCAGTCATTATTTTAAACATTAGCTGAGTATTTGTTATTAGTGCTTGGGATTCTTCTAGAAGGGAGGAGAGAGGAACTAGTTTCAGACACACTATTGAAACAAGAAAACACAAAAAGCCACCAGTAATAACAGCAGCTGCATCTAGCATTTTTACAACTCTTATTATGGCCTGTGTCTTAAGTTGTAGTTTGGCTTGCCTTTCTTATGTGTTTGAGTACCATAGTCCTATAAAAAGCTTATGTGTGTGTGTGTGTGTGTGTGTGTGTGTGTGTGTGTGTGTGTGTGTATGTGTGTGTATGTGTGTGTGTTTTGTGTGTGTGTGAGCACTTGTGCACATGCCCACTTTAATCCTGGGATGAGGAAAATTGCCTATGTAATTTTTTCCTACACTTTTCTGTGTTAGAAATTGAACTGTCAAGAATGAATAATTTATACCTGTGTGAATTTTGAAAACATCAAGTCATCTGCTACCCAAAAGGTATGGTGTGAGATGTTTAAAATGTTTTTATAATGTAATTCTCACATGAGATTGGCCGGCTTCCATTTTATAGTTGAAGAAATGGAGGCTTGTCTCTCTTTTTTCCCTTGGATATGTTAGGCCACTCCAATAAAGATGACATTAAGATTTAAATGTAGGACTGTCCAACTTGGGTGCTCACTTTTCTCCACCACTCCATGGTGGGTGCTGGCTATATTGTGGTTCAGAGGGAGTGGCAGGTGTGAGCAAGGGTGACAACTCATTGCTTTTGGAATGGAAAGAGGACTAGTTTCTGATGAAGTAAAGACCAATGACTCAGGGTGTGGCTGAACGTTTGAATCCAAGGTAAATAGATCTCTGTATTAAAGGTGCTTGAAGCATGCCTGGATAAAAAGCCCTTTGTCTTTCAAGTTGCTTCTGAAGAAGGAAAGGGAGACAGGTTGTGATGGCTCCCACAGAAGATAGGATGTTGGCTCCTTAATCATTCTCAAGAGTATGGTGGGTTGTAGGTTTCCCTGATTATTAAAGCTGTTCCTTGAAGTTTGCTTCCTGATAGCTTCAAACAGACTTCTTATTTACACACCCAGCATTGTGTTCTGCCACTGAACATGTATTTCCTAACATCTTGATGTTTTTCACTAATTTCTCTTACCTACCCCCCCACAAAAAACAAAACAAAACAAAACAAAACAAAAAAACCCCAAAAAACCAAAACAAAACTTGTTAATTGCTTTTCTTGTGTGCTTTCATAAAGTTGTAGCCAGTCTGTTCCCTTTTGGACTGTTTATCTTTGACATGCCAGAGTTCTTGAAACATCATAATATTGTGTAATGAGCATAACTTCTGCCTTGACATGTGGGTGTTAAGAGCGTTAGTCATTGTAAAGTATTGAGTTAAATATTTTCAATAAAAGGTTGTAATGATCTAACAGAGAGGAAAGAAGCTATAAACTTCCCAGTTGTTGGATTTAATGGTAAGCCATGTACTGAGTGGGTTCCCCAAGCATAGATCCATAGCATAGAAGCACAAACCTTATTCCACATAGCAAGAGAGCAAAGAGATGGACAGTTCAAAGGGACTTCATTGTCACACATGAAGAAAAGCAGCAACTCTTCAGGTTCTGAGAGCTCTTGCTTCCTAGTCTTTATCTGTCATGTATCTTATACTCCCACAGGAAATGTTAAAGTCTTCTGGGAGACGTTATCAATAGGGACTCCTGGGCTGAGCCTTAAGCCTCATTAAAGGCCCTTAGGTTTCTAACAATGATCAGTCAGTGTTGGAGAGCCACCAGGAGTTCTCCACAGTGCTGTGGAGAACCAGCCTCTATGTGAGAGAATGAAAAACGCCTGCACCTACCAAGGTGACTTTATGAAGAGTTTTGGGGAGCATTACTCATTATGAAACTATGTTCCTGTTGCCCTGGTTTATCTCCACAGACATCAGTCCATGGCAGAAGGTTGACTACTTGTCTCTCCGTGTCTCTGGGCATCTGAAGATGGTTGAGGTACATTGCTTTGGTCCTTTCTGGGGAGTGCATCGTAGGCATTGGCCTTCTGGAAATATTGTCTAGATAGTGTTTTGGTAATCAGTTTGTTACAATGACAGGCTGTTGTGTTCTTTGGGTTGGAGGTTGACCTGAGATTGTGGGCTACTCTTCTTTTTTCTTGCCAGAGATCTTCAGTTGTTTTGTCAAACAACCTCAGAGCTATGTACCTTTTCTGTCCTAGAGAGTTTGCAAACAAGGGGGTTGTTTTCTTGTCTGAGCAGTGTCTGTGACTGCTGTTAAGATATCTTGGCACTTGATATGTTCAAAGGAGGTCTGAGTCAAAGTATATCGCTGTTTCTTGAAATACTTTTCTCTTGTAGTATGGTGTCTCATACGTATTGATCATGATTTTCATGATCTAATAGGCAATTGATGACATTTCTGGGACTGGAGGCTTTATGGAGGGGAGATCTGTTTTCCTTGTTTACCTTTGTGTCTCTTCCTTACAAGCATTATTGATCTCTAGTTCCCTTGGATAAGATATTTATTTGTCTTCACCATTCCCTGAATCTATAGATAAGGACACACTTTTGAATGGGAGCCCAGGAACCTGTTGATGTAAAGTGTCTTTTACCTTTTATGATTATCATCGTTAGCACCTCCCTTCTTCCTGGCTGGGTTCCCTGTCATTTTAAGCAGGTAGCAATTACAGGTTTGCTAAAGAAGCTGGCTTCTGCTGCCAAGGATCCTATTAATTATCACTGTATCTCTAATTTAGCCTTCCCAGTGTTGAGAGAAGGCACATGTAAGCCTTCTGCTGAGCGGCTGCAATGGCATCTCCATAACAATCTTTCTGAGCTGGTTGTGTGGACTCTATGTTCAGCCAAAGGGCCAGGCTGGCCCTGGTGAGTGTTTTCATCTTTCTTCTGTATGTTGCTTAGTTAGTCAAGTTTTTGGTGGTGTGCTTGGTTTTCTCCTTCTGATTCTTACCTGAGTAAAAGCCAAGGGTTGGTCTTTACCTTGAGAACGCAAACCTATTTCCAGTCTGTTCTTGAACCAAAAAGGATGCAGCTTGAAAACATGTAAGTGATTTTCCCACCAGCTGTTTGTTCTGCGCATGAAGAGTGAAGAGGAGACCATGGAATTGATTTTATGTTTCTCTTCCAGAAGGTAATAATACAGATGTTAACCAGTGCATAATAATGGCAGATATAGACCTGTGCATTCCATTTACCACTTATAGTGTAGTATAGTGTGTGTGTGTGTGTGTGTGTGTGAGAGAGAGAGAGAGAGAGAGAGAGAGAGAGAGTGTATATGTGTGTGTGTAGGACGTTGTTCTTTATTTAATATTTACTCTTTTCTCTCATTGCTCAGAAGTGGCTGGATTGCTTTTGTTTGTGTTCAGAAATGTTGAGTTCACTTGTTTCAGTGAGCACTTTTTTTAGAAGTTTCTGGGGCTCATTTGATCAGGGCTGGAGTGCTTACGCTTCCTTTCCCATTTTTTTTTTTTTTTCTTCATGTTATTTTTGGCACTGCTGGTGTTGGAAGCTGTGGAAGTGATTCACTGCAAAGTGAATTAATTTTCCACGTTTTCTGATGCGTTCCCCAGTCGCCCCCTGTTCCTTTCCCCCCTGAGATGACTCTGCACTTACACTGCTGTCATCTTTGCTGGCTCAGACAAAAATGCTGATGTCACTTGGATTTCTTAAATTACAGCTGGTAGGAATTAACAGAAATCGTAAAAGTGTACCACTTCCTCATTTTGCTTCTTTCTGGACTAATTGTTGTACTTTCAAGTCCTGTGGGAGGTTGGGAACTTGGAAGCAAATTCTCTTGTCTTTGAGTTCAAAAGGCAGTTTTCAAATTTCCTTCTCTGTTACTCCAGAGATAAGGCTGCCTTTAGGATGGAGCTCTGGTGTGACCTTCAGTAACCTCAGACTGGCTCCTCACTCAGGATCTTACAGGTTGGACTGTTGGACCCGTCTGTCTTCTGGGTGAAGAGTTTTCCACAACTTCCCTTAAGTAAGTTTCCTTATATAGAAAACATTTTTACTCAATCGTCTCTTGCCAGCTCCAGACTGCTCTTGGTATGAGGTGAAAGGTTGTGACTCATTTGCAAAGTTTTCCAAAGCCTTTGCTCTTTGAGAAGTGCTCTCTTTTGACCCCCTTGTTCTCTTGTTTAGAATGTCTACCACCCTCTCTCATTTGTTCTGTCTCCACTCTCATCCCCAGTAGCTTAGTGGCCAGGCCTCAGGCTCTCTACTGGTTTGAATGATGGCTCCAAGAACCTGTCCTTTGGATAGGCCTGTGTGACTGCCACCTGGAGTGAGCATCAGGGCGGCCATGCCCTCTTTGGCTCTATTGATTGAACTGAGCCCCATGGAAGCAGAAATAGAAGGGTTCAGCATTTGCACTTTCCTGTGCTGAGGTTTTTGCTTATTTCGTGTATTTAGAAAAAGCATCCATTTGCAAACTGCTGACTTACTGTTTTCCCTGGAATGGAAACTATTTGGATTATTTCAATGTCTTTTAGCTAAGATTTGTTTGTTTATAGTATTAGTTTTGTTTTCTGGTGTCCTGTTTAGAATAAGTCCAGAATGTGTCTTTTTTACCTTAGAGAATCAAGTGTTCCTTGATGCTTTGGAATTGTGAGGCCTATGTGCATTTGAAATATAATGTTTACTCCACAGAGTCTGAATAGAAACTCTAAAGTGAAAATTATAGATATGTAAATATTTCTATCTTGGAAATTTGCTGTCTTTGAAATTTTTTTCTCTCAATTAAAATTTTCAGAGTACTCCCTTTCACTATTCATTTTCTCACTAATTAACTTCTTATTTTTTGAGAGACGTTTTAATGGCAGACTTATAGATGGAAATCATGTGTGTGTGTTGACTGTTTGATGTGAGGTAGCAATGGGAACTTTGCTGTTGCCTTTCACTGAGTCGATTTAGTTTAATTTTAATATAAAAGATTTAGTTTAAGAGTATGAAATAGTATTTGGTTGTTTGAAGAACAGTTCAATGATGTTAGGATGAAGTATCTTGGTTGAACCTCTGAACATCTTTTTGCTTTGAGAGCTGTGTATCATTACCCCACATTTCCTCTGATGGTAGCAGTGATGTTTGAGTTGAGATTTTGGAATACCATAGGAGGAGTTATATAGGTTAAGCAGTAAGTGAACTGTAAATTTCACTAGGTTGGTGATTGTGCATGTTGTATTTCATCCCTACAAGCAGCATCATGATAGAGCTAGCAATTCCTTAGTAAATATTGAATGAATGAATGAATGAATGCATTCATGTCTGGATGAATGCATTGGAAATCCTGGTTGTAGGACCAGCTGTGCAGTAACTAATTGTGGGACCCTGACTTACTGTTTATGAGAAGACTATCTCTTCTTTTGTACAGTGAAAGGGAAGGAATAGATTAGGGCTGACTGGTTTTGATGCTTGCTGCTCCTTGATAGGAGATGTGAACGTCTTTCTCAGCTGCCTGGGGTCCTTTGCAACTCCAGCACAGGCTTCTGTTTCCACCACTCACTGTGGTAGCATAGATGAAGCTATCTCAGAACCCTTCATTCTGAGGTGTTTTACTCTGACTTTGAGGCTTTGTTTCTTTGTTCTAAGTCAGCAACATCCTGTGACCCTTGTTGGTCAGCAGGTGTTGACCTAAACAAAAACAATGGCAGCAGCATGTACCATTGGCCTCTCCTTCAGACTGTTTTGATATATCAGCTCATATATGTACAATTTAATCAGTAGGCCCAGTCAGTATTCCTCTAGTGGAGTAAGATATGAAGAGATGATGAGACCCACAGTTTCTCCCCTTTTTCCTTCGACTCCCTTTTATAAGTGTACCATGTGATTATTGATACCGATACCTACTGCTATCTGGACTATCTGTCCTGGGGATAAAATATCTGCCTGTAAGACACTGTCTTCTTGCAACTCACTGTGGCATAAATATGAGGCTTAATCTGTAATTGTTGTTGTGAGTCTAAAAGACAGAAAGCCTAGTTATTCTTGGGGACGATGGCATGTGCAAAAAATGTCTCCCTAGCAGGATTGAGCTTGACTTTATCACTGAAAGGGCATTACCAAAGATATGAGAGCAAAGCATTCCAGGTATGACTGGTGCTCCAGGGAGCATGGCTGGATCTGTGTAGGTGAGGGACAATCTAGAGTTGCCACTTGGAGGATGATCTAGAGCATGGCTACATCTCTTGTCCTGGTTAGGAAGGTTCTTGATCAGTGGTTCTCAATCTTCCTAACATGTGACCCTTTAATACAGTTCCTCCTGTTGTGGTGGCCCCCAACCATAAAATTATTTCATTGCTATTTCATAACTGTAATTCTGCTACTGTTATGAATTGTAATGAAATATCTCATGTTCAGGTTATCAGATATGCAACCCCTGTGAAGGGGTTCATTGACTACCACCCCCCACCCCAGGGGACCAGGGGATCAGGACCCACAGGTTGAGAACCACTGTTTCTGGTGAAACTCCTTTGTGAAAAATGACAAAACATGTGTGTTGTGTCTCCATGAAGATGGGTGATGCTTTCAAGAGGGTGAAAAAAAACCTCCATTACAAATTTCAAGGGCTGTGAGGGCAAAAGTAAGGCTGGTATATTACCTGCTGGTCACAGTAAAGTGATCGCTTATTCATTCATCTATTCATCAGGAGCCTCTTCTGAACCCAGCATCATGGATAAAGCGGACATGGTCTCAGCTTTCTAGAAGCCTCTGCTCCAAGTGGAGAATAGTCTTTTGAATTCTTCATAGGGGAAATGATCAGCATTCTATTTGTCCATCTTGTTCACATTCATTTTTTTTTCCTCCAGCTAATTATAGACTGATGGTGTGTTCCTATGACAAGAGTTGAAAGGTGAAGTTAGATAGGCAGATAAGGTCCATGCCTTGCATGGCATATGCTTGCATGCATGCATAGGACTTACAGCAAAGCATTTGGAGATTCTCATAGGTGGATCTGTTCCAGGCAAATTTCCAGACATTTCCCCATACTTTCTATGGAATAGCCCTGGCCATTTAGTTCACTCACAATCCGAGAAGAAAAGTCTTGGGTCTTATGGACCTCAAAGGTGGCTTTGATGGCTACTTTCCTGTTCCTATTGTTGCTGGTGCTTGTGATTTGCATTGAGGAGTAAGAATTGGCTCAAGGCAGCAAGACTGACAGATGTCAGAGAGGTGCCATACTGTAAAGAGATTTTTTTTTTGATATAGAAATGGCACTGGATTCCTCCACCAAATATTCCCCTAAGGTCCTCAATCAGGCCAGCATTGTCCACAATGATGCAGAGTCAACATGGAGCTGCCTGAGTGGGACAAATTCTTAGGAAGATAAAGCATCAGAGCTGATCACTACAGCTAGGGATTGTAGGTTTGGCCTGAGAGTCTGCCTTTCCTATTTTGCACGATTGGCACAGGCCTGCTGCTGTAAGAGCTGTGGAGTCAGCTTATTCTAGGTCTGAAGCTCAGCTGTGTTGGTAAGCAGCTGGGTGAGTCTAGGTGGATGATTAGGGCCGTCTGTTCTTCTGCTGTGAAATGAGGTAGTGGTTAAGCACGTAAGACCTTTTCTTCAACTTGCCTGGGTTTGTATGCCTGCTTTACTGCTGCATGACAATGGGCAGTGTCTTCTCTTTGTGTCTTAACTGACTTATCTGTACTATGATAGCGAAGAAGATGATAATAGTAATTGTTACCTCATAAGGATGTGTTGGGAATTACACGAGATTATATGTACAAAGGGTTTAGCATAATACCGGGCACTTAATTTTCTCTCAGTATTCCTTACTCAGCCACCTTCCATAGCCTCCTTGTATTGTGCTTTCTAGAATGTGCTGCAATACTACCTTCTGACTGTATTTTGTTCTATCTGAAAATTAGTGTTGTGTAAAATACACTTGCTGCTATGTGCTTTTCATGGTGTGAGGTGTGTGATAGGATCTTCTTATGTAGCCTTGGTTAGACTGGAACTCATAGACCAGGCTGACCTTGAACTTGTGACAATGGACAATTCTCTTGCCTCAGCCTTCTGAATATATATTTTTTTCCTTTTAAACTTAAGACTTAATAGTACAATTTCTGTGTGAGTGATATATTTGCCATTCTAAATAATGGATGTCCAGTTAAATTTTAAATAGAGAAGAATTTTTAGTTCATATATGTGCCAAGTATTTTATGGCATGCTGAGATTAAAAAATGTTTATTTAAAAGGACAGAAAGCCTATATTTTTATTTGCTAAATCTGGACACTTAGTATGGGAGTAAAACTTAACCCTGTGCTTCCATTTATGTGTACACACACACACACACACACACACACACACACACACACACACGAATACATACTATATATACACACATATACATATTATATACACGTATATAACACATATTCAAGTATATATTTTTTATTTTTTGTCATAATAACATTTATTATGAAGGCAGGCTGGTGTTTTTCATAATGTATATGATAGCATATATACCATATTTTATGAAATTCTGAAGTGTTTTGACATAGTTTTAACCTAAAAGGGACTGGTAATGATGTCCTATTAAGTAGCTGAACATTCCAGAGAATCCTGAAGATCTCATCACCACTGAAGGAAATTATCTTATTATTCAGAGTCACCTAGCTGGGGAAGAAGGTCATTCCTGAGGGCTGGCCCAGTTTTCCAAGTAGAAAAATAAACACATCCAGTGGTTAGTTTAATATCTTGGAATGAGTTCATCGTATTTACACCTGAAGCTAATCTTTTGAGTAGTTTTGGCCTTGAAGCTATTAGACTACTTGGCGACTTTCAATGAAGTTACATCCAAGATTGAGAGCCTTTGAATTCATTGTTCCCCAAGCATTACTGTGCACACTGGACAGGTGATTGTTCCTGCCTTCAACTCCTTTCAGTTTTGATGGCACTAGAGCAAGAAATGATACTAGCAGAAAGCAGAATAAATAAGGTCATGGTCTATCACAGGTCAAGCCAGGTCCCAGCGGGTTGAATATAGGCAGTAATTGTGGAAACCAAGTGGATTAGAAACAGATTAAATTAGAAGTGGCTTCTTTCAGGGTATTATTTGTGAGAACTAGACAAAAGATGAGAATAATTTCATTTGGGAAATGGAATGTTCTAGGTTAGTGTTAACAAATACCTGGGAGTATCCACAATTTGAGGTGAACATGTTATTCAAATGCTACAAAAATCCATAGAGCAACCCAATGTCTCTTGCACACTTCCTCTCATGTGTAACTGCTGATGGTGTAGGATACCCTGACTTACTTGAGGTAGGTGGAGCTGGATGGATTCCATGTTGGCTTCCTAAGTATTTATTGTGTACCTGCTGTTTTCATGTATGCGATGGCCAGAGAGTCTTAGATGTGGATAATATTTAGGGACTCTTAATCTGTCACTTCATCCAACTAAAATGCATAAAGTGTGATTCCCCGGTGTCCTCTTCTTTAAATTGGACAGGAAGATGTCACGAGAGGCCTCTTGCAAGGCATCTTTGCTTTGAGCATTTGCTTAAATAACTCTGAAAGCTAGTTTACCTCATTTCCTGTTGGGATGGCAACTGTTTATTAAACTTGGTCTAAGTCACAGTTAATAGGCTTAATGGTTTTGAATGGTCCCAAATAACTAACTCTCCATCTGGGTGCCATTTGTAACCAGGAAGGATTCCCCAAATGGGACACAGCACATACAGAACTGCCTGAGATAACCTGTCAACATCTTAGACCTCACTACAGAAACCAAGAGTTTGGAAGGAAAGCATTAAAGTTACAGACAATGCTAAAGTATGTTCAAAAACTCTTCTGCTACAAGTACTCCATGCAATGTTAATGCCATTTAAAAATGGCCCATGTTTAGAACTTACTAGGCCAGGCCTACTCCTCTAGCAAAAGTATTTTTAAGTGTGGCAGGGTGCTCATCTTGGTTAGGAGATGTGGTGTGGAGAATAACTATTTTAAAATTACCCATTTTTAGAAGTTACTGTGACCATCCCTACTCCTCTAGCAAAAATATTAAATAAAGTGTGGCTGGGTTCTCATCTTGGTTAGGAGATGTGGTGTGGAGAATTAGGCTGAGTGGCCTGTCCTGTTCTTGAGTGGGACTGCTAGGATGGCTGGGAATGGGCATGGGAAACCTTGCTATTTTTCAAGTTACATGTTTTAGATTGGAAAGCTCTAAGCTAGAATGGAAATTAGCAAGGCATTGGGGTTTCAGGTATATTGTTTTTGTCCATTAGGATTGGTGTCTGTGTGTGTGCGTGTGTGTATGTGTGTGTGTGTGTGTGTGTGTGTGTGTGAGTGTGAAGTCCAGGCAGGTTATTTGTGGTGGATGTTTTGTCTATTTCAGGTATGAGTGTGGTGAGATGGAGCCTGGATTCAAACCTGTATTGGCTTCTTAAGCATGAAAGAACATAACTGCTTATGTAAGTTTGGGCCTGGCTGAATGTTACTGTTTTTTCCTCTTGATGGCCAGGCCAAATATTAGGTAGTTTAAATATCTGCTCATGGTTCTTACTGCTTTATTTTTGGCCATGCTTAATATATTCCTTTATATATCCATCATTAAGTTATAATTGAAGGTTCATGTTTTATATTTACAATGATGCATGGAAATTGAGCTGTGCCAGCCATTCAGGCTTAATGGCAAATGTTGGCTCGTGCCAGATAGTTTTTGAAATCTGAATGTTTAATCAAAGTGGTCCATCTCTCTTCCTTTCAGGCTATGACTGCACAGGGAGGCACTGCAACTTTGCTCTCTCTCTCTCTCTGTGTGTATGTGTATGTGTATGAGCAGAAGAGTATTTCATTTCTGATAAAAAGTACATCAGCTTGTTATCTTCCTCTCCTAGTGGTTTGCTTGACAAGCCTTTTTGTCATTCCAATTGTCATGAAGGGTTTCGGTGAGTGTCAGTTCAGGAGTGGCCCACATAATGATGGTAGGTGATACACATGCCACAAGCTGTGTCCTGGGAACTGCCACACACTATCAGACATTTGATAGCTGTTTAATTCTCTGGATTTGGGCCATTAATTCATGGAATCAGCTGTTGGAGACTTATAATTGAGGTTTTCCCACGTACCAGGCATTTGCTTTGGTGTTAAGAATACAATGGGATGCTAAATTGGTGAAATATTTGTATTCATGGGACTTTCTTTGTGTGTGTGTGTGTGTGTGTGTGTGTGTGTGTGTGTGTGTGTGTGTATTTCGGCATGTAAAACTAAATATACACGAAGAAACAACTATATAAGTAAATGAAACATATATACATATATATGCTAAATGATGATAACTGTTTGGGAAAAGGAGAAAGAATGAGTAGGCTTACAGTGATTTGTAACTTAAAACTGACAAGGAAAGACTTGATGTGGAAATGGCAATTGTGGAAAGGCCTCAAGAAGATCAGATGGGACATGGAGGCAGTGAGGGCCAGACAGCAGGGGTAAGTCCATGATCCCTGCACAGATGTGATTGATTCAAGAAGAACATCGTGACATTGCTACCTGGAGAAGCTGAGCAGAGTGAAAAGTGTTAAAAGTAGAGAAGATGGCAGGGGTGGTCAGAGGAGAAATGTGATCTGACCAAAGGCAGACCCATGGGGTCTGTGATGTCTTAGCATTTTGCTTATTTGTAGATGGAAGGCCAATATCAACTTCTCATCAGAGAGGTAACAGGGTTGATAATATAGACAGTGGCTCAGTGTGATGAGACACAATGGTAAAAGAATTTGGAGATCAGGGGCCAGCAAGATAGCTCAGTGGGTACTTGCTATCAAGCATGTACACCCTAGATTTATCTTCAAAACTCATGCCTTGAAAGGAGAGCACTAACTTCCATAATTGTCCTAAGGTGTACCTTTGCACTGTGGCACATGCTTGTGATCCCCCCCCCCCCCGCCCTCCAACCAAGAATCTGGAGGCAAAACAATATCCAGCATTCTGAAATTTGATTTTTTTCTTCTTGCAACACAGTGCTCTTTTTTTTTTTCTTTCTTTCTGGTTTTATATTTTGTCTTTCTACACAGGATTTCTCTGTGTGGCTGTCCTGGAGCTCACTTTGTAGACAAGACTGGCCTCGAAATCACAGAGATCCTCCTGTTTCTGCCTCCCAAGTGCAAGGGTTAAAGGTGTGGGCTATACCCTTCAATTAAAATTCAAACCCACCACCATTAAAAAGGAGCTTAAGGTGCCCATTTTTAATGACCTTCCAGCTCTGCTGGATCACCTCATCCAAATTTTAGGATGCTGGATGTTCGGTATACATTGGCTGAGTACATTTCACTTTGACTGTGTAAATGATCTTACTGCCCCTTATTTTTAATTTTGGGAAATATTCCTATAACTCATGTTGAAAACCGTGCAAATTGTGAAGTAGGTTTATGTTAAAGCTTGCTTGCAGGTGATATTTGTGGCGAATCACACATCTTAACCATTAATCTGTAACCTTAGTGATATATGGGATACAGAAAATAGCTTTAAAGTTTTAGGTGTTAACACTGAGCTATCATCTGGGACACAGTAGTAAACAGGATAAAAGTTCTCAAAAGTTGAGTAGGAGGAGATGGTCTGGGCTAAGGCAGACCCCTAGTCATCTCAGGAGGTACGGGAAGAAGGACTGGCTAATTGGAGGCCTGTGAGAGCCTTCACCATCATTGCTGTTCAGGTACATCTTCCCACTAGTTGTTTGCAACACCCGTTGAGCTCTAGTACCACACAGGGTAAGATGTGCCAGGACCTGGCAGACTCTCTTCTATAGCCCTGAGCACCTTGGCTCCTCCCCAAACTGGCACCATGCTGTTTTGCACATCAAAGGCCTGTAATTAACCTGCTCTAGAGGCAGCACAGGGGCCATCTTTTATTACTCTAGAATACCCTTGGGGGATCTTAGCCCTCTCCCTTCTCTCAGAACATTTCTTTTGCTTTCTTTATTGTTCTGGTGTCTCTTCTAGATGGTGCCCAGCTCAGCTGGCACCGTGAATGGTCAGTTCGTTAGTGCCATGTGGAGAAGTCCTTCTTTCTCCTTGCCGTGTGTGTCTCTAGGCCTCAGTGTGAACTATCAGGGGCCCGTGGAGCCCAGTCATGTCATCCATGGCTGGATTTGACCCATTCCTCCTCTTCAGTGGATTGGCTTTTTCTTGTGAAGCCCAGAACTAAGTTTCTAGGTCAAGAGTTCTGGAACAGTTTTCTGAGGTCTCCTCTCCCAGACTTGTCTTTTGGCTGACTCTTCGTTGATACTGAGGAGTGAGGTGTGGATGAGGAGGGTGATTGTCACCATGGTGCTGCAGTTCTCAAAAGAGTGAGGCTTGGGAGCTGCCCCTGTGGTAATGCTTAGGAGGCAACTAACTCTACTTGTAAGTACTGTGACAGAGTAGGTCAGAAACTAAGGCAAGAAAGGTGAGGGGCTGGAGTTATTTCTCCTTTAAACTGTAGGCCTTGACATGCCTGTCTCCAACATCTGCCCACCATTCTTCCACTTGCTTCCTGTAACATCCTCGGGGTAAAGCTTGTTTCTTCACTTGCTTTCCCCTTCTTAAAGAACCTGATCATTTTACTTCTATGTTCATCTGTGTATTTGCGGTCTGATTTCTGCCTCCCTAAGGCCAGAGCTCATAGCTATTGTATTCATGATTGTATTTCCAGAGGTTAGACCAGACAAGGGCACAGATAAGCTTTGTAGAAATATTTGTGGGTTAACTCAATCATTTCCTTAGCAGGAGATTAGATGGTGGAAAGGTGTACTTCATGTTTTCTCTTACCTGTATGAAATGTCTGTGCCTATCCGAGCTTAGACCAACTGTTACCAATTTGGGATATTATCCAAGGATATAGGAGATATGATTTCTGTCCTTAGCATGACTCAGTCTGTGGCTTTGTGGCAGTTTCATTAAGATTGTCTCGGCACAAGCCAGAATTTAGTGAATCACACAGATCAGCATTCTTTAATTGGTGTGGCCTGACATGCTAGGCTATGATTTATCAATTTATTTAACTATAGCTGTGTCTCCTTGCTTCTGTTTCCCAAACTGAGCTTTATTGCATTGGGTCCTCCATTCTACTTAGCTAAAAACAGAGAATTTCTTTGGAGGGTGGGGGCAGGAGTTGTTTTGACTTGTAGATTGAAACATTTAAGAGGTAGGAATAGAAAGCTAAACAGGTATTTCTCTAGAAGAAAAACCAGGAGTTTTGGCTGTATAAAGAATAATAGCTGTGAACTTCATCTCTGAAACCAAATGCCTTAATTATTGATAGAAACAAGATGGCTTTCCCCTAGCTGAGTCGGTGTGTCTGATGCATAGAGAAAATGTGCGTTGCTATACAGGGTCAGCTCTAAGGGATATATGAATAGTCACAGCCTAAAGTGCACAAACTGAACATGTTTACAGGGATGGAAAATATGATGTATACTGTTTCCCAGCCATTCATGCTTTGGGGGAAAAAATTGAGGAAGCAAGGAATCAGAGTGAAAGCTAGATGTGGCTGTTTTATGCTTACTTGTGTGGCATTTGTTAGGTGACTCTCAGCTACTCAGTTTAAGTCATTGAGCCCAGAACTCTCAGCCATAAAGCGGAATAGAGATAAAAACATCAACTGCCTTCAGTTACTGTGATGATTTCATTTGTTAATGAGTGGGAATAGTATACCCCTCTTCAATAATATTATTTTGTAAGGGGACAGTTCACTGGATAGTGGGACAGTACACTGGATAGTGGGACAGTACACTGGATAGTGGGACAGTACACTGGATAGTGGGACAGTACACTGGATAGTGGGACAGTACACTGGATAGTGGGACAGTACACTGGATACGGGGACAGTACACTGGATAGTGGGACAGTACACTGGATAGTGGGACAGTACACTGGATACAGGGACAGTGCACTGGATAGGGGGACAGCGCACTGGATAGGGGGACAGTTCACTGGATAGAGTGACATACACTGGATAGGGGGACAGCGCCTAGTGGGACAGTACACTGGATAGTGGGCACGGGACAGTACACTGGATAGTGGGACAGTACACTGGATACGGGGGACAGTACACTGGATAGTACACTGGATACGGGGACAGTACACTGGATAGAGTGACATATACTGGATAGTGGGACAGTACACTGGATAGTGGGACAGTACACTGGATAATGGGACAGTTCACTGGATAGGGGGACAGTTCACTGGATAGGGGGACAGTACACTGGATAGTGGGACAGTACACTGGATAGTGGGACAGTACACTGGATAGTGGGACAGTACACTGGATAGTGGGACAGTACACTGGATAGTGGGACAGTACACTGGATAGGGGGACGCTACACTGGTAGGGACAGTACACTGGATAGGGGGACAGTTCACTGGATAGGGGGACAGTACACTGGATAGTGGGACAGTACACTGGATAGTGGGACAGTACACTGGATAGTGGGACAGTACACTGGATAGGGGGACAGTGCACTGGATAGGGGCACAGTTCACTGGATAGGGGGACAGTCCATTGGTAGTTAAGTGACAGACTTTGGTGGGGGGGCCCTCATTTGGGTTTGAACTTTGCCTCTGTGTCTTACTGGCTTAGCCACCTTTTGTTACTCATTAGCCTGAACCATGGATGGTTTCCTCATGTAGAGTAGTAATAAAACAGGTACATATCCTATGTTTTTTTCTGCAAATTAACTGAGTTAGAATTTGTCAGGGGCCCAGAGCAGCTCCTGGTCTCTGCTAAGTGATGTGCAAACGTTTTGATTATGATTGAGAGGCCTGAGCATGGCTCCTTTACCACAATGGAGTAATGAAGATGTGGCTTAGCACCCATGAACCTCAGTTGCATTTTATAACGTGAGCATGATTGTGAAAAGCCATGTGAGAAATCAATGATATGAGGTATGTGCTAAATGTTTGGCAAAGGTTAGAACACAGACTACTCTGTATGTTCATTCCTCTCCTGTCATAAAACATCCGGCATAGAATGGAACAAAGGAAGAGGTTATTTGGGTTCATGGTTTGTGGTGATCCAGTTTATCGTGGCAGGGATGATGGTATGGTAGTAGGAGCTTGAACATCTGTAAGTGAGGAAGCAGAGAGAGAGAGAGAGAGAGAGAGAGAGAGAGAGAGAGAGAGAGAGAGAGAGAGAGAGAGAGAGAAGAGAGAGAGAGATGCCCACTATGCTTTACCTGTTTCTGCTTTTTACCCAGTCGGAGACCCCAGTGTACAGGATAGTGCTGCCCGCTTTCAGGGTGGTTCTTTTTCCCTCTGCTAAAGCTCTCTGGAAATGCCCCTTGCAGACAAGTCCAGAGGTGTGTCTCATAGGTGACTCTGAATCCTGTCAAACTGACAATGAAGATTAACCTTCACATTAAATAAGTCATGAGTGTGTCTTAAGACTTAAAGTTGTTCTATTACTATTTAAATTTCCATTGTTTCTATTGCCACATATAGCATTACATTTCAAGATAGTTTCCCAACTCTATATCAAAGTGAATATGATAAAATGGACATTAATATTGAGGTTTACTTCTTTCTGTGATTAGTGGGATAGTTATCCAAACGAACCCCTTTGGGACATTAAAAAGTATCAGGCGAAAGACTTATAATCAAGAATGTATGATTTTATAAGTCCCAAAAGATCAAAGGGTCAATAGTCATGGAAAATTATATAGAAGACAAGGGGAAGTAAAATTTCCAAAAAGAGCAATAATAAAAAGTGACAAGTACTGTTCATGTCTATATCTACTTCCTGTGTTGACTGTGGTTGAGCTCATAAGGACATAGCTTCAATTTCCAGTGTCAAATCCCATCTGCGGGTGATAGTCATGCATCTTTCAGGGAGTAAATAGCTACCAGTTCCAGTGTTGTTAGCATATTCCATGCTAGTTATTTGGGTCATTGTCACTACAATAACTATATTTAGTCCTTTGCATTGTTTTGCAATATGTCTTTAAGTTCAGCTTCCCCTTTTATTTTAGAAAGAAAATAAGAGAGTGACACAGCAAGTAGAATACAGAGTGATGAATGGCAATTGAGAAATCCAGAGCTTTGTCTAGCACACTGGCTCTTGACCGATAGGTCACAACTCCTTTTTGTGAAGGGGTCAGAGACCCTTTACAGAGGTCATCTAAGATCTTTGCATATAAGATATTTACTTTATGATTCATAACAGTAGCAAAATTACAGTTATGAAGTAACAATGAAAATAATTTTATGCTTGGGGGGTTGCCACAGCATGAGGAACTGTGTTAGGAAAGCTGAGAACCATTGGACTAGCATTTGACTAGGAGTCACCTATACTTTAGTGAAAGGGGGAGACTTGCATCCAGCTTCTAAGTAAGCAAAGAAATGCAAGAGGACAGAGCTCTGAGAACTAGATACCCAAGTTACAATATAGAAGGGTTCTGGAGGCACAAGAGCACCTGGAAATATATGAGAGGCCTGGAGAGACAGCTCAGTGGCCAAGAGCTGCTCTTCCACAGGACCCAGGTTCAATTCTCAGCACCACATGGCCCCTCACAGCTGTCTATAACTCCAGTTCCAGGGGACTTAACTCTCTCTTCTGGTTCTGTTGGCACCAGGCACACATGTGTTACACAGATAAATATTCAGTCAGAACACCTATACATATCAAATAAAATTCAAACTTTCTTTTTAAATGAGAATTTTTTTTCTTTTAGGCACGTGGAGATATCTTTAGAGTATGACTTTATTTGAAGGCTAGAACCTGGGTGAAAGATGAACATAGGTTGGGACTCAAAATTGTAGCATCCTTAAAGCTGTGATAGGAGTAATGGGCTTTATTCCAAGGCTAAGAGGGAAGATGGGAATCCTTCATGTTTCTGAAAGGTTGCTGTGACAGTACTGAGGAGACAGTACTGAGGCAGTGGCGATGGAACCAGTCAGAGTCCGTGGAGGCAGGGGACTCACAGTGGCCAGGGAGATGGAGAACAGTGGGTGGAAGGGAGAGGTACCAGGGATACAGGGTAATAGCTAGGATGCGTGGCAGTGCGTACAGTGGGGTAAGACAGGGAAGAAAGGATGCAGTTAGATTTCTCACCTGGGCAAATGGGTAGAACACCGGCACTGTTCATGGTGATGGCTGTTGGGAGAGGCAGGTTGAGGAGGGTTGACACTCTTTGATCATGTAGGTGATGGAATAGTTGTTACTGAGGCAGCTATAAGAGAAGACCTGCTTGGGAACAGATTCTGTGTATTAATCTGGTTTTTGTTTTCATGAAATAGCCAATTAACAGCTGTCTAAGCAAAAAGGAGCTCAGTTTTCTCTGCAAAAGAAGCTCAGGAGTCCATGACCACTGCAATTACTTTGGTCACTCATATCAGAACCAGCAATGATTTTTCTTGTCTGTTAGCTAATGTTTATCAACTGGTGATGGTAATGTGACATCCCATTTACTTTAAGAAGAGGGGAAACACCAAGGAGGTAACAACAGTAGCCAGGGGGGGAAAAAAAAAAAAAAAAAAAACTTTAACAAAACTGCCTCCAGAAACTGTCAACAGACCATGCCTCCTACTTGGTCATCTTGGTATCATGAGCAAACTATGGTCCTTCTTAGTATGAAGGAAGAGACATGCAGGTGGTACTTGCAATTAGTCTGTTTTGTACCTCAGCCAGGTTTTAGTCAAGGGATGGAGGGCTGTGTAACATTTGAGAATTTAGCAGAACTTAATTATCTGGGCAAGCAGTTTCAGTGAATATATTTGCCCTCAACTCCACTGGAAATCCCATGTTACAGTTTCTCATTAATATATAAGTGATACAATTTGTATAAAGTTTGATGGTGCTTTTCTTAGAGCCCTTCAAACACTGTACAACTCTGAATTGTCTTTACAAATGTTAAATACAGCTTTTCTCAATCTGATAATAATCTTGACCTACAAAAGACATGCTTTTTCCCTCAAATATATTCCCAAATCTTCCTTATTCTTCAAACCTCAGCAGACCTAACTCTAGAGCAAATGTGGAAAATTCCACTTGGGTGTTCACCAAGTGATATGCAAGTCAAAGCAGGGGATGCAAGATGGAAAATGTCATACCCTTGACTTTTGTCCTGTGAAGAATAGAATTATTCTGTGTTTAAAAGTAGAGGATGAAGTGCTTGTTTATTTGTTCTGAAGGTAGGATTATTTAATATTATATCAGTATAAGATACAAATATTTGTTCTCTTCTTCACTTTAATTCAAGACAGTGTCATCAGATAATAGACCCAGAATTCTGAAAGTGATTATTTTAGGTAACCATGATTCTGTAGATACATATTGTCTAGTCCCAGAAGAATAGCAGAAACAGCAGACAGTTACAAAAGATCCTGCTGTTTATAATGGGTGAGTTTGGGACTGTTCTGCAACCTCTCTGAGCTGCTTTCTTTCTCTTCTGAGTCTGGGCTGAGATATAGATGGTCTCACAGTAGGCACACTAATATCACATCCATACCCAGCAGTGCCTTGGGGAAAGGATGTGTGGGACACACTGAGAGAGTAAGTGAAACAAAGAAAGATTAATGTGTTCTTCAAGATGTTGTGGAGAGGGAATTAAAACTGGCTGCTGGTGGAGGGGAGCTCCAGGGGAAGTTTAGACAACCACAGTATGTAGATATGCAATGTGAACAGTGTGTGAAGGCTTCAAGGATTTGTTTTCAGCAAGGGTTAAATGAGAGACTTGACAGGATTTTTGTCTGAGGGAGTTGGGACCTTGTCCTGTCAGTGATGAGGAACACCTGAGGACTTTAAGAAGGTTCATATAAATCTACTTTTAAAGAAAAATGGAATTCATGAGTCTGAGATTACAGGCATTTGACATTTTCATAGATACTTTGAGATAACTATAGGTTTTATATACAGTTGTAATATGTACTAGAGCTGGGCATAGTGGTGCACACCGTTGACACTGGCAGCCAGGAGGCAGAGGCAGGGAGATCTCTGAGTCTGAGATAACCTGGTCTACATAGCAATTTCCTGGCCAGCAAGATCTATATAGTGAGACCCTGTGTCCTAGTTGGGGTTAATATTGCTATGAGGAAACACCATAGTGTTGTGGGGAGGGGGGTTAAAACTGCCTATTGGATGGTGAAGGGGAGCTCCAGGGCAAGTATAGACAACTACAGTATGAAGGTATGATGAAAAGCAAGCTGAGGAGGAAAGGATTTATTTGGCTTACACTTCCACATCTTAGTCCATCACTGAAGGACACTAAGACAGAAAGTCAAACAAGACTGATGCAGAGGCCGGGGAGCAGGGGGTGCTGCTCACTGGCTTGCTCATCATGGCTTACTCAACTTTCTTTCTTATAGAATCAGCACCACTAGCTTAGGGATGGTCCCACCCACCCTGGGCTGGGCCCTTCTCCATCAATCACTAATTATGAAAGTGTCCCCCAGTCGGATCTTTTTTTAAGCTACAACCTTTACTTTTTACCAAGATCACATGTTAACATAACAATATGAAACACAGCACAACTTCAAAAGTTCCATGGTATTTAAAATTTTCAACACTTTAAAAGTCCAATATCTCATTAAAAACTCAAAGCCTCTTGTTTGTGGGTTCCTATAAAATCAAAACTAAATTGCATACTTTCTAATTCCAAAATGGAAGAAAAGCTCTAATAAGACGTAACTAAAACCCAATTCCAATAGTGTAATTAGCTCAACTTTGGACATCTGAGACTTTCTCATCATCTTCTGGCTTCCAAGAGTGCAAACAGCTCCATTTCACTGACTCTGGTGCCTGAAGCACACACAGCTGTGCTTAGGATGGCCCATTCTCTTTTTCACTGCTCTTGGTGGTTAAACCACGGTGCTGGCATCTACAATATCTTGAGATAGCCATTGCATGAGACTTCGCCTTCACCAATGCCATTTCCTGGCTTCTCTTTAGGGCCTCTAATCCTGCCACATGGTTCCAAGCCTCAGGTTCTTTCCATGACCCCTTCAGTCTTGCAGCTTCCTTCGATGTCTCCAGAACCAGTATCACATGAGAGACTCTCATACATTGCTAAATTAGGCTGCCAATTTAAGACCTATCCTTGGTCCTGCTGCAGCATGGCTTCCCATAGTCAGATCTTATGGAGACATTTTCTCAAATGAGGTTCTCTCCTTTTGGATGACTCTAGCTTGTGTCAAGTTAACATAAAACTAGCTAGCATTCCCTGTCTCAAAAATAAAATTATTGGGACACCCATATCTAATTCCTCTCATTATAATATTGAGTTATTGCAACCTGGAAATGAGCTCCTGACTATAGAGGGAAATAATACAGGTGTCAGCATTTGTGTAAATCGTTATGGAAGCCACAGGATAGCATAGATACAGGGATGCCCTTCTGGGGCTGCTGCAGTCATCCAAGATGGGCTGAGACAGTGAGGATGCCAGTGGGTATTTGGGGATTAGCCACAGGATCTGGCAGACCCCTGGGGATGCAGAGAGCAGCTGGTTTCTAAGGCACATACATGGATTCCATGTTTCATTGAAGGTTTCCTAATAAGTTCATATAAAACTAGCACAGTTTATTTACTCTAGGAATATGTGCATCACCCCTAAAAAGTGGTTGTAGACTCTAGACAGTTTACCATAGCTCAGGACTTCAGAGAGGGGGTGTGACAGAGAATGGCAGCCCCTGCCATGTTCAGTGTGCAACTCGAGTAGCCGTGCTTGAAGGCCCAGTCATGGAAGATTATTACTATGTTATAATAATCTACAAAAGTGTTTATGGATCTGATTTTTAAAAAGAACGCATGAGCTACTCTGAATTCCTCCTGTGAGCCCTCGCCTGTAGCATCACCAGCTCTTAATGTTTTTAAAATGAGTATTAATCAGTAGATGCCAAGGGCGGATTACGTTCATAGCCACACACGTAACCCTTGTGCTAGAATAATGGTAGCTACCTTTTATTGAGTGCTTATTATGCATCAAGCAGCCCGTGTGCATTATCTAGTTGGATCTTCACAACAACCCCATTAGTGACTGTTATTCTTTGGCTGAACAGATGAGGGGGCACTGAGGTTAAGTGGGGCTGTGTGACTAAGTGACAAACTGTGATTCAAACCCAGGACTTCCTGATTTCTAATTCTGAGTATGTGCCATGCAGTTTTAGGATATGTTAGTATATCAGAATATCCACTGTGCACTTCATTTTCTTTCTGGTCATTCCTTGTTCCTGATCATTACCCTATTAAGTACTCCCAAACTAATTTGGTTTCTCAGTACCTTTGACCCTTTACCAAGTAAACCACTGGTCCTTTCATGTAGGCTTTTGCTTTTCTTTATTGCCATCTGATTGTTTGAATATTGGAATGTTTATTATGAATTAGCTAAAATTAAAATGGAGAATATTTAAGGAGATTCCACTCCAGGTGAATTTTGCAGGTTCTTAAGAAAACAAGGACACTAACTCATTGCCTTGACACAGAGCCAAACTCCACTTGCCTGGTGTAGGCTCTGAGGGAGAGGGAAAAGATTAGTATTCCTTCTTTCCTGGGGAAGCCATCAGATTATTCTTTACCCATCAGAGTGAAGTTCATTTAAATTCACGAGTTTCTTCCCAGATTCAAGAACAATACTGGCTAAGAAGCGGAGACCCAGGGGTCCCTCCTGTATCACAGGGAAGTCCAGATGCAGAAGGAAGCTGGCAGTGCCTCTTGCCTCTCTTACCTACCTTCTTTCTGTATTACATTTCCCACAGTGTGAGAGCAGCAGTCTGCTGATAACCTGGTTACTATTGGCTGGTAGTTTTTGTTAGGTGGGTAGAGAAGAAATTAAGGCTCTTTGTTTACTTCAGTTTACGTAGTCAAAAATGGATGTGTGTGTGTGTGTGTGTGTGTGTGTGTTTATGTATGTGCGTGCACACTCATGTGGATATGTATCACTGTCCTTTGATAAATGTGAAGTCTGGCTTTATTGTTTTCAATACCACAAAGAATGGTTGACATCCTGCCTACTCACTTGCCAAAGGGGTGCTTTATTTTTTATTTATTTATCTATTTATTTAGAGACAGGGTCTCTTACAGCCCAGGCTGCCCTCAAACTTGCCTGGTAGCTGAGGAAGACCTTGAACTTCTGTTCCTTCTGCCTCCCCAAACGCCGAGATTATGGCCTGTGTGGCCACCATGCCTGGCAGGACTGCAGCGTACTTTATTAAACTCACCAAGTTCCAAGTTTAAATCATTCAGGATATTTATTTTATAGATCCAAATGCAGTGCCATCTAAAGTAGTTTGAGGGCCACCCATGTCAAAATGGCCCGTGGTGCAGTGACAGTCCCGAATTCCTGGGTCTCAGACTCCAGCTGTCCTGACTGGAAGTCTGCAGGCAGCTGCTGTCACCCCAGTTTCTCTGTGACACTTCCCCAGGGTTGGAGAGGATAGTTGATGATCAGAGTGAGGACAAAGATGGACTTCAGGTTTGTCCAGTTTTTTCCTTCCTATTCTCACGCGGCTGCCTCCACTCCTTTCCCCTCCCTCCCACAGAGTAGAGGAAATGGTGGCAAGGGTTTATCTAGAGGCGTCTGTAGCTATTGTTGATGAAAGGCTTTTGTTGATTTACTAGAATGGCATTTCAATTCCACACTTTCCTTTGTGGTCTGTACAAAAGGAGCCATTGGGCAGAAGGTTTCCTCCCCCTCCCCCTTTCTCTTTATTTGTACCCACTCTTATTTTTCTCAGATCTGCAGGAAGGAACAACGTGCTGTTTGTCTCTCAGGGTGAACCCTGCCTGTCTTGGTTAGTGGGTATTGTCACGAAGGCCTGACCGTGGCTTGCTAGTTCTTCTTCCATAAGTCAGAGAACTCCCTGCAAACATTTCTCCATCTCCAGAGAGAATTTTTTTAGAGGGACCAGAACTCTTTGAGAAGTTATTTCACCAATTCTTTAGTGCCTCAGAGACACAAAGAGGGGCGCCAGCGGATTCTTTATGTGCAAGGGTCTGAGTGAAACTGTTCTGGTGAGAAGTCCCTTGTGCTTGAGAAAGCCCCGATTGATCGGGCACTGCAGGAGAAACTGGTCCCCATTTCAGTCCATGAGACTCAGATGAGGGAGGGGTTCTGGGTTATCTGGGACTCCCCATAGACTGTGAATCTAGACAATACTACGGAGGTAGATTCTTTGTTTAAAGAGGGCTCCATAAGAAAGAAAATGATAGTTTGGGTGATATCAAGTTAAAGGAGTATGAACTGTGATTTCTTCCAAAGTGTCACACATCCAAAGTGTGTGTGTGTGTGTGTGTGTGTGTGACAGAGGCACACACAGAGGCAGAGAGGGAGAGAAAGAGGGAGGGGGGAGGGAGAGGGGAGGGAGGGGGAGAGGGAGGGAAGTTGGAGACCTTCAGATCAATATCAAAGGTCCTATGTTCCGATCTGGAAATCTGGCTGGCCCATGGGCTCTGGTCCCTAACCCTTTGACCTTGGATTATGCAGGAGCCTGCTGTCTGGGTTGTGCTTGTAGTTTTGTTTTGTTTAATAGCACAGACTCTGTGTCTTCCCATCTTGCCTCTTCCACAAAAGCTTCATGTTGGCTGAGAACCTTTGGCTATGGAGCTGTGTGCAGAGTATATTTCAGGTTGTTTAGCAGTGAGGGCCTGGAACATTCCTCAGGAGGGCTGAGTAGTGACTCAGAGCATGCTGGGGCAGTGGTGTTCCTGGAATAATAACAGTGGCAGTGGCAGCAGCCACAGAAGCCCTTTATTGGCAGCAGCCAGCATTTATGGAAGCTTCTAGTGTTCCAGGCCTAAATGCCTTCCCTACATTATCTCATTTAAATCGGAACAGTCCCTTAGACCAAGCACATCTTTGATGTCAGCCTTGCAGATGATAATGATCTCAAAGCCCTGTGACTACTAGGAAGTAGGAATGGGACTTGAACCCTGATCTCTAGGATGCTAGAATTCATGCATTTAGCAATAGTATTACATTGTTTTTACCAAAAAGGACAGGGTGGGAACAGCTGGAGAGATGGCTCAGTGGGATCAAGGTAGTTGCCACTAAGCCTGGCAACCTGAATTCAATACCCCAAGACCAGTGAGGTGGAAGAAGAGAAACTATTCCCACAAGCTGTCCTCTGATCTCCACATACATATGTAGCAAGCATACTACTCCTAATAAATGGGATAAAAAAATTATGTAACATAAAAGAGATACTTTCTGTTACTTTACCCTTAAATCACATTACAACCAGTTTTCACTTTGTAATTTAAACTCTAGTGAAGGGGAAAAAGGTTTTCCCCCTAATTTTTAATGAGTTGAGCTTTATATGGGAAGCCCAGGTTTGGGAACTAGGCAAAAACTTTGGCCTGACATCATGTCCATCATTGTGTGGTAAAGGACAAGAACATTCTTGGGAAGTGAAGAACCGAAGAGATAACTAGTCAGGTAAGTGGCTTGCTGACGAAGCATAGAGACCAAGTTGGATACAGAGGACCCAGGTGAAAACGCTAGGTCTGGTGATGTGCACACACACTGGGAAGGCAGACACAGATGGGGCTGTTGCAGGTCGCTAGCCAGTTCGTGTAGCCTAACTGGTTAGCTTCAAGGTACCAATGAGGGACTCTGTGTCAATAAACAAAGTGGATAGCTTCTAGAAAGCAATACTCAGCACTGACTGCTAGCTTCCTCATGCACCTACACACAGGTGCCTGTGGTCACTGACCCTGTTTCACACCTAAAAATGAAATAATGGTTGGGCAAGGGAGGAAAAGGAGAGGGTAGAAAAATCTAGAGGCATTTCTACTTTCATACAAGAGGAAGAGTGGCATAAGATAGAATGTCAGGATACAGGTCAGAGGTCCACTGCCTAATGGCAAGTGCCATGGACGTTTGAGGGAAACTAAAATTCTGTAATTGTGCACACGTGGGAAGCTGTGCTTCTTAATACCCACAGAGATCAGGTGTATGAGCAGCATGGCACCCAGCCCTGTTTGAATGGCTCTTGTTTCTACTTTAAGTGTTTGCAGTCATTAACTGGATGAAGTCAGTGTTATCTTTGTTCCCATTCACAGACTAGGGCAGGTGGCATGCTACTGTGAGTGAGGAAGGATGGTAGCCAAGACTGGGATGCTAACCATTGTTAACTAGGGCAATGGTGAGCGAGAGCCTGGACCCCTTACATACATCAGGCCCATAAAAGCCCTTCTCTTGTTTTGGTGGCTTCTCATCCAACCTTCTCCACAATTACAGGGTAGAGTTATGAAATGTCCAGCAACTGACTATCAAATCTGGATATATTTGTGTCCCAAATTTGTTTGACTCCAGACTCTTGGTGTTTTCAGAATGGGAGGCGAGTTGATAGAGGAGGTCAACCAGAGTTCATTGGGACATGTGGAGAAAGGGGACCATTTAATTCTGATGTTGCTCCTCACCAAATATAGTTTTAGAACATGAGTGATTTTCAGAATAGAATAAAATGGAATGGGATGGAATGGAATAAAATAGAACAGGATAGAATGGAATCCCCAAGAACCTGGTTTTGTCAGCATTTGCCCATTGTCTGCTGCTCTTGGTCAGTGGCATGGCTTTACCTTGCTGCCTTTAGATTATGTGTACCTGATTCTAATGCTTTATGGGCTATTGATGTAAAGGAGTCTTTTACATCCTTATATGAAATATGTTTTTTTCAAATGTAAGGTCTTCATTATATCTCATCAAGTGTCCAAAGTCATTCCATAAGTAATTGTATATCCAAGTAGGATGGATGATATAGTTTTAGTTCACATAGAGGAGGAGAAAAATGCATATAAGTAATGTTTACTGCTCCCCTCCCAGAAGCAAAAGCTTGAATTTTTTTGTAAGAGATTTTTTTTTTTTTTTTTTTACAAAGGCTACTGTCATGAAAGCTTTCCATTAGGACCCAGGACTGTCTTCTAAATCACTGGATACCCGTAGCTCTTAAGAACAAGGTAATAGGTACAAGTATAGTGCCATAGCATGAATGTGGGAGCAGATACTTCCATTATGCAAGCAACATTCACTTTGTGCTTAAGACTACTCCAACACCTTCAGTTGATTTCCCTACTCCCAAAAATAAGTTCATGATTCCTCTACAACCTTTCTTCCAATAAAGCATATAGGTCTTTTATATAAAAGAGAGATATGTTTCCACCACCACAGACCCACCTTGAATTATATTGTTTCTTATAGATATGATCTTATCCTTTTGAAGTCCAACATTTTGGGGCCAAGTGACACAAGAACATTCATTTGCTACCCCACCCTGAGAAGTATGTGTTATTTACAAGTTTTATTTTAGAATTAGGGCTTGGTCAAGTTAAAAGTCATTCTGGTATAAGTGACAAAGGCAAATTGAAACATCAGAGATTTGCTAATTCATTTAGGTGCTCAGTCCATCCAGTCCTGAGTTCTTGGTTCTATCCAGAGGTTGCTGGTTGGGACCTGGTTTCTGATCCACTTTTTGCTCTTGGCTTTACTTCCTGTCGTGATATCTACTAAATACTTCTATGACTGCTCGTTTCCTCAGAGGGTTAAGGAGAGGGAGAGTGATGGAGAGAGACAGAGAGAGAGAGAGAGAGAGAGAGAGAGAGAGAGAGAGAGAGAGAGAGAGAGATTGAGATTTTATAAGACCTATCAGAACAGCAGAGAAGCATGTTCTTAGCAGTCAGCCATGAGTCCTATTCGCAGTTGTCAGCACTTTTTCAGGCCTTGGAGTACAGATGTTCTTCTTGTAGATCTCTGGTGGAGTGAGCTTCACCAAAAGAAGTGGATGTTAGAAGGAAGCAGGGTGTTATTGAAAGGTCAACAAGCGTGGGTATAATTCTAAACAGTGACCCAGTGGGTTTTTGTTATATCTGTGGTTATTGATGAAGTTGGTCTTTGATGAATTAAGGCCAGGCCAAGATTTAATGGTGAATGCACCTGGCTGGCAGCAGCAGCCTTTTGTATTCATGTTTGCTTCTTATAAAGTCTTGGTGGTTTGGGTTTTGAACTCGTCCAGCACTACATTGAGTATGTGTCTGATTCGTGTCCCTCCCCTCCCCTCTCATTTCCTCCCCTCCCCTCCCCCCTCCCTTCTCTGTGCTGTGTGCCTGTGAACCCAGCTTTCACCAAGGCAGTGTAATTGCCCTCAGTGGACTCCTCTTGTCTTTCTGATCTCAGGAATGCTCCTTGTATCTGGCATTGACCATCATGACATTACATTTTTAGTCTTTAAAAGTTAAACTAGGGATGAAATTGTAATCGTGGTTACTGAAAGGCAATGGTAATGAGATGGTGGCCAAAGTCCCACTACCCATTGTGCTCTAGACAAGCCCTGTGTTCAGTGCTGTAGGTGAGTGCTGTGCAGTCTCCATTGTGAAAATGAGAGAACTAAATGTGAAGAAAGGTTTACAAGGCGATGTGGACAAAAACTGGCAAAGCTAATACTTAAACCCAGTTTCCAACATTAAAAAACAAACAAACAACTTGTTTATATGTTGATGATAATGATGATAATGACTTGTGTGTGTTTATGATGTGAAGGGGTGCACATATGTGGAAGTCAGAGGACAACTTTGGGGAGCTAGTTCTCTTCTTCTACCTACAAGGGATTCAAGTGATCAGCTCAGGTCTTCAGGCTTCATGGCAAGCACTTTTACATGCTGAGCCCTGAACCCAATTTTGTTTGACTCTAGGATCTGTGCCTTTAACCTCAGTTCCTCCTGGCTTGCAAAACCCTGATGCTCTGAGTGTCTTCACCTAAAGCTGAGTCAGGAAGTTTTTGGACTCTGTGCTCTGCTGATAAATTCTTCTGATGTTCCTGCCTCTGCCTTCTAGTCATGTGGATGATAGAAAGAGGACAGTTACCAGCTTGGACCCAGGGAAAACCTGACTCTGAAATACTGTAGCCTAAAACTGTGTTTTGCGGAAGAGACGGAATGGTTTTGAGAAGTGAAGCACAGAGTTGGAGGGTGCACACAAATCAGGATTTCAAAGCACATTACAAATATCCAGTAACCAAATCTGTTACTGATATGAAGACACAACTAGGCCAAGCAGCTTGAATGGAGAGGTCAGCTGTTAAGTCCTCCTTCCCACTGATGCCCAGACTACTCCATAAAGAAGACAGCTTACACAGTGAATGGGGATGGGAAAACATATATCTACACACAAATGCTTGAAACTAGATCCTTACTTTCCATCATACACCAAAGTTACAAAGCCCAACATGATATGAATCCAAGAAGAAAACATTAAGAACCCTAAATAATGCTGGGGTTACAGGCAACTTCCTGGACATAATTCACTGAGTGCAGAGGGGCTGCAGAAAATTGGTTCAAATCATGTCTCGTATGAAGAGCTATGATCAAGACTCCATGAAGAGGCCTGGAAAGCAGCCCTTTAGGTAGAATGTTTGCTGGGTAAGCATAGTGGCCACTTGCAATAGCAGTAATTGAAAAGCAGATACAGAGGGTTCTAGTATCAAGCTGGTTGCTTAAACTAACCAATCAGTGAGCTCTAGGCTCCAGTGAGAGACCTTGCCTCACAATATGGTGGAAAGAAATTAAGGAAGACTGGAACATCAACCTCTTGGCTTCACACATGTGTGTACTCATACGTGCCTATGAATATGCATTCCCACGTAGGGAAAAAAAAAAGCAACTTGACAATAACAAGGAAACAAATAAAATAATCCTACCAAAATGGACAAAGGGCTATATCATCCAGAGATCATCTGCAGACACCACAAGCAGGTGAAGCAATTGAATATCATTGGTCCTCAGAGAAATGCAAGTCAAGGCTATGGTGATGAACTATCTCATGCCTATCAGGATGATCGCTGTGTTTTCAGAAAGGAGAAGGCATTAGTGGGGCTGTGGAGAAATTGGGACCCTGGGCACTGCTAGTGGATCATTTTTTGATGGAGCAACTGCCATAGAAAACAGTATCAACATTCTTTCAAGACTAAATATAGAACTGCCACATGATCTAGCAACTTCAGTTCTGGGCACAAATATAAGTGAATTGGATCCAGAGAGAGATTTCACACCCATTTTCTTGATCATAATAGCTAACAGGCAGAAGCAACTAGCAGACAAGTTACATATACTGTAGGTATTAGTCTTTAAAAAAATATGGAGGTAGTCCTGATATGTATTATGACATGGGTGCGTCTTGAGGACATTATACTGATGTGATACTCTCACTGTGACACTATATAACCCCATTTATTATTCTGTAGACTGAAGTCAATGATTAATGCATGTCATTTAACTTTGCAAGAGGAAAAGGTTCTAGATTCACTGTTGTATTGTGAATCTTCTTAACACTGGTGAGCTGTAGTCTTAAAAATGGCCAAGAGGAGGGCAGGGCAGATGGTCCCATGGATACAAGTGTTTGCTTTGGAAGCATGCAGCTCTGAGTTCAAATCCACATCACCCACAAAACCTGACATGGCTGTGTGTGCCTGTGACCCTGGCACTGTGTGAGATGGAGACAGGAGTATTAGTGTAGCTCCCTGACCTCACTCCAGGTTCAACGAGAGACCTGTATCAAGAAAATAAGGTGGAGAAGGGTAGAGTAAGATATCTTACATTCTTTGGCTTTTGTGCACTCAAGAGTTTCTGCACCTGTGTGCATATATCTGCATATAACACACACACACACACA
Source organism: Phodopus roborovskii (assembly GCF_943737965.1). Classification (NCBI taxonomy): domain Eukaryota; kingdom Metazoa; phylum Chordata; class Mammalia; order Rodentia; family Cricetidae; genus Phodopus; species Phodopus roborovskii. Next base: position 1,882,352 of record NW_026126576.1, read on the forward strand.
CACAGAGAGAGAGAGAGAGAGAGAGAGAGAGAGCAAAATAAAAAATGACTAAGATGTAAAATTTTCTGTTGCTTGATTTCTTTCAAATCTCCGTTTTAAATAATTATCTTTGTCTCATGGTACTGATGTAAGTGCCTTATTTGGAAATTGGAACATCTTATATGGAGTTACCCTGAACTTGCATAGTGAATGCAAGAACAGACACACATGTTCACATGGACCTATAGTGTGCTGCTGACAACCTATGACTTACATGGAGCTTAAAAAGATGGGGTAAGAAGAACTCAGACCACAGTTCTCCCTTTCTTGTTCTGGGCCCAGTCCTCATGTACTGGCTTTAGTAAGTTTTAAAATAAAAGCCTTCTATCAAATGAAGGTTCTCATTATGTCATTTCTGTATTATTGCATTTTCCTCATATTTGTATGCTACCTTCCTCCTCCTTTATCCTCCCACTGTTCTCCTTGCCCCCCAATAATATTCCTCCATCTGCTTCTTTGTGTTACACACACATATCTATGACACATATGTTATGTGAGAGAAAACAGCTGGCGTTTTGTTTTTCATCCCTCCAATCCTCTTCTTTCTTAGTGGCCTCAATATTTGTATGTTTGAAATATCAAACCCTTGGGGGCTGGAGAGATGGCTCAGCAGACAAAAGCACTGGCTATTATTCCAGAGGGCCTAGGTTCAATTCCCAGCACCCACATGGCAACTCACAATTGTCTGTAACTCCAGTTCTATCTAGAGTACCTGACACCCTCACACAGATACACATGCTGGCAAAAACCAATGCAACACAAATAAAGCTAAAAAGGAAAAAAAAAAAAAAAAAAGGAGGGGGGGGGGCTCTTGAAATAGCAAACCCTTTCATTTCATTTCTAATGCCTTCCCCGGCCCCAATGGCAGGTACAATGCTAGCTCTGCACTCTCCATGTTTCAGAGTCACTCAGTGTTCTGGTCTGTCTTATGTCTTAATATAATGTGACCGCAGGTCTCTATAGGAACAAGCACAGACTGACACTCCCTGTTCCCTTTGCCATCTGGCAGGCAACACATACTGTCCTGTGAGTCATATTCTAAATGTAGATGGATTAACTTTCAGGCTTTTTGGTGGGTCTCAAGCCGGCCAGCAAAGAAGGGGAAGTGGTGTGACTGGCACCTGTCCTTGCAGTCCTGGGAGAGGACTGGGGAAGGACTGTGTACCCTCCACAACTGCCATTCCACTCTTGTATGAAAGGAGGCTCCAGAGCCACCAAAGGGCTCCCCAAGCTGTTCATTGTCTTACAGGAGAGTGGATGGAGTTTTTTGAGATTGTAATTTCGAAAAGATGCATATATTTTCCTAGGCTCTTTTACAGGTACTGGATTAATAGTATGCTAATAAATCATTATCTTGTAAACAAGAAGACAATATTCATGTTTGGTGAGTCTTTTCATGTGCAAAACGTCTAAAGTAATTCTGCATAATAAGAGATCCAGAGACCCAGGAAAGCTGACAATGGCTGTGAAGCAAACTGTAAAGGTCCTGGCGGGGAGGTGGTTTAGTGGGTGTGGTGAGCCTAGGTACAATTCCCTCCCTGAGAGTCTAGGACATTTGAATACTTGGTCCCCAGTTGGTGGTGCTATTTGGGGAAATATGGGAGTGTAGCCTTGCTGGAGGAAGTATGTTAGTAGGGACTAGCTTTGCTTTGTGCTCATGGTTGAAGATGTGAGCTCTCTTCAACACATTTGCCTGCTCCTTCCACCCTGTCATTATGGACTCTAGCTCTCTGGAACCATAATTCCAAATCAACTCTTCCTTTTACAAATTGTCTTTGTCGTGGTACTTTTTCACAGCAACAGGAAAGAACAGCACCACGAATAAGAACACTTGTTCTGCTAGCCTGAGAATCTGAGTTCAAATCCTTAGCACCTACCTAAATCCCTGACCCACGGTGTAACCTCAGTGCTTTGGGGAATAGAGATGAGTATCACTTTGGTTTACTGGTTGCCAGTCTAGCTCCATGTCCAGAGACCCCAGAGCAGGGCATCGGATATCCTCCTTTGGTCTCCACACATATATGGGTGTATAGGCATGTGCTCCTGAATGCACATGCTAAGAACAACATATAGACACACACAGACACACACACATACACACACACACACACAGACACACACACACACACACACACACACACACGAGAATTTTGGCTGTTTGAGGGTTGAAACTGGCCCAAGTTTCCAAATAAATAAATCTTGTAAACATGATTATTCTGTTGTCCTAAAATAGGTTTCCTATATCCAGCATGTTTAGGAAACATAACAACTATGTATTAATACAAACTCTATCCACCACAACATCCAAGTGTGTGCATAACTGTATATGCATAAGACATTAGAAATGCCTGTGAGTCGCATTCTGAGTTTCCTTTATTTGTGCATTAGGACCTGGGAAACATGGCCTAATACGTTGAGTAATCATCAGCAGACCTGGAGGAGGCCTTGTTTCCAGGATCAGGGAACGGAGAGAACATTCTGGAAATGAGCCTTGGCTAAGGAGGATCTTGTGTGCTGAGAGCTGATCTTTGAGGAGAGATAGGTCTATGCTGGCCTGTCATTCAGAACAGCCAGTGTCTCTGTTTTGATGTGGCTGCCCTGGATCCCACAAATCTCTAGTGAGACTCCAAAGAAAACAAAAATCAGCAAGACAAAGCAAGCCTGCAGTGGGGGCTTACTGTTCTGCTGTGGGGCCTGAGGCTCTGGCCAGATGTTTGGAGCACTGGTTTTATTTCCCTGCTTTTCTGCACTGACTTGACCAGCAGCAGCACTGGCTGGTGAAAACAGGAAGGACAGAATGCTTTCCTTCCTCTTTCATGTGCTGCCTTCTTCTCTTCTTGGTTACCCCCCTCCCTTTCTTAAGCCCAAGTTTATTTCCTAGGGCCTTGAGATCCCAAGAGAATACTAATGTTTAAGTAAGTTATCTACCTTCCTTCTCACCCCAGATCCTGTTATTTTAAAGAAAGCAGCATGTGGACAGTGTTGCTGTGTGGATGTTCAGGGGAATGTGCTCAGGCTGTATACAGTCATGCTCTTGATCTCAGGGGCATCTCACACAGACTTCCCAGCTTTTTGCTTCTTGCAACTTTTCACCCTCTACCCATGATGTTCCCTGAGCTTTAGATGCTGGAATATAATACAGTGTGGTCATTAATGAAATGTATATATACAAGCAACACCAAACTATTAGCAGGCTGTATTTATATATTTATGTTTATAGACATGTTCGTGTGTATATTAGTCATGTATATGTTTCAATAATCGTGAACCATGCTCAGGGCAGTAAGGTAGTCAATGTTCAATGTGGATCTCTCTCTCTCTCTATATATATATATATACATATATATATATATATATATGTATATATATATATATGTATATATATATATATGGAAGAAAAGGCCATTAATTTGAGAGTGAGGAAGGGGAGCATGGGAGGGGTTAAAAGGAATAAAGGAAAGGGTAGAAGTGATGTAATTATACTTTAATTAAAAATGTAAAAAAAAAATCACCATTTTTCCAGGCTGCAAAATGTTTCACAGTGTTATTTGATTATAGTTTATTCATGTAAGTCCCCACTGATAGACTCAGATGGTTCAGTTTATCCAGTTGCTGAAATACATAGTACTGCATATTTTGACTGTATTTAAAGTAGGACTAAAGGATTTCTTTTTGTTTTTGCTTTTATATATACCACTTTCTAGTTTGTTCTACTCCCCACACTCACTAGTCTGTACAATTTCTAACTTGCTAATGGACCTTCTGGAATCCTTGCATTTTGCCCATCTGCACTATTATATAGCATTTCTTGACCACAACACTTTCATTTTTTTTTTGCCTTAGCCTGTGTCAGAGGATGCCCAAGAGCACCCCTTTCTAGTGTGTTTCTAAACCGCATCAAGTTGGGATAACCCAAAATGTTTCTGTAGACATGCTAAGATATTCTCCGGAGTGGGGATGATGCTGGTTGAGAAGCAACAGTGTGATGTGTATCAAGTGTGTATTACAGAAAAACCAGATATATAGCAGAAGTTACTTTTCTTATATATCCATCTACACCAGATGATATGAGCCTCATTCCACACAGTGGTGCCACATGGTATACAAGGACACTTAGGTCAATAATGGGCCAGATACATGACAGTGGTCCTGTCAGATTGTATTGCCTGGTGACACTGGAACCATCTTAATTCCAGAAAGTTATCAATGATATTCAAGGCACAGTGATATAGTTGCAATGTGTTTCTCAGAACAATTTCTCATTAAAAGCCATGTGGCTTCTTGAAAATAAATTCAGTATTGTGTTCTGAATAATGTCCTCTGGTTAGCTCCATTGTACACTTTGACACTAAAAATAATTATTTTATATTTTGTGTTTAGGAGCAGTGTTTTTTGTTTATAAAGTTCTCAGTGTCATTATCAGGAATTTGAGTATTTTCTGGTTGTCATTGAGGCAACACCTACCTACTCATGTAGCCACAGAAACAGCACAGGAATTCCATCATTTTATTCACAACACTTATATCCAAATGGAGATTCAAATAATTCACATTGTCTTGCCCAGGTCATTGTGGACACATGAAGTGTGTAGGATGTAGTGATGTCAGTCAGCTGTCACCTCTGCCCTCTCCTCTAGTTACTTTACTACATAGTCTCCCAGCTTTTAGCCTCCACTGACGTAGCCCTACCTGAGAGGATCCCAGGGGAATCTGCCCTCTTCACATGCTCTTGTTTCTGTGAGAAGGTATACATCCTTTAAGTTTCTTCATTTTTTACAAGTGGCTATTTAGGTGATTTGTTTAATTAAAAGAGGGTGTGTGTTATTATATCTAACAAATCTGGCATCAGGCCTATAATTAAAAGTGTGACATCTTATTAAGGCTTTGTTTGTTTGTTTTTACAGTAGGCCAGGTGGCTAGGTGACTTACTGACTTAGTGCCCTTGCCAACTAGCCTACTATAAAGAGTCCCTGATACTCTGTGACTGCTCTGCTTGTCTTCCTGGTGAGTGAGAATAATTGAGAGCCACGTGTCATGTCTTTGGTTGGTGTTTCAGTTGTCAAAGTAACATAAACATGAAGATCTATTTGTGTAAAAAAATAGCCATGTCATCTGGACACACCAGAGTACACCTCTGATTTATCAATGTATTTACCCCAGATTGGAACCTACGCACCTACTGCTCAAGTTAACAACTAGAAGGGTTTCACCACTGTAGAAGACTCCCTTGTATGCCTCTCAGTCAGGAAGAAACCATAGTCTATCATCTATCACTCTGATGTAGCTCCACCTGTTTTGAACTCCGTGGTATTTGTTCTCAGTCGCTTCCTCAGTATAGCAGAGCATCTGTGAGGGTTGCAGTGCTGCGGAATGCCAGCAGATTGTGATTCCTGCAGCCGTGGGTGCAGGGGGCCATGCAGGCATGGACACACACATTTTACTGACTCTCCTTACTCACTACTTTGGGCGTTGGCTTCCTTGCTGTCCTGTGCATGCATGGTGTTCATGGATGGTAGACACTTCTATTTGCATGGTGGGGGGCTTTTCAGGAATAGACTATTTGTCTCATCTTTTGTTTATATTTGTTCTTCATGTCTTGAGCTTTTTGGTAGTATTCTGCATAGTGCTCTTAACCCCTGAGCTATCAACCTCTCCATTCCCCACAGTATATATTTTTAGAATATCTGTGTTTTCTGGTATTTTTTTATTCACATACACACTGTGCCCATCTATATAGAACTAGAGACACATACACTGTAAATCATATGCATTGTTATGGAAAAAAAAAACCTTTTTGTATATTTGTTGATTGGGTTTTAGCACAGCTTATTTGAGGCTATGGTGTATGGTGTATCATTCTTGATTTAAAAATAGAACCTAATCTTACAGTTTTGGTGTTGCTGATGCTTTTCATTTGTTTGTTTTTGGTGTCTGTAGGAGTGTCTTGAGATAGTTTTAGTGTTAAAGCCTTTGTCCCACCTGGATACACTGCAGGTGTGGGGTTCCCACACACCATTTCTTTAGAATCCTCCTGAAACACAACCCAGGACAGACTGACTTTTTATGTAGGCCGCATTTGTTGCCTGACAACAAGCTCAGCACCCACCTTCTTGCACAGTTAAAGCAGAGGGCCTGGGACCACCTAAGCAGAGGCTGCAGGAACCACAGAATTAATTTCTTTTGCTTCTGACTCTAACACACGAGAACTGACACCTGTGTAAATTGATAATTTTTTAAAGCAGTATGCATGAATTTGTAGGGTATTTCAGTCCAAACAAAGCATCTTTGATTATGTGAGTTTCTTCGAACAAGCTTCCTGCCATGTCTAAATGGGAAGCGGCCTTACACTTGCCCTGTCAGTCAAGTATGGGCCCACTGGGAGATCTTAGGAAGCAATCTTTTTGTCCAAGTGGGTTTTTGTTGTTGTTGTTTGCTTTTTAAACCTGTACACATAGCGCATTGTTAGAGAAGTTGTTTGGTTTGCTTGGGAGGCACTATCTACAACTCATACATGATGGTTTATTGACACATTTGCTTATACTAAAAATCATTCATTAATAATTGCTGAGAAATGAATAAATTGCAGGAAATGAACATTCCTTTTGGTCTAATAGGAAAGCCTTTTCTCCTTTGGTAGGTTTCTTGGAAAACAATAGAAAGCATTTAAATGTTGTTGCCATGTGATACTTTTGAAGGGGAGGGTCATGGTGGAGTCATTAGGGATTCAGGAGTGTAGTTCACTTTCTCCCATTCCTATACATTTTCTCTGTGTTGTTTGTTTGTTTATATTTTCATGGTTCTGGGCATTGAATTCAGAGCTTTGCCCATGCTATGAAAGTGCTCTACTTCTGAGTTACTTACACCCCCAGTTCTGTATTCTTAGATTTTGGATAGACAATCTGATTGAAAAATAGCATTTATTTTCAGTTTTCAGGTACCACTATTTCAAGTTTCCATTTTGGGAGGACTCCTGACTCCATGTGGATTACTTACTGCCATGTCCTCTGACCTTTTTGGTAGAAATTGTCCACACTTCTTATTTGTAGCCCAAGCTATCTGCATCTTTGTGAGCTGTCACTATGAGGTGACATGCAGTGATATGAATCAGGAACTCCCAACACCGTGGGGGCGAGATTATGAATGATGATTGCAGAAGTAACATCAGTTTTACATTTTTTCAAAGGCTTTAAACTGACCACAGATAGAATGGTGCCCCAGTTTTAGTTTTCAATTAATAATCACCCAAATGGATGAGGAAGGATCATCCACAGCTTTATTGGTTTAGGTGGCCCAAATTCCAGTCCTGTGACTTTTAAAGCCTGGCACTTTTATGTTTCTGGTTGACACTGCCTCAGTCTCTCCATCTGTAAAGGGGACTTCATATTACACAGCTGTTGAGAAGATGTGAAAACATGGTGGGTATAAACCGGTCAAACACTGTTCCTGGCTCCACAGAGCTGCTGTTCTCATTCTTGGTGTGGGCAGGAAACTGAAGTAGGAGTAGACAGGTGTATCAGTCAGGGGTCCCTAGAGGAATAAACTCATAGAATGACTCTTTCTCTCTCTCTCTCTTTATATATATATGTATATGTATATGTATATGATGTATATGTATATGTATATGTATATGTATATGTATATATGTATATATGTATATATACATATATATGTGTGTGTGTGTATGTATATACACATATATAGATGTACATATAGTATAGATATATACATATATACACATTTATATATAATATAAATATAATACTTGGATTTATTAGGGTGACCTACAGACTGTGGTTCAGTTAGTTGAACAATGACTGTCTTCCAACAGGAAGTTCAAGAATCTAGTAGTTGTTTATTCCACAAGGTTGGATGTCTCAGCTGGTTTTCAGTATATGTTTGAATTCCACAGAAGTAGGCTCTAATATCAGTGAAGAAATGGATTAGCCAGAGCAGGGGTGTGTAGGCAGAGAGAGAGAGAGAGAGAGAGAGAGAGAGAGAGAGAGAGAGAGAGAGAGAGAGAGAGAACGCTCCCTTCTTCCTTATCCTTTATGTAGGCTGCCACCAGAAAGTATGGATCAGATTTAAGGTGGGTCTTCCTATCTCAAAAGATCAGGCTTAGGGTGGGTATTTCAACTTCAAATAATTAAATCAAGAAAAACCCATCACTGGTGTACCCAGTCTCTTGAGTTTTAGTTAATTCCAGCGGCAGTCAAGTTGACAACCATGAATAGCTATCACAGAAAGGCAGGGAGAGTTTATTTAGTTCCTGTTGTATACACCTGCCAGCTGCATGATATGACTAAGAATGCACTGAGTGACTTAAGCTCCTGTGAGTCTCAGTTTTCTCATATGCAAAATGAAGACCACACATGTGTGTCACCCAAGGCTGTTGTGAGAAATAATGATCATATGTTTAAACAGCACCGTTCTGGGCATCTATAATAAGCTTTCATCAAATAATAGATGCTGGCATAATTATGGTGTTGGTTTTTCTTATGATTTGGCTGCTTATCCATGTATCATTCATTTTTTTTTTTGTTCCCATAGGCCATCTGATATTCCCTCCCTCTGGATAAATGTAGCTGCCTTCTAACCCTTGGCCCTACATTGGTAGAAGATCCTGAACCATCTGGCTTTCCCCCACTCTCCCCATCCCTCACATTGCCTCCTTTCAGTTTTCTTAGTACTTTGGTACAGTGGACTTCCCTTACTCCTTCAAAAGCACTATTTTCCTTTCTTGCCCTGGGCTTTATGATGTTCTGTTTTAATCACTGTTTTTCTCATTGGAACCATCCTGACTTCTTTCCATTCACTCTTCTGCCCATTCTCCAACGTTCCCTCTTTTGGAGCTCTCAGGTGTCTTTGTATTTACTTGGTTTGTGCCTTTTACTAAATCAGGCTGCTTCTTAATTTATGTCCCTTGGTGTGACTGCCCCATGATCTAGCCTGTAGGTATTCTTATAGCAGAGATGTCAGATTTGGATTGCCACTGTGTCCTTGGTGAGTCCCTGAAATTTTCATTTGATGAAGGAATGAAGATTGTTTTTATGGGACCTGTCTGGGCAACATTGGAGAGCAAAGCCTGTGTGTGGGCACTGTACTGGAGGGGATGCACTTAGAGAAAGCAGGTATTCCCTCTGTTTGAGGCTCCATGGGGTGGGGTGGGGGCCATGAAAGTTCACAAGCTTACAGGTCAGAAGGAGGGAAGATGAGCAGGACATAGCTGTGAACCGCTGAAAATAGGTAATGACTGAGAAATGACTCTGACTTGTTTCTTTTGCTGTGGTTCTGAATTTCTCTGACCTGTGTGTCTGTCACCTAGGGAGTTTTGCTTGTTTATGATCTTGATTTGTAGCATTTTCTTCACCCAGGGATTCACAATCCATTTAACGATTAATACCCCCTAGTGATCAAAGAACCAACATTAGTTAGGTAAGAACATTCATCCAGCCTTTGCCTTTCTTTCCCAGGACTTGCTTTTTCTTCCTCCCTTCTGTTTGGCTGTCGTATTAATTGCTCAATCAAAAACCCACTAGGTCTTTCTTGTGGTTCTCTGCACCTAACATGACTTAATCTCTTTTGGTTAGTAGTCTGTTATGTAGGGTTTCCCTTGCTAGTTTCTTACTTCATGTGCCCTGGCACCTAAGGCACCAGGAGATGGTTTTCATAGAGGAAATCTGTGTTTTCAGATGTTCTCAGAGGAAAGAGCCACTTGATGTCTGTATTGCGTGTTTTCTCATTTAGTTATTAATATTTTCTCATTTACTCCCTCCCTCCCCTTTTCTCCCTCCTCTTCCCTCCATCAGGGTCTCATTTAACCAAACTGGCCTTGAGCTCTTGATCCTCCTGCCATTGCATCCCAAATGCTGGGAGGACAGGTATGTGCCACCACACCAAATTTTGCCATCATTTAAAACTGAGATGTAATTCACATATCATTAATTTATCATTTAAAAGTGGCTGTCTCTAGTATGTCTGCTAGGCTGGGCAGCCATCACTGCAATCTAATTAGAGGATAACTCCAGCCTGGGAAACAAGACCCGCCATTCTTAGCAGTTAGCTCTGTTTGCTTCCTTGTATTCTCTACTTTCTGTGGAGTAGACTTGCCTAGTGGATATTTCAAGTATCTGAAATGATACAATTTGTGATCTTATGTGCTTCATTTCTTTAATACAGCCTATTTCTCATATAGCATACTTCTTGCAACATTTGCTTTCTCCTTTCCTGGGCAAGTAGTAGCCTCATGCTAAGTTAGAGAACACTGTTTATGTTCCTTGGCTGACTTGTTTGATGCTTCCGTTATTTTAGCTATCATAAATAATGCTGCTATGACAGAAACTCTTACATAAGTTTTGGTATGAACCTTTGTGCCTGAGTAGAATTATTTGTTCATATGGTTATTTGCTGTTCAACCCTCTGAGAAGCAGCTGGGAACTTTCCTAATAGCTCATCGTTTTTCCTTCTATAATGATGTCTAAGAAGTTCAGGTCCCAGTTTTTCCACATCCTTGTCAACACTTGTTATTTTCTTTTTTTCTCTGTTCTTGGATGTGAAATGACCAATATATCTTACTTTTTTCATGGTGGCTTTTGGTGACCTTAATTAGTTCCTTTCCTCTTTCATTTAAAATTTGCATGCTGCTTTTGTCATTTTTATTGGCACCGTTTACTGAAATGAGCCTTCTCAATGACTAAAGGAATCTAAAGTAGTATTAGAAGCAGCTATGGTGGCACATACCTGTGTTTCTAGCTTTCAGGAAGCCGAGGTAGAAGGAACTGAGTTTGAGGCCAGCTTGAGCTGTGTAAGAAGACTCCATCTCAAATAATAACAACCATAAACAAGGTAGGTACTGCCTTAAAATTGGGATTGTTGCTCCCAAGGGAGGCCTCAGTGTATAAATGTCTATCATCATAGGAAGATAAAGAAGCCTCGACCATATAAATGTGCCTCTCCCATGTCTTTTTCCCTGTTACTGAGTTTTTCTTTTTCTTACCTTTTAAATCTTCACTCCATATACACTTTTGCTATGTAGTGTGAAAGGAGTGTCCCTGTATGGCCCAGCCATCTGAGGTACTTGAAATCCTGTAGAAAGCTGGGACAAACTATTTTGTATGTTTTTGTTTTAGGTGTATGAAGCACCATGGTGGCCAAAGCACCCATGCTAGAAAAGCTTAAATATAGGCAGATCTTCTTTCTTCCCATTCATTATATATAATTTAGTATTTAAAAAGAGAGAACATCAGTGGAAGTTCTGTTTTAAGCTCTCTAATGTTCTGTACATGGCCTTTTCATTGTAAAAGATAATTTAAGATTTATGACAATGTATATTTTTGTTACAACCTAAGGCTATTATCATGGGAAGTAACATATAAGGAACACATCACACATGCTCAGTGTATAGGTGCATATCATCATAGGAAGATAAAGAAGCCAGCTGAATGCTGAGATCATTGGAACTGGTGAATATTTGGGATGGGAAGTGTTCTTAACAGAGCTGGCAGAAGGAAATCTTTAGAAGATTGGAACAAAAAGATACATTTTTGATATATTTTACAGAAGTGTTTTAAGAGATTTTTCTAGATTTCATATAGCCTAGAAAGGCATACTAAACTGATTATTCAGGAAAAAGAAATAGGTGAGCAGTGTTGGAAGGTTAGGAGTATCTGTTGAAGTCTACTTGGTAACATACTGCACTGCTGGTTGATCATGGCATGCATGTTTGATAGGTAAGAACCAAGGGCCTTGAAGTCTTTCAATTTGAATCTTGGCTTTGGCAGTTTCATGATCACATTCTAGTAGGAGCACCACACAGTCCCTGCTGTTGTGAGGTTGGTAGAGTTATTCATCTATATCCTGCCTAGTACATAAAGGAGAACTCAATAAATATTAGCCTTATTGTTAGGTTTATAATTTTCTTACAATTTAATTAATACAGCTATTATTTGAGGAAATTGGTCTTTCCTTCACTTTTCATATAAACAGATGAGGCTTAAACAGTCAAAGAGATTTGACTGGATTGGCACCTCTCACCTAGGTTTAATTTGAGAGAAACTTGGCAATGTCTGAACAGGTTTAAGTTGTTGAAACAGTGGATGCAGGATGCTGCAGGCATCTAGTAAGCAGTGGCCAGAATGTTTCTGAATATTTCACAGTATGTAGTGTGGCCCCTCATAATAGAGAGTTTCTGGATCCAGATGTATGTATCACCAAAGTTGAGAAACGCTGGCCTAGAGTTGTGGGCCTCTAGAGAAAAACAATAGTATTAGAACCATCTTTTCTCATTAATATGCGTAGACTCACTGAAATTGTTACATTTCTTCACAAGACCTCATGGAGAAAATAAAGTTTTTGACAAGTCTCCCCACCAATGTCTCTTAACGCGACTGTCTGTGAAGAGACATGGTCACAAAGCGTTTAAGCAATAAACATAGGACACACCTGAGGGACTAGCCATCCATTATCATTCATCACTTATTTTTCTACCAATTCATTACAGGTCATTAACTCTGAGCTCTTCCTTAATGATTACTTATCCCACATGATGGATGTCCCACACTAGTGTGTGTTTACTTTCAGCTTTTGTTCTATCAGCCAACTGCTCAAATGAACTATACTGGCTTCATCCTGCGAGGGTCAGTGTTAGTCCTGACTGTAGTTTCCCGTCTTTTCGTGAATCTTTTGTGTGTAACTGTAGTTTCATTATTCCTTCCCATTGCAGAACTGGCTCTAGGATGGACCTATCCCTCAGGAGACTGTGAATTGAGGTTAAGGTTTAGGGACAGAAGAACCTTCTGTGAGTGTTTTCTCAGCTCTCAGGTTGATGATCATATGTTATCTTGATATGAAATGGTTTGTAGTGTTGGTAGGAAGTATCATAAAGTATCATTTTTACTGCAAATCTGAGATTAACTTACAAAAAGATTGGGTTTAATAAAATGACTAATTTTTTAAGATATCTATTTGAGAGAAATTGCTTTAATGACAGGAAGAAAGCACAGGTAGACACATACACACTCACATATACACACACACATACACGCACACACACACATACACACACACCTCTCAGAATAATGATTTGAAGGCTTTGACTTTCAGTAGTTTTCATTTTAAATCATGAAAAAACAAGACTGACTTCTGTGGTTCCTATTTTTATGAACTCTGTTGAGTTCATAAAATAACTCATCGTTATTTCATTAACCAGAAAATTTCCCACAGTGAGGAAGAGGTAAACCGTTTCCTGGGTGACGGGAAGTCCCTGTTTCAACAGTGCATACTCATGGATAAGCTGGGCCAGTACTTACATTTTTATTTCCGTTCTTGTCTGAATAAAAGACAGCCCATGAGACAGATTTTCCCTGTGCTCTGCTTATGTCCTGTGTGTTTGTGGAAGAACTTACATTCTTCTGGACCACAAACCACTCTCTGCAGCCACTCTGTGACCTCTGAAGAGTTCAAACAGTTCACATGCATATGTACTATCTCAGCAGTTGGATTCCTTCACTCGTAGGACAGCTAAATTCTGGAACTCTTTGTGAAGTTGTGAAAGCAAGTAAGCATCTGTTATGAGATGCCATACCATCTCCTAGTTGTTCCCCTCCATCTAATATCCCTTTCACGACCAACATACAATGCATCCTTATTTTTACATCTCTTTAAAGTAGGCACCGGTACCTGATACTACTCTTAGGTTTGTTGTTTTCACCATAACCTTGGGAAGTTCATTGTAGAACATTATAGAAGTGCATTACCATTTGTGGTCTGAAGATGTGCAAGACTTTTCTCTTGATCCTAGCATCTGTATCCAACTCCTGCTTTTCACAAGACTGCAGACTTTCAGAGAGGCCTATAAGGTCAGAGACTGTCCTCTGTGGAAGAGTTTGGCTGAGTGGAGGGTTGGCTTGATACAAGCTAGATTCTGCCAAGCTACACCATGTCCCTTGAATTTGCAAAGCTGTGAAGTGCGTGTTTTGTTTTTCAGAGCCAGGCAAGCACATTATTGTTCAGGAAAAGAGCTCATTCTCACTACACAGGTGTATGCTGCTACTTCTGAGGCTAGGTTCTCAATACAGGTTTGCCATGTGTTGGCTGTTCAGTAGAGACAGATGACACAGGACTCCACCACTGACTCTGTGCTTATCCTGTTTAAACTAATAAGGAAAATTGAGTCAATGCTATGACATAGCTTCTTTGCCTTGGAACTTTTTAATGGGTGTACAATTTCCTTTTGCCTTCTTAGCTAAGCATTTCAAATTAGAAAACTAATTTGTCTGTTGCCACATGTTTCTAAATGCCACATCTTTCTCATTTGTAATTTTTTGTTCTTATTCATAAGGAAACTAAAATCTTTTTTTTTTCTTTGTATCTTTGAGTCTTTTTATATATATATATATATATATATATATATATATATATATATATATCTTATGTATACAGTGTTCTGTCTACATGTTTCCCTGCAGGCCAGAAGAGGGCACTAGATCTCATTACAGATGGTTGTGAGCCACCATGTGGTTGCTGGGAATTGAACTCCGGACCTTTGGAAGAACAGGCAGTAATCTTAACCCCTGAGCTATCTCTCCAGCCCAGGAAACTAAAATCTTAAAGTAACTAGTAACTAATATCTTGGTGATTGTTTTGAATTTAACTAAAAGTTTGATAGTAGTCTGATAGTTTCAGCTCAATCCTTATGTTTTCCTCTGATTTGGATTATTTAAAGATTATTCTTTGTTTTCCTTTCTTTTTTAAAAAAATGATTTATTAAGATTTTATGTATGTGGTGCTCTACCTGCATGTAAATCTTTATGCCAGAAGAGGGCACTAGACCTCACTATAGATGGTTGTGAGCCATCATGTGGTTGCTGGGACTTGAACCCAGAACCACTGGAAGAACAGCTAATACTCTTAACTGCTGAGCCATCTCTCCAGCTTTGTTTTTCTCGAACCAAAAATTAGTGACTCATGCTCTGACTCTCTGATGTGGTGCTCTATCTAGTGACTCTTTTCTTTGACAGAAATTAAGAACACATGTGATCATGTATTTCAATCATTTTTTGTATTTGTTTGTTGTGATTTCTTCCCTTATTCCATCAAGGCAGGGAAAATAGCCACATTGTTCATAGCATTTTACCACTAAAGCATGATATGTGATAGACAGTAAATACCTGGAGAATTAAAAACACTTGGCTTGCATGACTACATATGTAGATTTGTAATTTATTCTCCCCATTGTAGACTGATTATGGGAAGTTCTGTTTTGCAAATTTTGGATGAATACATATGAATAGCACAAAACTTTTGAGTCATTTTCTCATTGTTTTAATTTTTTCTTTTTTAAAAAGATTTTTTTTGAATGTGTGTGTGTCTACCTGTCAGACTGTCTATGTGTGTGTATCTTTGAGAATGTATGTACGTCTCTATAGCTGTGTGTGTGTGTTTATGAGAGTATGCCACATGTGTACAGATGCCCATGAGGCCAGGATAGGGTGCTGTATCCCCTGGACCTGGAGTTATAGGTAGATTGGAGCCATCTGATATGGGTGCTGGGCTTGGGTCTTCTGGAAGAACAGTAAGCACCCCCAGCCATCTCTCCAGTTCCAGGTTTTTGGTTTTGTTTTTTGTTTGTTTTGTTTTCTTCAGTCAGGCCTTTGTTTGCTAATATCTCCCAGTTCCTAATATTAGTGATTGAATTTGGGGTCTCAAGCACACCAGCCAGCCCTGCCAAGCACCATCCTCCCATACCAGCCCAGGAATCCACTGGATAAGAGGAAAAACTTTAACTTTGGAAATCAGTCCTCAATTTATAATTTAAATGTTTTTTTTTTTCCTGGAAGCATACATTGAACCCTTTCTGTACCTAGTTACAGTTTTCTAGGCCTTTATAGGTGGATCATCAAAGCCATATGCAAAGAGTCCAGATATGCATGCTCCAGTCACCTTCCAGGCTGGATTCGCAGCCATTGATGAAGGGGATGATTCTAGTCAAAGACTTAAGACAAAGTGTCAGCTGCAGATCTAGGGAAGGCTATCTCAATAGGGCCTTTGATTCTTACCTTCATTCTCCATGAGGCTTCCCTATAAATAAGCCAATTCTAATGACTTAAAGATGTGGCTCTTTTCCTGAAGATTTCACGAGCCTGTGAACTTGAACTCAGAAGAACAATTATTGCTAGTTTGATTCCACGTGTATTTCCGACAGGCAAAAATGCAAGCCACTAAAATGAGCAACACAGGGAATGTTGATGCCCAGTTTCCCCTTGAAGATGGCAGCTATCATTCTTTCTGTCTGGTTCTTCGTTGGAGATTCTTATCTTGGCTGTAGAGATTGTTGTCAGTATTCAGCCCAGAGGACAACAGTCCAGGGGTCTGCTTGTCTTGAGGAAGTCCCCAGGGAGATATTTCTGGCTGGGCCAGATTCTCCTCTAACTGACATGATTTTACTGTTTCCAGGTTCTGGCTATTACAAATAAAACTGCTATGAACATAGTTGAGTGAGTATCCTTGGGGTATAATTAAGCATCCTTTGGGTATATAATCAGGACTAATATAGCTGGGTTTGAGGTAGTTTGATTCCAAGTTTTCAGAGAAACCATCATACTGATTTCTAAAATGTCTGTATAAGTTTGTACTTCCTGTAGCAATGGAGGCGTGTTCCCTTTGCTCCACATCCTCTCTAGCATGAGCTGTCATTTGTGTTTTTGATCTTAGCCATTCTGACAGGTGTTAAGGTAGAATCTCAGAGTCACTTTGATTATGATCTACCCAATGGCTACAGATGCTGATCATTATTTCTTTGAGTGCTTCTTAGCCATTTAAGAGTCTTTGGTTGAGAGTTCTCTATTTAGCTCTACACCCTATTGTTAATTGGATTATTTTGTTTTTTGATGTCTAGTTTCTAGTAGGGTTGGTGAAGATCTTTTCATTCTATAGGCTGACGTTTTGTCCTATGGACATTGTCCTTTGCCTTACAGAAACTTTTCCGTTTCATGAGTTTCCACTTATTAATTATAAATCCTAGTGTCTGTACTCTTGGTGTTCTATTCAGGAAGTTGTTTCTCCTGTACCAGTGCATTCAAGGCTATTCCCCGCTTTCTCTTGTTTTGCATTGGTGTGTTTTCTTAAACAGTAGAAATTTCTTTAGAACCATTTCAGAAATTGTTAAAAAGGCCAAGTAAACCCAAGCAAAAAATTGCCTTTTAAACAAAACAAAACAAAAAGCACAAGTCAGCAACTGGAACAGCAGTTTAGAAGATCAGAAAGATCAGCCATTAAGACACAATGTAATCCAAAGGCATACTAATTTGATATTGCTGGGGAACAAAGGTAGGAAAACATTGAAGTCTTTGTTTCGTGAAATTGAACCATCATGTTTCCAAAGAGCAAAATTTTGTCCAGTCAAATAGTTTAAACCATAACACCCAGTCGTTTCTACTCTAAGCCTGTGTCTCAGGCACAGTTTGTTGGTGTTGCCTGTGGTGATGGCAGGTGTGCTGTAAAGTGCTCTTACTGTGTCAGAACCAAGGCTGGAGTACAGTCACACATTGCAACACCGACAAGCTCTGCCAGAAAAACCACGCATTCAGTATGAATTTCATTTAAATTAAGTTACCCATGCGAATTCAGAACTCTTTTTACCATTGGCAAATTTTTGTGAAATCCCTACCCTCAGTGATGTGACCCCGTGTGAGTTTGTGAATCACAGTTTAAGAAGCTTGGATCCAAACTGAGGAATGCTAGGATATTATTTTCTTGTCTTTGGTGACTGGAGAATCTCCTCTTCAGTCTGATTGATATGGGATTCACACATATAGTTAAAGAATAATTCACACGAACTGTCATTGCTTTGATGGAATTAATGAGCAAATACTGGCAAATGCCTAAAGCAGATGATTTCATGACCTCTGTTTATTTTTTTTTCTTTCCTTTCTCAAGGGCAATTGATAAGCAATGACTTTTTATGTTGATTAAAGTCTATTAATAAATGAAAATGTAATTTCCTTTATTCTACCTGCATGGCTGAATTTGATGAACCTGGCTTGTCTACAACAACATGCATATAGGTAATACTTTCATTTACTAAGTTGGCAATTAAGAGAAAACACTTCATGCTGAACTTTTGTAGTGGATAAACCACATTGATTCCTTTATTTGGGTCAATGTTCTTTCTACAGCATTTGAGGAACTGACCTCAGCAAAGCAGTTAATCTTCTGGTGACCTACTTTGTAGTGCTGTGGGTACCATATTGCTTCTCTGGAGTCAGCCTAACATACTTCTTATTTAGTAGCTAAACCCAGTGGTTCTTTTGTCAAATACGGTGACAGGAGTTGAGGGAATCTTGATGGTACTCTCTGTTGGGTGATGTGGTACATTGGAAAGCTGCTTAGTGAATCTGTTTTTACTGATAGGATACACTGTTTAACATTAGGGTATACTAAGCTGGGGACATAGCTCACTCGATAGAGTTCTTGCCTAATGTGCACAAAGGCCTGGTTTTAACTTTCAGCATGACATAACTCAGGTGTGCTAGTGCTTACCCGAATTCCCAGCAGGCAGGAGGTAGGTCAGAAATCAAGGATACTTGTCACTACATAGCAGTTTCAAGACAAGCCTGGGATAAGACCCTGTTTCAAACAAGATTATAGTATGCTTTCCTAAGATATTTATACTCATTAGTAACTCAACTATTACTATGTAACTTCTTTATATAGTGGCTATGCTTTATCCCTGGGCATTTAGTCATGAAATAAAACTAATATGTATGTTTTAGATCAGTTGGGCATTTCTGTGAGTCAGATGGGCTGCTCTAAATTGCTTTAAGTTGTTACCTGAAGACAGATTCTGTTCCAGGAAAAGTGGGAGGGATGGTGACTTGTGCTTAAAACGGATAATGCCTCTGTCCTATGAAGCTCTCAGTCCATGAAGGAGGCAGAGATGAAGTCAGTAATGGATAGTAGTTATTAATTTATAGCTATAAAATCTGTTACATGTCATAGAAGAAGATTTGGTCTGGTTATGGTCTAACAAAGGTCTTCCTAAGAATCACAAGATTTTATTGTGATCCAGAGAAAGATGAGGGAAAGAGTATTTCAAAAAAGAAAAACAAAATGTAAGAAAACAAGGTTTTGAATGGTAGGGGAAGATGTTTTGCTCATGAACAGCAAGAAGACCAGAGTGACTCAAGCAAGGGCATCCTTTTGGAGCATGTTGTGGGAGGAGACTAGGAAATAAGTGAGAGCTCACACCTTGCAGGACTTTGACCATGCAGGTAAAGATTGAGAGCTTCACCCTACCTGCTATGGAAATTCCTTCCAGAATTTATGGAGTAACAGGGATTAGGAGGCAATGACTCACATGACTGCTATGTGACAAGTTCACTTGGACTGCAGTACAGAGAAGAGCTGAGCAGAAACGTGAAGTGAAGCAGGGAGTGTGACAAACATCCGGGGAGAATGGGTAAGTGGCTCCGAGTCTGAGTGAGGGGCTCTTATGACTTTAAGGATGCTGTAACCATGGAGTCTCAGCAAGGGAACAGTTTGAGATGAATTTAGCAGCAGTGCTGCATAGAGTGTGGGGAGAGAATGTTATAAAGAATGTAAGGGGTGTGACAATTCTTCTGTGCCCTCCATTAGTGACACAAAGTTCTGTGTGTCTAGTCAGTGTATTTTATAAGTGGATTAGGAGCACTGAGCAAAAGTCAATAACACTAGGGACTTTGGTGATAGTACCCAAGTGACTGAGAAGGTTGTGTGAAACTACATCTCAGAGAATGCCAATTTTATCAATTATAGGTGTCATCTGGATACCGTGTATTGAGTGGCCATAGAATAGTATGAGGTATCTGTTGAGGAGAGCCACAGGTATTTAAATTCATATGCTGGAGCTAGATCTGCTGCGTCATTGATCTCTTACCTGATCTCTCCCACATTAATCTGATGGGCAGTGTGGCCAAGGTGTCATTTAGGATGCCAGAGCAACAATTTTCTAAACAATAATAGCTGGATGCATTCAGGGGTCAAGGTTGCAATTCCCAGCTGCTTCTTTATGGTCAGATACATCTTAGACATTGGGTCCAACTGGTTTATCACATGATCCTTTTACAAGGCTGTTGCCTCATATTAAAGTATGATGTAATGGAGCTAGTGCACTTGGGGCAGGGGGAGAACTCCTAAGAATCACGTGACCATGTACAAACACCACCAAAGTAAGTACATCTTTCGTTGTAAGACATGAATGCTGTGTGAAGACATTTTTTTTGGCCTGCAGTGGAGCATCAGGCTAGCAGTGGTGTCTGATGCAGATGTTTACCATAGGATGATGTACTCTAGTTTGCTCTGTTCATAGGCTTGCTGAACTCATTCTGCCTTTTTTGTTGTTGTTGTTGTTTGTATGGCCTTTTAGCTATAGCTGAGCTATAGCCTTAGCTCAGATAACAGCCTAAGAAATTTCTATTACCAAGAAAAAATTTTGCATATTCTTTAGAGATTAAAGGTTGGCGCTTAGTATTCTAAGACTCAAGATGGCATTTTCACCAGTCTCCCAAAAGTACTCGTTTTAATTAAATAAGTAGGGAATCTTTGATGGGTTTCTTTTATTTCTTTTGCTTAGCTATCAGTTGCTCCAAATGATGACAATTCTACACTAATAAAACACAGAGATTCTGTTCCCACTAATGGTCTTTGTGGTTGAATGGATATTGGGACATGTCAGAAACATTTTCTAATGCTCACTGTCTGCTTTGCTTTCATTTTCTTTTATTTGTATTGAGTATTTATTGTAAACAAGTTCAACTAGTTTTAGTCCTCCACCCTGAATTTTCCAAAGCTTACCACCTTATGGTAAGATTTGGTACTGAGAGTGACTGACAGGAGTCTGTGTTCAGGAATAGCTTAGGTGGCTTTGACTTCTGCTAGCCAGTTCATTCCTTTACTAAGAACCAGCTCACATTCTATACTGAGTGCAGTAAGTTTCTCCATTCAGTTCTTGACACTTTTTATATGGAATTACATATGTGACTTCCATCTACCCTCTTTACCTTAAGCTAAAGCATTTTATTATTGTTCAGTATGAGTTTGGGCACCCCAAGGATTTATATGACAGCATTATGGTTATCTTTGCAAATTAAATAATAAAACTAATATTCAGAACAGTTTTTTGTTATCTTTGTTCTTTGTTTAGTTTTTTGTTTTTTTTCCATTCTTGATCTTTGGTCAAAAGATGAATCTTGTTTACAACTCTAGAAAAGATATGATTTCAGCACTACAATCAATAAAGGACTCAGGTTGCTTTAAGTCTTTTAGGGTCTTTCTTCACTTAAAAGTCCTCATTGGTGGCTGTCTATGATGGTGCATGCCTATAGCACCAATGCTCTGAAAGCTGAAGCAGGAGGATCAAGAGTTCAAGGCCAGTGTGGGCTACATAGTCAGAATATCTCACAGGAAAGGTGGAGTATTTCTCCACGCTGTACTAGTTACTTACAAGGGAAGGCATTTTCTGAATCTTTTAGACAGCAGGTATGTGTGAGTGCAGTTTCCCATGCGAACAGAGTGAGCAAGAGTCAGAGAGTGTCTGGAGAGATGACTCAGTACTTAAGAGCACATACTGCTCTTGCAGAGGACCTGTGTTCAGTTCTCAGCACCCACATCCAGTGACTCACAACTTGCAACTCCAGCTCCAGGGGAATTGATGCCTCTGACCTCTATGTACAGCTGTCTTTGTGTGTACATACTCACATACAGATATGCATATATAAGCACACATGTTTATAAAGTAATCTTTAAAATCCCTATTTTTTTTTTTAAAGGGGTGAGTATGTATTAATATGTTATGCATTGACTTCAAGATTCTACTAGTGCCTTTTATATTTATGTGTTAAAATGAACAAGGAGGCTTTGAAAACACTGCTTTCGGGCTGGGGAAAGTGTCCAGTCAATAGAACCTAAGGACCTGAGTTTACGTTCTCTAGAATCTACACAAAAGCCAGGCATTATGGCCTGTGTCTGTAGTCACAGCACTGGGGAGGAAGGTATATCCCTAGAGTTCCCTGGCCTTCAAGTCTACTGTAATTGATGAATTCTGGGCTGAGTAAGAGACTGTGTGTGTGTGTGTGTGTGTGTGTGTGTGTGTGTGTGTGTGTGGGCACACACTCACACACCACTCAAACCCATTATTGCTGTCTGAGATTTGAATGATGGATTTGGGTTAAAGTAGGGTACTGATAATCCTATCGAGCACCTGGAGGTGAGACTTCATGCTCTAAAGGTAAGGTATTTTATGAGTGTTTACATGCTAGAGTTGTCATTATATATCAAGGAATATAGTTTGATATACAAGGAGTGCTGTGCCACTGGCTGTTGACTGAACAAGTTTGATGGTCAGTTTCAAGAGAAATCTATGGTTCTGAGACCCTGTGTATAGGGACTGTGAGCATGAGAGGTGTACTACTTCTTGCCATCTTAGTCAACTCACTATGTAGTGTCAATAGTCTCACCCATAAAATGAGGGCCTTGGTTAAATGCAATGAGGGTACTTGTATAGTGACTGCATTTTGCTGTTCTCTAGTATGTTGATTCAATGATCCAGCATATGAGATATCTGTAACAAGAATGGTTTCCTGCCTTGTTGCCATCCATCCCTACAGATAATCAAATTAGTGGACATTTGTTCAGAGCTTGTCCTATCATTGGCTAGTCAACCCAGAAGAATTTATTTGAGAGAGAGAGAATGACGATATGCATATTTTTATCATCTGTGAAGTACAGAGGAAGGGCTGGGATGCAGTGATAACCACCTTGGACCCTGTATAAGCCACAAAAATGTAGATAGAGGGTGATATGATACAGTAGCTGTGCAAAGCAAAATGCATGGCACTGTAGCTATGCGACCTGGAGACTAAAATGCTTGTGAAGATGCCTTTGCCTCTGACCTGTTCTTTGTTCTAGAGATGCAGCCATATTCACTCTTATCACTGAACTACTATGAGATCTCCTTCCCCACATTCCCCTCAGTGGGTTTCTGTTCCTTGGTAATTTCAAATGCTTTGAGTAGATCGTTAGGTCAAGAGACACTTTTCAGTAACCAATAGGGCAATACTAAAAATAGAAATGGGGTAGAACAATAAGCTAAATAGTGCAATGTTGTGGAAAGAATGAGGATAGTAAATTATAGTCTTAGCCCTGTCCCAAAATAGCACTACGACCTTATCTGAGGTGCTCGACACTACCAAGGGTTGTCTAAAATGGGAATGGTGCAATCTCATAGGGATAGTGTCATGAAAAAAAAAATAGACTACGGTTGTAGAAATGCTTTAGGGATGCAAAAGGGCATGCCAGTGAGGGGTTCTCCTTGTTAGCTATTTGGAGATTGCTGACTTTTAGATGTTGGTTTTGAGCTGGTGAAGGGTATCCGGTTGCCCCCTTTGTCAAGTGTTCATTTCTCTGTTGAGTTTTTTTTTTTTTTTTTTTTTTTTTTTTTTTGCTTTGTCTGCTTTTGATAGTCACAGTCTGATTGTTCTCCCAATGACTATTATTCATTCTTATAGTTTCTGATTGTTTAGTACCTAGATTGGCTCCAAGGTTTCAAATATATATTCTGAGGTATCCTCAGAATTTTTTCTGTTTTTAACACAAGTAGAAGGACTAGATATCTATGTGCTATGGATTAGTGACCAAGCATTCTTTGGTTTCACTCCATGTACATGTAAATAGCTTGGTTGGTTGGTTTTCTTGTCCTTTATTGTCACATGTTGTCTCTCAGTCACTGAATTGAGGATAATGGGAAAAGTAAGTGTCAAATATTCTGGGTGGAAGAAAGTTTTTCCTGATTGAGCATGCTTAGTATCTGTAGAGATGAGCCCAGAGTTAGATGCTGTTTCCTTATTTGGAGATGTTGCTGAGGTCCCCTATCAACACAGTAAGGTAGCTGAGGAAAGGTGAGGTAAAATAACAGGGCTCCCCATTGGTGCAGTGTGCTTAGACTCTGTCCAATATTTTACTTCCTTTCTGCTCTTACACCAAGTGAAGTATATGGCTCCTTCCAGGAAGTACTGCTGTATCTGAGTACAATGGGACACGAAAGTAATTCTCTTTTTCCAATACCACATACAAATTCAAGTTTTGCAAGGGGATTATTGATGGATGTTATTTGTGGAAAGACCCAGGCCAACGTTCTTTGCAGTTCACATTGCCTTAGGGAGAAAGTAAGGTTATCTGTCTCTGTGTTAGAATTCTCCTGGGTCCTTAGCAGGTTTCTGGGGTCTCTTCAGATCCCAAACATTTGAGTTTCCTTTAGAGGAGATTTTTGTTTCACTCAGGAAAGTGTGAATGGAGATTCTAGCAATGTTTTTGGAAAAAATTCACTGACAGGCGGTTAGAGATCATAGTATCAAATCAGGGGACCAGTGAGTTTTAGAGCTCTCTCTCTCTCTCTCTCTCTCTCTCTCTCTCTCTCTCTCTCTCTCTCTCTGTCTCTTTCTCTTTCTCTCATTATTTTTTGATGGGTGTCATTGAAAAAAGAGGAGAGGACATGTAAGGCTGCTATGCACAATTCTGATATGTACCATACCAGGTTTTGGAAGAGGCTTGGCTAATCAATTCACTTCTGTGGGTCCATTGAGAACCTCAGTAACTAAACAAGAACACCACTGTCTCTAGAAGGTAGGAAATGCACATAGGCAATGGTTCATTGTTTCATCTGATCCTCCTCAAAGGAAATGGCAGGAGAGCTCATGGAAACTAGAAAGAGTGCTATGCTATTGGCCAGTCAGCTGCATATCTGGACTGCTCTTGCTGTCCTTCCATGGACATGGGTTGTTTTCCCAAAATGTAGTGAGTTGACAGTGCCTCGTGATATTAGCCTTAGTGTATATTATATAATGTTACTAAATAATTGGTTGCTTGATTTATTTAGTAAGTCTTCTAGTTGCATATTTTAAAACATATTTTGTTACATTTAATTGTGTGTATTGTGTGTGTGGGTATTAGACACTTGTGTGCATTCATGGAGGTCAGAGATAACTTTTGGGAGTCAGTTCTCTTTCTACCAGTGGCTTCAGGGGATTGAACTCAGGTCATCAGGCTTGGTGGTGGGAAGTTTTACTTTCTCTGCCATCTCAGCAGCCCTCATTCCATATTTTTAAACTATTACTTTTATTTCTTTGTATAACCTAAAATGTTGCTATTGTTATATATCAATGAGATGTATCAGATATTATTTCTAATACTTCATGTGAAACATGAAGCAAACTCCCCTTGCAGTCACATGGGATCCACTCAGTTCCCTCAATACTACTGTGTGCTAAGACATGTCAGATGCGTGGGTAGCAAGTGAAGCTCTCTAGCTGTGGTGTCCAGGGCTTTCGTTAGAGTTCATATAACAACTCTGTGAGCTGAGTCAGATCAACTACCCCGTTTCTAGAACCTCCTCCATAGTCAAAAGAAGAGTTGACCCTAAACCATGCTGTTAGGATAACTGGATCTGGTAAGTACATATAGAGTGGTTCAAGGCCCTACAGTTACATAAATAGGTAGTCACTATAGGTAACATGAACCAAAACCTCAGATATGTAGAAACATGTAGCAAGCAGCAGTCCAATGTAGATTTTTTTGAGTTTAGAGGTTAATTCTTGGAGCCACTCTTCAAGACAAGCAACTCTTGGCACCCTCTAGGGTTGAGCAACTCTGTTGCTGAACTGATAGTTTCCCTTCCCATCCACTGTCTAGTAATCTGCCATTGGAAGCTGACCATTGTGAATGCCGAACCTGTCAGATTCTGGATTTTTATTTCCCCTTGAAGAATGTGGGTGTCCTCCCAGTAATCTGTTTGCTTGTTGACTACTTTGATTGTTTTCAGGATGATTTTTAAACTACGAGGTTAGCTCTACAGCAGTCTTGCTTATTGTCTCTGTTCCTTCTTCCTCTCTCTGTCTGTGTGTCTGTCTGTATGTTGTCTGTCCCTGTATAATGTGTATGTGTGTGTGCAGGTAGATGTGTGTGCAGACACATGTAGAAGCCAGAGGACAGTTTGCTGTTGTCCTCAGGCTCCCATTCTACTTTATTTTTTGAGACAAGATCTCCCACTGCCTGGAGCTTGTCAAGTAGGCAAGCTGTCTAGGCTGTGAGCCTCGGGCATCTGCGTGTCTTCTTCCCTGCAGTGGGATTACAAGTGTGTGTCACCACACAGACTTCTAGGGATGGAACTCCAGTCCTTAGGTTTACAGAGCAAACACTTTGCTGACTGAGTCATCTCCCCTGCCCCAGTTCTCTCATTTTCTGGGGTCTTACTGAATATTCTAGGTTTAAAGAAGTCTCTCCTCTGCAGCAGGTCTCAATCTGAACATCTTCTATTCTACTGTGATTTCTGAGAGAACTTCCTGGTGGGAGATGTCATTCTGTAAATATGTTTCTCATATTGGTTAATGAATAAAGCCCTGTTGGCCAATAGGAAAGCAAGATAGGCGGGATTAGGAGACTAGGAGGATTTGGGAAGAGGTAGGAGGAGATTCAAAATGTAGTACCAAGAGAGCAATCCTGATTGCCTGTTCTTTTTCTAGTAGGTGTTCTTTTTGTAATTAATTATTCTCTTACGTATTACAGTATTACATCTTGGCCACGGTTTCCCCTTTCTCCTTCCCTCACAGTCCTCTCTCACATCTACTTCTCTGTTTGCTTTCAGAAAAGGGCAGGCCTTCCAGGGATATCAACCAAACTAGTAGGTGTTCTTTGCCAAGTCCCAGAAAGCACATCTGTTGATATCTAGCTAAAGCCTATAGGGAACCTCTATGAGGTTTTCCAGATCTTCTTATTGTTACATTAGGAGGAAGCTATGCTTATCTCTATGGTGCTTCCCTAAAGCACAAAGTAGGTATAGAGTCCATGTTTGTCAGTTGAACACAGGGATGAACTGTAGTCTTGGCTTCTAAGTGACAGATTTTGGTGTTCCATTTGGGACACATTGTATTTAAGTAACTCTTGTGTGGATATGTTAATTACTACTTTATAATTGGATTTGAGGTCGAAGGTAAGTCTATTTTCAAACTATGGAATGGGGTATGGGAATAGCCCAGTGGTAGAGTGCTTGTCTAATGTGTGAAGCCCTGGGTTTCCTCTTCAGCAGCAAACAAACAAACAAACAATTAAGAGAAAGAGTTTGCTCTTAAAGGAAGCAGCACAATATTCTGTATCACTAGTTACTTAATTTACTAAACGATTTGAAACATGGCAGCTGGGGAGATGGTTAAGTGTTTTCTGAGTGGGTCTGAGGACCTGAGTTTGGATCCCCAGCACCATGGTAAAGCTGTTGGGTGGCTGTAATCCTCTTAGTGGCCAGGTATGTACAGGGAGATCTCTGTGACTTGCTGGCCAGCCAGCCTAGCTGAGTTAGTGTGCTCCAGATTTAGTGAGAGATCCTGTCTCAAAAAAATCAGTTGGACCATGAAAGAGGATGACATTGCCCTGACGTTGCCCTCTGGCCTCCATGTCTACCCACGTACGTACGTACGTGTGTGTGTGTGTGTGTGTGTGTGTGTGTGTGTGTATGTGTGTGTGTGTTTGTGTTTGTATGTGTGTGTGTATGTGTCTCCACGAACACATATACAACATAACGATACACGCAAATACAGAACATGATTGCAAGTTTAAATGCTTATGGAGAAATTCAGAGATTGAGTTGTTTAGATGGAAAGAAGTAATTGTCTACCCCTTCTCCATCCTGATTGAAAGGTTAAATTTTCAGTAAGGTAACTTCTGAGAAGAAAAAAATAAGTGTTTATATATATTATCACTACAGTATTCAGGAAAGGCAACTGTGCTTATTGAGTTCAAGGTCAGATGGGAATAAATACTAATGAAAGCACTTTTTCTAAATGTTATGTGAAAGACATAGAGCCTCCTCAGTAGTAGCTGTGCTTCCTTTGACTTTCCTCAAAAGCCCACCCTAAACAAGGCTCAGCTCTGCTTTCCCCCTCTTTGCAAAGACATTGCATCAAAAGAGGCACTAATTTAAGCTCTGCTAACGTCCAGATGTAGCAGCTGGCAGATTGAGGTTCAGAAGGTCACCGTTTGGAACTGCTTAAGCAGGACAACCTTGCTGCTGTGGTTGCATGTCTGAAGTTGGCAGTTCTTTTGGGCCAGCCTCGTTCCATTACAACAGATGGGCTACAGAGTAGCTGGCCAGAGAGAAGCTAGCGTGTGAGCTTGTCTAAGGGGTGAGACACCACCCAAAATAGCTGCATCTCTTGACAATAACCATGACCTCCCAAGCAGAACAGTTTAGCTTGTGTTGGAAGGGAGAAATCTTAAGAGTTGCATTTTCTGATATGGCAGGCAGCATTATATAGAGGTAGCCACCCAGTCCTTGAAGTATAGGTGGCCCTAATTGTGCTTGTGAGGCTAAAATCCATAGTAGATTTCATAGATTTATATTTTAAAAATGTAATATCCTGTTTTTATATTTTTACTCTCTTGACATCTTTGCACATGTACATAATTTACCTTCATCATAACAGCCACTTGTTAATCATTTATGCGTTCATATTGAAGTAGTGATTGAAGCCTGTTGAGTTACACATGATAATCAGGATGATTTTTACCTCCATTTTTGTTTTCCCTTTTAATATGCTTCAGGAAAGTATGTATGTGCCTGTTTCACTTCTGTTTCTGCTAAAGAGAGGTCCTGTGGGAGCATTTTTTACTAGGAACATGCTTAGATGCTTCCAAATTATACTCTGATTTTTAGTGTTGATTTTGGAATCCATCATTGAGTATGGAACTAAATCCTTTGGATTTCCAAGCTAGTCTCTCAGTAACCTCTAGTACATATGCAATAATGAAAACAAGAATGCATTTTTTTTTCAGTTGAAAAAGCAATTTATAGAAATCATGAGCTTTGCAGAGCTAAAAATTCATTCTCATTGTTTTATTTTTAAGCTCTATTTTAAGTTTCTGCCAGGACAAAAATGTTCAACCCCTTTTGAGTTCTGATGTCCTGGTAAAACTTCTTTGTGAATCTTGGGGATGTGATAGAATTGGCACAAGAGAAAATTAATTTGGTTGGGATCCATGAATGGAGCGGAGGTAATTTACCTGCCTTGCAGAGCCAATAGTAATCCATCACGGTAGAAGTCTTGCTAGGTTGCTGGGCTGCCCAACACCTTCTGCTTCGGAGAGCATCATGTCAGATCCCAGTCCTGTAGAACCCTGCTTTTCTGCATTAGAATGAAGCATGAGCACAGAAGTAGACTGTGACTGTAAGTCATGGGCCTACACACACAATAACATTGCATGTCTCTAGCCTTCTTTATGTATGCATGCATTTGTACACATTGTGTGTTCTGCAATAAAATTAAATGGGGTTTACCACAGTCCTTTTTTCTTCCTACTAGTTGTAGGGTATTTTCCTACCCCTTATTTTCTAGTAATTTGAACTCAAAACTCACTGCATCAGGGCACAGTCTTGTCAAAGTTGAGTCAATACCAGGGACCTTCAGTTCTGCTTATCACATGACACCAGGCACTGTGATATAATTAGAATAACATGCCTGACCCCCATCCTCAGACTTCCCACTCTTTCACCTCTCCCTCATGACGGAGGCCCAGAATTCAGAGCTGGTTTGGAGGCTATGTGTAGAAGTGCATTCCAGAGCACACAGGCTAAATGGGCTATAAATAGCATCTGCCCTGACAAAGCTGGGATTTTCTCAGCTGTGGAGACATTGAGGCCTTTGTTTTATAGTTTGCTGCCCCCCTCAAGCTTGAGTCATAAAGCCCCAAAAAACTAATGAGGGTGCTGAAATGTAAAATCTAATTGGTAAGATGTATGGGAAACAATGAATGAGCAGGACCCTAAGCCGCCACTCAAGGCCACTTCCCTATGGCGGCCCTGCCACTTGCGCTTGCTCACTTTGCATGGTATCGTTTCAGTCCTTTGTTGTTTCTTCCAGAAAGATCAAATTAGACTTGGTTTGGGTGGGGGTGTACAACCATAGAGGTTAATATAAGGATCCTGAATCCTCCATTTAGAATAGGGGAAGAGTCCATGAACGAAAACGTATGTTTTATTTTCTTGATTTATATGTGTGTGTGTATGTATAATGTACATATGCTTGATTACATATATGCAGATATAAAATCAGTTATATATACCAGATTATATATGTGTACACATACACAATTGTTTCTATATGTGTATAAACATATGTATATATAAATATATGTGCTCTATCATACTATATTAGGACCCTATATTTCAACATGACATATTCTACATATGTTATTTCTACATTTCCACACAACATATTATCTACTGTGTCATAGATAATATTTAATATAGCATATGTATATTAAATATTTAATATAGTATCGTTCATTAGATATTTGATATTATAATGTGCATTAAATATTTAATATGGAACATGCATATTAAATATTTGTATATGATACATATATAAAACCCAAAATATTTTGCTGCTATATTCTGAGTGTATATGTAGTAATTTATTTATCGAAGTATAACCTGCATTTGAATGGCCCTGAGGTAAGAATGGCTTTTATATTTATCATTTTTCCTGGTTATCTGAAATTGGAGAGTCAAGAAACAAGAACAGGCAATAAAGAAAGATAGACCAAGCATGGCCCACTACACATAAATTATGTCAGTGGTCAGTGGCTTTCTACCCCTGTACCCAAAAAGCTGCCTTCTGCCTGCTGCCTGTACTTGCTGTTAGAGTCATCAACAAACCCATCATTTCCCTTATTAATTTCCCAATAGTTTTCTTTCTATCCCTGATTCTATCATAGGTACTGGGAAAGTAAAGTTTACAAAGCAATGCCTCTGCCTTCACAGACCTTTCATTCCTATGAAGGAAGAAGACCAGACCTGTCAAGTACACAGAAATGAGAAACTGATAAACACTGGGACAGAAAGCAGGGTGTGAGGCAGGATGTCACTTCCCGAGGAGGGAGGTCTGTTGGCTCAGTCTCTGCTTCCCTTTTTGCTGTGTGCTGTGGAATGGTGACTAAGCGATTTTCCAGATTTTGAATTCATCCATTCCCACCCCCACAACACACCATGTGCTTGCTTTTCCTTGTCGCTTCCTTATTTTTTGTTTTCTTTCTTCCTCAAAGTCGTCTCTGTCCCAGGTCAAGCTCATCATTCTCCCATTTTAGCACTATCAGTTAGTGTCTCTGAGGTACACCCATTAACATCTTTTTCTTCTGTGCTAGCCTTTCCTGCTAGCCTTTCCTGCTAGATGAAGCTGTGCTTCTAGCCTTGTTTTTGTAGTAATGAGCCCAGGCTACCTTAACAAGCTGTCTGGGCCAGGTGGCATACATAACAGATATTTATTTCCCCTGACACTGATGTCTAGAAGTTCAAGGTCAGGGTGCTGGCAGACCTAGTTCCTAGAGAATGTGTTCATTTTGCTGTTACCTACCTTCTGGTTGTGTCCTCCCATTGCCTTTCCTGAGTGCAGGAGGATGTGTGTCTTCCTCCAGAGAAGGTACAAGTCCATCTAAACCTTCCACCCTTGACCCCACCTATATCTGATAACTCCATAGCCCCCTTTGTTTGGGGCAGGGGAGACTCCCACATGTGAATTTTAGGAGCCTATAAATAGCTCATAACAATGGTTTGATTACTTCTTTATTCTGGAAACACCAGTTTGGGCTTTTGAAATTCCTTTTGGTATAAGGGTCTTCCCAGATGTGTTCTCTAGAAAGTGAGACATTTTTGCTTGCATTCAGTGGACTGAACACATATGTGTGACTCGTCTTTATTTGGGATCCTTCCTGCTGTTAGAATGCTTTGTTAACTACCAGATCCCTGATGCTGCTTTCATAAGCAGTCACAGACTGATTTGTTTTGTGGTTCAGAATATGCCCTCTAGCCTGTGTTTTGGCTAGCAGAATGACCAGAACAGGGACAGAAGGCCACGGCTGACACATCCTGAACACGTGCAGGCCTGAAATGGTCTTCTTTCAAAAACAGTTACAGCAGTCATGTAAATGGCTAAGTAAAGGTCAAATATGAGCACATTATTCATGTTTCAGTTAGAGATTTGATATCAAAAGTCTGTCAGCATTTGTCAGAAGACTGGTCCTGCCAGTGGCTGTACCAGCCTGAACAGCATTGCCACCAATGGCCATCAGGATGAACTCAGAATCTAGTAGGAGGATGTTTGGGATGGATCACAGGACACAGGAGCTCCACACATGACTCAGAAGCCATTGCATGATTCTGGCCTGTTTACATCATGACAGTTCTCCTCCCACAGAATCAGTTTCATCACCAGTGATGAGGGCAGCTCTCAAAGGAATGTCTGTGGCATAAGCATATGCATGTCTACAGTATGATGGGCTCTTAGAATTTAATATGGTTGCTTGATGTAGGTATGTACCTGGAAAATACATGTTGAGGGACTTATGGAGATGGCTCTGTTGGTAAGATGCCTGCCACCCAAGCATGAAGACCTGATTTGGTTCTGGAGCAGCCATGTAAATTGTCATAGATGGTGGTGTTTTCCTAGATCAATCCCTGCAGCTTTGTGAGCAGCCAGTCTAGCCAGTCTGTGAGCTCCAGTTTCAGTGACAGGCCCTGTCTCAAAAAACAAACCATGGTGGAGAGTGAGTGAGGAAACCAGACTTTGACCACTGATTTCTACATGGGTTACACACATGAACATATACCACACACATACCACAAACACAAATGAGTATACTATGCACACATAAAAAGGGGGGAAAACAAACTTAAACGACTAAAATTTACCCTTGACTCTCTGAACTATGAAAATAAGTAAGGCCCTCTAGATAGTGCAGTGTTCAGCTGTGTCAGATGGGCCTGGACCTTGTTGACGACACAGTGTTCAGCCAGGTGGGATGCTGGAGAGACATTGCAGGAGGGAGGTGTTTTCCTTCTTCCGTCTGGGTGTATGCTCACTTGTCTTCAGCAGCATTCCTGGCTTCCCCAGCATGCTCACTTGACTTCCAGAAATCCTCTGGCTTCTCCGTGGCTTGGCTCTGGCTGGTAGCATGGAAAAGATCGCCAGTGGCTGTTTCCTGCAGTGGTTGTGACTTGTTTCTCTCCCAGCTCTCATGGCATGGGTGGCTTTTCATAGTCAGGGTCTTTCCATTCCTTCTCTGCACACTACTAAGGTTGTTAGCATCTTCCCTTGACATTGATCCTTGGGCTGTTATGTAGCTGGTACCTTTGTTGGAACAAGTTTCCATGGCCAGATTTACCTGGCAGCCTAGAGGATGAGTTCTAGTAAGATCCACAGATGAAGCATCACTGCAACAAACCTCCGCTGAGGAGGGGAAGGCCTTAACATGAATCCTCACTCAGAAGCAGGTAATGACTGCTCCTTCTAGCTGCCTGTCCTGTATTCTTTAAGGCTCCCTTTGTCTCTTCCCAGCCCATCTCTTTCTGTAGCCAATAATATCTTCTGTCAGACATCCATTTCAAACTACTATGTTCCTTCCTCTGGCCTGAATTTTCACACTGTGGCCCATCGATAGACTTAGGTTCTTTTCCTGCATTGTGTGTCAGTCAGCTTGTCATTGCTATCACGTGTACCTATGACAAATCAGTTATAGGAAGAAAAAGCTTATTTTGGCTCTTAGTTTTGGAGGTTTAAACCTGTGAGTGATTGGTCTCTTGCTTTGGGTTTCTGCTGGAAGACCACAGAGAGAGTGCATGGTGGGTCAGAATGCTTACCTTCATGGCTAGGAAGAAAAGAGAGGAAGAAGAAACTGGGGCCCCAACCCCCCACTTAAGGAGCATGTGCCTGATAACCTACAACTTTCTAGGAGACCTTGCCTCTTACAGTTCCCACCTCTTCCTATTGGCACGTGTACTGGCTGGTTTTGCGTCAACTTGACAGGAGCTGGAGTCATCAGAGAGGAAGGAGCCTCAGTTGAGGAAATGCCTCCATGAGATCCAGGTGTAAACCATTTTCTCAATTAGTGATCATTGGGGGAGGGCCCAGCACATGGCAGGTGGTACAATCCCTGGACTGGTGGTCCTGGGTTTTATAAGAAAGCAGGCTGAGCAAGCCATGGGAAGCAAGCCAGTAAGCAGCTCCCCTCCATGGCCTCTGCATCAGCTCCTGTCTCTGGGGGTCCTGCCCTGTTTGTGTTCCTGCCCTGTCTTCTTTCAGTGATGAATAGCAATGCTGAAGTGTAAGATAAATAAAAGTTTTCATCCCCAACTTACTTATTGGTTATGGTGTTTCAGCACAGCAACAGAAATGCTAACTAAGATAGCACCACTCTAGAGAACAAGATGAGGGTTTTAAAGAGACATTTGAGATGCAAAGTGTAGCATAAGAACAAGTAGAGGGGGTTCTAGTGGGCTCAGGCAAAGAAGTCCGCATGTAATGGTGCATGTATGTGCTGTTTGGCTGAGTAACTTAAGCTTTGGAAAGTCTCTAGCAAGCAGTGCAGGGAGAACATGTTGCTTCTGATTGTCCTGGGATAAGACATCACAAACTGCCCATCTTGCCTGTATTGGGAGCTTTCAGGAGGTGTGAACCAGGCCGATGAGGGGCCCAGTTGGTTTTGGGGCCTATCAGCAGAGCTGTTTATCTGCACTGATAATCCTGAGTGATTGAATGGACCATCAAGGGTTGACTGCTTCTCCACTTGTATCCTGAGATAGGGCTGCAGGCAGGCCTCTTTCTGTTCCTCTTTCTGTGTGGGTTCTGCAGCAGCATGATAGGGTAAGTGTCACACCCAGCAAAAATGAGACAGTACTAGAATGGGCTGCTCTGAGCATGGTCTGGTTTGATGCCCGAATGTTGGAGGTTGAAAGATGACCACAGGTGAAATTGGGTGCCTCACTCTCAATGTGTATGTACCTTCTCTAGAAAATTCCCTTCAGTCCATCTGAGTTTTTCTCATCTTCCTACAGTTACTGTTTATAAATCTTGAAACAATATACTGTGTTCCTTATTAAAGAATGCTTTGGGACTGAGGGGATGACTTAGTGAGTAAAGCCTGAAGAAGGAGTTTGGATACCCATCACGCATATGAATGTTAGGCTGTGTGCTGGCCCCCTTGTAATCCCAGCTCTCCTCAGACAGAGATGGGAGATCCTCAGAACAAACTGGCTAGCTTAACTACCTAATCTGTTCATTGCTTACTTGTCCCTATATCAAGGATGACCAGCTTCTAGCCCACGGGCAACACACTTTCCAGGAATGAATGCTGACCACTTCATCTGTTGATAGCAGCATCATATCATATTGCTATGTCAAAAGGTCTGACAGCCCTGACTTAGGTACATCCTTCCTTCTTGTATATGCTTATTATCAACCTCTCTCCTCCACTCTCCCCCTCCCACTCCCCTTCCTTCTGTCCCCTCTCTTTCTTGACCTTTACATGAGCTACAGTGCCAAACCAGTATTCAGACAATATACCAAATATTCAGAAAACCTAAGTTTGTAAGGTAGGGGTCCAGGTCCCTGAAAATCTCGTTTGTCAGTAAGGCATGCCTGGGCATCTGTGGTGGGCATCATGTAACACCCAAGGAACCCACAGAATGGATGCTTCAAGGTGGCGGTCTTGGATTCTGCTGCTAAGAAATGCGTGTGAGAATTCTAATTAAGACCATCTTTGCCTTTATGTGCAGCTGGCCTCAAGCTATGACTTGAGGCCCCAGCACCAGGCTAATCGGAGCTGATGCTATGTGTAGTTTGTTCCACTCTGGAATGCACATTGCTTGGGCTTTGGGAAAATCATTAACTCTCCTTGGCTTAAGGAGCTTTGACGAGAGATTGTAGGATTATGTGTGTATAGTTTCAAAGGTTGTATTTTAAGATGAATAATTTAAGAAGATTAGCTAGCATCCTTCATTAATCTGCAGCTATTTTAATGATAAAAAGGACAACCTACTTTCATCCCAGAAGAGCAATATGACAGTTTTGCCTATAGATTCTTTCTAATTAAAGTCTGTGTCAGTTGTAGGAGGTAGCTTCAAGTAGATGATGTGAGCAAACATGGAACTGATGAAGGACAGTATCTGTGGCCAACATGTACACAAGCTTAGCAGCTTTTCAAAACTTTACCATACTAGTTTGCACAATAAATATGCTTCTGTAGTGTCTCGGATACAGAAATGCAGACTATAGTCATAAAGAGACCATATCCTAAACAGATGAATTCCACAATTACTGTACATAGATGAATCTAGTGGTAATTGTTCTCCTCAATGTAAAACCTGTTATAAAATGAACAATAATCTGACTTGATTTGTGTGTTTAAAACCTGGCTGATTTTGGTCTGAAGCCTAATCAAATGTTAACTTACTTTAGATGTGACATCACAAGTTTCATGGACTTGCTAATTTTATTCCTTGGTGGTTCGTATAAGTTAGGGTAGGAATTAGCAGCTGGCAGAGAACTAATTGTTTCATTATTAGTTGGAGAACAAAACATTGGCAGTGAATTAAAGGATGAACTCAAGTGGGGCAGGCATGTGCACATGTGTGTGCGTGCGTGCGTGCGTGCGTGTGTGTGTGTGTGTGTGTGTGTGTGTGTGTGTGTGTGTGTGTGTGTTCTCAGAGTGTCTCTTTAAAGTAGCACCCACAGCCTGGACCGAACTGCTTTATGAAC
Source organism: Phodopus roborovskii (assembly GCF_943737965.1). Classification (NCBI taxonomy): domain Eukaryota; kingdom Metazoa; phylum Chordata; class Mammalia; order Rodentia; family Cricetidae; genus Phodopus; species Phodopus roborovskii. The sequence goes on from NW_026126576.1 coordinate 1,918,992, forward strand.
CAGATCTACAAAAGACATGGTTAACAACATATACAGCAAACAGAAAGAATCCCTGGAGTCTTCAATCTAATGATTGGAATTCAGGCCTGCACAGTTATTTGATCTGTTCTGCTTTTCATCTCATGCTTCTGAGAATTCACTTTTGTTATAATGGGCAAAAGTATCCATCTGGGATTGGGAACTGGAAAACAATTGCTAAAAACAATTTGGGAAGCTTGTGCATGTGTTTGTGGGGAGTCAGTATTACTGTAATGGGAATGTGGTATAAGTTTTAAAGCCACCTAGGCATGGATTATAAATACGGAAGACTGGCTCATGTCCCAGTAGTGTTTCAAAATCCCTGTCCCTTTATTTTTAGCACAATTATTCTGTTTACAGTGGTTTTTAGATCTACTTAGGTCCTAGACAAAACTTCTCAAGCTTTCTCTATCTAGAATTTCTTTTTGTATGAAAAAAATTTTCTTGATACAGGCACATAAAATACATTCAAAAAGCAAACATTTAATGATAATAAATCATAAAGAAGTTTATTCAAAATGATTTTGGTATACATATAATTTTTTTTATTATTAAAGACTTAATTCATATACTAGTAAATAGATCTGGTTGTGTATTTTTATGTAGAGAACTAAAACTTGGCTAAATCTGTGACACTAGAGGTCACAGAATATTTTCAGTGGTTTTTAGAGTTAGCTTATAGTTTGGTTTTATGATCATCATGCTGGGAACACTGCCTTAGATAAACAGGTCGTATAGCCAAGCTTGGTGGTATGTGTCTTTAATTCCAGCACTCAGGAGGCAGAAAAGGGTAGGTTTCTGTGAGTTTGAGGCCAGCCTGGTCCTCAAAGCAAATTCCAGGACAGAGCTGTTACAGAGAGAAACTTTGTCTCAAAACAAAGCAAAGCAAAACAAAACAAAAACAAAACCCCCACAAACAAACAAAAAACAAACAAATCAACAACAGCGATAACAAAAATCCCAGGTAGAATAAAATGGCATAAGCTTGCCTAGAACCATTTTAGAAATTGTTGGAAATTCTTTTGTCATCCCAGGCCAAAATTCATTGAGTGATTTTTTTAAAAATTAATCAATCAATTTATTTCATATTTGGGCTGCAGTTTCCCCTCCCTACTCTCCTTCCAGTCCATCCCCCTCCCCTCCTCTCTGTCCCTACCCCAGAATCCACTCCTCCTCCATTTCTGTTCAGTAAAGGCCAGGCTTCCCATAGATGTCAACAAAACATGGCATATCAAGTGCAGTAAGGCTAAGCATCTCCCCATGTGTTAAGGCTGGGCAAGGTGACCCAGTAAAAGGAGGGAGTGGGGTCCTGAAAGTCAGCAAAAGACTCAAGAGTCATCGGTACATGCTGAGAAAGATTGGTGAAATATTACAAATCTTTGTTTTCTACAATTGAACCATATGCTTCTGAAATAGTAGCAAATTTAGTATGTACTATAAAAACCTGTCAATTCATAAAGACAGTAGTCTCAAACCCTAGTAGCATTCCTTGATATCACATGTCACGAAGACGTGCATAGTGCAGATGGCACATGTTTTCATTCAGAGTCAAGGCTGCAGCGAAGTCCTGTGGTGCGTTATGGGTGAGAATTGCCACCAACACCTGACTCTGCATTTGATCCTGAATTCATTTTGGTTATTGTGCATTCAGAAACCTTTTAATGTTTTTCCTTCACTTAAACATTTGTTACATGACCCCATTTGGAGTAATGGCCCACAGTCTAAGAATCTGGGTTATAGACTGATTTCCAAAAGGATTCTTTGGATTTTTTTTTCCATCCATTGAGTTTGTGGTAGACTGCTCTACCAACTAAGACTTTAGTAGTAATAGAAGAAACATATATTCTCTGCTTTTGTTTAGCTAAAATGAAATAAATTCTAATATTGAAATACACACACACACACACACACACACACACACACACATACACATGTCCACACAAAACTGAAAGATGGTAGATTACTTTCTTGGGCTAACCACATCCATTTTGTCTACTAATGCACACATTCGTCTTTACTGCTGGTTTTAAGACTCTTAAAGTTGTAGTCTTGTACCTGAATACTGTGGCTGATGACATGTGTCTCAACTCATAAATATGGGTTTAGCCCTCCGAGCATCAACACTCAACAATGACCTCCTGCCTTTCATGATTACATTGGAACAAGAGGTTCCTCAACTACCAAAGATGCCCCATCATTCTCTGAGCCATATTACTCTCCACTTTGGGGGACACCACATAAAAGATAGGAAGAGTGAAGGTGTGTGTGGTATTTTGTTTGTTTTGTTTTTTATTCAACAGGGACTGTCATCTTCTGAAGAATCAAGTTCCATCTCTGTGCAGGATGAAATGTCCGGGAGGTGTTAGCCTCTAATCCAGCACAGTAGTGTTAGGGAATGTAGTTTGTTGAAGTGAGGGCCCTTTGTCTTCACCAGATTCTCCCAGTGGTCCCTGTCTGCTAAAACTGAGCAAGTGAAGATAAGATTCTTACCCTGTTATAGTGTATAACCCAGGACTTAGTTAAATGTGGCTTCTTTAACTGAAATTCCTTATATTGCTCTCAAGCAGTGGTTCTTAGCCTGGGGGTTGTGACCTCCCATTGACAAACTTCTATCTTCAAAAATATTTACCTTATGGTTCACAATAGTAGCAAGATTACAGTAATGAAATGACAATAAAAATAATTGTATGATCGAGTGTCACTACAGCATGAGGAACTATATTAAAGGGTCACAGCATTAGGAAGACTGAGAACCACTGCTCTAAAGGAATTGCATCTCATTGTCCACAACTCTCAGGTCTCTTGTTGCCATAACATTTGATGTATCTCTTTCCTTTTATCTTCCCAGGCTTCCAATAGTCTCATGTGGCATCCTTTTATATTTTTCCCTCCACTTGGTCTTACCTCATCCCAGAACTTAAAAAGGAATTGACGATAAGACGTTAGGCAAGTTAGCTGCCCTCTCTCCGCACTTTACTTCCCTCTTCTGTACAGAGGAATAATACTCTTGAGCTCTGCAGAAGTGCTAGAGGGTGAAATGAGGTGATGCATACCAAGCGGCCAGCAGTGGTGATGGCTGTGGAGATCACTTAAGGTACAGGTCAGCACGATGCCTGGCAGTTTGCCATGATACCTGGCACGAGGTAGGTGAGAGTAAATGGCAGCTGTCAACAGTTACATACCCCCATTATTACCTTCACTAATGATACGCTGGCTCCCAGATAGTCAGTAGAAAGGAGGTCACTGGCAAAAAAAATTTCAAAGACACTCAAGAGTTGGCTTGGCTTTCCTTTTCTCTCCTTTCTTTTCCTCCCTTTCCTATGCTGGGAGTGACTGGTTTTTCTCTCCTTGCCACACATAGAAAGGTCTCTCAGATCTAGAACATACCTATGGTTGTGTTCAATGATGTTGGTTGTAGGTGTGAGTATGAACTTTGATTTTATTTTATTTGTAACATTCTATGTGAATGTCTCTCATTAAGTAACTTGCCCAGATCCTCAAGATAGATTTCCACACATGTATTCCACAACGACCTGGGTTTCTGGCTATTTTTTTTCATCTTCATTATGGCATTTCAGGGAGTTACCTTACACATTTTGTGATTTTGAAGTTACTTGCTCTCCCTCTTTTACCCCTCTGTACCAGGTCAGTAAACGACTCATCACTTGAACCTGACAATCACTCACTCAGCAAATATTTATTGTTTGTCTGCAGAGGGATGCAGAATGACTTGGTGAAAGGTGAGCTTCAGAAAGGTTAATGGGGGTGGGGGAGAGACTGAGGATGTAATTGACCTCCCAGAGGCAGCAGGGAAGGGAGGGTACACAGGAGACTCAGCCAGAGTCAGAATGGAGGAGGGCTCACAGGGTGTGTGTGTGTGTGTGTGTGTGTGTGTGTGTGTGTGTGTGTGTGTATGTGTATGTGTGCCCAGGGTCCTGGGGCCTAGCCAGTCCCTCAGCTCAAGTGTCTTCATTTGCATTTCATCATCATCAATGACCTGGAAGCTCTGCTTAGTCCTTGCTCTTGCCTTATTCTTGATAATTATTGCTTCAGCATCTTATTAAGTGAATGCTATTCCTGTCACCCTGTTCTCTTTCACTCCTGTGGAGCTGGGCAGGGCAGTCCTTCCTGGCTCAGTCTCTCCTGAAGTCATGGACAGATAGTGGCTGCTAGCTTTTCAGAAACCATTGGTGACATATTTACGTTCCTGTTTATTATATTTTTTTTTTCATATCCAGGATAGGACTGGGTTGGGGAAAGGCCAAGTGTCTTCTTATCCAGGGTCAAGCATTCAGGTCCTGGGAAGGAATGGGAAACTGCTTATCGAATGCCTACTGTGCAGTAGGATTGGTCAAGATGGTTTCCATTTTTATGGGCTGTTTCATTTTCTCTTCTTTAGAGTTAATTCTTGGACAGGTCTGTCCTTTGCCATCCTATCTTCCAGTCCACTTCTTCTTTATCCTTATTTTGTCACCCACTTCAGTGTCTTCAGAGCCCTTCCATATTTATACTGTGTAAAGTTGTTAGCTGATTTGCTTCTTGTATAGAGCAAAGGTCTGTGATTGTCACTCAGGCATCTTTGTTGCTCAGGGGACATCCAGTAGGACAATTCTTCATGCTAGTGAAATCTGCATTATAGATGAAGACAAATAACATTTTAGTATAAATATAACCTGATCAGGGGACTTTAAACAAGGTTTTAAACAGAGGACAAGCTTATAGTGAAAAATTGCTCGGTTATTTTTTCTGAACCTCGGATTTAACTGGACACCTGGTAGTAAGTACTCTTTGCTAAACCTACCAGACCCATTAACTGGTATTTGGTATAGTGTCTGATCACAGACATTCAGGACATGTTTGAGTAAGAGAAGAGTGAATACATGAAGGAATATATTTCTTTATTATGAACAGTTATTTAATAGCTATGAAATGTGCAGACAATAAGATGTTCTTGGACCCAGAATCAGTCAGTCTTTGGCTTTCAGGTCATGTTCAGATCTATGTACTGTGTCACTCTGCCTCACTTCATTAAATGAACTTTACCCCTGTGGCCATCATATTACTTGGCTGTGTCTTAAGCTGGACTTTCTCAGGAAGCCCAAAGAGAGTTTACTAAAGGATTCTCAGGATTTTCAGAGCCTGATGAGGCACAAGAATACGGTGAGGCTGTGCAGTGAGGGGCATGGCAACAGCATGGTAGTCCTGAGCCCATGGGATACTGATGTTCTCAGGCCATGTTTATCATTGATATCTTCCTAGCATTCACCTTCATGCGGTACCACACGGCTAAGTCCTGGCCCTTAGTTTTCCAGCTAGTCTCTTCTTCCCCTGCTAGTGTATATGGCCAAGTTGTTATTCCCTGGAAGTATGTGATACATTTACATGTAAAGCCTTCAGCTCCCTATGTGGTAGGGTGCAATAGTGGTTTTAATTCTGTCTGACTATACTCTCAAAGTTTCCCTTCATGAATGTATGTGACCAAACAGATAAAGTATTCAAAACTTGATTGGTTAACTGAGCAACACTGTAGGTCAGAAATCCCTTACCCATATTTCTGAAATCAAAAAGTCTCTCTGAGTGCTGAAGGATACAAATTTTTTTTTTCTGATTGCTCATTTGGCAGAATTCCCTAACCTGAGATGACAGAAGGTTATTTATAGTCTTTATTATCTCACATAGTTGACTATTCATGTTTCCACTAAAAATATTAATGTGCTTGATTACAAATATTGCTTTGATCTCAATGAGGATATTCTACTGTATGTAGTCTCTGTTAGCTTCATAAATTCTGGAATATTCTCCTGTTCAACGCTTACCAGTCTCCAAGGTTTTGGTGTTTTTTAAAAGTATATGATTGTGTGTGTGTGTGTGTGTGTGTGTGTGTGTGTGTGTGTGTGTGTACCTTCAGGAGATGTGTACATAGAAGGTTCTAGAAGGATACAATGCTTTGTTGCTAAATTTTTAATGAAATGATCAGGTAGAGAGTGAGAAATTGATTTAAGTCTTAGGTTCAGTATTTCTAGTATTAACCTTTTCAATGCAAGAAGAGAGAATAAGGTTGAATGGTTATTTGACAGGACTTATATAAATAGTAAACGTATAAATTTCAAAGCTGATTTTTCTGCCAGGCCATGTCTTCATATATTAGCTCAATATTGCTGCCTGCTGACAGAGACCCAGAAAAAGTTATACATAAAACAGGCAGCCTTCTGCCCCTTGGACAAGGGCAGGGAATTGACATCAGCAAAAAAACACTAATTTCACTAAAGAAAATAAATAAAAGCACATAAAAATGTGGTGAGTAAATGAAACTGCTCTTACTAGTGATGGGTTTGGCATGTTTTATGAAGTCGCAATGATTACTCATCTACCATACATTTGCAGAAGTTCTTTTACAAAAGCCAGATGCACAGGCAGTCACAGGGGTTAGTAGGTGGATGGGAAGATTAAGCCTAGTGAGGTTAGGTAGCTTGTCAACAGGCCGCTCTTCTGTGTCAGCCTATGGGATGGCTCCCGAGGGTAAGTCTGATTTTGCTTTTTCAGGGTTTCTGGATAAGTAAATGGCAGAGAAGGTCTGGGTAGCTGTCTTTTGCGTGGGTTATGCAAGTCACTGATTCCTTTAGTGAGAAGGGCATTCACTCTACTCCAGCATATCTTGGGGTTCCTGCTTCATCTCCTGTTCGATTTTAGTGTCTGATGTCCCAGTATTGAGAAGGTCTGTAGGGAGACTTTCTGAGGTTTCATGTGAACAAGGAGCTGGTATGTGGAGAATGGCAGGGTGCAACTGCAGTCTGCTCTTTACAAGGCAGTTTCTAGTTATTGCGGCTTACTGCTCCACTTTGTTTATGAGCTTAGCTATGGTTTGGTTTGCTGAGTGGTGACCACTGGTGCTTTGTGACACGTAGCAATAGTTCCAACTTTTCTTTCGTACTGGAAAAATGTCATATACCAGTCAATGTGAAGTCAGTTTGTGTGTGTGTGTGTGTGTGTGTGTGTGTGTGTGTGTGTGTGTGTATGTGTACGCACTTATAAAAACTTTAAACATGACATTAAGTTCAGAGAATGTTGGCTGTTGGGGTCAGACAAAGTGAGGATTGGCCACACTGTTACAAATGAACTTTGTAATCATTACTGCTTAGATCATGAAATGCTACTTTCCCACTAGATGTCAATGCTCCTTTTCATTAGAATGCTAGGGACAAAAATCATGTGATTTTTTTTTTTAAGTTTAACTATAACCATGTTTGAAAGGCAGTTTTCATTTTGTGACTTTTTTTTTTCTTTCCCCCTTTCCTGTGTCTAGTGCAGCCAAGGATTTTATCTTCTTGTATCTTTTTGACACTCTACTGAGTAATGGATTCTGAGTTATTTTCTCAATAGAAGAGTAGAGTTGCATCCTTAGCCATGACTGGATCTTCTTGCTCCCTACTTCCTCCCCAGCTAAAGGAGGTCACTAGGGGCGGAAGACCCCTACTAGCTGTACCCAATGGCTCATTTACATGATAGTGACATCTAAATGGATTCCCACTGATTGATATCAAAGGGAACACAAATCTGTAAATACAAAGCTGTTTCCACAAAGATAGATAGGTAAACAGTGTAAGGGAATTTCAGTTGATATTTTAACAAATGAAAACATTTACACGAGGACTTTTACAAAGTTAAACACTGGCGTTCTAGTGCTGAGGGTCTCACATGAAAACATTTGCATCCTCTGAACACAGTAGGTCCTGTGCCAAGGGCTGTAGGAAGTTGTGCCTCTCGACTCTGGGGTATCAGTAGCTCTTAGGTGTTTACAGAGGCACAGATGTCTCTAATTCATCTTCTCCATGCGGATATCAAGGCATACAATGGAGAAGAGCATGGGATGAAACCTTGAAAAACTTTCTGTACTCAGGGTGGCTTCAGATCACCCCTGGACAGTGCCACTATCTTTCCTTGAGATGGTCCTGTCTTCCCTGTCCTTGGCTGTACAATGGGCTTTGGTAGAAACAGCTCAAACACATCTACTTTAGTAAAGTTGCCGTGGGCATAAGAGGGAGTCCTGGGATGTCTGCAAGTGTTACTGGCCAGGTTCTGCTGGGCACTGCATCCATCCCATCATACACAGAGTGCTTTGAGAGAGGCAGGAGTATTGACAGCAGGCCATACTCCCATCCAGATATTGTTGGGATAATGTGACGGCTTCACTGAAAGAAAGCATATATCAAATAAGGAGGTGATGCTTGAAGATAATAAGGATGTAACCTTGTAATTTCCCAGTGTTCTTCCTTCCCCATTCTTAGACCACAGCAGTGACTAACTGAACAGCATACCCTTAAATAGAAGAGAAATCAAGTACAATTTCAGACCTGGCAAATATAAATGGGTTGCCCATCCTATCTTTATTTTTATTTTGGGGGCAGGGTCTCCTATAGCCCAAGGTGGCCTCAAATTTACTATGTATAAAATCATCATGAGTATTGTCTTGAACCTCTGACTTCTGATTCTCCTACCTCTGACTCTTGAATGCTGGAACTACAGTCTTGCACTACCACACATAGTTTATGGATGCTGGAAATCAAAGCTAAGGCTTTGTGCATGCTAGGCCATCACTCTGCCAACTATGCTACATCGCCAGCCTTTCCAGGCTTTTTTTACCCTCATCTTGCAGTCTTTTTTTCTAATTTGTTCTTAGTGTCTTTTCTAAAAATGATACAAACAGAACTCCACACTTCTATTAATGCTTAGCTGTGTTATCTTTAGGAAATTTAACTTATTCAGAAGAAGGAGAATCAGGCTTAACTATAACACTTCCATATTATTTGTAATGCATACAAATATATATGTATATATATTAATATTTGTGTGTATGTCCATAGCTATATATCTTTCTACATAATTAACTAAACCCTTAAGTCTGCATGTGCTCTCTCTCTCTCTCTCTCTCTCTCTCTCAAAATAACAACATTGAAAGAAGAAAAAAAGGAAGGAAAATAGTAGTTAGTCATCCGGACATTTTAATGAGTGTATTTACTACTTAAAAATATTCAGATGCAGCTTTGTTTTATGTAGTTAATTTTGGTGGTATAGTGTTGTAGACGGTGACAGACAAAAGGGCAGGAGGCAATTGTTAAAGCTGTAATTTGCAGAAGCTTAATAATACAAGTCCGTTTTCTTTTCTGAATGTGCTATTTATATAATTTGTATTTTTAACAAATCTTAGAACTAGAATGAAAATAGTAATTAATCTTAAGGGTAAAAAAAAATGTTAGAGCTAGAACAAATCTAGAAACTAAGAAATCCTCTTAGTTAAGCCCACTCCATTGAACACTCTTGTTTGTATCACAGAGTCTGACACTGGGCAGATAGCAATAAGCATGTGCTCAGTTAATGTTGAAAGGCTGGCTTAGCTGGGTAGCATGTCTCTTTCATCTCAGGAAAATATACTGACTTAGAAGTAGCAGTTTGGTCATAAAGCTGAGTTAAGAAAAATAGAAAAAGTAGTGTAAGCCACCATCAAAGACCACTGAAGAAGACATGGTGTCCATAGCAGGACACACAGAAAAGGCACAGTGCAAGTGTTTTGAGAGTGTTTGCATGTGAGAATGATAACCAAAATTTTTTTCATATTTTGTTTGCTTTTAGTTTCCCACAGTGAGAAAACAAACTGTTTGGAGGATGGTACTTTTGTGATGCTTACCTATAAGCATAAATTTAACATATTCTTTCTTAAACTGAATTAATGAATTCACAGAAACTTGAACTAGTGCCTGTTTGCATGTAATATCTTTTGGTTGAGCTTGCATTCTAGCAACATTCATATTAAAAACAATACTTACTAGTTCGGTCAGATAATGCTCTAGCATAATACACTTTAAAAGCTTATTTTTGCTTGTGTGCGTGTATTTGTGCCTATGTGAGTTTATGTGTACCACATGCATGCAAGTAGTCATGGAAGCCAGAGAGTTTGTTGGATCCCCTAGTTCTAGAGATACTGGCAACTGTGATCTTCCTGGCATGTGGGTTCTGGGAGCCGGTCCCGGGTCCTTTCTCTGCAAGAATAATATTGACTCTTAACTGGTAAGCAATCATAGCCCTATAATTCCATACATATATATATTTTCTAAAGTCACTGTCCTTTGAAAAATCACAGACATTTGCAAGATACATAGGTAAAATCAAACTAGAAGTATGATGTTAAATTAAAAAAAAAAAAAAAAAACAAAAAACAAAAAACTGAAGACAGTAGCCTAAAAAAATAGTTGCCCTATTTATGCTTGTTAATCAGTTAGGCAATGCACCAAACACAATAAACTTGGTATTTGGTCTTGTCTACACCTAGAGGTTGTCTATGAATGTGACCTGGTGATTTGTTACAAAGCTCTACAGGGCAGCTTATTTGAAGGTGGGTGTGGTGTATATGCCATGTGTGGTAAACACATGTGGTGTGTTTACAGTATGCATCTGTACTTCCTGTACTGCTGATGGGTGCAGTGTCCTGTGGTTACCTAGTAGTTCTCCTGGGCAAACCCATGCTCACTGGGTTCTCTGATACTTGTGCTAGAACAATGCATTTCCCAAACAGCACTGGGGCAGAACAGACTGCATGGGAAGGAGATGAAATTTAGCTGTGCTTGTTCTAGTTGTGACAAGAGCCCAGTTTGAAACCAGCCATCCCATCATAACTCATTACTTCAAGGCTTGCATGAAGCATCACTGTGTGATACTACACTCTTCCATGCTTTACTTCATGACCTGGAACAGAAACAGAACAACATTATTCTTATGGAGACATTCAGCCCTGCTCATGTATTCTCCCTTAGCATGTTACTGGAGACCTGCCAAACTCTTCAGCTCCCCACGTTCAGTTCCATTTCCAGATGGGCTATCCAGTCCAGCAAATGGCCTTGAACTTGAAACACCATCAAATAATGCACTCCAGGCTCTTGTCTGGAAGTCTAACATTGATCATAGTGCAGCTCAATCCTTTTAAATGCTGCCATGAAAACCTGAAGTTTATGTATTGTTATCTCAAAGAAAGACGTCCCCAGTTTGGGACCCTATTTTTCATACTGGGTTACCTTTCCCAGCCTTAATATAAGGAGCGGTGCTTGAAAGAACAAGATTCCCGCTTGAAAGAACAAGATTCCCTTGTTCCTCCTGAATACCTTATCACAAAGAGGGAGGAAGACCCTGTCATTTGAAACATTTAGGGAAAGTCTGAGGATTTTATAAACATCAGAAGTGATTATCTAGGGGAAATCTATTGCAGAATCTGCACCTGAAGTCACCCAGATGAGCAGAGGTTTTGGTCATGAGATATGTATTTCAGAGACATCTTTCCTTCCTGTACACCACTTATATAAACTAAATTACATTTAACATTATGCCTCTATCCCATTGGAGATCATTACAAGGTAAGGGTTTATCATACTAGTTATGTGGTGCCTGCCTTGTGGGTTTTACAACATCCTCTCTATGACTGTTGGGAGAAGTGTCTCTGGCTTCAATACCACAAATGACTGTTTCTGAACAGCTTTGGCCTTTTGCTTCATGGACAGAGTTAGTCACATCACCGACCCAGTCCTCTTCCTCTTTATCGCCACAGACATGTTTGCTTTGACCCACACATTGGAAAACAAAAAGACTCAAACATTTGCCAACTCAGGAATGAAATTTCCCACCAGTATATTTGAGTGATCAGCAGTTACTCAAATACCAGGTGTGGCCACATTGAACTCATACCCCCATGGTGACCATGGGGTTTAATGAAGAAATAGTTCCTTTTTCCTAAAAATAGAACAGGCTGTCTTCAGTTACTTTAGCTACCTCCACCTGCCTTATCCTAGAAGATGCTGGACTCCTAAGTCCTCTGGCTTAGAAAGCAATTTGGGACTTAACCTCAGAAAGCATGTAGACTCCTGCTTGCCTCTGTACTTACTCAGAAAATCACCCCTTTTTCCTCCCTGAATTATCTTTCATTCATCTAGTCATATTACTTTCTGCCCTTGCTGTTTCATCTGATGCATTATATGCTTTATATGCTTTTTTTTCATATAGTGCTTTTAAGTCTGTTGAGAAGAAATGCTTATAAATAAGCAAAATTGGGAAACTGACTTTGTTCTCCCAGCCATTTTATTTTTACTTTGCCTGGTAAGTTCTGAAGCATTTCAGTGTTTTTCCTGTGACCTCTTTTGGAGTGTACTTGATTCTAGTACCATTTAAGAGTTGGCATTTATTTTGCAAGTCTTAACAATTGTAACTGTGTGGTTTCCTTCCTGCTTGGCATCCCTGCTTCCTCCTCTCCCTCCCTCCTTTATCCTTCTTCCCTCTTACATGCCTTCTCTAGCCCTTACAGAGACTAAACATACAGGGGTTTGTTTATTAAACAAATATTTACTGAGTATCTACGCTGCCAGTTACTGCTTTGGTGTTAGGGATAGAACAGTGTCTTAATAAAACAGACAAGAATGTGTGTCATGTCAGAGATCACATGCTGTCAGGAATGGGGTGAAAAAAAAAAACCTAAAAAACATGCAAACAAACAAAAAACAAGAGGAGATTTCATTTGAGGCTAATGGCTAAGGCCTCAATGTTCAAGTTTCTTCTGGTCAGAGTTCTCAATTAACATAGAGTGAACTGTGTAGACATCTTGGGAGGGACACTGTGGTCAAGAGAGACAACACCAAGGGTAAAAGCCTCCTCTTGAGGAGAAAGCATCCTGCATCTGGTCTGAGATTTTTTTTTTTTTTTTTTTAATTCTGGACGCTGCCTCCATAAAGACCATTAGGGGAAAGCCTCTGGTGTTGATGCCACGTGTGATCATACTTCTACACAGCCTTGGCTATTTGATTTGGCATGTTGGCTCATACTGTCTGAACCATGTCTGAGAACTTACTTCACCCCCTGAAGGCCACATCTTTCTTGCTGGTTTCTGCTCTGAGCCAACTTTGGTCATTGGCCCTTTGTAAGAGTTTAGTAAATATTTGTACAATTAAAGAATGAACATCAATAGTTTTAGAAGAATAGCAAGCTTCACCACAGGGGAGTTCACTAAGTATGCTCTCACAAGTGCGGGTAAAGCCTTTTCTTTTGATCCATAGTCAGGGCCATTAGCTATTCTGCCACTGACCTACCCATCTTTTTTTTTTTTTTTCCCTGTGATGTTTGCACAGTTTTACACTTAGCAAGACACATCTCCGAATAATCCCAAGGACTTGTCATCCAGAAAGGGGCCCTGAGGTCTCCACTATTATACTATGATTAGGAGTTCATCCTCCAGAACAGTGGCATCTAGACTTAGGCAGACTGTATCATTCTTTTCTATCTATTGTTTAGCATTTGTTTATCCTAGCTTCAAGCACAGAACTTGTAAACTCAGAGTAAGAACCTAACACATATTGAAGAATAACTAGGTATGCTTATGTCTTCATACTCTTTTATAGAGTGACATTGTATCCACCCTGGAATAATATTATACCTCCTGTAATAATCTTCTCAGGACACCTCAGAACTAGTGAATACTCACAACTAAATGGACATGAAGTCCAGGACTTCATAACGCATATGTTACACCTCCCTTGCCTTAACTTGTTAGTTTTTGTTCCTTCTATGCACAGGGAAATTGCCATCAGGGTTGGTAAGGACAGAGCTTTGTTTAATTGTAACCTTTGTGTTTTTAGTTCTTAGTTATAGTGAAGAAAATTTGTGGTCATATCAACTGAAGAGTGAAAGGAATTCTCAAGATAAATGGACTCTTGACGGGGCTGGCAGGCTCCTTTCTTGCTCTGTGAAGTTGGTGTTCTTCACATGTGACTAACTGATAGCAGGTGGAGAGGAGGGTCTGTTTCATAGTGCACTCTTTTTTGTGGGGAAGGGTTCTGAGTGCACCTCAAAGACTGCTTGGGCTCCATGTCTTGAGACTTCATCTGGTTTTCTAAAAATACATTTGTGAATTGCTTCTTCAGAGGAATCCTTCTTGGCTATGATGCGGCATTGGTGTTTTATAATTACTCCATTCCCATCCCCACATGGTGTTCAGCTTATTAGCCCATTCATTCCCTCACATTCTCAGCCAGGGATGCTAGCAATTTTGTCCTCTGGCCATTCCTCTACCTCTGTGTCAGGAACAGATTCCTCTCCTTGCCCTAGAGCAAACAGATTTTCTGCGTATTTTCATTGTAGATGGAGCTGAGCTCATTTAGCTTCCCTACTTTTCAGGAACACAGATTTAATGCAGAGGGGGAGGTTGGTGAATGGCTGCTAGTCTCTTGAGTCACAGAGGCTCTTTGGAAGCCTCACACCTCCCTGTCATGTGTGTGCTTTGAATCAAGGGAGCATGGTGATGTTTGCAGATCATGTCCGTGTAGGTGGGAGATAAGCAGGTAACCTTGCAAACTTTCTGGGGAAGATGAAATGGCTGTGTCCTCTCATTACTTCATTTTTCCCCCTAGCTCCCTCTGTAGCAGCATTGCCCTGGCAGATATTGGCTGGCCATGGAACATTTGAAAGAGCAAGGGTCTCATGAATGTTCTGTGTGTCACCATGGCTAACGAGTCAAAACAAATCATCCTCCATGTGTTTCCTGAAGCACTCAAGAATGGGTCCTAGATTTTGTGCCAGTCCTTTGATCACACTATTAACTGAAAATGAACTATTTATGAAAGCATAATGGTAAAGAAAAGTTGAACAGACATTTGTGCCATTGTTCTCTTTGTTCTCGGGCATGCTCGGAGGGTAACACACTTTGGTAACTGAATGTGGAACGTCTTCTTAAAAAATCATGTTCTTAGCCGGGTGATAGTGGCACACGCCCTTAGTCCCAGTGCTTAGGAGGCAGAGTCAGGCGGATCTTTGTGAGTTTGAGACCAGCCTGGAACTACAAGAGCTAGTTCCAGGACAGGCTCCAAAGGTACACAGGGAAATCCTGTCTCGAAAAAAACCCAAACCAAACCAAACAACAACAAAAAAGTCATTCTTGAGTCTGCTTATGGACATGATGTTACTGAAATGATCTTATTAGTTTACAGTAAAATCCATTCTCATTAAAGAGTAGATACTGGTGTTAGAAAAGACCCTGTCACAGATACTTCAAAGACTATCAGAGTTTCCCCTTCTTTTCTGTACTGTTCACCTCATGCTGTTGTACTGATGGCAGTAAGCAATCGGGTGTGAATTTACAAGGAGAGTATTGGTAATCTCCATTTACCTGGAAACTTTCTGGGCAAAGGTTCTGGCAAAGTGTGATTGACTGTAATAGGGAAGTGAGGGTTTGGATGAGGCGGTACCAGCCTTAGTCTGTGGTTATGAGGCAGATGGTGGTAATGGTGTTTTTAACGAAAATGGCTATGGTATATCAGACGCTTATACTTGAGGGTCTGTTCCAAGAGCACGTGGGGTAATACTCCCTGTGCAGTGGCACAACCTGTCCATGGGACTGTTCCTATTTCCGTTTTGTAGATGAGGAAACAGAGGGGTTGAATAGTTTCCCTTTGGGTGCACAGTTCATGAGAGAGACAAGGAGCTTGGATATGAAGCTCCTGTTACCTCCCGATCACATCCTTTTCACAGATGACAAACTCATGCCTTAGATATGTTTGTGGCCTGTAACCTATTTCTCTGCTTTTCTCTTCTCTTTCTTCACTGTATTGTTTGCCCCTGGCTAGCTTGCTGGAATGCTTATGGAAGCTCCTCCTCTTAGCCTCCCCCTTTGAATTCCTGGCAGGGTACTGTTGCTACTCAAGTAATCCAGGGATTACCAGCCTCCACTTAAGTATTCAGTGAGTTTGCTTTTTCCCTGGAAAGTGTGGTTTTTCTATGGGTCTCAGAACAGTGTTTGATCCAAGAGGTACAGATACTTTTGTTGATAACTCTCACAAATAAGTATCCAGAGGCAAGGAATGTGTCTTCTTCAGAGTTCTTTCTGTAGATGAATTTTGTAATGGTATAATTTTGAGTGTCTGGATAGATTTTACTTAAAGCCCGTGACTTAAAGAACATAGGATTTGATTCAACTACCTTGGATTGACTTCTTATTTCACAGCTAATCTCTCAAAGCAACATTCTCTTCATTGACAAAAGGACATCTTAATGATAGGAAAGTGAGAGCATTGCTATTGAAGTTTAAAATAAGGCATGTAAGGGCATACTTAGTGTGGAGGCCCATTGTGTACCTTTCATAGTCAACTATACTTACTACTACTGCTGCTTCTGATTGTCTTTGAAAGGTCTTAGGCTGCTCAGCTACACCACTGTTCTTTGAAAGGTCTTGCAGGAAGAGGCTGTCACAAATTTCCTTCGGACTATCACAAACATAAAATGTCTTCATGTCACACTAGCATCTTAAAAGCTTTGAGCCATATTGAAGAAGTGGCAGGTACAGGCAGCTATGACTCTGAAAATATCACTATCAGACATTCTTTTTCCCTGTTGCTATGACCCTGGCCCTACCATGGCCCAGGCTCAACAGAAGGACACCCAAAATGCTATCTCATAGAAATGTTATGCTCTGCACACTCTGCCCGCTAGAATTCAGACATATGCTTTTTATGTTGAAATCAACAGAAAAAAAGTGCAGCTGTAGCCACTGCTCTGCATAATTGTTGAAGTAGCCCTTTTTTGTAGCATGCTCTCAGAGTCTCCGAGTGTCTGGTAGTCCTCTCTGAGTGTCCCAGGTGTGTATAGGAAGTCAGATAAAAGTCAGCAGCCACTGGGCATTGTCTTTTGCTCACACAGTAGTGATGAATAGTTGTACACAAATCAGGGCATAGATTTGTGGTAGTTCAGCCACAGTGGTCATGCTGGTAAGAAGGAGCCATTTGAAAGCTGCCCTGTTGGGTGCTTCTGAACTCAGTGATATATGCTCAACAGAGAAAAGCTTGTTTATAGTCTCTGAACGGAATACTCTGTTTTGTATTGATGCTTAGTCAGGGGCACCTTTCCTGTAGGTTGATTTTCCTTCCTTCCCTCCCTGCCTCACCTGCCTTTCTTTCCTAGACAGAGT
This sequence comes from Phodopus roborovskii, assembly GCF_943737965.1. NCBI lineage: Eukaryota > Metazoa > Chordata > Mammalia > Rodentia > Cricetidae > Phodopus > Phodopus roborovskii. The sequence continues at coordinate 1,935,994 of NW_026126576.1, forward strand.
TTCTTGTGTAATAGCCATATCTGCTTTGGAACTCACTTTGTAGTCCAAAGTGGCCTCAAGCTCGCAGAGATCCATATGATTCTGCCTCTTGAGTGCATCCGTCATCTATTTTATCAGCTCTGTCACCTTGGGCGAATAACTTGCAAACACTCTGTTTGCCCCTCACCTTTCAAGAATGGATAGCATCTCTATGTCTGTTCCAGACTGGAAATCACCCGAATGCCCATTGCCTTGTAAATGTTCAACCACTATGGTTCCAGGGAAATCTAATTAGCAATTAAAAGCAGTAGATCTTGATATCAGTACCCTTGTGGCCAACTCTTGAATCCATTTGCCAAGGGGAAAATCCCAAATTCCAGAGGCTGTGAATACTCAGGGCTGGAGGTGTTGGTAGATCACTTGTGAAGAGCAAAGCCCAGGTTTTGACCCTCAACACTGCATAAACCATGTGTGGAGGTTCCCATCTGTAATTCCACAGCTGCAGAATGGGAGGCAGGGGGATTAGTAGTTCAAGGTCATCCATGGTTTCTGGGAGATAGTGCTCCAGGGAGTTTTGACTTCCTCTGGGTCAGCACAAAGGAGTGATGCTCTCACATCTTGACAGTGGGAATGATAGCTACCAGACTATACATTCCAAACTTTATAGAATCATACACAAAGAAAAGGCGTATTTGAATGGTTATAAATAACAATTGAATAATAAAAGTGGAGATGGTGGTAGCAATTCGATGTGCTCATAAAGAAATGATTTTGAAAGTACTACACATGTGATTTAAATCCTGTACATTTTATATAAATGCTGTAAATGTTTACTGCCTAGTTGCTTTGCTTCCTCAGGATCCTTAAAGGAATTCCTGATCCAGGAACTTCATGGTGTCTCGCTGTCCTTTGATAAGTAAGCCCAAGAAGCTATAATGTACTTTAGGTTATAATTCTCTGATGGGGATGGGATATTGGAGGAAAACACATCAGTTAATATTAGGGGGTTATTGTTGAAAAGTAAGACATGTCTGTTCATAAATGATCCTGAAGGGATATTGGAGAAGAAAGAGACCAATTAATAGTAGGAGATTATTGTTAAGAAAGTGAGGAAGGTTTACAAAGGAATGATCTTAAAGAATGGATTAATTTTAAAGTATTTTTAAAGGAATTTTGAGTTGAAGTCTTACAGTCTGTTGAAACATTTTTAGATGCATAAATTTTATTTTCTTGCATGTATATGTCTGTGCACTCAGAGGCCAGAAGAGGGCATAAATCCTCTGGAACTGGAGTTATAGACAGTTTTGGGAATTGAACCTGGGTCTTCTGCAAGAGCAGCAACTGTCCTCCATCCTGAACCATACCATCTTACAGAAAGTATGCAAACCTTAAATTCACCTCCTGATAAATTTTCAGCAGGTCACCAGAGCCCACCTGTGAAATAGAGAAGGGTGAGCACCCTTTGGGACCCTCCATTACTCCTAACTCTAAATACCCACACTCTCCTGATTTCATCTGTGTGTCCATGTAGATGTGTACACATGTGTGTGCAGGTGCAGGTGCATGGGCATGTGTATGGAGGCTGTGTGTGGAGGCCTGCAGACAGTATCAGATTTCTTCCTTAATTGCTCTACATGTTATTTCTTGAGACAGGATCTCTCAACTCATTGAGATGTTGCTAGAGGTTATTGATTTGGCTAGACTGTCTGCACAGCAAACTCCAAGAATCTGCCTCGCACTGTCCTCTGCCTCCCAGGTGCTACAGTGATGGATGCACATTGCCCATGCCTAGCTTTTGTGTGTGTTAGAGATGTGAACTCAGGTCCTCATGTTAGTGTGGCAGACACCCTACCCACTGAAGCATCCGTCTACCAGCACATTGTCCTGACTTCTAACGCTTCATATTAATGATGCTCTAAGTTTTATTTAACTGTGCAAATTGAATCATATATTATATACTGCCACATCTAAAGTATTTTGTTCATCTGTGTGTATGTGAATTCATCTCTTGTCTTAGGTCATAATAGTAATTTATGATATGGGCGTTATCACCTTGTGCAGATTCCATTACCTATGAGTTCTGTGGTGTGCTACAGTTTGGCATGGCTCCACTCTTGCATAGTTTGGGTAAATAACAAGAACCATTTTTAAAAAGGCTTTGGATGAATTTGCACAGCCAGGTCCTTCGATGCTCTGTTTGCCACTCACACTGGTTAACACATCTGCCTTACTTTGTTGAAGAGTGAGGAGACCTTAGGTCAGAAAGGGAATGTAAGTACATAAAGGGTGTTTTGGGCAATACAGCGACCTCAGTGAGCACATACAGCCACATTTAGAGCATGAATGAGCTGCTCATGTTGCCTGGAATCATTATGTCTGGGAAGGTATGTTGGCCCTTGATTGGCAGGCTAAATACGACATTTGAAATTCTTTCACTGTTTATTGGTGAGCCATTAATGGCCTGAGAGCAAAACCTAGGAAGGATTCTCTAGTCATAAGCAGGGTAGTGCTACAGTCCAGGTCAGAGCTAAATCATGTCAGATTAACTGAGGAACCGATGAAACAGAAGGTGCCCTTTGGTTGTTGCCAGATGAGGTATGATAAATGCTGCTTCTTGGGAGATGAGATAGGTTTGACATGGTGGTACCTTAGGTAGCTATATGACATTGCTATTGTCCTTTTAAAAATTTCTAGTGACTGACACTTGCTATCTATCTCCATTTCCCCTCTATCCTTACTCTGCTTTTTGGATTAAATATATCTCCCTGTCTCCCTCCCTCCTTTCTTCCTTCCTTCTTCCCATAGGGTCACACTGTAGTTCAAGCTGGCCTGGAAATTACAATTTAACTTAGGCTGCCTTGAACTCATGGCAATCTTCTTGCTTCACCCTCTGGAGGCTATAGATAGGAGCCATCATACATATCTTATTATTAAATATACCTGACATTTAGAAAAACATAAAAAACCCAGCAGTTTACTAATGAACAGTGAAGCAAATATTGTGAACATGCCATCCTTCTTAATGTAGAACCCATTCCCCACTGAGATAACTACCCTGAAGGTTATTGTCGTGACCACACCTTTGTTTTTTATTCTAGTCTACTGTCAATGGAGACAATCCTAGACCAGCCTCGATCTTCCAGTTGTAGGAATCCCATGACCGTCCTCTGTGTGCCTTTCCTTTTTCATTCAGTAATTGTTCTGGCTATACAGAGATGATTATAGTTGTGATTCACTAGCATGTCATAGTCCACTGTATGGCTAACTCTCAGTTTATTGACCTAGTCCCTCTTTACCTTTAGTTGCTGACACACTGACCCACATATTGTGGCACGTGTGATTGGCTCAAGTCCATTCATACACTGTGTTCCACAGACCAAAGAGCTGAAATATCTCACTGAAATGCCTGGTTAATAATTGAATGTTTACAAAGACTTGGAAGGACTTTGTATTCTGTGTGGGAGACACCTCTGTTCCCTTCCCCTCTTCTCCTTCCCATGTCTGTATGTGGTATGCATGTGTGTATGAACTTTCACATTAGATGTGAGCACCAGTGTACATGTGAACATGCATGCACGCAAGCCTTGGCCTGACCCTTGGGGGGGGTCTTTATTGATCACTCTATGCCTTATTCATTTAGTCAGCTAGCTTCTCACAGAACCGGGGCTCTCCTATTGAACTAATCTAGAGCACTTGCCTTAGCAATCCTCAGTGATCCTTGTGAGTGCTGATGGTGTAAACCCTGGTTTTCACTCTCATGGCAATGGCTTCACTTGCTGAGCCACCTCAGCCCAGACACATTTTCGGTAGTAAGTTTATGGAACCAGCTAGTCTTCTGTGAGGCTGTTGTTTGCATTGTGCCACAGCCCCCAGCATCTCTGGCCTCCTTTACTCACTGGCGCCAGTAACATGCCCTTCTCATTAAAAAAAAAAAAAAAAAAAAAAAGTCCCATGGTCTTTGTCCCCAGGACCTGCTAGAGACAAGAGTTTTCACTGCTTGAGAAACATGGTTCTTAACCTCTGTTCCCATACAGGGAATCTTGGATTTTCCCTCCTGCTCCAGCCCCAGGTGGGTGACTACGAGCAGGGGTATTTTCTTTTGTCTTTGGCAGTAGACTTTTCCTGTCCTGGTCATCAGCCCTGTTGTGTTACAAGAACCTGTTCCTATGTTCTCACAGACCACAGGTCTCGGTTTTCCTGAATGCCTTCCTCATTCTGGTGAGACCACCACACTCGTTTTATTTCTAAAAATATAAATAGTGACAGAAAATAAACTGTACATTTTTTAGACTTGTCAGCTTAACATGCAACAATGAGTACATGTTATTATAGTTAAAATGCTGATGAGTTATATGATGCTGATATTTGAAATGCACATTAATTTGTTTTTATGTATATGGTGTTTTATCTGCATGTGTGTCTGTGTACCATGTGTGTTATCTGGTACCTGAAGAGACCAGAAGAAGGCATTACGTTCCTGAGCCTAGAAATACAGACTATCGTGAATCTCATGTAGGTGCCGAGAATGGAACCTAGGTCTCTGGAATGGTACCCAGTGCTCTTAGCCATCTCTCCAGTTCCAGAAATGCACATCTTATAGCAGTGCTATGAATTTGGGGAATGTCCAAAATACATGGTTCATAGACCACATGTAGCCAAAGATCCCTATGAATGCAGCCCAACACACCCAAAACTTACTTAAAAGATTTTAATTTTTAAAGTGTGTGTGTGTGTGTGTGTGTGTGTGTGTGTGTGTGCACATGAGTAACAGAGGTTTGTGGAGCCCAAAAGAGACCTTTGGAGCACCTGGAGCTGGAGTTAGAGGAAGCTCTGCATGGGGTCCTAGGAACCAAACTTGAGTTTTCTGCAAAAGCAGTATGTGCTTGTAATTGCTTAGGTGTTTTTCAGGTCCCCAATTATAAACACTTTTAAAGTATTCTAATTTTTCCCCCTCTCTCAACTGTGTAGTTCTTGAGCACAGAATTTGTAGATAATAATATTGTTTTTCAGTATCAAAATGCATTGATAAGACATTTTTTTACCTGCAAAGTGAAGATTTGAAACATGCAAATTAAAAGTATATTTAGAATTTACCTAGCTCTTCTAAAACTTTGTGTGTGAATTTCCCTTACTGCTAACTCTTTCAGGTGCAATGGGAAGTATGTCTATGAACCCCAAAGTATTATAAAGTTAGCACCATCTAGTGTATGAAGATATATGGCTTGCTGCAGGGGGAACTATTTCTGAGAATGCCTTTTGATAATTCATCATGAAATTAGAAGAATTCAAACCAAACTCCAAACCAACCATTAGCTAAATGTATATCCCAGAAAGAAACACAGGCAGCATCAGTAGAGTGGTCTTCCTAGACTAAACTGTGTCCCCAAGCTCACTGGCGTTTTGTCCTCACAGCCTCACTGTCTTCCCCTCAGGACAGACGTCCCGTTTCTAGGCTCTGTCAGCACCACCAAGTGTTACTTCCATTGTGAAGCTCTAAGTCCTCCTTGGCCTGACCCTACATTTCCTGCATGGAATCCTATCTGCAAGTTACGCTCATTTTCCACAGTGAGAGAGAGATTAGGGCTAAGCTTGCCCGTGATGATATCAGAGCCCTATAGAGCTCTGTTTTATCACACTGAAATTCTTCATAGCTCTTGGTGTCTCACTACAGCTTAGGAGGCCATTATTTCTGGACAGGGATTAATTTTGTTTCCTCCTGAAAGGTTCTGGCACATTCTTTATTGCTTTCAATGACTGTTTCTTCAGACCCCACCTATTCCCCTGCTAAGTTCATTGCTTTTGCTCCTAGTGACAGCGTAACGCTTCAAACACTAAACATAAGTTGAGAGAATGTTATAAAGTGTTTGGACACAAGTACAAGCGGGTGTTAAGTGAATATAGTGAAGCTAAAGAAAATGTTTAGATTCCTTCAAGATATTGTAGTTTGGGATGGTGGGTAGGAGGCCTGAGCTTCTGCTTAACAATGGGCAAGTGTTGAGAGGCGGAAACATTAGCATCAGAGACTTTTTCCTGAGATGAAAGAAATCTGAAAGGCCTCTTCCAGCGCGTGACTCCAGGGCTAGTTAATGTGGAGTCAGTGTGTCCGGATTTGAAACTGTCTTGAGCTGCACACATAGGAGGGCTCGCTCAGGACTTACTATCTTTCAGCCCATTAGCCCCAAACTCCCAAAGGCCATGTTTGTCCTAGAAAACCATCTTGAATCATGCTTTTAAGTAAATTTCTTCATACCTGTTTCCATTAACATGTGTAAACTGTACCATAAGCACAGGGGCTTCTTTTATTTATATTATAGCTTTACTTGTTTATTTCTGCAAATGTTTGGAGCACAGCATGCCTGTGGAGGTCAAGGGACAACTTGCTGGAATCAGTTGTGTGTGACTCCCCTTCCCCCTAGCCATCATGTGAGTTCCAGGACTGAATTTAGGAGCTTGAGGGCAGGCTCCTTTACCTGCTGAACAACACAGTTCTCCTTCTCTCTCTCTCTCTTTTTTTTTTTTTAATCATTGCAATATTAAGTTTTCTCAGCCCCCCTTTAAACCAGATGATTTAAAGACAAGCAGCCTTTCTTCTTTGTTCCCTTCTACTAACAGCCATTACTTTAACTCTTGATCATTATGACTGTTCATGGAAGTCTGCCTGAGTCTTCTGTGTTGCTTTAGGCAGTCAGATCCTGCCCACAGGTGGCTATGAAAACACGCTGTTAATGAATTAATCATTTAGCACACTGCCCAATGGCCGCTTACTGTCTCTGTGGTGTGGAACGGTACACACCAAAAGAGTATTTACAGGCTAGAGAATGGAGTAGAGATATGGTCCCTGCCTTCATGGAATGCAGAAGCCAGTGGGGGCTGGGTTAGGGACAGGAATGAAGTGACTCCAGCCCCTGGTTCTAATTTTAGAATTGGTTTCCATTGTGATCCTTGAGTGGCATTCAGAAACAGAGGACTATAGGGTGTGGAGTAGCAGAGCCCAGAGCTGTGCCTCATTCATGTGTTCATTTTCAGAAAGTCTCCTCGCTTCCTGGTCCTTACTTCCTTTATTTAAATAGATGAAATCACTGTGAGGACTGATCTGCCAATGTGAGGTACAGCGAGGCAGTATACTGAGGAATTCTCCCTTGTCCCCATCTCTCCTACTTCCTTCTCTCTACCATGAGCCAGAGACATGATCTTACTTAATCCCCCCTCCCATTTTTCCCATTTTCCTAGTGATATACCAAGAAACGAAAATGTGTTGATACTGGACCCAGGGTTAGGAAGCGATATTATTGTAGATAGTGAAGATTATAGGCTGTGCATTCCCAAGCTGTCGCTTTAAACTAATAAATGATTAGTAACACAAAACATTTCTTTTTAGACTCTAGTGTCTGTGATATGATACTGGCATATATCAGGCACGTCAACTAGGACCTTAGCTCTAGCAACTCCTTACATAGTTGTTGAACCGGTTAGTTTAAATAAGAATATTTTTATTTTTCTACCTCTTAGTCATGATTTTGTTAATCTTGTTTAAACATAAATCATCTTTTTTGATATTGGAGGCCAGACAAATTTGAATTAATGTGACTATTATTCCCATGGTGCTGCCATGTGAGCATTGTCACTGTTTAGTAGCTGTTCACAGGAGAGACAGGCAGCTTTGCCAAGCATGAGCTGTTTAAGAAGACTTAATATTTTATAGCAAAGATACAATTTTTCCTGTATGACTCTCCATGGCAGTACTGTTTAAAATTATACAGGCTGTTAATTTAAAATATTGCTTATTTTAGCTTTTAACATCAACATCAATATATGACTTGATTATAGGCAGGGCTCCCTAGAGTGTGAATTAGGTACAGAAAGCTAATACGTATCCAGTTTATTATGAGTGATTGGATTTAATCAACAGACAGGAAGGATTTCTGTGCAAATATTATTTTTCCCAATTTAAATCCTGTTTGTTCAGCATAACTGACGCAGATGTCATTAGTACAAGAGTGAGTGTTTGAGCTACTTCAAACACTTGGGACATTTGGCTGTTAACACAGATTTGGAGTAAGGTGACCTACTGAGTGCAGACAGTCCAGAGTGCTGTTCTGACCAGTTTTGAGTCATATTAATTTTGCCATGTAAAGATAAGATTTCCCACTTGACCCCTAGCTTAAGCTTTTATTATAAAAATATATGTTGCAGACATAATTGACACACAGAACCAGAGCAGAAGGTTTCCACTGGAATTTAGTGTGCTGCCGAGATAGCCATGGAAAAGGCAGCTAGTTATCTGGTAACAGACATTACCGAGAGCTACCACCATTGCGGGTCTTATTTACCCATTAGGAATATTGATTCACACATTCATCTAGTCCTCCCTTTGGTTTTGTTTTATTCTTATGTGTATGAGTGTTTTGCATATGTGTATGTATTTTCTCTGCATTGTGCTTGATGGAAGAGGCGCTGAATCTGGAAAACAGGAATTATGGATAAATGATTGTGAACTTCTTTGTGGGTGTGGCGACCCAAACCAGGGTCCTCTGCCAGTGCATCAAGTGTTCTTAACCACTGAGCCATCCATCTCTCCACTCACACTGGCCCTTTCTTGAATGTACATATATTATGGATACATATAGTCACTTCAGATATCAGGTTTGAAAAGCACCTTTCCTTTTGTCTTTGCATAGTAATTTTTCTTGTTCTAGAATGCAAAGTTCTTAGATACCCAGTTTAATGCTGGCTTTGAATTGTTTATCAGTGTTCTGAAATAGAGTTCCTGTTTCTTAGGTGGCACTGAATAAATGCTATTTTCCAGGCACTCTGCTAAGTACTTTTCCTGCCATACCTCATTTAAGAATCACATTTATCTCTGGAATTAAATGGCTTGCCCAGAGAAAGCTATGCTGAGGGCAGGCATGCTTGTGTGTTCACATTGAATAACTATATGTGCATTCCTTAGTTGGAAAAAATGATGCTGTGTTTAAGTCCAGTTTAGAGACAGCTACTAGTATGTTTATAAAACAGTGGACCACTATGAGATTTGTTGCTTATGGTTGAAACCACTGCCTTAGTTCTTGACCACACATCTTGTAACAACTGGTGTTTTGCAATTTAGTGGCTTTCAACCATCATTCACTGTAGCATCATGATCTGTGAGACACAGTTCCTCTACTCCCTGCTCTGTTTTTAGTGCATAGATATGCTTTTGTACAGTGAACAGTGGTATCCATTGCAAGAGCAACATATCCATTCAATCAATAAACATAGTCAACGTGATTTTGAGGAGACTGTTGCTAAAATTTTACCTACTATATGGTGCTTTACAGTGAACAGAAAGGAATAAAGTTGGTAACACCATCGCGTCTGCTTTCCAAGTGTTACTCCCATTGGTATATGTCTGGCGCTGTGCTTTTATACATCTTACAAGGCTGGAGGTATGTTCACAAGCATTGCCACAAGACCTAGAGGAATGCATTGTGCCCTGATGTTTGTTGGTGGTGCTGCCACTCATCCTGGTCTTACCACACACCACCTTCTCTTACTGAAGCTTCAGGTCATGGAAATGTCATTATTTGGCACACAGCCTATATTGCACAGACCAGAAAACCGAGCTGGCCAGGTTGTCTTGCTTCTTTTTCTCCATCCCTTTCCAGCACTTCTGTGGATTATATAGGACTTTCTGTTGCTTGATGTGCTCACTGAGAGGTAGGGGCAGAGGGAAGTGCATTCACTTTCCTCAGCAACCAAGACCATAGCCAGGGCAGCTCGGGAAGCCACTCTGATAGCTGAATATTAGGGTACTTTAAAACTCTGCAGTGGGCTGGAGAGATAGCTCAGCCGTTAAAGGCTAGGCTCTCAACCGCAAACCCCTGCAGTATCCTGCTTAGATAGACCTACTGTCCTAGATGGTGCTGATGGAGATAGACTTCCTATTTTAGCTCCAGCTGCCTTAAAAGGCAGGCAGGGAGGCTCTGTTTCATTTCTCCCTTTGTTTCCTCTCTCTTCATCCCCCTCTAACTCCCTCCCTTTCCTCAGTATCCTGGCTGGTCTTGAACTCATGACCTTCATACTCAGCCCTGCCCAGCCTGGGGATTATAGACAGATTTTTTTTTTAAATCATTTTTAAGCTATTAACAACAAGAGAGAAGCCCATGTTTTTCTTTTTAAGTAAGAGTCATAGAAAAGAATCATATTTTAAGGCTTCTCCAGTAGAAGATTGTATATATTAAGTGATATGGTGATTTACTGGTCCCTCCACGATGACCTCCGGTTTCTATTTATGCTGTATAAAAAGTAAATGATAGTTTACTAAATTTCTTATATGAACGTAATATCAAAGTAGCATAATTACCTCCGGGCCTCCAATTTCTTGTTGCCGCGCTCTCCAGATCGATGGTGTAGGGGCAAGAGAGATGCACTATTGGCCGAGGAAGGCACACTGAGGGTCTCATTACCACAGCATTACTCATCTGGGATGACCTGAGCTTTCACCAACCAGTCAAAGCATGTCCGTGGGAGTGTGTAGTGGATTCTTTACAGGGTTGAAAGGCACCAGCAGGTTTTATTCCGCAAATAAAGAGGGTTCATGTTCTTTGGTATTTTCCTGCCTTATATAGCGTATTCTATATGTGACTATATCTACATGACAATAGCACAGACACCTATTGCCATCTATTAATAGCAGACTGCCCAGTCACTGTTGATGCTGGCATGGGTATTTACTTTGAAGTGAACCCTAAGAGAGAAACTTAGGGATTCATTTGTTGTCAAAAAAGAGACACTAATACTTGAAATATTTCTCCTGTCATTACTTGCTTAAAAATTCCTCAGAGACAGACTATGAGACCTCTGTGTACATTGTTTTTTTTTTTTATGCATAGGATAGAATTTTCTAAACATTGCTATTAATTAGCTGTTTGCAGAAGCATCTTCTGCACAGTTTCTTAATAACGGTGGGATATTTGTTAGTCAGATTTACCTGCAGTAACCCCGAGTCTCCTCTCATCTCCTCAGCCTTGAAGGGCTTTTCTGGGTGCGGGGGACACTGAGCTATCTCCCAAAGGATGCTGCTAATCATTAAGATAGCAAGTGCTGCTCTTGGAAGGAGAAAAAGAAAGAAAGAAAAAGAAACAGAAAAAAAGAAACAAGATAGGAGAGGTAAAGTGATTGAGTGGAGTGGTACTGGGCAGTTATTTCTGCAGAGAAGTAGCCATTAAAAATTTCCCCTAGTCATGCTGTTTTACTTCCAATAGAACCACAGCTCCACTTCCTGTAACGTCAGACTCAAATATTTTATCTACAAAAAGATGTTGTGATTAGCCCTCTGAAGTGTCTATATAAAGAACATACAGTTGTGTGTCCTATTTATGGCAGTGAGTTTCTTTCTAATTGATTAAATGCTACCATCAAATCATACTCAGTACATCTTTTCTTAGTGATTTTCATTTGTTGTCAGTCATTTGTCTGCCCTTCATCAAACCAATTCAGAAAATATTTGCTCAGCCCTTGTTATTTGCTAAGTACCGAGATTAGAGCATACACACACACATACACACACACACACCCCAATAAAAGAAGCATAAAGGATTCTGCCTGCTAAAATGATTACAAGTGTGATTAAGTGCTATCAGCAAAAGAAGTCAGCACCACTTGCTGAGAGAATGAAGCCCAGAAGTGGATGTTTCTCCTTTAGGAAGTCATTCCTAAGGAAGACATACCTACAGAAACTTCACACCTTTAATCCTAGTGCGGTAGAGGCAGAAGTGGGCAGGTTTCTGAGTTTCAGGACAGCCAGGGCTATGTAGAGACCCTGTCTCAATAAAACAAAATAAAGTTAGCAACAAATCTCATGTCTAGGGGAGCAGGAGCCAACCTGGGAAGAATCCTTGGTGGTGGTTGTGTGTGTGTGTGTGTGTGTGTGTGTGTGTGTGTGTGTGTATAGGTGTAGGGTTCTGGGTGATCTTCCACACCTCTCTTTGATAGTGTGGTTTGTGTGAGCCATGGAGAGCCCCAGTGTCTCCCATGTTCATCTCAGTCTTTCCCACAACAGTGAAAACAGTGTCTGCTACACAGTGACACAACGTAGGAATCAATAGATGTTCAAGGCAAAGTCCCCCAGGGAAGGAGCTGGCCTTTGCAAGCATGCAGGCTTGCTGGTATAGGGGCAAGAGAGATGCGCTATTGGCCGAGGAAGGTGCACTGAGAGTCTCATTACCACAGTATTACTTGTCTAAGATGACCTAAACAGTCAAAGCATGTCCGTGGGAATTTGTAGTGGATTCTTTACAGAGTTAAAAGGCACCAGCAGGTTTTATTCAGCAAATAAAGAGGGCTCATGTTCTTTGGTATTTCTCTGCCTTGTGCAGAAATGACTCATACAGAGTATATTATATATGACTATATTTATATTCTGTCTATCTATCTATTATATATATATGATATATATGTATATATATATATGTATACACACACACACATATACATACATCTATAATGTGGATGGGTGTTTTGCTTGCATGTATGTTCACTTGAGTGCCTGGTTCCCATGATGTCAGAGGAGGGCATCAGATCTTCTGGGAATGGAGCCATAGATGGATGTGAATCACTATGCAGGTGCTGGGATTCAAACCTGGGTCCTTCTGAAGATTAGCCAGTGCTCTTAACTGCTGAGCCACTTCTCCAGCCCCTATCTATATAATATATTAAATTATAATATATTGTGCTATATTTATTATGTATTAGTGGTTCCCATGTTGAACTCTAAAATACAGGTACCCCAATCCATGCTCTAGAAGAGTCTCAATGATTTATTTGCTTCAGAAAGGATCTTTGATACTGGAATTTTAAGTTCTGCTCCTCTTTTTCCATTGCTATTTAAGGGTATAATACAAGTAGAAGGTTCCCTGAATACCACTGATGAGGACATAGGCATGGGAGCTGTTGACTGGGGTAGCAACTAGGTGTTTGTAGATGAAACAGATACTTTCTACATTGTCTGCAAGAGGTAGTCATGGGTCGCTGTAGCTTCTGTGCAAAGTAAACACTCAATTGCTACTGTCTGGCTAGGGAGTTCATTAAGAAGAGCAGTGACTTTCAGAAGACAGGGGTATGCTTTGGGGATAGTGATCATTTAATCTCCAAAGAAAATAGGAATCCTGAGCTCTGATAAGGGAGGCACTTTGCCTTTCTTGAGCTACGGTTTAGACAGGATAACAAGTGAAGCCTCTTATCTCTTCTTTGTAGTGATTGGATTTTTCCTTCCCCTAAGATCCCAGTTTAGCTCCCAAGGAAAAGGTTGCTGTCACATGGATCCCTGACTGTTTTAAATTCCATTTTAGTTAAGGCCCAGTTTCTGAAAGGTCACTTAGGCTTCTGATGACTCTGGTTGATTTACTGAATTTTAGGACAAGGAGGAATAATTCGCACTTGAGAGGAATTAGACTGTAGGTAATAATTTTATCCCTGCTTTCTTTGTTTTATCCTTCTCACATAGACACTTCCACCTCAGTTTTTCTTTTAAAATAAAGGTCAAATGTGTGTGTTTGTGTGCACATATGTGTGTGTACATGCATAGTTGTATGTGTGCAAACTCATATATAAATATAGATTATACAAGTGTATTTGATAAGGTTGCTGACAAGATTGACTCTTCTATTCGTGGGGCAGGAAGATGGCTTAGTGATTATGGGTATGTACCGTTCTTGTAGAAGATTCAAGTTTGTCTCCCATCACCCACATTGAGTAGCTTCCGCCTGTCTGTAACTCCAGCCCTAGGGGTTCCAACGGCTGCTTCTGGTCTTTGTGGTTACCTGGATTCATATGTGTGTGTGCACGTTTGCGTGCATAGACATAATTAGAATAAAATTTTATTTGTGTGTGTTCATGTGTGTGTTTACATGTGTGCACACATACACATCCCTGTGCATGTACAGAAGTCATGGAATGACATTGAGTGCCATTCTCTATATTCCCTTTGAGACAAAGTTGCTGCCTAGATGTAGAGCTTTCATTTTCCCTCAATTCTGAAAGCCAGCAAGACCCAGAGATGCTCCTGTCTCCACTGCCCTTTGAACTCCAGTTATAGGTGCTCAGAAGTTTCTGGGCTTGTTAGATGGGAGCTGGGACCCAAACTCTGATCCTAATGAGTGTGCATTAAGCACCCTCTAAAACATAGTAAAAAGATTGCATTTCATATCTGTGCTTGTGTGTGTGTGTGTGTGTGTGTGTGTGTGTGTGTGTGCGTGCACGCAGGCACATGTGTGTAATGACACACACTTGAAGGTAAGAAGACACTCTTGGGGAACCATTTCTCACCTTCTGCCTTGCTGTTCCTAGTGCTGTGCAGTGTACTCCAGGCTAGCTGGTCCACCAATTTCTTGTGGGGCTGCTTCATAGGAAAAGAGACACAGCCTCTCAGTTACCTTCTTACAGCCCCCAGGGAAAGTCCCTGAATGTAGAAAGCATCCAGTGCTTATGGATGAGTACAACTATTCACCAGGGATTTGGTGCAATTTAATTTTCCCCTTATTTGGTCATTAGTTTTATCAAAAACTTGTGCATCTTTATCTCTAATTTGGCACTATCTCTCTGGATTTCACAGGGCTATCATCATCTACTAGGATCACTGCAGTAGCTAATATTGCCTGTCTTCTCACTGGTTTTCCACATAGCATCCAGATAGACAGTTCATAAAATCCCACTGTGAGCTCATCAGTCCCCTGTTGACAACCCCTTGGTGATTTCTGTCTCACTAAGGAACAAAATCAGTGACTTCTCACTGGCTTGACAGATCTGGCACGGCCTGGTCTGGCCACATCTTCAGGCTCCATACACACCATACTTGCCCCTCATTCTAGGCTCAGCATCTTCTGCTGCTAACTGTCCTAGTCAGGGCTTTTACATATGTTGTCACAACCACATTGAAGACTCTTCTGCTCTCCCTCCCCTGACACTCCAGTCTCTGGCCAGAGACTCTTGCCTGAAGAAGGCCCATCTGACTTATTTAATTACTTTCATCTCCTTGTAGCAATTTTCATATGTGTAATTATGAACTAATATGATTATTTAATATGTGTTTCCCACTGGACTATATAATCTTAAGAATCTGCTTGAACCCTTGTGGGTATTCAGGAAGTATTTATCAGACAGAAGAGTGAATGAAAGAATGGACAAAAAACACACATACTTTATTTGACTGAAGTCCCTGGCCTAAATATCACCCATTATTGGAGGGGCATTTACAAAATATAATTCGTCACATTGTGGAATTGTGATGTATAAAAACATCATGCTTTTCTATTCATTAGGCTTGGAGATAATTTCTGAGACCCAGAAAGGTGAAGTCACTTGCCCAGGGGACAGAGCTAGTCAGTGTCAGATGTCTTTGTTGTGACCTTTAAATTGTGTACAGGGAGAAACTCTGTCTTTTCAAAGCTCTGTAAGACAGCTCTGGTGCGCTGAGTCTGTAGCATAAATATTTGATAATATTGATGTTGTCATGCCTGCATTTTAAAGTGTTTTCTCTTTGAGAACATGTATTGCTATTTTTCTCTTCTTGTATATCAGTGTGTTCAGAATTGATTGGATGACAGTCTAAAATATGCAGATGTATGATCTAAAGATTTGTGTGTTCAGATAGAGGGTGCCACCAGTAGAATCACCTAGGTCAAGGCTAGCACAGTCCTCTTTCTACTCTTAGAGTAGATGTAAGGGTAGAGAAAATGGTGTGCATCAGTAGCCTGTTAACTGTAACTCAGTGTCCAGTACCCAAAACTGCATGTACAGTTGCAAAGTTGACAGAGCTGTGAGTTAGGCTATGCTTGATATATCCTAACTGAAAATAGCAGGAACTGTCCTAGAGCCTTTCTTGTTTGCTTCTGTAAGTCTGTTAAGTGTTAAAAAAAATCCATTAGTATAAGACTTTTTTTCCTTTCAAGTTCTCTGATGACATATGTCCCCTGTAAGCTTGCGTCCCCTGCAAGCCTGAACTGGTGCCCAAGCTGGGGAAGGTCCAGTAAGTATTGCCAGAGCTTCATTGGCTGCTGTGTACATTTCTGGCCTGGCCTGGCTTGAGGAGTGTGCCCCCCTCCCCCCTGCAGATCGAGGAGTGTTTTGCCCCTCAGGTGCCATAGGTACTGGATTAAGCAGGTCTGCGATTGCAGACAGACACCAGGCTCCATTCTAGCGTGGAGCTGTGTTTGGATTGGAGTTTCCAGGGCCTTATCAGGAGCCACCCCTAGTGACACAGCCAGTGCCAGAAGTAACTTTGACTTTCACTCTTCGCCAAGGGCTTGCAGAACACCTTAAAGGAAAAAAGATGGAGGCGCTTAGAGTTCAGATGCTCATGCCCTGCTCCTTTGAAAGCTTGTATCTGTAAGTGAAGTTTTTTTCTGGAGATAATTCTGGGACCACTTAACAGAAGCATTTCATTCTCTGGCTGAGGGGACAGATGGAGAGAGGAAGGTTTGGGAATTAGAAATAGTGGCTGGTACTTTGCAACCATGGCTCTAATCAGCTGCAGCCATAGCCTCTTGTGACTGGGTGTGAACAAGGGCAAGGTCTCATTTGGGGACCAGGCATCAAAGTGTAAACCCTCTCATTTAAAATTGAGTTCTGGTCATAAATTAATGATGACAGGAAAAAAAAAATCCGGCTGTTTAAAAGACAGGTTAGGGCAGAACAGAGCTTGGTATATGATAGAAAAAAAAAATCCAGTTTTGTTATGAATACAAAGGCATCTTCTTTCGGAAGATGTATTTTAGTGTCATATTTTCCCAAACACTTTAGCAATCTCTCTCTCTCTCTCTCTCTCTCTCTCTCTCTCTCTCTCTCTGTCTCTCTCTCTCTCTCTCTCTCTGTCTCTCTCTCTCTGTTTCCCCACCCTGTGTGGCATGGTGTGGTGTGTGTGTGTTTGTGTGAATGTGAATTCTCTGACCATGGAATAGTAGCAGTTGCCTTGTAAAACATTCTGGTTTTTATTTTTGTGGAATTTTTTCTTTATAGAGAGAGTTAAACATTCAGACATCAGCATAGTCTCCTCGTCATAGAAATGTCACACAAGGTGAAGTAACAGTTTTAGGGGAGCACCAAATGGAGGCAGACTGTGTAGATAAGACCTCCTCCCCTCTGGCATCTACTTTCGCTATTACTCCATAAGATTAGGAAACAATACCGAAAGCTGTGTCTCCAAGTGAACAGGCTTTCAAGCAGATTAACTTATGCAAAAACCACTTCTGCAGCTTAATAATTATTTACCGAGTGCTCCTGGGTCAGGAAAGGGGCTTTGATTAAAGCAGGGAAGCATTTCGTTCCATAGCCGACAAAGGTGTGCTTGAAGACAGCAAGAAGAATGGAAAAATACTAGGCACAGCAGAACTATTTTTAGAATTCAGTTCTTAAAAATGAAATTCCCATAAATTGAAGTGTGGGCTAACAGTCCATCATTTGCAGTTGATGAGGTCCTGTAAAAGGTAATCTTGAAAATGGCTTCTATTTCTGCTGAAGTTTGCTTTTATATATACCTTGTTCATTTTCATCCCATGTGTCATTAAAACAGTTAATTACTCATCCCTCCAAAATGACAGAGCATTTTATGAACAAAGTACATATAATTATGCATTTGAGATATCATTATGCTGAACTTTTAAAAATAAATCTCTGCCTTGTAAATCAGATAATAGTTGGGAAGACAGTGCCTGATTTTTTGAATTGTACCCTGCAAGAACGTACCTATAACCTGCCAATGTTTTTAATCCTGATTTTAAGCAAGCTGAGGGAGGAAACCAAATCAAAGTTTCTTTGCAGATGCAGTATAAGGACAGATTTTGAATTTTGAATTTTTTTCTCTAGTTAACTATTTGACATAGGAGTACGCATCCCTCCAAACTCTCTGAATGAATTTCCCTGCAAATGTCTTTGGCAAAACTTGTGTGTTGAACTGTTTTCCATTAACTTTTTTCCTGTCTGGGAATTAATTGTGTATTTCCCTCTAGGAAAGCCAGTGAACTCCACAACAGAAAGCAGCATTCTAGAGGCTTGACTGTCTTGAGAGTAACATGAGAGGCTAGTGAGGTGTTCAGAGAATATGACTCTCTGGCATTAAAAAAGTCCAGTGCTGGACTGAGAGTTGGCTCAGTGAGTAAACTTGCACACAGACACTCCCCCCCCCCCCCAATGCATATGAAGCCAGGCTTGGAAGCATGTGTCTGTAATTTCAGATGACATGGGAAGTGGGGATGGGAGAATCCATGCAAGCTTATGGGTCAGCTAGGCTGGCATGTGCAAGAGTACCCTGTCTCAAAGAAGAAGGGAAGTAAGGACGGACACTCATAGGTGTTCTCTGTCCTCTGCACTCATGCCGTGACACTCATGCACCCATACCCCAACACATCAACATATACAGATATATGACATACATCATTCAGATACATCACACACACACACACACACACACACACACACACACACACACACACACACACTCATGTATGTTCATATGCATGATCTAAACAATTCCTTGTGACTTTCACAAACTGCCCAGATTATCTGTGGGCTCTGGTCTTAGCACTTTAACTGTCTTAATGCATTTTGCAGCACTTCATGTAAAATACCTTTGTTCCATTGACATCTTGCAGATGAAACATCTAAGCTCTGGACAGGTATACATACAAACCCTGCTAAAGTCTCACAGCTAGCACGTGACAGAGCTAGGACTGAACTCCAGGCATACTGGTTCTCTTATGTCTTATTTGGTATATTTTCACCTGAGATGGCATATAAACTGTAACTTCTGCTTCTATGCTGAGTTTCTTCTGTCTTCTTTCTCTGAATTACCAACAACTAACAGTGATGAGCTTTTGAACAATTGCAGTTACTCTGGATACTGCATTTTTTTTTCTTTTGTCAGATATATTTCCCTGAGTCTAAATCACTTTCTGGCACCTGTCTGAAGGAGAGGAAGTAATTGAATAGATTTATTTCTGGTAAGAACTCTCACCATCTTGAAAAGCAAAGAAGTTCCTCTGTAAATGAAATATAGAGGGTCCCTATGAGTCAAAGTTCCTGGCCCCTAGATGACTGAGACATCCCCATCCTCTGGCCAAAGATCCCCTAAAACGAAGGTTCTGGTACCATTTTCCATGTTTGGAGTGTTTGTTAGATGAGAGATAGCACGTTTACTCATTGAACAAACATTTATCTTGTCTGTGCGTGGGGAAGTGTATAGCGAGAATGTGACTGTCTTCACTGTCCGTGGAACCAGCTCTCCTGGTTCTAAAGGGTCACAAACAGCTTGACTTTGGACCATCCTCCTGGTCCAAAATGGCTCACAGAACTCCAACCAGTACAGCCACATTACAGGAGACATGATGGCAGAAGGTTCAAGGGTGAGTGTCTATTCAGTTCCCGGAAGTATCCCGACATTCTTTCACAAGAATCATTGGCCAGATTTAGGCATGTAGCTATTGTAGCCCAGGGGAAGCTGGGAAATATGGGCAACAGTGTGACTAGCTAAGGCCAAGAGAAGAGGGAAAAGACAGGTTAAACATCCCCAGCCTGCAAATCCTCAGTGCTCTGAAATCCAGAGCTTTGGAGCACTTCTGTGTTATAAGGGAAAATACACACTAGCCCTCTTGCGACTAATTGCCATCAAAAAATGGACTCATCTAAAACTATCGTATAAAATGACCTCTAGTTTGTACGTGTAAGGAGCATATGAAACATAAGTGGATTTCATGTGTAGACTTGGCTTTGCCCTCAAGTTTTCTCATTATGTGTGTGTAAATGTTACAGAGTTGGAAGACACCTCCATTACCTTCAAGCACCTTAGATACTAGGGATGTTTCTCATTATGTGTGTGTAAATGTTACAGAGTTGGAAGACACCTCCATCTCCTTCAAGCACCTTAGATACTAGGGATGAACAACCAATGCATTGTGTGAATTGTCTTGGGCAGAATGCTGATTTCCTTTTTAAAGCTGCTGAGATTTCTTTTAAAAGTACAACAGACTGTACTGTATTCATGTGTTCATTTGTTTTCATGTAAAATATCTTATGGGTTAGATGCCATATGTCAGAAAGAATATGCAGTGTTTTTGTGAGATTGTGTGACCACATAAACACAGAGAGAAAGAGATATACACAGATGCACACAGATACAAACACACACATACAGACACAGACAGAAGACAGACACACACACAGTTACACAGATAGACACAAACACACACACACACACAGACAGACACACACACACACAAATCCGTTGATTTTCCTGTAGACATTTTAACTTCAGTTTTGTTTTTTGTTTGTTTTGTAATACTGAGTAGTATTCTATATTTGTTTTTCTAGATCTAGATCTGTTTTTCTAGATCTAATTCTGTTATGGAGTCTTTGATTTTGGTGGTGGACAAATGTGATTATATATATGTATATGTATATATATACATATATGTATATATATACATATATATAAAATGATTTATTAAACTTGCTTGAGGATTCAGAAAGCAAAGTTAGCCTGAAGCCATAGAAGCCAGGCACACACCTTTAATCCCAGCAGCCAGAAGCTAGCAGGTGGTGGTATAAACCTTTAATTCTAGGACTCAGTATTGAGAGGTAGAGGAGGTCTGAGTTCAAGGCCACCCAGAAATACATGAGATTGCATCAGTCTAAGAGAGCAATAGATCACAAGCCTTTAATCCCAGCACTAGAGGGGTATAAAAGATAGAAGCAGGGTCTTTTCAGTATTCAGTAGGAGGCCATACTTAACATAGGAAGGCTCAGTATCTAGGAAGCTAGGAAGACATTGAAGTCTTAGGATTCTCCAGCCATGCTGAGGAGAGGACACAGTTTGAGGCTTGGTGAAGAGTTCATGGTGAATCATCCCTTTCAGCCTGAGCTTGAGGTGAGAGCTAGTGGCCAACTGCTTTGCTTTTCTCATCATCAGCTTGAAGTTTGAACCTCAATATCAGTTTCTGGGTCTTTTATTTATTCATGTTACAGACAAGTGCATAAAATATATTCTATATTGAAACTGTAAAATTTGACATGAAGTACCATAGCTTCTGTCCTGAAATGGCTTTTCTAACTGGATAGAAGTTCACTGAGTTATTGTATAGGCTTTGAATCTGGTTAATTTTTGGTATGTATGTTTTTATCTCAGTTTGGGGATTCCTAGACATATCAACATAGCTCAAACTATAATAGAGATGGACTTGCTTTTTTTCTGAATCAGTGTTTAGGCTTATTCCAGAGTTACAAAGAATTCAGGGTGGCTTGATACACATTTTACATGTCATCTGGACACAATGCCCTCCTTTTGTGCTCCCTGCCCTGTAGCCCTTGCCAACTTTTTTTTTTTGTTGTTGTTTTAAACTTTACATTTCTGTTTCTGAATGGAAAGGAGTGTTACCACACTCCACAGTTCCTCTGTATTTTGGTAGCATACTGGACACTTTTTGACCCTCTTGTCAGTGGCTAGATAGGCTGATTGGCAAGGCTAGGCCTACCATGAGCATCCATGAGCTGAAAGGAAGGGAGGCTGGCTTTGCAAAGTCAAATCAATGGTACAGGATACTGAGTAGGCATGCATAATGGGTAAGCCTTGACAGCCATCTGTGAAATTAGGTGCAGCCATTCACCAATCCTTACAACACAATGCACACTTTCGTCTGGGTTTCAATCTGCTATTATAAACTTTGTGTCTTGGTAGATGTATTCTAAGCATGCACTGATTAAATCTGAAGCATTTAAGTAGTCTTTAACCTGTTACAATATTGTCTAGACTGCATGTAGACAAACTTCATGCCTTTAAAAAGCTTTTGCCAATAGCTGAGTGTGAGTGAAAACCCACATTGGACAGAGTGAACAAGATTTGGAGAGTGTGGGACTCAGGGATGGCTCCAAGGTTAAGAGTGCTCTTTCAGAAGACCCAAGTTCAGTTTCAGAATGCAAGTCAAGTGGCTCACAATCATCTGTAACTATCTGAGGGATTTAATGCCTTTGGCCTCGGCGGGTGCTCACATGACCATGCCATGATCATATACACACATGTATACACACACACACACACACACACACACACACACACACACACACACAGAGAGAGAGAGAGAGAGAGAGAGAGAGAGAGAGAGAGAGAGAAATACAACAAAAAATTGCAGTGTGTATTCTAGTGGAAGCTTCATTTGAAGAACAAGAACACTTGAGTGTGACATTTCACCTCTGCGTTGTACACTTAACAGAGGGCAGTTCCAGGCACCAAGAGTGTGTCAACCCCTAGTGGTGTCTGTGCAAAATGGAGATAAGGTATGGAGATAAAATGAGGAAATAGCATCTCTTATGACATCTCTTTTTGTTTTTAGTTTTTTAAATACATTTTCTTCATCTAATATTTTTGATCATATTCTTTCCCCTCCCTCAGCCCCTCTCCTTTCCTATCCACACAACTTCATATTTGTTCTCTCTCTTAAAAAGAAACCCTAAACCGAACCCAAATAAACAAACAAAATAGCACACCCACACACACACCAAAACAAACAAACAAACAAAAAAAACCACAAAAAACAGAGTCCATTTTGTGTTGGTCATCCACTTCTGGTCACTCAGCCTTCCATGGAATGTGGTTGATATACCCAGTGTCACAGTGTCACTCAACTGAAGTAAAATGACTTTCCCTATCCTGGCTACTATCAATTGCAACTGCTTCTTTTTTTTTTTTTTTTTTTTTTTTTTTTTTTTTTGGTTTGGTTTGAACTTAAATGGATATTTATCACAGTCTCTGTGAGTTCGTATGTGCATCAGCCCTGTTGTATCGGGAAAATACTAGTCTTGGGAGTTGTCCACCACCCCTGGCTTTTAACATCATTCTACCTCTTCTGAATAGATCCTTTAGCCTTGATGGGAGGGCTGACTTCTTCATATTTAATGACATAAGAATATGATGCCCTTGTCAATAAGGTCTTATTGTCAGGTTGTGGAGTATAACTGTTCAGATTGGCAATAGAGATTGGGTAGATAGTCAAGTTCCAAGGAGGAAGAGGGGAATCTTGCAAAGAAGGGGAGATAGAATATAGTGTTATACATGATAAAGAGTAAATTCAAGTAGGAGAATTAAATGAGAAGGGGATGGAAGGGCAGGATAGAGGTTTTCAGTGTCACATTAACAAGAGATTGGCAGTTCCATTTGAAGGTTGTAGAGTGACAAACACTTGTGAAGCAGTGAAAATTCCAACTTCAACAGTCTGGTGTTGAAGTGCCTGAAAGAGCATCATCTGTGTGTTAATTATAAAGGTCTCTAAACATGGTTTTTAATCTCTCCTCTTCAGTTTATTTAACATAAATCTTGTCACAGCAGCCCTACTTCATCAATTATACCATTATGCCACTGTAGTAATGTGATGAATATGCTAAGTTACCCAAATAGGAATAAAAATGATGAGATCAGATCCATATAATGGGATGTTCTAGCCATTTTCCCTGCATATGGAGGACACCATGTTTTGTGTACTCTTTTGAGAATGTTGATTACTGTGAGCTGAATTAAGGGTTTCTTTGACATTTGATCTGAATTATTATTGAGCTTACTATTGTCTTATGTCTGCTGGTCCATATTAAAGAATATGGAGAGTATTGAACAATGTATCACTTTCTACCAATTAATAGGGTTCCTTTGTTAGTTAAGTAAAAATGTCAAGTTTGAATTCTGTATAGCTTGTGCTTCTTAATTATTAAAGTTTTCTTCTTTTTGTACAAATGAAAGGCCCAAATCTCCAGAGTCTAGGGGACCATCCAAGTCTGGACTCCACAATGTCCCAATGATATCAGGCCACTGGAAAAATTTCAGTTGTTGACTGAAAATTTCCAAAAATGTGCCTTTCATCTTGATAGGTTTTATTTCTTATTATTGTCAGTTTTGTAGCAAGTGTGATAGAATTTCATTTTAATATTTTCTTGCTCTTTATATGTTAAAAATGTCACCCTGAATCAAGTTCAAGTAATGGAAAGGTGGAGCTCGTGGGAGGACTAGTCTCTCACAAGTATCAGACACCAAAGCTGTCACTTTAAGAGCGTCCATGTACCCACTTTAATTTGTTGTCTGTAGGCATTTTGAAAACCTGAAGAATGTTTCTTAATGGCCCGATTCCCTGGCTGCTGGATGTTCCTGTGAGATCCTGTAGCTAGGATAAAGTGTTCTGTAAGCAACTAGAGTCATTGGAAGCTTCTGGATAGATGCTTCAGTTTGATTTCAGTTTGCTTATTCTTCTTCAGTCCTATCCACTAGAGGACTTTTCTCCCAGGGACTTGGCAGGTCTTGCTTGGCTTCCTGTAGGATGGCAGTAGGATGGGACTTTTCTAGGGTGATGAAGAATGTGTTCTAGTCTGAGTCGTGTTCTTGAGATTTTGTTGAACACATCTGTGATCTTGGGTGTTTCAAAGTTCACATTTCCCAGCTGTGGCTGACGTACAGCTGGAGTCCACTTTGTGCCCCCCTCCCCTCCTTGACTAGCATGGAGCAAGTCTCACACTCGGGGAATTTGTTTGGCTATAGAGCAGTGTCAGCATATGCACTTGCAGCCATTCCTATGGGGTTTCCTTCTGAGAGAGTTACATACCTTTCCATGCCGAACTAGATCAGAATCCAGCAGTTAGATTATTGACTTCCTGTGAAGGCATCTGGGAGAATTAGTGTGGTCAGGGTTGTCACTGTGGGGTTAGAAAACAGATGTCCCTAGCACCTGGCAGTCACTATTTGTTGAATCAATGGACTTTACGTAATCAGGTTTATCTAGCTAGAACTGAGGTTTGTAGACTCAACGATGAGCTCGGTTAGCTATTAAAATTAGATACATTCAACATCTCTACATATATGTCGTTAGTGGCTCTGTCAGGAAGTCCTCCTTCTTAAACGTAGCTGGTCCAGCCACTGGAAGATTCCTTAGCTAAGTTTTCATTCCTTATTAGCTCTTTCCTAAACTCACAAACCATGCTCCCTTGTTCTGTGAGTAGGGTACAGTCCAGTTGCGTCTGTCTTTGTCTACAAGGTTATAGTTGTGGGTTTAGTTGTTTCTAAGAGAAATGGCCACTCAAAAGATGACGAGCCAAGCTGCGAATCTAGTAGTCATGTTCCACGATGCGGAAATGTCCTACAGGGCGTGTGTACATTGTGAAATAACCCCAGTGCCTCCATTGTTTTCCCGCCTTTAGAAGCCCTGTTAAGACGTCAGTTGGCTGAGCTTTATTCTATTTCTATAAATATAAACTATGTTTACTGCCGTTTCTTTCATAAGGTTCCCCGTGTTCATGCCATTCTGTTTTGTACAGGTCTGTATTGTTTCTTTCCTGATAGACTATTATAGAAGCTACTTTAGGTGGTTTTGTTATTGAGGTTAAGTATGACGCCTTAGTGGGTTGCTCACTAATAATTTTAATTTGTCTCTGAGATGCTTTATTGTTAATTGAAAGGATTTCCCCCCTGGTATTGCAGCCAGTGAGTCGTCTTGTGCAGTTAATTAGCACGATTATGCCACAGCTCCATTTGCACCCGCACAAAGGTTTGTTCTTGTTTTTATCAAAAGGATCATTCTCTCTGAGAATGCTTGTACCTGACAGGCTTTAAGTAGCCAGACCACTTGTTTCTTTTTAAATAGCCACATCCCATCTTCTCTCGGCTTAGGAGAAGCTGAGCTTTGAAGATGCACTCCAAAGGGGGACATACATTTTCTCCAGATGCTCTTTTCGGCAGATCCTGTGCTGGTGAATAGATGATTTTAGATGAACATAGCGATGAGTGGTTAGGGAGCATTTTGGTTGTGTGGAGGAGTATACAATGTTAAGAGAATAAACAAAGTATAGATGTCGCTCGCTTGGTGTTCTCTGTCTGTTTATAGAGAATGCGAGGGAAAACAGCAGAAGAAAGATGTTTTATGTGTGGGACTGTTGAAGACACCCAGGAGAGCTGATATCCTGGTTTAGGATACTGTGACCCCTTCCTGTAGTTGAAGTATTGTCTGATAGATCAAGTCACCTTTCTTCTTGCCTAATGGTAGTGTCTACTGTATATATTTCCACTGGAAAAAATACTTTAGCTTTATTGTAGCTTAAAGTAGAAAAGTTAAAAGAAAATTGATTTTCCTGTGTTGATCCCCACTCAGGCAAGTGTGGTTGCCCTATACATTCCCTGCTAGGCACTTTGTACATTTACACACACATGCTGGGCTTACTCTGCATCAGATTGTAAATGCACTTTGGAATCCAAATTTATGATTTGTGCTTACTGCATGCATATCCTTCTTGGCTGATCAGTTTGCATTTTTAAAGAAATAAGATACTATGTTGCTGAATTCATGTCATAATTTACTTAATTAACTATGATCCAATAGTTTCCTTCAAATATGAAGGAAAAATTAGGTGACTCAGGATATTTTTGAAATCTTAAAAAGCCTTATATTTGTGAATTCTTCCACTTTAGAGTTCTTTTGACAATTACATGTCAAGAAACTTCATGAAACAAAATGAATAATTTATTTTTAGCTTTTGTATGTAATTTTCTTAAAGGACAATAATAATGCATTATCATTATGCTTTTCTTGTCTTGAATATGTTTTTTTTAAATTGGGTACTACCTAGAATGATATTTTACACTTGAACTTTAAAAATATTGTATAATTTTATTTATATCAGCAGATTTGTTTTTATGACATCTTAGTGGATACCTGATAATTGCATTTTATGAATTACTATAATTTACTGAACCAAATTTCTGTACAGAAAATAAATAAACTTCTGGGCTATTTGGGGGAACTACATGGGAGTGTGACACAATTTTTTGTCCTGTAGCATATCTGTTACTTGTGCAGCTTTTTTGTCCTTAGGTTGTTCACAGAGATGGCCAGGGGCCTCGGGACTTTAGTCTTTGATAGGAAGGTAAGCACAGTGTTAGGGTTTGTGCTCAAGAGGAAAGTTAAGTTTAGATGCCGCTCCTGAAGCGTGATGGATGCAAATGTTCATATCTTTTTCTCTTCCCAGAAGCCAAAATCTTATAACCTTGTACAGAGATTTGAATAATTATAATTAAGTTTGATTCCTATACTGAATGATAACAATAGCAAGCATAAACATATATCAGGGCAATTATCATTCTAGGCAGGGATTATGGGCACTGCTGTATTTAAACCTCATAACACCGGTGAGTTCTTAGGAGGGAACACTTTTGATGTGAGTGGTGCAAGAGATTTTTAAAGAATATAGCCCCACTTTAACAAATAGGTAAAAAGCTGTATACAGTTTTTCCAGATATGGAAACCCAGGCAGAAGTAGGTTAATTATTTGTTAATATTACAGAGTTGGCCAGATAAGCAACCCAAAGCTTTACCTAGGGAAAATAGTAACTCTTTTTGTTTTTTTCTTACCTGCCTGGCATTTAAGCATGTTGACAACAGTGAATAGAATGAGTCCCCAACCTTTAGAAGTATACCTCATAGGGAAGGCATAGAACATGGATGCCATGCACATATCCAGATGAGTCACAAGGAAAGAGTGGGGTTGTCAGTCCAGCTTCTCTTCTGTCCCTTGCCCAAAACAGGGATGGGGTGCAGTGTCAACATCTGGTCCAGATATTTATTCATTGATGATTTGTGTCATCTGTTGTCTTCAAAATCTTTCTTATTACAGTGCTTCCTTACCAGCAACCATATTAGACATCTCCAAAGAGTTTAGATAACCTGTAGGAGTCATTGGTTAGTTAGACTTAGACATTTAAAACAGCAAATCAAGTGGTTTGTTTTTAGCTGTGGAGACTTGGGTGCCATTGAGATGGATGGCTTTCTAGTTGTTGCATATGGTGGTGTTTTATTCAGTGGTGTAAAATGTGAAAAACAAATACATGATTTGACAAAAATACCTAGACGCAATCAGCCTGACTTATTTAATTCCACTCCTAATGACTAGAATCCTGTCACCTCTTGATTTTCAATTACATGGAGTGCTGTGCCGTGCTGTGCCTTGCCTTGATTATATCTGTGCGGACTCACCTCCCAGTTTGGTGGCATTTAGAATACCCCGCGATGCAGGTGATGGGTCTCATCAGGATACTAAACGCTGTGTGCCTTCTGGTTTCCCCACAGCAGTTCCGCAGAGCATCCTGGGGCCTCCAAGCCTCCATTAAGCTCCTCCAGTATGACATCACGCATCTTGCTACGCCAGCAACTCATGCGTGAGCAGATGCAGGAGCAGGAGCGCAGGGAACAGCAGCAGAAGCTGCAGGCAGCCCAGTTCATGCAACAGAGAGTGCCCGTGAGTCAGACACCAGCCATAAACGTCAGCGTGCCCACCACCCTTCCCTCTGCCACCCAGGTGCCGATGGAAGTCCTCAAGGTATGTTTTATTGCCCTTGTGTTTGGACTGAACCTGTCCCTTCTACATACCCTAGGCATATTCGCTGGACTGTGTCTTTGCTTGCCTTGGTATTAGTCTTATTTATAAGCATCATGTCCAGTAGTTCCTATGAGGTTTTGTCTTTTAAAAGAAGGATTTGAACTAGTGTAAAGGTTATAGCAACCTGTGAATGGTGGAAATGGTCAATGTTTTCATGACCAATCTCAAATGGGATCTCCTGGTTTATTTTTATTTATTTATTTATTTATTTATTTATTTATTTTTTATAATGAAGAACATTTCGCTGTCTTGCTTTTGAAAATGGTTTCAAGCATAAGAGTTATTTGAAAGAGGCCTCTTCTGGAAACTTGTGTGTATGTTTTCACAAATGCTTTCCAGGGCCATGCTTTAACTTTACTCTTCAGTTAGTAAATCCTGCTGGCCCTAGGAACTAATTGTTTCAGAAAGTCTCTTCAGAAAGAAAACAGTGGTCAAGCGCTGTCTGTGCCTTAACAACCAGACCTCATAATCCTTTTACTGAAGTGAGCTGTCTGCTTTGGGTCTCTTTGATTTCTTGCTAGAGTGGAAACTGCAGGAGCTTGTTAACGTCCTTCCATCAGGGACACATAGCTTCCTAATTACGAGAGGAAGTTGTAGCCGCTCTGACCATAGACCTCCATCTCCCGCATTGTCTTCCATGCCTCATGGGGAGTTGCCTTGTTTCATAAGCATCCCCATTTGTAAATATGACTGGTTCAAGAAAATCTAGAAGTAGGGAAGCTTCCTTGTTTTTCATTTATTTTTTTTCAACCCGTCCACTTAATTGATTCATTCTGAAGAGCCAAGTGTTCATTAAGCAATGTGAACTCCTCAACCTGCACATGTATTGTCAGTCTTTGCTGTTACCTTTGTGCTCAGAGAAAAAAAAAAATCCATCCATGCTCCCTTACTTAAAGTTTATTATTAAAGTGAACAGGAGTGATGTGCCCTACACAGGTTCTATAAGGAATTCTTTGACAACTAACTTTAAAGCAACACACTAAATTTAAGAGCACCATTGTAGAACTCTTAGGTAGAGAAACAAGTTGAAATTTTGATAAAGCAAAAATGATGCAACTGGTTTAGCATAAAATTTTACTTTAACATGACTGAAATTCTGAGCAGTGCCACGATTATGACTCTTAGGCTTCTACCACCCTGTCAAGCAAAAACATCTTTTCTCCATAGAATGAACATGGACTCTCTCTGTTCTGCCTGAGTAGAACTGAGAGATGCCATTTGATGTTGTTTCCTATGTGCAAGAGTTATGATCATTCTGTTTATCTAAACAGTGTGACTTCTTTAATAATGATGCAGAAAAGTATATCTGTTTTATTCACTATAATCATAAGGTTTTTTTTTTTTTTTAACTGGAAAGCACATTTTAGAGGCGGTAACATGGATTTGAGCATTAGTGGTTACATCCAGTTTAAGGTTATGCTTAATATTATATTGAGGTATTTATATTGAAATAGATTTTCCTATTAGAGTGGTTATATGGGGTGGTGGGAAAATTACCTCAAAACAAATGTGTAGAAACATCATTTCAATATTAGCCTAAAGTTTATTTAATTTCTAATTGTTCAAAATGCTGTTTTCTAGCCTTATTACAATTAATATGCAAATTAAACAATTTGAATAATTTATGTATTTTTCACTTATACTCTGCTTGGATTGAACTATAGTCTCCCCACAACTAAAGAGTACCAGAAAAATGCCCAAGTTAAAGTAAAAATAAATTATTAAAGCTAAAAGATATGACTCAGTCAAAAGTGCTATTGGTTAAATTTATCTATCATACTCAACATTCATTACCTCTCTTGAGCTTGAGAGTGTTTCTCCTTGGGCTATGTAAGAGTCAAGTGTGTCCCATAAAGCAGAAGGACTTGGGCTAGCATTCTGTGGGGGTCTGGTAGCTGTTCAGATCGGCTTTGCTATTTTTAAGGACCAAATGTCAACAGGATTTCATTCATCTGAGGTAATATTGTAAGACATTCAAATATAAATGTTAAGGCAAATTTTCTATTGGTGATTCCTTGAGAAATGTAAGACTTTATACTTTATAAAAATAGTTTCATAAGCTCAGTGTATGGAAATACTATGAAATGCTTCATAGAAATGCAACCAACAGCACTTTCTTCTGTGGCATTTTTAAAATCATATAACACAATTTTCATGAAGTAAGTGGTTATAAAGAAACAGTTGACTGGTTTGATCTTGAAAATTGTTTGTAAATATGTACCTTCAAAATATTAGTAATGCAAACACAGGCTAATTGCATGCATTTTGAAAGTGATCTATTAAACACATTTTTTTTTCCTGGTGGTGTAGCCTCAGAAAGATATTGATTTCATTTTTAAAGCATTAAGGGTCAGAGTCAGTGCACACCCACTTCTCAGTGAAGGTAGATGGGTGCTGAGATGGAGAATGCACATTAAGTCTCTCTATTTCCCAGCGTGTTTGTTAGAACATGCTAGAAGAAAGGCCAACATTCAATTTTCACATGCATACACACAAAGTCTTGTCACCAGGAACCCACTATCAGTGGGTTGAACCATTTTGACAAGTGAAATCAGTGTTTTCAGGTTCATCCCTTCCCTTGGCAGCATTTTACTTAAACTGCGGAACTCTGTGAAGCATGTTTAAAAATTGTTGACATCTGAAAACTTAGGACTCACTGGAATTTGTATTAGAGAGTGGAAATTCCCATATTTTCTTCCTCAGGACTTGGCCACTGTTCATGTATTCTGTTCTGTTCTGTATTCTATATTGATTTCATTAATTTGTGTTTCTATTTGTCATATTAATTTTCACATTGGAAGTCATGGAGTGTTGGCTCTTATTGTAGGTATTTGTACATTAGTGAGCTGTTGACTTAGTTTCTTAAGCACGAGCGAAACAATTTGGGAGGGTAACTGGAGCATGCTTCTATACCATAAGTAGCGACACAATGGGTACATAATAGATTTTTCACAGTTGTGAACATACCTGGTATTTCAAATTGTAGATTTAAAAAATTGCTGGAAATTGTTTATGAAGCACTTTCTTCTCTAGGTGGAATTTGTCAATAGGTGAGCCATACAGAACTGAGGTTTGAATTTGATATAAACAAAATCAGAGTCACCAGGGATGGACTTTAGTCCTGGTGGGTCTCACAATTGCAGCAGCATCACAGTCCTGACTGTGGACTTGGTGTGCCCATGTTCACTGAGACTCTCCTGTCACCAGCTCATCTCTCTATGTTTAATTGATTATCAGAGCAGCTGCTACTGTGATCTGAGACTGTCAAATTCTTCCACACAGACCCTGGCAAGTGGGCAGCCTAATAGTAGTTTATAGTTTGTATTGATTTCTTTGTTGGGAAGCTTGTAGCTTCTTGTCCGGCTCCCTCCTTCTCGTTCTGTCAATTTAAGAATCTAAAGACTAGCTGTTCTTTCTGTTGTACGTTAAATTTTCCCTTATCTGTTTTGGAAAAAGTGTTGATAGATGCAAAAGAGTTCTTCTGATGCTTTATTACTTTAGTATATTTCATTTAGTTTGAAGGAATTAATTTTTTTTCTGTTTTTCCAGATAATTTCAGGAATTGGGCCAATTGTTTACCAATTAAAAATAATACTTGCTGTCCATCAAACACAGACATGCTTTTTATAGGTCCCTGTGTGTTGTCAATTCTGTTAACCTGGGCATTTGTGTGAGAGGGTATGACTATCTCATCAACCCGTTGAAGCAGAAACTCTAGTAAGTGCTGGCTATAGATGCTAATCTTGTACATGTTAGACAAATATAGTAGCTACATCCCAAACTCAGTATTTAACTTCAGTTTCTGATTTATTTGGCCTGAATTGATGAGCCTCAGTCTTATCACAGTGGATGTTCAAGGCGGGAAAGATGTATCCTCTCTCAGGTTAGCTTGCCTTGCTCTCCTGGGTCAGGATCTGTATCTGTTCCCAGAAGATATGACCTGCTGGGTCTGAGTCATCCACTGATTCTGTGTTCATATATGTAAGCTGCCAGTCAGTGTGACATACATGGTCTGCACACCTTGATATCAGAGAGTTTTATAAATATTTTGTACCCTTGTAAGTTTGCATAAAACTGTATGTCTTTAAGACCACATCATTATTTACAGGAAGGAGACTCAGTTTCCTCTTGCAAAATTTTTTCCTGCCCCAAAGACACAGACTTGTTCACTGTCCTGTAAGGTAATTTTCCTTATTTTTAAAACCCAGTCAGTGTTTTTTGGAAATTGTGTGCTTTGCTTGTTAACATCCAACAGATTTCTACTACAGGGGGTAAAATCCATTAGGAACCATGTGAGTTGCCTTGCTTCCTGTTGGACCTTCCTGCCATTTCCCCCTTTGCAATTTTACATTGCCTTTCACAGGGACATGACTTAAAGAGATGCAGTAGGCAATGTTGGGCATGTGGACATAACCCTGTGTGTGTCCCTTCTACATTGTCTCTACTTTTGAGACTGCATACCAACCCAACACCAGGCTCTTCTTTGGGCCAAGTGGCGACTCTCATTTTGTCTTCAAAGTCAGTTGATAGTCTGGTGTGCACAAGTGCCGGCTTGTCTGGCACCATCTGAGAGTCATTGATGTTCCATGTTGCTTGGAAATCTCACAGGAGTTCCTAAGCACAAAGAGTGGCTAATGTCAGTGCTAGGCCACAAAGGTGTTCCACTGAGCTGTCTTAAGTGGAACAATGTAACAGCACAGGCCAAAAGGGTGCTTTGGTCTGATATCACTCAGTCTCTGTCACCACTGCTTTTGTGATGGTTAAGTAGTGGTGCAGTGTTTGTTGGACCAGGCCCTCCCTGCTTGAATTTGTAGGCAACTATTCATAACAAAATATTGAGCCTTACAAATTAATTTCCGGTTTTTTTTTTCTGAAAATATGCAAACATCAACTGTAGTTGTACTTTTGCCTGGTAGTATCAGAAAAGGGGGGGGGGATGGATTCTCCTTTTATGTACTCAAGGGCAGTTTTATGATATGGCCCGGGGCTCTACTTGGCCAAGGGCTTCAACAGATTCTTGCATTTCTCCTTGGTTTCCTAGATTGGAGCTGGCTGGGGGCAGCTGTGCATGGTGGATATGTGACTCACACATCAGCTTGTCTTAGAGTAGGATGGCCTTTGATGTGTCTCCTTGAGCCACTTGGAGTTACTGGAGGCATCTTGTGGACTTTTGTGAAAGGAAGTGCCAGCTTGCTGCATCTCGTGTTGTCCTGTCAAAGGAAGGCACAATCCACTTCCATCTGTCACAATTCCCTACTAGTCAGGGTAAAGACAACATTGTAAGGAAATTATTAAGGGATAGGACTTAGGGTAAGGGCCAGAACCAGGGTGGGGGTGTTTAGTTTAATGAACTCTTCACTGTGATTTCTCTTAAATGTGACAAGGCCTGAAGATCATATATACTCAACAAGGCTAACATCTTACTCCTAAGGTAAACAAAATTGGTTCTTGGAGAGCAAAAATATCAGGGCTGGGAGATGATGGCTCTGTGGCTATGAGTGCTTCCAGTGCATGCATGTGGTCCTGAGTTTAAATCCCTAGGATACTCATGCAAAGCTTGGAGTGGCTGTATATGTCCATAACTCTTGGTGATGGAAGGACAGACACAGAAGACCCCTGGATTGTTAGGCTCGTTCCAGGTTCAATGAGAGAGGCTGTCTTAAGAGAGTGTTACAGAGTGGTGGAGCAGTACACCTGATTTCCTCTTCTGGCTTCCATGCATACAGGAGATATGACATATGACATACTCACAAACACCAAACACTTATACATCACATCCCCCCCCCTCTCTCTCACACACACACACACACACACACACACACACACACACACACCATAGTCAGCACAGATGTTTGCAGTCCTCCAAAGCTATAATGCACAGCCAGGAAAGCAGTGTTAATGTGTCAGTTCAGTTTTTGAGAATGTGGAGTAGAAGAAGAGGGAATTAGCAGAACACTTTCAAGGTCTCCGAAGCACACTAATGAGGGAAGGTTGTACAACATTGCTCTTGAGTCCTTAGAATGTCTTCTCTTTCCCTTTGAGGACATTTGTTAGGACTCCTATAGATGTGGCTTCTGCATTCTGGCTGGGCATTGTCTCACCGTCATACTCATGTTTAGCATTGATTAATTTTCTTTTGTCCCTGTACTGTGAGGCTGTTGTTAGCACCCCTATTTCACAGACCATCATGGAGTAGTTAGATAGGTCTGAAAAAGTCATAAAAGTCTGAGGTGTCAAGATTTGAGCCCAGTTGGTTGGCTCCCAGGCCCACTTGTAATAGCTAGTATCTTTCTTGGAGTGAGTAACCTGAGGACCCTCAAGAGAAGAAGATAGCTCAGCCCTTCAGATGATGTGGCAACATATGAGCTGATAGCACATGTCCCTCACAGAGCTTCTGGCTACAGCTTAAAACATTGGTAGGAATTACTTTGATGACATGGTGGGAACGCAAGGCAACTTCACTGGCTTCTGTAACTGGCTTTGGCCACATCTGGTGACAGGTTGAAAACCTGACATTTTAGCTCATTATTTCCCAACAGCCTTGTAGATATATACAGAACTTGCCCAGGTGGGGAAACAGACATATTGTTGACCCCATACTCTATGTTCTATATTATACCCCCACTCCTAGCCTTCTCTGTTAAATAATTAAATTTTCTTCCCTAGTCTCTAAGATATGTGAGATGCAGGAATTGACTGCATTTTTCCTACATAAGAATTCTGTCTAGCCACAGTGACCACAATGATAAGTTTTGGTTTAATGATAGTTATCATTATGTGTGAAAAAGCATGTAATAGGAGGTTTCCTCCAAAGACATCTGAAAATCCAAAGCCAGAATCACTTATATTCTAAAGACATTGGTGGCTCAGCCTACCCTAGTTCATGTGTGTTATCTGTCTTTGTATTTGATAATATCTCTGTGTGATGCTAAATGGTTTTCATTCACTCCTTATAGGAATTCCTCCCCGAAGTTATGATTCCATTTTTTTGTTGTTGTTGTTTCTTTTCCATCATCATCATCTCCTCCTTCAGTATCAGAATTTTTGCCATTATTTTAGTCCTTAAAACAAGAACTTCAGATCTTCTTGTTTTTCTATTTGCTTTTAAGTGAATATCAGTTATAATAATGATTATATTATCACATGAGAAGGTCAGAATTCCTTTCACAAATGTTATCTGTTTCATCTCAACAGTTAAAGAAAGGCTAGGCTTAAAGACTACTGATAGATATAAGCAAGCCTTAGAACAAGAGAGAATATGGACACATGTAAGCAAAGCCTAAATTTAACTTCTCCCTACTAAAATAAATGGATGGCATTTGTGTTAAAATACGCACATTTGTACAGCAGCTTGGCTCATGGTTATAGCCACCATCAGTACTAGAATATTTGCTCTCGCCCTGAATGCGTCTCTTTTTATTGCCTTTTTGAGTATCTCCCTAAACTTAAAGACTATAGCATTCCACATAGCCTCTCCCAGCTTCTCAGATCTTGTTTATAATGTCATAACTATGTGAGAAGAAGATGAAATAAAACTTGGTAAATAGAAACCATACAAACCAAGATGCAGTTAACATAGAATGTTCTAGAGAGAATTGCTTTAATCACTGTTTTTAAAATTGATAATATTGGAAGATGGCCCAGATAAACCGAAGACAAATTGTTCATCCTGGAAATCTTGGGGATGTTGCTGAGATTTGATGTAATGCTAATCAAAATCTCTGTTACTATTTTGTTTTAAACTAAATTTGGAGTTTTAGGGAGCTGGAATGATAGCTCAGCTGGTGAAGGGTTTGCCTTTCAACTTGTTAGAAGCTGAGCTTGATCCCCACATCCAGGCCTACAATCTCAACAGAGATAGAGGATCATGGGAGCTCATGGGCCAGCCAGCCCAGACGAATTGGTGAGCCCCAGGTCCAGGACAGACCCTGTTTCAAAATATAAGGTGTAGATTAGCAGGGGAAGACACTTGATGTCAACCTCTAGCCTTTACATCAATAAACATGTGCTTGAGTGTCCACACACATATGTACACACATACAGAAAACCTAGGAGATGGGGTGTATGCAGTCTTTATGTAACTGAAGTAGATGGCTTTAATGCATTTCACCTAAGAGTTCAGTGTATTCCTGTTTACCTACCACTTTCTGAGGCTCACACTGCTTCTGATGGGTGGGTTTAGTAGACTCTTGCCCAACACAAAGGGCTTGTGGTTTTCCTAGAAGCAAGATAAAAAGGTTCAAGGATCCTGGCAATTAAAAATGAGCAAAAGGAATTTAATCATCCAGTTGTGAACGATTTTAAAGTGTTGTAAAGAGTTCTAAAATAAGAGGCAGAATTCAGATTGCTCTCTTTCTTACCAGTTGCATACATAACTTTGTTGTAATCTCCCCTGTTGGCCCTCGTTTTTATATAATTAAGTTTTAGAGGTTGGAAATTTTGAGACTAAATTAGAAGTGACAAACCAGAGACATTCCTTCCAGTTAGGAAAGGATTAACAAATTCTTATTGGCTAACTTACAAATATGTAACATTTTTCACACTGCCTAAAGGTGACAAGATCTGCTCTGTTTTTCTAGTGAACTAGTAAAAATTAGATTAATAAGTACCAGGCAAAGAACCTTTTCTTTTGTCTTTGTTTTCCCCCCAAAGAAATCTTACCTTTGAGTACTCTGGCTGTGGAGCTTGGCGCCTTAATTAGCCACATGTTCTTTTTACCTCCTGGGAAATAAGTACAGGCTAAAATTGGGGATCAAGACACAGACGTACATTGACTTAGCACACGCCGCCAAGTAATTCATCAAGGAATGTTGGTAATTAGTCCTGCCTCTTTCAACTCTTGGCTTATTTTATAAAACTGGTTGATTTAAAATAATGCCTGCTGATGTGTTGCCCACACGTTTTAGGACGGGGACTTGGCTCTTCAACAAAAGTGAACCTATGCAGGAATGGAAATGCACCCTCCTGGCTTTGTATTTTCATAGATTCTGAAGGTCTATCTATGTCCCCTATTAACTTAGTTGCACTTTCTTTTTATTTACCCCATTCAGTATATTTCACAGGGTCTTTCTTCTCTTTTTGCCTTGGTGGAAAGAACGAGGGGAGCAAACTTAAAAAATAAAATGAAATGAAATGCAAGCTTCCCCGGGGGTGCAGGTGGGGGTGGGTCTAAGGGGCTTGTCAAAGTATGTCAGTTCAGTGTGGTTTGATGGAATTTAATTCGAATCCTTCATCTGGTACAAGCCGCAGTAATGATCTTCTTGTATTGTTAAATGCTTGCTGATATTTATGGCAGACAGATTAATCTCAAGAGGTTGAGTTTCTGGGGTGAACAAGACCTTGTGACTACAGCCTCAAAGCATGTGTAGTTCACTGTTTTAGTAGTAATAACCCAGATGCCAAATTCCCATGCTAAGCGATGTGTTTACCATTATGCTTTCATAAGTAGCTCACACTCAGAGCTGCTCTTGAAAATCTGGTGCTAGCCTGAGCTGAGTAATGCACTAAGTGACCTTGGGCATGGTTTCTTCCATGAATCCTGGTATCCTCATCTGTAAACTAAGGTCAGTAAAGTCCACTCTGGAGAGTCTGGAGAGATAAATGAAGGACCCACCTAAACAGTACTGTGTGTCAAGTGGAATGTGGGTCCAGCTTTGACTTCAAATCCTTGGATACTCACATGAAAGAATGAAGAGAAAGAAGACAAAATCAATTTCGATGTATTTTACATTACCTTGCAATCTGGAATATTATTATTTAAGTGTTATATGAGAATTAGCCACAGAACTCTAAACTTTTTTTTCCTTATTAAGTCTTTGTATTGAGCTTCATGCTTTTTTCTCAAATTTGGGAACATATTTCATGTCTCCAACATATTGAAGTTTGGAGAATAAATTTCATCAGCACAATGACTTGACCTGAGTTTGAACCTCATAAAATTTACACTCAAAAGAGTGTATTCATTTGCCAAAGTTGTTTTAATCCTGTTTAAAAGATTTCCAGGAATTGGGCTGGGGAGATGGTTTAATGGCCGAGTATATTTGTCATGCAAAGGTGAAGAACTGGAGTGAATTTTCATCCCTAGAACCTAGAATCTAGACAGAATAGCATACATTGGTAATTCCAGCATTTCTATGGGGAGATGGGAGGTGAATATGAGAGAATCCCAGGAAACACATGGATCACGTAGACCAGTGCTCATGGCGGTCAACAAGAACCACTCTTTTTGAAAAGGTTAGAAGGTAAGAAGCAAGAACTAGGTTTTCCTGAGTTTACACTTTGTATGGTAACATGCATACACCTAAAATCACACACCTGAACATATATACAGGGAGGGAGAGGGAGAGGGAGAGGGAGAGGGAGAGAGAGAGAGAGAGAGAGAGAGAGAGAGAGAGAGAGAGAGAGAGAGAGAGAAAGTGAGTGTAAGAGTACATGAGATAGAAATTTCAGCTCCTTTTGAATTGACCTCAGTCCCAGGGCTCAGGATGTGTGACAGCACAGATCTGAAGCCTTTAGCAAAGTGTAGAGTACAAGAAGAGTCATGAAGGAAGAACTCTGCATTGTTGGCTATAATAGATTTATAATATCTGGGGAGGAGAGATTGCCTATGTGGTAGAGAGACTGTAAGCATGAGGGCCCATGCTCAGTTTCCAGTACCCATGTAAGAACCTGGGCATGGAGCATGTAGCCAAAATGTAGAAGTACAGACCCCTGGGGTTTGCTAGCCAGCAAGCCCAGCCTAATTAGTGGATCTGGACTAGTGTGAGATCTTGTCTCAAAAACAAGGTGGATGTTCCCTCAAAGTTGACCTCTGGTCTCTGCGTATATATACACACATGTACATGAGTACCTATACACACACACACACACACACACACACACACACATTTGCATACATATGAACATTTATACACACAAGAACACACCTGCATACCCACATGTACATTCACA
Source organism: Phodopus roborovskii (assembly GCF_943737965.1). NCBI lineage: Eukaryota > Metazoa > Chordata > Mammalia > Rodentia > Cricetidae > Phodopus > Phodopus roborovskii. The sequence continues at coordinate 1,975,345 of NW_026126576.1, forward strand.
CTTACAGTGACATATTTATTAATCACTGAACACAGTAATTACTATCATCACCCCTAAGTTACAGTCTTCCTGTGACACTGTTAAAAAGTGCCTATATGGACACAATTCGGTCACACCTTTCTTTCTCATAAGTTTGATCCTGGTTTGTGGTCACGTACCATGCCTGGCTGCCATTTCCTGTTAAAAAACAGCACCCGTAGGAAAGAACAGTGCAAAGACACCCCCTCTAGAGGTGCCAAGAGCCTTCCATTCAGACATGAGTGTGGAGGCAGCTCTTGACTTGTTAGTCACACATCTTACTCACACTCTCAGTCCAGGTTCCTTTCCAACCTACACATGTCACACTTGCCTAGCACTTATCCAGCCTGCTGAAGACGTCTGAAACTCTGGGACTGGATAAACATTTCCTTAGTGTTCCTGGTGTCAAGGAGACACTGAAGTATAAGATGAGTGATCCCGGTTTGTTCTACAATGAACATTGGATAATAGCTTGAAATGCCTTTTGCATTGCATGGGGTTTTGTGTGTGATGTTTACTTTTCTTTTGTCATTTAACTTTTAGAGCATTTTAAGAAATTTCAGCACAGCCCATAGTTTAACAAAATAGTTCTTATTCACCAGGCACTCAAGTTTTCTGTTCCCATGCTAATTCTCATCCATGTTTTAAACCAGAAATAACTCACCTACGGTGATAATTTATTTTGTTAAGTACCTTCTTATTTCTAGTACAAAGAATGAGTCCATTATATTGGGATTAGTGCACTGTGGACAGACTTCTATTCCTCCTGTAATTCCAAGAGCCTACAAAGTTCCAGTGCACTTACAAGCATGGAAGGCAAGATTGCAAAAATGTTCCTAACATTATGGCTTCAAGAAAGAAATATCATTGTCTTCTTCAGATCTCCTGCTTTTCTCAGTTGGGAAATGTGTGTGTGTGTGTGTGTGTGTGTGTGTGTGTGTGTGTGTGTGTGTGTGTGTGTGTGTGTGTGTGATTCTTTATTATATAAATTATCTAGTGTAGCTTTTATCTAAAATAATATCTAGCCAACACTTGGGCCCTTGTCAATTTCATTTCAGCTTCCTAATACCGTTGTTGGTTTGTTTTAAAAGCTCAGAGCTAAATTTTCTTCTCAGTTTATTAATTGGCATAATCTTGATATAATTCCTAAAATTATTGTGAATAAGGGCCATTGTGTTTACTTTCTGTTGACACTTGGGACTTTTCATATTCGTAAAGAGAAAACAGACTGAATACTTTAAAAGGACACTGAGTATTTGTGAAAAACACTCCTCAAAGCTGAGATGCTTAGGGTTTAAATCCCGCTTAGGCCAGTCCTACTCCTTGGGATGTTGCTCCTCTCTCAGTAATTTCTGAAGTGTATTCAGGGACCCAAAGGCCTGCCATCACCTGGGACCTCACTAAAAAGCAGATTCCCTCCACTTATTCCACAGCACCTAAGCCACCCCAAAGTAGGTTCAAGTTTAAGAATCACTGACTAAGAAATCTGAAAATCTTTCAACAACACTGAAGAGATAAGGAAGTCAAGTCAACTGGGCCTCCTTCCTACAGGTCTTCTTAGGTCTTCTTACATGTAAGGATCCATGTGACCCACCATCAGGACCACATTGGGTAACACCAAGAAGAGAGGGAAGAAGTGATGGGGACAGGCAGGGCTGCTGGAACTGAGCAGCAGAGGCTGCAAAATTCCCAGTAGCTACTTAGGCTATTTTGGATAAATCCATTATATGCAAATTTGATTAAAAATACATTTAAACCTTTCAAATCTGGAGTGATGACATGAGAATTGTAAGAAACACTAGAATAGCCATTTTGAGCTACTGGGCCTCTGAGAGAGCTACAAAAAACAAAAACAAACAAACACAAAAACACAGATCCCTTCGTTCACAAAATTTGCGAATTCTGTGGAGACCTTACATATATACTTCTCCTAAATGCAGTCAATGCTGTGTTTAACAAAATACAAATCAGCATGTTTCAGTTTTCTTGTTTTTCATTCTGTTTTTGTTTGTTTGTTTTGTATCTGATCAAGGAAATCCAAAAGCACAAATCCTAATCAAATAGGAGCCTGAAACATGAAACCCCTTTGTTATAAAAATTTGCAAAAATGTGTGTGTGTGTGTGTGTGTGTGTGTGTGTGTGTGTGTGTGTGTTCACTTGGGATGGGTGGGTGGTGCCGGTCAGAGTTTGGTGTCTTTCCTTATCGTGTTCCATCTTACTGTTTAGAGTCAGGATCTCTGTACTGGTTGTAGTACCCCTCAAGTTGTTTAGGCAGGCTGCCCAGTGAATTCCAGGCACCTCCCTGTCTCCCCCATCCCCAGCACTGGAATCACAATCACAGACCCTTGACCACAGCACACAATATTTCATATGGGTATAGGGAACCAAAGTCTGTTCCCATACTTTAGTGACTGAACTGTCTTCCCAACACCAAAGAATTAGTGCCATCATTGGTCTGTCGCGAAAATCGAAGGAAAGGAACCGAGATTTCCCATTTAGCTTCCTCTCTGACCCCCATGAGACATGTGCACAGCCTCTCCCACCCCAGAAGGTCCATCTGTAGCAGGGAGTAAACAAGCATATGGGTTTATCATTGCTATGTCAAGTCTATACTTAACATCTGGTTTACCAAGTACCTTTCGTTGGTTGAGTGGAACATCAAATAAATTAATCTGTTCTAGCATCATTCTGGATATCTTTTTCACTGCCTCGGGAATCTACCAGCTCCTCTGATGTAAAAAGCTACAACTTCTTTGTAGGAAACAGTCTTTTCTTTATTGATGATAGTTAGATTATACTTTGGAAATAGACTTACAGTGTGGATTCAGTTGAATATAACAAAAAAAAAACACCTTTAAAACAATTATTATTATTCTGGATAGCAGCTGGTCCTGGGTGTTGTTGTTTTGCTTCAATTGTGGCTGCTGGAGATGAAACACGAACCACGAAACTAAACATAACCCACGTGGAGTTTATTGGGAAAAGGAACAAAGGGAGGGGCAGGTGTTAGCTGACTGGGAGCCAAGGTGGAAGAGAGGGGCATGTAAGGCACTAGCTTAAAAGGGGAAGCTTGCACATGCGTACCGAGTCCTTACATGGCCACGTAATACATGACATAGCCATGCAACACAGGGCCCTTTGAGCAGTCTGAGTGCCGGTGTGCATATCCTGCCAGTTGTCAGGGGGCAGGGTCAGCATAATGCCAGGATACCAACACTGGATGCCTGCTCTCTGACATCAAGGGTCTTTCTACTGGTGCGTGACCATGATCAAATTGCATTTCCCTTGTCACTTGTGTGCTGACATCCACAAACATGTATTTCTTTCTTTTTCCCTTCACTGTCTTGAGTTTTCTGCCTTCAGGTTGTAGATCAGGTCACACAGCTAGCATGACTTGCTGTCTGAAAACTGATTGGTTAATTACTTAGGAAGTGCTAAAGAGAAAGCAGCTCTTTCTAATGCTGCAATCCTTTGGTCCTCTGTGGGAGTGTGTGTGTGTGTGTGTATATGTGTGTGTGTACATGTATTCTTGTCAATGTGGGTGTGCATACACATGTATGTGTGTGGAGACCAAAGCATACCCTGGGGTATTGTTCCTCAAAAACACAATCCATCAGTTTTGGGTTTTTTATTTTGTTTTGAGACATGATCTCTTACTGGCCTGGAGTTCACTGAGTAGTCAGGGCTGGCTGGCCATCCAACCACGTGGATCCTCTTGTCTCTGCTCCCTGGCACTGAGATAGCAGATGCATGCTTTTGTACCCACATGCTTTTTATGTGTGTACTGGGAATCAAACTCAGGTCCTTATACAGAAGTGCTTTACAAACTGAGCCATCCTGCCATCTCCCATTCAGGCTCTGGAGTTCTTAGTAAAGCTCGGAAGACGCACATCTCTCAAGTGAGCCATGCCACACACTCTGCTTCCACTGGAAGACACTGCTTGCCTGTCTTCCACCCTTCCAGACACATTATTAATGATAGGAAGTCAGGGGAGGCTGGGAATATGGCTGGTAAGAACACCAGCAAGTCCCGAAATTCTCCCATCACTGTGTCTATCTTACAGGTTACAGGTGTGCTGTGTATGACCAGCTTTTTACACAGGGGTTGGGGATTTGAACTCAGTTTCTCATACTTATACAGTAAGTACTTATATCCACTGAGCAATCTTCTAGACCCATTCTTAATTGAAAAGCTGGTTACTGTTGAATTCATGACATTCTAGCAGCAAGGACATTTTACTTCTTGAAAAGCACCTGGGTCTTCAGGTTCCTACGACAGTAACATTTGTGGAAGGTGACTTTTGAGATGCCTAGCCAGTTTTTCAATCTCCTTACCCTCCATAGTGCCCCCTTTACCTTGAGGTGATCAAAATTCTTTTGATAACTAACAGCAGACAGGGTAACACAGAAAATTGTGGGGAGTGTGGTAAAAATTGGGACTAACTTTTCAAGAAAAATTAGTAGAGCTGTTGGGCTATCAAAATGTTCCTGACTCAGAAATTAAACTTTTGTAGTAAGCCCAGAGACCAACATCTTGATTCTAGAATGCATGTTAAATATGAGTGACCATGCCTCATGCTATCAATGCTTAACTTCCTAAAACATTGTTTTTCTACAAGTAGAGATTCAAAATACATTTAATTACAGCCTCTGGCTAAGCCCCAGGGCTTGTGCTGTTAGAGCCAGACAGACAGTGGAGACAAGCAGTCTGTGCTCCTAGAATTTTCAAAGTTATTTAGCTTAGAATGTCCACAGTATATTTCCGCATGCAGTAATACATAGTAAATCCCTTCCTCCCATCTACACTGTATTTTGATCCACATGTTCTAGAATTGCCTGGCTTCTTCCTTCCTTATGACCGTTTCTGTCTTTTCAGTTTAGTTTAAGGGCCTCCTGACCCACCCTGAATCCCATCTCTTTATAATTTACATACAGCTTTAACATTTTCCTTTGTAGCTAGCTGTTCCTCTTTATCTGACATTCTAGAAGCATGTCACCCTGAGTGCTCTGTTGTCAGTAGTACTGACTCGATGGCCTTTCTGTTTGTTCCTGAACCATTTACCCTCCTTTTGACATTTGTTCTACTTGGGACAAGCCGGGAGGCCATTGTCTTCTGTGGATCTTGCAAAGCTCACAGCTTTACTGTTGTTCCCGTGGCTGTGAAATCAAGCACACATACGTGACACGCCCTGCCTCAGCACAGACCTCAAGTGTGACCCTGGGGGAAGTTCTGGGGCTTGGTCTCCATGTCTGGTCTGAGTAAATGACTCCCCTCCCACCTCTGACACGTGAAGAGCCCCACCCCTTTTTCTTTGAGAAGCATTCACCTCTGATGGCTGAAGGCTCATCCGTGATAAGACAGAGGCACCCAAGACTTTAAAAGCGCCTGACAGGAACATCAGGTTTGCTTTGAGTATTAGATGTACATTCCAGATGTTGAGATAAAGAAGGGCAGTGTATATATCAGTTCCCTGTGGACTAAGTCAGCAGTTTCTCCTTGAGATTGGCGGCAGGTGAGTCAGCGAGTCTCTTTGCTTTCATTGAAACAGTCTAATTATTTTTACCTAACTGTGCCTCACTAATTATAGTAAAATTTATCTAAAAGACTATCACTTACTGGATTTCTGAGCCTTCCCTAAAGAGTCTGTAAAGATGAGACTGAGCATGACCATGTGAGGCACAGGTGACAGTGGTGTCAACCCAGCTGCCACCATTTCATGCACAGGGGCTCCTGACACTCCATACTGAATGTTTAATTCCTAGGCTTACTAGTTCTCTATAGTAAAAGGGCATCTCTAGCACAATCCACAGTCATAGAACATTCTCTTTTTTGTTGTTTTTCGACACAGGGTTTCTCTATAGCTTTGGAGACTGTCCTGGAACTCACTCTAGAGTCCAGGCTGGCCTCGAACTCACAGAGATCACCTTGCTTCTGCTTCCCGAGTGCTGGTTCTTTAATTTTTCTAGGCAGAAAACAAATATAGGCTGGGGGTATTCCTTCATGTTACATGTCATGCACATTTAACTTTTATCTTCAGCTAACATGTAAACATTAATTTTTGTTGAGTACAGAGAGACGTTGGATTGTGTTGATAACTGTCTTTCTTAAAGGGTTCCTTTATCAGAGATCTTGCCAATTTTCCCCCTTTCATTTCCATATTTACTCTTCCGTCTCTCTTCCCTCTCCCTTTACCCTATTTTCCATGTACCATATACTTTTCCAGACATAATTTGGAATTGCACTCCCTACCTTAAATTCATAGCTCTGCCCTTAGTTAGCCTTAAACATGGGATGAATCCCCCTTTAATTTGATCTTGGTGTATGCCTCAGCTTCCTCATTTGTAGAATGGACCTGCTCCATCCTCTTGCTCCTATAATACCTGAAGTGGTCTTGATTAATAAGCAAATTGTGTTTGTAGCCCACAGGCGTCTTTTGGGTGCATTTTTTACCACATGCTAATGTTGGGAGCAAGCTTGTTCATAAAGAGGAAGTCTCATCTGGGTATATGTTCATAAACTGTCTGCTCCTCCTGTGGGCTCCTTTCTACCTGGGCTGCTGGAGCTTTGCTCTCAGGGAACTGGTAAGGACAGAATAAGTAGGCCTAGGGTGTTCCCTGTGTGAGCACAATCCTCAGGGAGGCAGAATAAAACTGATCCATGCTATTTGGGAGAAGAGAGTGAAGTTGTCTGTATAAGGCCCTCAATTCAGGTGGGTAGATGCTTAACCAGCTGGTGCCCACATTAGGGATTACTGATTGCTATTATCAGTGCTCTGTTTACAAAATTCCAGGGGCTTTTCAAGGGACTGCCTCTAACCTCCCTTGTTTCTGTATGCCCTTCCCTTCTTAGACCATAATTCTTGCAGAGCACTGTGGGTTTTTTTCAGAACTGTAGCCAGTGTCACCATTGAGGAAATTAACATGTACGGTAGGAAGCCCTGCTTGCTCCTGCGCTGGTGGCCTTTAAGCACAGTGTCAAAGGACACAGAGGGAAGATTGGATGGATGGCTTTTACTTCTGGCAATGAAGGCACTTGTTTTTGGAGCATACAGAGGAGCCATAGCTCGACCTCACAAGATAGAGGTCATGTTCCTGGAGGGCTTAATGTTGAAGAACACAGAGGGTTGTGCCACAAAAGCCTAGGGTAAGACATGTGGTGTGAAGGCAGGGATAGAGTGACAGAAGGTGTTCTGGGTGAGGCGCAGAGCAAGGAAAAGCATGGCAGTAGGAGGTGAGACCAAGGGAGTTTTGCACAGGGCCAATGCTGGTCAAATCACATGCAGTGTTGAATGCTTTGCTTCCCTGATGCACATTTAATTTCCTTTAGTAGGTGAAGGGTGTCTACATAGACTTTTCTAGGAGCAGCTGCAGATGAACCATTGATGTTACAGAAACAGAATTGGCAGGCAATGAAAGTCTTGATTCCAGAATAAGTAAGATACTAATGGTTAATGTGAAAATAAAAGGAAGGATAAAGTGAATGGAGCCAATGTTACATGACAAGGAGAGGGAAGCAGAGGGCCTGCTTCTGTGTATATTTCATATGGACTGACATTGGGGAGGTCTTTTCAAAGATCGGACAAGTAATGCCTGCAGGTTAAAACCCACCTTCCACCTGCTTTTGTAAAGATGGGTTCAGGATGCAGCTGTGTTAACATATGGCAGGGCTGCTCTTCATGATCACTCTGATCTGCTGAGTGTTCTCCTAACACAACTGGAGTCAGGGTACAAAACAAATATTTACTGCCTGCCAGCAGCATGAGGACAGCCTTCTTTTACTGAGGCTATAAATGGCAAACAAGTTTTGATGTGGCTTTATGGAACTCACTGGTAACAGAGGGTATACATGTTAAATAATCACGGAAGTGAGTGTGTAGTTGCAGATTTGACAGGTGCCAGACTGACCAAGGCAAATTTCATGGAGCTGGTGATGGGGGAATCCATGTGCAGAGTCACTGAAGGCTCTTCCATGTTCACGTGTCACGGGAAGAGTGAAATAGCCCAGTTTAGCAAAGAAATATAAGAAGAAAAATTTAAGCCAAAGAAACTGTGGACAAGGGCCCTGTGGCAAGAAGTAACACTGAGAACAGAAAGAAGACTGCTCTTACTATAGGACAGTGTTTCTCAACCTATGGGTCGAGACCCCTTTGTGGGTTGAATGACACTTTCTCAGGGTCACCATATCAAATATCCTATGCATCAGGTATTTACATTACTGAACAACAGCAAAAACATAAATACAAAGGAAAGGACATGACTGCTTCTAGGTATGAGAGAGGAGAAAGTTTATTATAGATAAAAGGGAGACATGTCAGAGCCAGGGACATCTGGAAGAGTCCAGAGCCATGTGAGGAGAGAAGGGGGGAGGAAGGGCAAGGAGAAATGGGGGACCAGGTACAGTAGCTAAGAGGGCAAAGGTACAAAAGAAGTGGGTACCCAGAATGGCTGGCTTATATACAGCAGAGCTGCACAGGGTTGGAGAGTTTAGGTAGGGGGCTTGGGGTCTGAAAGCCAGGAGGACCCTGTAATAGGTAGGGATTCAGAGATGCTGGGTGAAATTTGGTATGTTAAACAGGCACCTCAGCCATTTGGCCCAAGGTTTGAAACTTAAAAAATCAGGACTCATAACAATAGCAAAATTACAGTTCTGAAGTAGCAGTGAAAATAATTGTATGGTTGGGGGCTCACTATAACCATGAAGAACGATATTAAAGGGCCACAGCATTAGGAGGTTGAGGACCACTGCTGTCTGGGAACCTTGATGAGGAGAAAGGTGAGTAAGAGAAGGGGATGGAGGTCTTCAGGATAGATAGGGAAAGCCACTGGCTTCTAGAGCCATGTCTAACTTGAACAATGTGTTTGGGACACAGGAGTATAACTAGCGTTTCAGTCCAGGAAAATTGTTGTAGAGAGCGTTACAAGAGAGGACATGAGCCTCAGATCTCTGGAACCCAGCAGCAGGGCACAGGGCCGAGAAAAGAGCTGCTAAATTGATGCAGGACCCAGGAGGAGCACTTGGAAAGTGTGACAAGGAAGCCAAGAAAAGGGAGTAACGCACAAGAGGCTGCAGGTTAGAAAGGACCTGAGTTACTCCTTGACACAAAGCAGGTTGAAGAAAGTAGGTCCTCAAAATTATTGAGTAGTTGGGGAGAAGAACTGGACGCAGGCACATATTCATTCCATTCATTCATTCATTCATTCATTCATTCATTCATTCATTCACTCCATCTCACAAATCATCATCAGGTGTTTGTACATTGGAAACCACTGGTGAAGAAAACCACACAAAGGCCTTGTTCTTCTGGGATCTCTGATAAGTGGGAAGATGGTCACCTACTCAGTCTCCTACCACCATCCAAATTGCTGAGTGGCCAATAAAGGCTATGTAAACGATAAGAGGCAGCAAAGAAGCTGTATGGAAATCTGTAGCAGAGGAGGGAAAGAGTTAAGAAAGGGGACAGATCACCTATTAGGTGTTAAAGCTGTGAAGTCCTTCCAAGAGACAAAGCAAAGCTGGTACCCATGATGTCACAAGATGGCACACTCTCAACAGCGAAGAAGTGAATTCTACAGCGGTTGCTTATGGCATCTGGAGGGAAAGAATTGTGTAAGGCTCCAAGAGGTCAGTAATCAGCACAGCCTGAGCAGTATAAAACACCTTACTGATAAGTGTCTTTAGCTCTACAGCAGTGGGAAACCCAGACAGGCAAGGGCAGGGACAGCCAGATGGGGTTTAAGGAGAGTTTCTTGTTCGTGGACCTGTTGCTTCTGTCTGATATGATCCAGGCACATGGTCTTGAGAAGGCCTCTCGCCAGCTCTTCAGGAAGTTCAGATCCACTCCGAAGACTACTTTGAGGCTTCCCTTGGAACCTGCTGGGATAAAATTCTCCCATGAGAGTCGGACCCTCTGGAATCCCTGCACAAGTTGTTATTTTAGGAGCCACGGCTTCCTGGCTCGCCAGTGTCAGGGAAAGAGGGGCAGGGGTGGGGGCAGGCGTACAAGAATCTTCGGAGAGACATGGTCTTCAACACCACCAAGTTTAATTTTTATTTTATGTCTATGCTGTTTTGTTTGTACATATATTTGCACCTCATTTCCATGCCTGGATCCTATCCTATGGAGGCCTTAAGAGGCTGTTGGAGGCCCAGGAGCTGTGGCAAGACAGTTATGAGCTGCCATGTGGTGCTAGGAATCCAGCCTGGAAGGACAGCAGTGGCTTCTAACTGCTGAGCCACCCTTCCAGCCCCAGGACCACTAGCTTTAAGTGGAAGTTTCATCTGAATGTTGCCTCTCCCTGAGGACACATGGGCAAAGCAGAGGTTTCAGAGGGTCTCCCCACCCCCAGTGAAAGCCATCCCCAAACCTCTCTGCTTTCTGTCTTCTGATACCTTAAGGTACGTTTAATAACAGCCGTTTACTTGCAGGGTTCCTTCCAAGGTTTTGGCTTATAGAAGGGAACTGATCATTGCCAGTGTAGTAGCGGGGAGGAAAGGGATGGATTTTCTCAGAAAGTAAGGGCAGACCCTGTGCGGGGGGGGGGCAGACAGCGGCATGAGTAGGAGGCTGGCCCTCTCCTCTGCCCCCACCTAATGCTCACCTCCTCAGCCCCGCTACTGGCTATTTATTTATTTATTTATTTATTTATTTATTTATTTATTTGCATTGATAATAAGTTTTCTGTGAAGAAATGAGAATCGTGACACTTCCCTGTTGCTGTTCTTGCCTATATTGTGTTTCTAATTCCCCATTTTGTTTCAAGAGTGCCTCGTTAATTAGTTTTACATAAAATGTGTGGCACAATTCAGTTTCCTTGCAGCCATCCTGGCCCTGTTAACTAAACACCTCCCACATCCTGTTCTCTGTTCTCAACTCCATTGACTCATGAGGCGACACTGGCTGACACTTGGCAAATCAGTGACCTTCTTTTGGAGCTGGAGTTGACAGAGCTGACAGGAGACGGGTAGAGGGGTAAAAGCCCTCACGCCAGCCCTTTCTCCACTAAAGAGGGAATGGCCCCTTAGCCTATAGCCTGTCCTGTGTATAATTCCTGAATTTGTTGCCTATTAAGATTAGAAGTCTTTTGTTTGTTTGTTTTTGAAAAATTATATCCAGGGAGAAAAGTGGGTGCAGATTCTATTCAGCGTCAGAAGCAAACATTTATGAAAAGTTGTTTAGTTTTAAAACACCCCCCCCCCAACTTGTGAGGGCGGAATGAGATATGTGTGAATCTCATCAAGCTCTCTGGATAAAGGTTGCCTCAACATAACTTTTTAAGATGTATTTTTAATTAAAACTCTCTCGTGTGTGTGTGTGTGTGTGTGTGTGTGTGTGTGTGTGTGTGAGAGAGAGAGAGAGAGAGAGAGAGAGAGAGAGAGAGAAGGGGATGGGGCAAAGGCAGAGAATATGACCAAAGTCATTGGATCCCCTAGAACTGGACTTCCAGGTGGTTGTGAGCTTCACTACATGGGTGCTGGGAATCGAACCTGAGTCCTCTGAAAGAAGAGCAGCAGCAGCTCTTCACCCCTGACCTATCTCTCCAATTCCACCATAACTTGTGTATCTGAGACTTGGGCTTTTGCAGCAAGCTCAACCAGTATCCTAATGGGTTCCATACAAGGAGCTGTTGAAACACATCTTCAGTGATATAAATCAATTTAATTTTTGGAAAGTCTGAAATTTTCTTAGACTTTAGTTCTGGATTACAGTATATAGTACTTGCCTTTATTTGGAGTTTTTAATGATATGGATTATGTATTATCACTAATGCAAATATTTAGGTCTTATTTTACCCTACTCCTTTAAGACAAGGACTGTAGCCCAGGCTGGTCTTGGGCTTGTGTAGGTGGTAGCTGAAGATGGCATTGACTTCTGATCTTCTTGCCTTTGCTCCCCAGGTGCTAGATTGTAGGCATGCACCACTACACCCAGCAGAATAGAATTGTTTTTTAATGATACTATTTTACTATATATGTCTTGCCAAATTTAGATAAGTTCTGTGGATTTGGGCATAGTCTTTTCAACTTATGGTGTAAGTCTCTGTGTTATAGTATGCTTCTGACCTACCTTTCTATCCACGATCCCATCATTGCTCTTTCAGACCCATGGCTAGTTTTTCTTTGAAAGAGAAAAGGAGAAAGAAAAAGAAAGAAAGAAAGAAAGAAAGAAAGAGAAAGAGAAAGAAAGGAAGGAAGCAAGAAAGGAAGGAAAAAAGAAAGAGGAATAATTAAAAAAAAGATTATCTCTGTCAGAATGCACTTAAAATGAACAAGGTCTGCACCCATGAACTTTGTCTGTTCTGTAATTATTTTCTGTCCCATAGCCTATCGGCCCACTTCATATTTGAGACAGAATAACTAACTGGTCCCAACCTCACAGAAATTCTATACTTTTATGTAGGTTATAACCAGCTGAAGAAATTAATTAATGTAGTATATTCTGAATACTGGCATTTAAAATAGCCTTGCCTATATGATTCAGAATTCCAAATGAAATCTTGGCCAGTGCTTTGAACTTCTTCACATAATATATGCTGGCTGATGTCCCCATCCCTGAATCACTGCCTTTCCCATGGTGTAGGTAATAACTGACTCTTTACTCCATATTGTGTCTACCATGCTAATGGAAGTGGCCCAGAATGGGAGTTGCCTTCAATTCTGCACCTGAGTGAGAGCTCTGAGCTCTGGAGAGGGAGCCCTGTCTAGTCAGCTGAGGCATTAAAAGGCTGGTAGCAATGTAATTTGCTAGATATATGTGTGCTGGACATTAGAAATTAGAAATGAGTGTGGTTTCTGACAGTAGAACTAGATCTTACTTCTACACTATGTCTCCTATGTTGGTGGAAAATAAAAATGGAGAAGTGGCCATTAGTAGAATGGGGACAATTTATATCAGTGCCATAGTATCTACTAGGAAGAAATGCATTCATGTTGGTTCTCTCCTTCTCCTCTTTACTTCTCTCTCCCTTCCCTTCCTTCTTCTCTCTCTGTCTCTCTCTCTTCTCTCTCTGATTCTCTCTTCTCTCTCTGACTCTCTCTCTCTCTCTCTCTCTCTGTGTGTGTGTGTGTGTGTGTGTGTGTGTGTGTGTGTGTGTGTGTAGAATAGTTTTCATCCTCTCAGGCTTGCTCAGTTTTTTAATTTACATAAACCTACAAGGCATCAGCTTAGTTACAGTCCAGTTTGAGCTTATCAAGAACACAGACTGTGTGTGTTTGGTACCCTTGGGCATCTCTAGAGCCTCTAAGAAAGCAGAAACTCTCCATGGGCTCAGAAAATCCTCCTTGAAGTTGAATTCATCATTCATTCTTCATCCCTTGATTTTCCTGTGTGAGGAAGGACTAGCTGTGCTGGCTGTATGGATGATCGATGTCTTCCTCCACACCAAGGGTTAAGCTGACAGCTCATAGGTTATTCTGATCTAAAATAGACCCCTTTGGAAACAGCCTGGGGCTTTTTTGAATATATGTATACAATGCTCTTTTGATCTTCAGACAAAAATACTACTTTTATTACTGTGCTGTTGTTAGTTATAGCCCTAGCCTCTGGAATGCTGTCATGGTTCTGGGCACATTCAGGCCTTTGTATTTGACTCTGTCTTCAGAGTTTAAGCTATTTACTAGAAATTGCCTCTGAAACATTTCAGTGTATACTTTGTTTTTTAGAGAAAATGTGAAAACACCCCTTAAATAGGTTGAAATTTGAAAATTAAAATCAATTAAATTGCTTTATTTTGTTTATACAAAAAATGCAACAATGCTACTTTCTATTGTATTTCATTATTTCTAGCTTTGTTGTAGAGATTTAAAGCTGTGGATTCAGCCTTCCAAGCATGTAAGAACTGAAGTTTCCTTCTCATAGTTTCAGTTGCTGTGAAACCATGGTGTGTGGCACAGGAAAAGTTTTTTCTCTATTCTGAAGGTCTAGTTTGTGGTTGAGGATGGCAGTTTCTACATTAGCAAATCTCTAGGATGCTCGTTATAAAATTAGCCTGACCAGATCTGAAACACGAGAGTGCCTTGCTATCTGGAGTGCTACAAAATTTCCAGAAGGGTTCCCATACTACAGAAAGCCTGCTTTAGAATACTGAATCAAGGAGTTTGGGGTTATGGTGTGAGTTTTCAGTTGGATTATTGATGTTCCTTTATGCTGGATCAACCATCTTGCCAATGGGTATTCACTGATGGAGTATAAAGAGTGCAGAATGGGAGATCTTGGACCTCCTGCTATCTCAACTACCAACAAAACAAAACAAAACCCAACCTACTTTTAAAGATGGAAAGAGAACTTGCTGTCAAGTATGAGGACCTTAATTCAGATCCCAATACCCATATAAAAAAGCCAGCAAGCATTCACAGATGCATATCCAACACACACACACACACACACCTCTAAATAAATCTTACAAGAGGAAATGACAAGAGTCATAATTGCTGAGGGCAATGGTATTACTTGTACCAAATTAGAAGCCTCGTTATTGGGAGCTTCGTTTTTCATCTGGCCTTTTCAAAATGAGTAACAAGCAGGAGGGATGTTGTTGGGTTGCTAACAAATTGCAAGTAAATCATCTTTCCTAATATCAGCTATGCCTATCATGAGACACATGGTTTCTTTCTGTAAGGTATGAATGGCCTCATACTACACTCTGGCTTGGCAGGTGTTTAGGCAGCATGTAAGCAAGAGGCCGAGGGATCAGGTGGCTCAGGTTCTCATTCTGCTATCCCCAGGTGCTAGAGTGTGATCTTACAAGAAAAATGACCTAATTGTGAAGAGCCCCTGCTTTCCTACCTAAGGAAAAACAGTGCTAATGACCCGGGGTTGGTGGAGGATGGTATGACACAATCACCTTGTATGTACAAAGTCAGTACCTAGCAAATGTCACTAACTGCTGTCCTCACCCTCATTACCAGCAGGACCACTGTTGAATGACAGGTGGGAGAACAAGTAGCCATGTTCATTGATTTCTGTCCCTGTTTATACTGCCTAGGATTTATATTTAGTCTTGTTCTTATGGATATTTACTTTAGCACTTATTATATGACATGAAAGGCATCAGGCACAGGGGATACAATGGTGAACAAAAGAGACAAAACTTGAATGTTGATGTGTGTGTGTGTGTGTGTGTGTGTGTGTGTGTGAGAGAGAGAGAGAGACTGTGTATATGTCTGTGGGGGGGGCATTTGCACATGAGTGCAGGTGCCTGCAGAGGTGTCAAATGCCCTGGAGTGGCAGTAATGGGCAATTGTGATATGCCAGACATGGGTACCAGGAACTGGACTGAGGTTCTGGATGAACAGTGAAAGCTCTTAACCTCTAACTCCCCTTACCTTTTCATAGCTCCACATTTAACAATGCAAACACCACTGAACTGAAGTGGGTAATCATTTTTAGGTTTTGCTTATCCACCATCGACCACCCCGAAATCAACCACAGAAATGTCACGTGTTCCATGTGTCTTCTTTGTTACTTGACTAATATTTTTCATTTAGATTTGTTTATTTTATATGTGTGTTTTGTCTACATGTATGTAGTGCCGATGGTGGCCATAAAAAGGCATTTGATCCCCTTGCATTTGGAGTTACAGATGGTTGTAAGCTGCCATGTGGGTGCTGGGAATTGAACCTGGGTGCTTGGCAAGAGCAATAGTACTCTTAACTTCTGAGCCATCTCTCTGGCCCACTACTTAGCCAAAGGTTTTCCTGCCAGTGAGACTTGGCGCGATTACTGCCTCTTTGGGAACCTTTCCTTGATTTCCTCTTTTGCTCTCCACCCAACCCTCTCATAGAAGGGAGCTTATCTAACTTAGGATCTATATAATTTTTATGTTGCTGTGATAAAAATCCATCGTGGAAACAAGAAAGGGAAGATTCATTTGACTGTTTCATGGGCTACTCCATCAATTAGGGTAGGAAAGTCATGGTGGCAGGGGCGGGCCAGGCCATGGCAGCAGGAAGCGGCAAGACAACTGAAGTCGACTATAGCTTACCTCAAGTCCCTCCATGTTCCTAAGATTGGGCCTACTTCCCAAAGTGTCTACAGCCTCCCCAGACAATGTCACTGCCTCAGGTGTCCAAATGTTCAAACACAAGAAGGGACATTTGGAACTATGTCACTGTCACTAGTCATTCCCCCCTTCTACATTAGCTATTTCTGTCCTTACAGACTGTAGGTAACATGGGAGAAGAACATGCTGCCATGCTCTGTCTCTGCTCCTTCCTAGGATGTCCCTAGTGCCTTAGATGTAGGCAATATGACCCGCTTCATACACAGAGACAGACACATATGCACACACACACACACACACACACACACACAGAAAGAGACAGAGACAGAGATCTGAAACCTGTCAATAAGAGACATTTTCCTCTTTTGTCCCCTTTAAGAGGAGAGTAAGCCATGTGTACCTCATGGTCAGTTGATTGTTCATGACACAATACATCCAAATAGAAGTGCTTGCACATTCCTGATACTCACTAGTTATTATTATTCTTTCCAAACAGCATAATTGACATATGGTGATATGCCCAAAGTGTATAATTTATACAATTTGGCTGATCATTCCCCTGTGAAATGACCATGATGACAAATATAACACACATGGCTATTGTATCTATTTCTCACCCATGTTTCCCACCCAGATCACCCTTTCTGTCTTGTTTATAGACAACTACTGATTTGCTTTACTTCACTGTAGATAGTGTATATGTACTTTAGAGGGGAAGGGTGTGGCATCTCTCACTTGGTGTCAATAACTTGACATTCAGCTCTGTTATAGCACATAGCATCCTTTGTATTGATAAGTTTTCTGTAAAGGTACCCCATCTTTAGTTGTCCATTCACCTCTTATGGATACTGGGGCCTGTTTCTAGTCCTGGAACATGATAGATTTAGTTTCTGTCAAGTGAGACACCTTTCATTTCTCTTAGGTAAACAAACACCTGGTAGTGGAATAGGCAAGAGTACAACTGATATTTATGTAACTTTCTAAGGAAGAACCTCACTTCATTTTATATTATCAGCAGCAGTATCAAAGATTGTATATAGTATCCGTTTCTTTACATCTGCTAGCTTTGCTGTACTCAGTCATTTTCATCATCTGATAGGTTTGTATATTGGTGGGTATGGAATACAATCTCACTGGGATTGTAATTAGCATTTCTGTATTGACTGGTTATTAAGAATACCTTCTCTGGCACCTAATTGTCCTCTGCAGATCTTATTCTGATGAAGCATTTGTGTAAAACATTTGCTCATTTTTAAAGTAGGCTTTTGGAGTTCTTTGTCTTGGATCTGTCAAGTACACGTCTTTTGTGTATTTCTCCTTATCTGTGGCTCATGTTTAATCATGCATTTGGAAAATCAGGAGTTGTCAACCATGATAGGGCCCAACTTGGTGATGAATTCCACCATAATCTTAGTTTTGGTGCAGTGTGAAACCTTTGCTTAAAGCAAGTTTGTGAGAATCTTCTCCTATGTTATCTGAACAGTTTTAGGTTTCTTGAGTCAACTGAGTTAATTTTACAATTATTGTATGATGGGAATCAAAAGGTTCATTGCTTGTGGATATGCTATGATTCCAGCATTTGTTGGAAAAAAAAAAAACCCATTCCTTCTTCACAGCATTTCCTGTACACTCTATTGAGAATCAGTGCAACCAAGAAGTCGTTAACCCCTGGAATTTATATTTTGTTTTGGGCACTATCCATATATATAATCATATATAATCTCTTTGGAGATTGCTGATGAGAATTCTGATCTAATATAGAGATTGGACTCAGTGCCTCTGAGCACTAAGTTTAGGTAGACTGTCTGCTTTAATGAGCTTGGTCCAGAGTGGATATATTTTCAAAACAAGTGGCTTTTCCAGGGGCTAGATGGCTCAGTCAGTAGAATGTCTGTTGTGTAAGAATGAGGGCCTGAGTTGGGCTCCCTAGCATCCACATGAAAGATAGCTTTGGCATCTCTTGCCTCTGATCCCAGTGCGGGGGTGGAGGACACCTGGAACTTGCTGGTCAGCCAGTCTAGGCCAAGTGAGCCCTGTCTCTAGAAACAAGGGGAAAACAACTGAGAAAGACACCATTGTATTATTGATATTTAGTCTACATATACATGTACTTATTCATACATTCACCATGCTTGCATGTATATGTACACACACACACACACACACACACACACACACACACACACACACACACGGATTTTCTCCAGACTACTCATTTCTCTACTGAGTTTTCTAAATCTGAGGATAGCTTCCCAGAAATAGTCCTTGCTCTTGAGAATAATCAGATCTCTGTTATATAAGAGAATATAAGATAAGATGTTTCTTGCTAGGTGTGGTGGCGCGTGACTTTAATTGCAGCATTCAGGAGGCAGAGGCAGACAGATCTCTATGAGTTTGAAGGTATCTTCTTCTAAATAGCGACTTCACGGTGATCCAGTGCCATGTGTCAAACAACACCAACAAAACAAACAATGACAACCAAAAACACAAAACAAAACTATTCCCTATGTCTGCCTGTCTTAAAGGGGGGTTTATCAAAGTAGACAGAACAGAGTCTTAAACCAGTGGACATAAACTTGAGTCCTGAAAGGAGGAAGCAAATGGTTTTTGTCTTATTTTGATGGCTTTATCTCAGGAGCTGGTGAAACAAACCAAATCTCACCTCCAGACCTTTTTCCTTCTAAAGTCCTTTTTGGGGAGCTCTCTTGGTATCCGCCCCACTCTCTTTCAGCCTTCTGGTCTTGATGTCAAGTCTAAGGGGAGTAGAAATGGAAGCATAGCAGAAGTGGTCTTGGTGTGGTTGGTTCTGTCATCCAAAGAGCTCTGAGGTTATGACCAGATTTTATACCAGGTCACACAGCAAGAAAACATCCCCAAAAGAACTCTGTGTCCTCAAGCACAGGAAGGTTTTCTTGTGTCCATGGCATTTGCAAATGAACAAGAGACTCTACTTCCTGCTTTGCTTGGTGAAATTGAAAATAAAAAACAGTGTTTCATATCACTTCTGTCCTGGTCACAGGTTTCCCAATCTAGCAACTTCCTTTTCCGTCATCTTCTTGCCTCTTTTATTTTTAAAACATTCTCTAATCAATGTAATAAAGTCATTTCTCTCTTAAGAAGTCTTATTGAAATGGCAGTGCCAGGGCCAAGGGGATTGGTCGGTAGGTAAAGCAGTCCTTGAACAACCAAGTGTGACTCTCCAGAACCTGTGTCAAAAATCTGGCAGATGTGCTGCCTGTCGTGATACTAGCACTCAGGGGCCAGAGAGAGGGATATCCTGTGGCAACCTCACTAGTTATGCTAGTCAGAAGTAATGAGTTCAGGGTTCAGAAACAGACCCTATCTCAATAAATAAAGTATAAAGCCATCAAGAAAGGCATTTCATATCTGGCCTCCATGTACATGTATATACATGCACACCCACACATGTGTATGCCCATATACATGCAAATTCGAGCACACATCCCACACTTACGTATATAGACATGAAAACAAAATGTAAAATAGCATAATATGGAAATAAGTAAATAAGGTTTTTTAATTCACTGCATTGATATTTGCATTTGTGGCTCATTTATTATACTTCATTTAGTTTCTTAAGTTGATTTGTGTATGGCTTGTCAAGTTGTAGGTAGTGTAGTTTCCTGGGAATCTGGCAAAGTACATCAGATGCTTCAGTGGATTTTACATCTTTTTTTTTTTTTTTAATTTGGTAATTCCACTGAGGATTTATTTTTCTCTTTGGGGACAAGGAGTAAGCGGTAATTGGAGAGTCACAAAACATCTTAAGATTTATATCAGTTATTTCCTTTGTACTGCCAGCTCTGCTTTAAGTTGAGATTATTTCCTTGATAGAATTTGGTTAATATGAAATAATTCCTTAGAAAATCTATCTTTGAGTCCAAAGGCAGTAGGATATGAGAGTCTCTTACCAGGTTTTAAGTTTTGTTTGGTTTTTAACTGATCTCTGGGGAGGCCCTGTTAAAAACATTGACTTAAACAATCAACAGTATATAGGAAAACAATATTGATGGCATAAACAATAGACAGGGGAATAGAACCCCTGGGTATCAGTAAGAAAACAGTGGAGCATGTTTAAGGATGGGATATGCTCAACTTTGCAACTTGTAACAAATCTCAGCCTCATTGATAATTAGGAAATTGCACATTTAAGCTACAACCAGATGCCATTCAGATTGGCAGAATTTAGAAGGCCTGCTACATATTTGGTAAGAACAGGGACATCAGAACAGACCCTTCAAACAAGGTCATGAGGATCCTCATTGCAAAACACCTCAGTGGACCACTTGGCAACATTTAGCAAAGCTTTCCTTGTAACAGACCAGGATCTAGCAATTCCATTTCAGATTCTGAACACTAAAGAACACCGAAGAAGTCACACAGCAATGGTTTCCCCAGAGTCATTTGTGTTTGCAACAAACCTGGATCAGTGTCCACTAGGAAGGGAAAGCTTTCATGGAACAGAGAGAAAATAAATGAACCACACAGGGATCATCATTGACAAACCCCAGCTGATGTTAAATGGTGGCACATGTTGGTCCAAGCATTGCTATGGTCAATACTCACATCATGTAAAAACCATACAAAATAACAGGTGATTCACAGAATCAGTATTTTAAGTGCCTACCGCTGAGTCGTTAGGTTACATAGCAATGACAGTTATTTATGAGATGACTGCGTGTGAAAAGGAACATAGATAAGTATTCTTGTTATCTTTAGTCTTTACTACAAAGCAAACATGGAAATACTTGAAAAGTTTTCAGCCCAGGGACAGTGAGTTGTTTATTATTTTTGTGGACCAATTTTAAAAGTTAAAAAAAAAAAGTTGGACACTTTAAGTAAAACAGTAAATTTAAGGAAAACAATAACAAGGTACATCCCACCACAGACACTAGAAGAATGTTCTTTTGGAGCCACTGACTATTTGTTTCATAGACATCTCTCTGTGCTATCTTAGACAGTTTTGTCTTTTGTCTTCTCTCTTGCTCTTTTCCCTTTGTGTTTGTTTATACTTTTGTGTTTAACATATTTGTGTGTGTGTGTGTGTGAGAGAGAGAGAGAGAGAGAGAGAGAATGAGAGAGAACATGCATGTTCACGGGCACAGTGCTTATGGGTCTCTCTCTCTCTCTCTCTCTCTATATATATATATATACATATATATATATATATATATATATACACATATATATTATATATGTATATATATATATATATAATGGTTAGTTAGTTACTTAGAGAGTGTTACAAATTTATATTAGATTATGAAGATGTGACTCATTGGGCAGTTGGCTTCTTTCTGGGTGACAGTGTAAACAGAATAATCTTTGTAAAAATTGAGGGCAGAAGACAGCTTGTGGGAGCCAGTTCACTTCCTTCTTCCATGGATCCTGGGGATTATGCTCAGGTTGTCAGACTTTGTGACAAGTGCCTTTGCCTGCTGAGCCATCTCACCAGCTCAAACATTAAAATATTTAATCAGTACAAATTATACATTGGATGACAACTTCTAAAAGGAAGGATACTCATAGGATTGTTTGTGTTATTACTGACAAACAAACAATCTGTGTCACTAAACACTTATTTTTAAATGTGTGTTTGCTACACATGCTATTATATTTTTATCTAATTATACTTCCATTATCTTTGAAATAAATTCAGAGTACATAGATGAACTCTAAAATCCAAAAGGTAAAATTGAAAGACAAGGGGGGGGGATTTTTACTTTGCATGCATGAACATTTGCCTTTGTAGGTTTTTTAAAATAAGCTTTCAACATTGTTTATGAACAGTTACAGATGTTTAAATGACATTTCTGTGTGAATCAGTGAAGGAAGTGCTTCTTGTATTGCATTTTATGGCTTATGCCACAATTCCCTTCAGGAGACAAGTTCTTCCTTGAGAGCTCACATTTACCTGCATTTGTAAGTTTTCCCAGGCTTTGGAGAAGCAGCCGAGGTAATGGAGCAGTGATGATGGTATATAGTTGAGATGGCATGAAGGTGACTCAGACCTCAGCCCTTATGTTGTGCCATCATCAGGTGTAGTGATTGACTGTACCTCATGTGTGACAATGTCATCATTTCCCCTTCGATACAGGCAATAGCACAGTTCACTGGACAGAGTGGAGAGCCACTGTTCCATAGGTATCCTTGTGTATAAACTAAGCCAGTGGTTTTACATAGCCCTAACAAACGTGTTAATAGTGTAATAAAACAAAACCCCTGAATTGTTGCATGGCAGTATCTAGTCAACCTGTCCACATTCAGGACAACAGAAAGCAATAACAGCTTTAGGGTATGCGGTAGAGCTTTGATGCTGAGCTTTACTAACTGTGATTCAGGGGGTTGCAGCACTTTAAATGAGAAGGGAAACTCTTTCCCTTTCTGAAATGGGACCAAAATGAATATTCTCAGTAAAAGTTTGTATGGCCTTCCTCATGTTCACCCTGGTTACACTCTTCTCCTGGCTCTTTATTAGACAGACAGGGAGACAGACAGACAGCTTCCACTCGGTAGCCTTGTGAATACACATGTGCACACCTATCAAATCTTGCTGTTAAAATCCCCAAGAAATACCTCGACAGAAACGTTTGATGTTTTTTGAGAGTTGACTTCATCCCACTCAGTGACAATTCCCCACAGTTGAACTAGCCACTGGCTGTGCCTGTGTCTCATGTCCTTGTAGAGATTCTTACTCTGGACTACATTGTCTGCTTAGGTGCCAGCAGTTAGGATGCTTCTGGCGGCACTGGTGGACCAGTGGCGTCATTATGTGGTACCAGTGAGTACTGGCCTCACTATGAGAGTCACCTGGTTGTCAAAGTCCAAGCCCAAACTCCTCTTTCTAGCCCAAGCTTTCATTTTTCTCGACTTTTTCCTTTAACAGCAAAGGTCAATTCTGCTCTTGTGCTGAAACAGAAGTCAGTTCAGGGCACGTCCTCTAAATCCAGCCCTTGGGCAGGTGTCATGGATGATGAGCTGTGGGCAGAGGACTGTGCCATCATGGAAAGGGCTTCTGGTTTCTGAGACTGAGGAATTATGCCTCTTTATGTCACAGAGAACCCTGCTCTGTTTTCAGTTACTATGCAATATATAGTTAGACTCAGACACAATCAGTCACAGTTTATACCAAACTTATGCAAAGGTCCTTCTGGCCTTCGCAGCTTGCATTTTTCAAATCTCATTTCATTTGCTTCCACTGCGAAGAAATATAAGAGATGCCATTTATTTGATGTTTCCCAGAAGTAAAGAATTCATTTCTACACTAATGTGTATAGGATAATCCATTTAAACACAAGAAGTATACATCATAATAAGGTAAACTAAGAAGCAATCATGCCATGCAGTCCTCATTGCATAGGAAATTTAATGCGTGAAAATGAAATACCGGTACTGGCTTTTTATGTTAGGTATATGCAGAAGTCAATATTCACATATGTATTTAAATATGCACATTCATATAGCACATATTAAAGACATAATTCAGCCATGGTCCTCCAGCAGAATTTTTGATAGCTAGCATTAGTGAACAATTCTGGTTAATTTTAAGGAGAATATGTTTACAGAATATTTGGCTGCTTGTAGAACTACTGGGGGTACGGGTGGGTAGGCAGGCGGGTTTAGAGTGTACAGCTGAGCTCAGTTCCTCAAACTACACCACAGAAATGGACTGGAGAACAACCACTGATGACTCCTCCACCGCTCTATGTGTGGCACCGAGCACTCAGCCTCGCCCAGTTCTGGCTATCCCCACGAGTTCCTGCATCTTAGAGAGCACTTGGGTTCAGTGTGTGCTTCTGATGGGTGGAGATTGAATTGTTGCTATTCCCTGGTTGCAAAGGAAGCTGGGAAAGAAGACCTTTTTTTTACCACTTCGTAAAAGGAGGTGTGGTCTTCAGCCAAAAAGAAAAGCTATCCATTTGTGATAACAATGTTTATATCAGGAGGTTTAGAAGTTAGAAATGAAAATAGCATATTTTATCCTGTTGAAAACTATTTTAAGATAGAAGGTATAATAGTTTTTTTCTCTAATTCATGCATCTATTTATTTTATTTTTTGATAGTTTTACACTACATACAATAAATTTTTTTTTTTTTTTTTTAGTTTTTTAGCTTTTTTTTAGTTTTTCATGACAGAGTTTCTCATTGTAGCCCTGGCTGTCCTAGAACTCTCTCTGTAGACCACCAGGCTGACTTCGAACTCACAGAGATCTGCCTCCCAAGTGCTGGAATTAAAGGAATGCACGACCACCTGGTTCAGCCCCATTATCCTCTCTCACCCACCCCCTCACCCATTAAAACCTTTCTTTCCAGTAAATCCCCTACCATGTCCACATCTTTTTAAATACGGGGCCCACTAAGTTAGTTAGGGTTGCTTGTATAGGCCTGGAAGAGAGACTACTTAATGAAGCATGGGCAATTTATAGAAGGCTACACTACCAAAGACAGTGAAAGACACCCTTCCTCCAACAACAGTTAGCTGTCAGTGTTTCTTTATAGAGGGTTGCAGCCCATCAGCCCTTTCTTGCCTGTGATACAATTGTGATGGACCTGATATTGGGTGGGTTTTATTCAGGTAATGAATGCATGAGTACAATGAGCCTGTCATGTCCAGAAGAGGTCTTTTTTTGCAGCAATCCCAATATCCTCCAGCTTTTATATCTTTTTAGCATCTCTGGTGTTCTCCATCCATGGGAGCCATAGTTGTATTGATATAAGATGTCACATCTGGGGCCAGTCACACCTCCTTCACTTAGTCTCAACAGCTTGGCCAGTTTGAGCCTCTGTATTGCCTGCTGCCATAAGCTTCACAGACAATGGCTGACACAGCACTCATCTATGGATAGAAATGAATACTTAGATGGCAGTCAGCTGCATCCAGTTAGCAAACAATTGAAGTATATAGGTTCACCCTCAGGGCCTATGGCCTCTCCAGCCTTTTGCTGTTGTCCAGGTTACAACACCAGAGGTCCATATTGTGCGGCTTCCTCAATCAGCCTCCACCTAGTTTCTCGAGACAGAATCTCTTGTTGAGTCTGGAGCTTGTCATTTCTGTTAGGCTTACTACATAGTGTACCCCAGTGACCTTTCTGCTGCCCTCAGAACTGGGGTTACAGATGCACAAAGCTGTCCCCAGCCTTTTTTTGGGGGGGTGTTCTAGGAGAGAACTCATTCCTCATGCTTGCAAAGCAGGCTCTTTACTGTCTAAGCTGCTGCCAACACGCTCTACTATTTATCACATGCTTTTTCTTAATTATTTTTGTTATTTCCAGAAAGCCATCAGCCCATACCAGTTACTTTATATCAACAAAGAACTTTCTAAGCATATTCAGCAACAGGTATAACTACACCATTCCTCCCTTCTATGCCCAGAACAATCAGGGACACTCCTACAATGATGGCTGTGCCCAGTCTGGAGTACCAGCTCAATGATGCCCACTATGCAAGGAAGCAAGCTTTTTGGTAGTTGAAACCACTTGTCATTTTGCTGACAGTACAAGTCCACTTAAAGCCACTTGCTGTCTGTTGTGAGCATCATTTAAAACAATTTGTGTGTGTGTGGGGGGGGAGCAGAAAGCATATTCTTTGGTTTATCACATTTTTACCATCTTAGCTTTTTTTATTCTATGAGTGATTTATATTAAAAAAAAAATAAAAATATGTGAGGAATCCAGAGGTGGAGTGGGCCTCAAACAGCAAAATGAGCCAGATCTAAAAGCTTGAAAGCTGCAAAGAATGTCAGGGTTAAGTTACTTTATATAAACATCCAAGCAACATTTATATGCATTTGTGGGGGAGGGCATATTTGAGAATGATTTACACTTTTATTTTTCTAATAACTTTTACTATGGACAATTTGTCACAGTTTATGTGATAAAAGCATAAAGCTCCCTCTTCCTCATCACACAGCTTTACCAGTTTTCAGTATTTGTGACATTTCTAATTTATGCTGTTAAAAGTAATTAGGACTGGGGATGTAGCTCTTTGTTGTCCAGCATGCTTGGAAACCCTGGGCTCAATCCCCGGCACTATGTCAGCTGAGTGTTGTGATGCGCCCTTGGTAATTCCAGCATTTGGGAGGTGAAAGCAGATCAGAAGTTCGAGGTCATCCTCAGCTAGGTAGAAGGTTGTGTCTACACTCCAGGAATCCTGTCTCAAAAATAGTTAGGAAGTAAAGGTGCGTGTGCAAAATTAGTAACAAGCTAATGCAAGAAAAACTAAGGATCAACTGAACAAGTGCAGTAATATTCTTTCCTTTTTTTTTCTTTCTTTTTTCTTTTCTTTTCTTTTTTTTTTTTTTTTTTTTTTTTTCTATTTTCTCAGAGGAAGGAAGGCTCAGCAGTAACAAATGTCTCATCTGGGTATGCTTTTAGAACTGTCTGGATTATTCTTTTTTAGTCTGTATCATTTCTGGGATGAAGTAGCATTTCTGTATGGAATTGCTAGATCTCTCCTCTCCCCTCCCCTCCCCTCCCCTCTCCTCCCCTCCCCTCCCCTCCTCTCCTCTCCTCTCCTCTCCTCTCTTCTTCTCTCCCGCACACACTTCCTGTTTCCGTCCAGAACTTGTTGATAGGAAGTCTAGAGGTTAGATTTCCTTATCTGTAGAGATAACATCTCCCCTCCAGTAGACAAAAGTATCTCTTTGGCCTGGCCTGTCAGGTAAGGCATGAGATAATCATTGACTAACTTGGGCATAGATTTCCCTGGGGTGTCTCTATAATCCCTGTCCCTTTTCTAGAATCTTCTTCTAAGAAGAATGAGGTGGTGGACTGACATTCTGTGTGTCAGGGTCAGTCAGATTCTACACCAGGACCTGACTGACTGTGGGCCAGAAAATTCTGCTGCCAGAGGATGTCTTCTCACTGTGGGATGTTTGCCATCACCTCTGTGCTCCCCAACTAGATGCCACTAGAAGTCATCCATCCCCACTCAGTTTTGACAACCATACATGCCTTTAATCAGCACTCAGCACTCCTCCCTTGAAGGGCAAAATTGCTGGATGTTGAGGCCACTGTCTTAAATACACAATTCTATGTGGCTTGTCCTCTGCCAAGTCCTGGACCTAACCCTCCAATTGTAAGTTCCTTGGGGACAGAAATGACACTTGTTTTCATTCATGTAGCAGCCTCTTTGTGTCTTCTGCACCTGATGTATAGTGTCATTTGGGGAAGTTTCTAAAACACTGACAACTCTCTCCCTATCCCTCTTCTTCTCTCCCTCCTTCCCTCTCTCTCTCTCTCTCTCTGTGTGTGTGTGTGTGTGTGTGTGTGTGTGTGCGTGCGCGCGCATTCGTGTGCACGCACTGTACCTTGAATACAGATAAGTACCACATCACTATGCTATACCCCATCTCTATTTTGAAAATACACTCTTATCAAGATATATAGTGTGGCAGGTTTTTTAACAAAGGGGTGATGTAGACATTTCTTTCTTCCCTAACCTTTTTGATGGTGGTTATAGTGGGGAATGTAGCATCTGGTATTTCAGAGATACAGGGGCCTCTTTTTCTTCCTATAAAAGACATCACTATAGCATACACTATTTTAACCTTTACTTAAAACAAAACAAAACAAAAAAATCCCATGATACTTAGATGCACTAGGCTAACAAAAATTCCTATTGAGCCTGGAAGGTTCTGTTGCCTATTGACCCTCTCCCCCACAAAAAAGGGAAGAAAAGCCACTATCCTTTAATTATTCTGTGTCCCGAGGCAGTTCTCATAAAACACACATGCTGTTTGGACCTTCTCTGTTGCTAACTCCATCTTTGTTGACCTATTCCTGGCTATGGTGACTGTTGCTTTTCTGGTACAGCTTTGATTTAATGGTGAGGATAGTATTTGAAAGACAAAGAACGCTTGTTCATTCATTCATTTGTTTGTTTTTAACAACAAGGAAAACTTTTATTCCTTATAATAAACAGATAATATTTTTTAAAAAAAGCATACGACTAGATGATCAAGAAGTGGACAGGAAGTTTGACAGTATCACAAATGAAGGGTTGCAGCTGCAGAGTCTCCAGATTACTGAGCATTGTAAAGCTGATGTGAGAAGTAAATTATGCCAGAAATCTTAGCGATATTTGTCTTGTACAATGCTAGGAACTGAAATCAGAGCTTCATAAATGCAGGTAAGCTCCCTACCTCTGAGCAGTAGTCCCAGCAAAACACTTTTTATGAAGTAAATTAATTAAACATTTTTGAGAGTTTTGTACGTGAGAATTGCATTTACATTATTTCTACTCTTCCCTCTCCTTCCAACTCCTCCTGTATCTTCCTGACTCCCTCTCAAATTCATGACTTCTTCAATTATCATTAATACATATGTTTATGTATAAATACAACCTGATGAATCCATTTAGTGTTGTGCATGTACATATTTGCTTAGGGCTGATTGCCATAGAGAAAACTGATTCTTCCTCTCTTAGAAGCCATTGATGGCTTGTGTGTAGCTTTTTATCAAGAGATGGCCTTGTTGAATGGAAAAAAAAAAGAAGAAGAAATAAAAAGAAAGGAAAGGAACATGAGTGGTTCCAGGTATGGTGGGGGGAGAAAGTTTATTATAGATATAATAGATATATGGAAGAGCATAAGTACAGGCAAGGATATTTGGGAGAGTCCAGAGTGGACATGACAGGACTGAACTGTGCCATGTGAAAAGAGAGGGAGCAGAAGGGAGAGGGTATAAAGGGGAACCAGGTAGTCAAAATGGTTGATTATATAGGGAAGGGCAGCTGGGAGAGGGCAGCCCATTCCCTGAGCTGGAGAATTCAGGGTAGGGTGCTGGATATGCTAGCCAAGAGGGCCTCATAACAGGTAGGGACTAAAGGGTTGGAGGGAGAACCTGGCAGCCAGTGCCTGCCTTGATATGTTAAGTAGGCACCTCCGCCATTTGTCCCAGGTTTGAAACCTAACATCTCACACTTTGTTGATAATAAATAAATGATAAGGGGTGAGGCAATCTTCTCTATGACTATTTCCTGTTGACATTGGGGAATCTTTGCTGCCAGAAGCTGAAATGCTGGCCAAGCCTGGGAAGAGTAGACTGTTTCACTCACTGACCAGACTCTGGGGGACCTTCTGGGGCTTGGGATGTACAGGCAGCAGTTGGAGCAGGCTGTGAGGCTGGACCACCTGGGGCTAGCTGCTTTGAAGCTGTCCTGGATGTAGACTTTGAGACAATACTTAAGAGCTGGTGCGGAACAGTCTGTAGTTCATTGATATCTGTCCGCTGGGACAGATAGACTAGGGAGAGAAGATAAAGTCAAGGAGTTTAGGGGAAATTTTTATCCAGGGTGTACATCTGAAATGTTTAAGTCCCTGGTCCCGGTAGTTGGGGGAGGGGAGACCCAATACCAGAAGATCCCACCCTCAAGAATAGTCAGTAGGCAGGACAACTTAGGCCATTGGTTGACTTATCTGGAGCCCCTTTGACTGGCCAGAAATGGATTCAAATTGATTTACAATTTGAAGCTTACAAGAAAAAAAAATTTAATAAAAAGAGATTAAAAGAAGTTTACATATGTTAGCATTAACACTGGTTGTAATCTATACTGAAATCCACGTTGTAGAAAGAGTAGTAGACTCAGGCCTTTGAGTCATAGTAAAGGTTTGGAGACCCAAAAGTGATTATAGTTTAAAAGCATGAAATACGCTTTCTAGAGTGCTGGGTATATAGATTGGACAGAGAGGATTTTAGTACTTTTTGAGTCAATACTTAGAAAATAACCAAAAAAGATTATTTTAAATCAATATTTTAATTGATCTTGTGACTATGATAACTTTAGCAGAGCTAGATTAATAGTTTGTCAGAACTCAATTAATGTTAAAACTTTAAACTTTTAAAATCTTAATAGAACAATAGCATAGAGAGAAATCTGAAGCATTTTTATATACCTTAAATCACGTCCTCCCTTAGACATTATAACTTAAGCGTTCATGTCCTTAGACCTTTATAACTTGTATTTATGTATCTTAAGGCATTTAAAAAATGTCTAAGAAGACCCTCAAAACTAACTTACAGAAAAGTTAAACTTTTTAAATTCAATTATAATTATTTACCATGAGACTCAGGTGATTGATAACTAAAAGCAATTATTGTAAAGCAACTTCCTTTAAATGAAGGAATAGTAAAAGTTACTTTGAAACCTGTTTTGTGAGTTTCTCTCTTTTTACAGTCTGATAGCAAGGTAAACCATTTGTCTTTCTCAGGTAAGTGAGACCTGAGGTCTGATAGCTGTAGCTTTGGGAAAGGAGCTGGTATGGTTGCTGCTGTTAAAGCCACAGCCAGTCAATATTGCCTGAGATTTGAGGATAGATTATAACTGGAAATAAAATCTAAATGGCCCGTGTATTAATTAAAATGACAGAGATCCATTACCTAGACAGGTTATCCTAGGCTCCTGTAATCTCAATAGTTTCATTGGGGCAAGTGTAAGTCTTCAGCTGTCATATAGGACAGCATTTAATCTTCAGCTGTCATACAGACAGCATGGCCTTTGGCTGTCAGACCCAGGTCTGAGATTTTTCCTGTAGAGGAACTTGGGAAAACTGATCTTATTTTGACCAGGCAGAGTAGGGCAATCAACCCCAAAGTGTCCGCAGTTTGAGTAGAGCCCAGGCAGCAGGCGAGGCATGGGGTGGTTTTGCTCAGTGGATAGTGTTGCCACAATCCAGGTAGAATCATTGTGCCTGATCTGTCTTCTTTGGGGACCTTAAGAGTTCCCTCTATGAAGGGGCATGTCTGAAAAGGGAAATGTAAACATTTTAAATGCCATATTCAGTAGATCTCCGAAGAGTCTGAGGAACATCTACTTATTAAGTATACCCAATTTACTTGTTTTAGGCTTAATGTTTAAACACATACAGGTGGCTAAATAAAACTTTTCACTAAATGAAGTTTACAATCTAGTAGCTTAACAAAATGAGCAAAGACACAGAAGCTAGATAAATATTTCTGGGAGCCTAAGTACACCTTAGTAATTTATAAACCTAGATTATCAAATACACTCCATTTACCGAAAGTAACATGACTAGTCCCAGATTTTGGCACCAAATGAATGAAGGGGGAAAAGAAATGAAAAGGAAAAAAAAAAAAAAGGGGAAAAAAAGAAAAAAAAAAAAAAAAAAAGGAAAGGACATGAACACGATTGCTACTAGGTGTGGTGGAGAATAAAGTTTATTATAAATATGTGGGAGAGTATAGTCACAGGCATGGACATCCAGGAGATTCCAGTGTGCACATGAGCTGACTGAGCTGTGCCATGTGAGGAGAGGGGGAGGGGAGGGAGAGAGAAGAGAGAGGAAACCAGGTGTAGCAGCCAGGAGGCCCATAAGAGAGTAGACAAAAAAGGGACCAGATAACCAAAATGATTGACACATAGGGAAGGGCATCTGGGGGAGGGTCAGCCCAGCCCCTGGCTTAGAGAAATTCAGGATTGAGGGAAGGGTATGCTAGGCAGGAGAGCCCTGTACCAGGTAGGGATTGAGGGATGCTGGGAGAACCTGGAAGCCAGTATCTGTTTGGATATGTTAAGTAGGCACCTTAGTCATTTGTCTGGGCTTTGAAACATAACCCTTGTGAGATTTCCCTCATCCACACTGACATAGTGACTGGTGGTGTTGGGAGGATTTTGTTTAGGCAGCCATATGGCAGATATTTCCTTGGTGCCAGTCTCCTGTTATATGTAGGATATCCTGTCCCTGGAGCAGATGTCCTGAGCTGGCCCTCTGGTTCTCAGTCTTCTGCTTCCTCTTCTCCCCTGTTCCCAGGGCGTTGTGTGTAGGAGCTGTGTTTTAGTTGTCCCAGCTGGGCGTGTGCACCCCACCGTCAGTTAGTTCTCTGCACTTTGGCCATTGTGGCTTTTCTCTGCTCCAAGAGAAACTTCTTTGAAGAGTCATGAGAGCTACACTTACCAGGGAAAGCCAGTGGGCTAGCTTGAGAAAGCTTGTTTATGATGAAGAATGAAAACAAATGGTCAATGCATGTTATGATTGAAAACTCTCTCCATGATATTCCAAAACCAGCAAAATTATATCACAGGAGTGAATTGTGTTGTCATAGCATAGCAGCGTTTGGTCAAGTGACTGGGAATGAATCTCAGTTTTCTTGTCCTGAAAGTGGGGAGAATAATAGTGCCCATGCAATGGGGCTGTATGTAGAAGGATTCACAGTTAAAGCCACACAAAGCCCCTAGGGAAGGACGATAGCCTGTGCTATTTATTTACTTGACCAGTACTTCTGCTTCGCTTTTTATTCCTGCTCAGTGAAAGAAATCCTAATCTATTTGTTTACTTTCAAATTTTCCACCTCTATTCTCAAAAGAAGTACTCTGTGTTTTCTTCTTTTTATCCTTTATTTGTTTTAAATACACATGCATACACACACAGACACAGACACACACATACACACACACACACACAGAGAGAGAGAGAGAGAGAGAGAGAGAGAGAGAGAGCCAACTGTGTACACTAGTCTTTAGTAGTTGTGTCCTACATTTATATATTTTTATGGATGGAAGACAAAGTTTAGTCTTTCTGAGAATCTGCTTCATAGAAGGAAACAGATCGGCTTTTGTGGTTTGTGTGTACATGTTTTTGGTTTTCATTTTGTTTTGAGTGTAATAAAAGAAGACAAAAGCTCTAGATATAAATAAGCTTATATTTTAGGCTCTTGTAGCTTTCATAAGACATAAATGTAGACTGTTGAACACTTTCCTTGAAAGACGATGTTTTGGATTTGAACTCTGTCTTGATCTGAAAAGGTCAATATGAATTCAGTTATGTACTCTCTATGCATTTAAAAATGTTTTTCTTTGTAGCTGAGACATGTTCTCCGAATTGATTAGCAAGGTCTTTACGGGCATATCCTGCTTATTGCATTTATTAACAAGTTGCCTCTGTAATAGATACTCAGATTTTCATCAGTACAGAGGAGTTATAGGGATGTCACCAAAGCCAGAGCAGTTAGGACCCTGTGGCCAAGCTCTTTTTAGAAGCATGCAGGTTGAGGTATGCAGTAGCAAGACATGTGCAGATATTTTTATGCTTGTGTTAGGACAATGGGTAGACTGTGCTTACCAAGTATACATGCTAATGTTTTGTGGAACAAGAAAATAGAAAATGAATAAGAAGAAATTGCTTAACACAGGCACGCATATACTATGTGGTCATGTAGAAAACTTAGCAGCACTGAGGGTATTATAAGGGACCCAATATGTTGCCATGATCCTGCTTTATCAGTTATTAATCTGGTTTATGGAGTTTTGTGTAAATTTCAAGCCCTACTCTTTTTTTTTTTGTCAAAATTTCTACATGTTAGGCCACAGCTGAGGGGTTGGGGGTGAGGGGGAGACAAAATTTGAATGATCTTTTCAGGGTTTTGCAGTTCCCATTAAACCCAGTTCAACCCTTAGTGACTAAGGCAGCTCACTGAAAAATGGAGGAGAGAGATTGTCTAAGGGCCTTCTGTGTGCTGGCGCTTCTGCCTTGAGCAGCTTGTGGGCTCTTGTCCCTTGCCCAGTCACTCTCACCCCTCCGTCCTCTCTTTGAGTTAGATACAGAAAAAAAGTGATGACTGCACGATGCTGAATGCAGCCCGTTTCTGTCTTGACCCCATCTCTCCTTCAGGGAGTTTTTATTTTGTTGCAATGGAGTCATATATGGACTCATCTGTATGGACGCCAAAGCAAAACTTCCAAGATGAACAGTAGTAGAGCGTTTCATTTCCTCGTGGAGTGTTTGCTGTGTGCCAGATACATTTCCTGTGCTCTGTCTCTTACAATGGTAACTTCAGTACCTAGTGAATAGATAGTGTCTGCCATCTCTGTTCAGATATAAGCCAGCGGTCCAGACCTTATAAGCCCATGGTTTGAACTCAGATCTCTGTGAAACCCAACCTCACATTTTAGCACTATAAATGGCCCCTCTCTATCATGCTCTTTCAATTGGGCCTTTGTTGTGTGTCTTAAGCAGGGAAGTGTGTAGCATAGTGTTGTGAGATATTTGAGTTATTTGCACCCAAAAGTCCTTGAATGTGTATAGATGGTGTTTTAAAACCAGGCTTGATACAAGAGACAAGCTGTAGCCACCTGCATTTCACACCCAGCTGTCTTCACACCAGAGACTCCTGGGTAACTGCTGCAGGGCCACACTGAGTCCACTTTTCCTGTTGTCACAAACACCTGGGTGAGCTTTAATACGGTCATCCCTGGGGTGGTAGAGTATGCCTGCGACCATAATGTTTTAAGAGGCTGAGGCAGGAGGATCATTTCAAGTTGAAAGCCAGCCTGGGCTTCAGAGTGAACACACACACACACACACACACACACACACACACACACACACACAGAGCAGGTCTTAGTGCTTCCTGGAAGCAGTACAGTTCTTTAGAGGCCAAGACCCCTGAGTCTTATGACACCGACCCCAAAGCTGGTGTGATTATGTCGTCGCTTCTCTTTGACCTTCAAACCAGCAGCATTCAGCTCTCATGTCTGGTGGGTGCTTGCTGACTGACCTTTTACTTAGGCCCAAGGCAATGTTTTCCTCTGTGACAAACTTGCCTCCTGCCAGTTTTTTAAGAGTACTGGTCCTTATGAGGCAGAGCTCTGCTGCCTGGTTATAATCGGCCCTAATACCCGATAAACTGTGAACAATGGCCTCGTTTGAGGGAAAATATTAAGACAGAAATATGTCTGCCATGCAGAGGCTACGCTAAACTGGTGCACACAGAGAAGTTCGGGCACATGGGAAGCTGCCCCGGTGACTCCTGTAAGGAGAGGGAGGCTGGCTGGCCTTCACAATGGGCCATTATAAGGGCACCATTGAACCACGTAATCACAGCCCTTTGCAAAACCAAAAGAAAAAAGTGTCAAGTATTAGACAAACGCAAAGTATGCTTGAATGTGAGACTAGAAATTTCATAAATAACAGAGGCAGTTTAATCTGATTAAATATTTCAAGAAAGAAAAAAAGGAAACAAGGCAGTTTTCATTGCTGGACAACACTTTCCTGGCTCAGCAAAAGTTTAAAAAAAATTCTGAATATGTTTTTTATTTAGTAGATCTCTAGGCTTTCATTTTTGTGGAGTTAATAGTTTTTAAATAGTAAAATTAGTGCCTTATATGCTACAGAAAATAACAAAATTAAATATTTCTCATCTGTTCTCATCTGTAATTGCAGTACCCAGGGACTGATACTTTAAAGCTGTCTCGGTGATTTGTCAACAGTTTTTATTTTGCCCACACAAATATAAAAACATGTCGAAATTGGCATTGTGTTCTCATTTAGGTTAAGAACTTTACCCTCTCCTTCCCCGGGTCTATAAATATGGACCTCAGTGGCTTCACAGGATCCATCTCTGTGCCCTGGTTCTTCATGGGGACAGCTGTAGGTCTTCCGTGGGAAGATACTGACAGTTCCTGGAGACATAACTATTATGTCAGCTAGGGTTAGGGTTAAGATGTAAGTCTCCTGGTATGGAATATGGAAATGACAGAAACGCCTCTGAACGCCTAACAGTGCACAGATAAGCCTCTTCAGCCAAGAGTTATCTGACTCCACCACAGTGCCGAAGAAATTCATGCCTAAACTAGGTCACAGCCTCATTATTAATCTAACCCATGTCTCTCGTTACGTATTTATGAGCAACTGTTTTGTTATCAGAAATTACTCATTAGCAAGTATTTTGCAAAGGACAAGAAGTTAAGTATTTTAGCTTCTGTGGAACACAAAGAAAGAACATTACTTAACTCTGTTGTCACGAACAGTGACACACGGTTCATAAATGAGAAGGCAAGTGTATCCAGTAAAACTTGCTCTCAGGTGTTGGTGGTAATCCTTAGGGTGGGTATGGACCCACCCACACCTGCCAGTTTTTGCTCCAGTGGGTGTCTTAAACCTAAAAGCACCATCTCTTGAAAAGGGTAGTGGCTGAGTAGACGTGTATATGTGTGTTAGTTACTTTTCTCATCTTTATGACAAAATACCTGGCTGAATCAGCTTAAGAAGAAAGAGTTTGGTTTGGGCTCACATTTCATGGAGAGGAACACATGGTAGCTAGGTATCTTTGTGCAAGCCAGATTTGTTGCACCCTGGCTTACCATGGAGCCTACAGTTACAGCAAGGAGTGGGGCTTGGCTCTAACACTCAAGGCCCACCCCCTGCTGACCCATGTCCTTCAGCAGCCCTGCCTCTCAAAAGTTCCACACCTTCCCAAAGCAACACCATCATGTGGGGACTGCATGGGGGCATTTTACATGTAATGTTATGTTGTAGTGTCAATCTATCTTCTTTTTCATTTGAAAGTTCTACCCATTTGGCTTAGCAGATGAGACTGGTAATTTGATATACATTGAATATGTATATATACAAGGCAGGAAAAAGAGCCATTAGTCATCTGTATGACATATGGAGATGGTTTCAGTTACATGGTAGTCCCAGTAGAAAGTGTCCGCGATACATGGGAAAGAAAGGAATCAAAGGTGACCAAATTGTTTGGAATATGAAGACTATTTTGACCTATAAAAACCAGCAATTCTCATGAAGCCTTAGTGGCACATCCCTGTTTGTGACCCCAGATGCTCAGAAACCAGGGGCAGGAAGACTCAAAGTTCAAGGCTACAGAATGAGTTCAAGGCTCACTAGGCTATGGAGTGAGTTCAAGCAGCCTACTGAGATCCTGTTTTTAAGAAAACTAGAAAAGGGTTGGGTGTAATTCAGTGATGTTTGTCTAGCAAGGGAAAGGGCCTAGCACAACACACACACACACACACACACACACACACACACACACACACACACACACACACACACCTACCTATCACCACCAGCAGCAGTAACAATAACAGCAGCAGGCTTCATATGTCTCAACCTCTCCATTATTGAAATGGACAGTCTGACTCGATGAACTTGTTAATTGTGGGCTGTTTAATACATAGACATGTATCAGAGAGGTTTGTGATAGGGGTCTCATATACAAGACTGCCTCGCATCACCAGAGTTGACTGTTGATGGTAGAAATCAAGCTTGAGCCTTCATAGATAAGTTGGGGAGTAGGAGAAACTAACAAAACAGTCTCATAAGTCATGATGGAGGAGAGAAGGCCCATTGAGTGTGGTGACCCCAGGCTGGCCTCGAATTCACTGAAATCCACCTGCCTTTGCTGGGATTAAAGGTGTGTGCCACCACTGCCTGGCTTCCAGGCCCCTTTCTTGAACAACTTCTGAAGATTCAGTTTCCTGGTTCTTAGCTGGGATAAAGGCAGTCATTTGTTGAATGAATAGAGAACATATAACCTTTTGATGGAAGCCAGAGTTCTGATGAAAACATTGAAGTCTTATGATCAGGATGTAGTGTTTTCCTGTCTCAACTGTATCCTCATTTGTTGGAAGCTTGTTAGCATACACATGTTTTAGGCATACTTAGTTCTCTAGGTATGGCAGGGGATAATTGAGTGTTTCTCGATGGTTTCTCTCTTGATGAGTTGTTTTAGGTATTCATTCAGAAACTGTCTTGGTTGCTGGCCATAGCCTGGGGAGTCCCCCCACAGACCTCTACTCGGTGAGACTAACCTTGACATGCTCACCCTAAATGGATTACAGAATACATTGCTATGAAGCAAAGTAAGGGGTTTCAAAGAGGTAGCACATGCTGTCGATTTAAATGCACATGTGTGGGGTTCTTCTGTATCTTAATAGTTGTGTTATGGTATTTTAGCTATTGAAATTATGCCATTCAAAGGGTTTAATTTGCAACCAGATTCAATGACAATTTCCTAAATAGAGTTTAAAACATAAGCTGAGTTACGTGTTTCCCTTAAAGTAGCTCTTGTCCTATAATGAAACTGTTAACGTGGTGTCTGAGCTGTTCAGCTTTAGGGATAAGAGAGTCGTGGCTAATAAAGCCAAACTCAAAAGTCACGTATGTTTTTTCCTCAGGCGTGCCTCTTAGCTGTTCTAACTCTCTTGGAAGGCTCTCTCAGAAGAGGAGCATTTTCTCTGCAGGCAGTCTTCACAGCAGCTATGATGTCATCAGTCCCATTGAAACTTTTCCCCTTCTGCTTATTTTCTTAGTGCTTTAGGAATTCACAGTGTAATTTGAAAATACTCACCCCCATCTTCTCCCGAGGACACCACCCCATTCCCTACAACCCAACTTTGTGTCCCTTCTTATTTTCTTATTAAACTCATTAAGTCCAATTTGTGCTGTGCATGTACTCGTGGATATGTAGCCTTCTACTGCTTCTTCAGCCAGCGAGAAACATAAACCAGATCTAGACTGGAGGCCTCTTTCTCTTTCCACATCCCTTTTATCCTTCCTGCCTTTCTAACAACAGACGTATCTGTAGAAACCTTGAAGGCTATTCTATAGAATCATTCAAGTGACTTCTACACATGTGATTTGAATTGACTAACTCTAGGATAGGTCATAAAATGTACTGTTGGGCACATGACAGCCATTTGTGAATGAATAAATTCAGAATTGTTCTCTATATTTTAAAATATCTTGGCATTTAATAGCATTCCTATGTAACAACTGAAGCAATAAATATAGTAAAATATTAATATAGTAACTTAAAACTTTAACTCTTGTTTTTATTTTATATTTATTAGTGTTTTTTACCTGTGTGTATGTCTGTGCATTTTGTGCATGCAATACCAGAGAAGGCCAGAAGAGGCCATTAGCTCTCCTGGGACTGGAGTTAGAGAAAGTTGTGAGGGGCCATGAGGGTGCTGAGAATTGAACCCTCTGGAAGAGAGGTCAGTGCTTTTAACCACTGAGGCTAGCTTTGTAGTCCCATAGCCTCCTTTCTTGTTACTCTATAGGTATAGAAGGGTGGCAGTGGCCACTGTTATAAATTTATATCTAAAAACAGTATGAGCAGAATGATAGTACAGGGTACAATGAATAAGGAGTGATGGAGTGACAATCCTTCTCATATTTCTTTATAATTAACTGACACAAGAATGAAGTCTCTCCCCAACCATGAGAAAAAAACAAACCCCTAATATTTTGTCACCTTTTTGAGCAAAAAGAAAATCAATTATAAATGAAAGGATTATGGGAATTTTTAGTGGCTCTGTTCAAATTCAGAGTAGCAAATGTGGGAGGAAAAGAGGGGCTATGATGATTCAGATGAGATGTGTTCGCAGCAGTGGGTCAGGAAGTCAGCTAGCATGGTGGTATCTGTGCCCACCATTTTGTCCTGAGTGATGATGGGCCTCTGAAGGTAAATAGCCTATCAGTATCACCAGGGATGGGCAGAGCTACCCTGCAACAGTCAGGAAGCATCCATTCCAGCTCTGCAAGTGGTTCATGATCTTAATGAAGATAGGACAACAGGAGAGCAACCAGAACAAAGCCAACTGAGATCCACATTTTCATGTGGATAGCTAATATGAAATGTAAATGGTATCAGTAAATACTGTCTTATGGTAAAAGTTTGGAATATTGTAGACTTGCCTTGTGATCTGGACCTCAAATGCTTGGAAGCACTCGATTTTTTGCACCATACTTTGTTTATTTAGGCTTTTACTTTAAGGGCTATAGAGCCTCATAAAGATGGTGTGAATGAGGTGAGAACAAAGTAGATCTTTCTTCATCATTCTCAGGATGAGGAGAGCAGGGGTTAGACCTGTTCAGAGCGGCAAGCAACCCAGCCAGGATGATGCGAGAGTAGCCATGTTCTACATCAGTGGTTCACAGTGTGATCAGGAGACTCAGTACTCTCCGGGGCCCTCAAAGTGTTTCTACGAATTGAAAACTAACTCTATACTAAGACTAAGAAACTTTCTAGTACTCCTATTCTCCCCACACTGGTATAAAAGTATGTGGTATCTTAGGAAGTCATCATTGCTATGTTAGTATGTGATCTTGTCTTTTTTCAAGTTTCCCGCATTCATGATAATCTGGGGGATACTGATAAAATTCACACAAAACTAGCAATTTGGAAGAACTCAAGGCCCCCATGGCAAGTTTTGGGGACTGCCATTTCTGATATTCGAGGGGCTTTTGTCTGACATTGAAAGCAGGTTATAGATGCTCTTATCATCCACATTGGTACATGAGGACTGGAAGGCCCAGAGAAGTTAAGGACTTGCTTAGTCATTTGTATTGTAAGAGTCTGAACATGGATGCTTGGTCCTCGGCACTTTTTCTCGGCATGCCATCAGACACACAGCCTCCCAGGGAGTTTCCAGGAAACACTGAGATTTGAGCACTAACTTCTCAGAAAAGCAACTTCTCTGAACCCAGCCCATCCTCCAGGGCATGCCAGTAAGAGATCGTGTCCACAGACACCGAGACAGAAAACACACCCTGGGGGTTGCTGCCTCCCTCAGTCCACTCCCAGTGTGCTGGCTTTGTCTCATGCTACATGAAAAGTAGAAACACTGATTTTTTTTTTTTTTAATTTGAAGGGCTAGCCACCCTTGAAAATTGGGTGACTAAAGCTGTGTAGATTGGTGAACCCATAGAGCAATCAGCTGCAGCCTGAATCCGCTGCTGCTTTTAGGAGTGGCTTCCAATGTCCCCAGACCTCCCTGCTCCCTGCCTCCTTATCCACAGCTGTGGCCCTTGTTTATATCACCTGTGTGTGGTGTCTAGGTTGGGAATACGTGCTGGTGCTCTATCTGCAACATCGCATTTTCAGGCTCTCTCTTCCTCATGCCTGAGGCCAGCCTCATTGTCTTCCCAGTCACCCTCCACCATTGTTTATTTGAGGCAGGAATGCTCACCAAAGCTGATATGGATAGCCTGGCTGGCCAGTGAGTCCCAGGGTCTGTCTGCCTTCATGTCTGTAGTGTTGTTGGAATCACAAGTGGCTCCCAGCTTTCTTATGTGGCTTCTGGGGATTGAACTTGGCTCCTCAAGCTTGTGCAGTAGACACTTTACTGCCTGAGCCTTCACCCCAGCCCTGTCATCTTAACTTACATGAAAATCCAAAAGAACTGATGCTTCAGTGGAGTGAAGGCCTCTGCCAGTGATGGGTGGAGAGTGAGCCCCTCCCTTACTAAAGCATGACAGTCTGATTCATTAAAGAAAGCGGCTAGGCCAGTGAATTAATGCTTATTTTTAAAATGTGCAGCCGTGTCTCTTTTTAAGGGGAATAGTGAAAATAAGCACATTCCGCTCACTGCCCTCATTTCATGTTTATTTTGGTACTGTCTATTGTCCTCATCATTATCATGTCTGGACCCTTTTACAAAACTGAAAATGCCTGTGAACCTCCGTGTGCAGTGTCAGACAGGTTCAAGATGGCCAGCCAAAAGTACTTCAGTAGCCATAGCATCTTGGGGGGAGGGGGGAATGAATTGCAAATATTTGTGCTTAAAACACTACCACCCCCATTTCAACAGTAAGCAGCATTTATCCTAATTTCTAAATATAGATCTGTCTCTTCTCTCCTTTTGCTTCACCCTGGGAAATAAATTGTTTTATAAAGCTAGAAATCATCTCTCTATTCTGATTGCTCATGGTGGATGTCCTATGATTTACATGTTTAGCATATAATAACAGTACATAGTGGACTGGACAGATGGAAGGGCCATAAATGCATCAACTGTGAGTCATGATGATTTATTCTCTTCTTGCTGCATGGGTTGTAACACAGCTTCCAGCAGGAATCTCCATGCTTCCCAGTTTGAGGGTTAGCTGATAAAGGTGACTTTTGTTTGTTTTCTTCCTATGTGAATGAACCCGAGTCTGTCTCTGTCTCTACCTGTGTTTGTCTGCTCTTCCCTCTGTCTGTCTCTGTGTCTCTGTCTCTGTCTCTGTCTCTGTCTCTCTCTCTCTCTCTCTCTCTCTCTCTCTCTCTCTCTCAGAACAGCTGCCCTGCTTGCTGCCTTGGGGTCGGGAGGCAGGCTCCCCATCTACCTAGTTCAGAATAAGCTGTCCATTGAGGCCAGGGTACATTGAGCAAGCTAGAGAGTGTGGAGAGTATCTTCCATGCTAAAGTTCATCCCCCTGCTATCATACGCCACATCATTATTTGGCTGTTAGGGAAGTCTCATGTGTGACAGTAGCTTTTAGGCAATGTCTCCTCTGAAGGGGGCATCCAGCTCATAACCTATTGCTAAAAGAGAAACACCATTGTCCATTAATACTACTGGAACGAAAGATGAATGGTGAATCGGCCTTGATCTGACAGTAAGCTTGACTTTGATAGCTCATCCTTTAAAAAGGTTCTTTTATATCTATGAAAAAAAGCATGACGTCAAGCCAGGGGGAAAACTGATATCGATATTTAAGCCCAAACTAGTAGGAATTTAAAAAAAAAAAAGTCCCTTGTGAGAGAACAGCTTTTTTTTTTTTTTTTTTTTACACGCATAACTAATTAGCTTAGGTTATTATAAGCTGTGCTGCTGTGATAATGTTTCCGGTGGTGCCTCGGGATGCCTTGTTTATGGTGCCTTCTCTATGCCAGTCGCTCTTGGAATCGGAATTACAGAAAGTAGAGGGAGGAAGAATAAGTAGTCTGCCCGTCTCCTTGGCTGGGGGCCGCCTGAGACTTTGCTATGCTGGAAATGCTAGAGTACAGCCACTACCAGGTGAGCTTCCCTTCTTATCCACCCTGGAAGCCTGAATGGCATAGGTATAGACGGGCTAATTCATCTCTTTAATGCTATTTCACTTAGTACCCTGTCTGCAATAAGAACAGATCTGCTCCTTTACTGCTCTTTATTTTCTGATGCCCTAAGAAATACTTTAGTATACTTTTGGACATAGGGAATAGCATTTGGGTTTGTTTCCCTAGCAGCTAGCTGCATTCTCTCTGCCAGATCTTGTTTAGGGTGTATAAGATTAAATTCTCTTTGTCAGTGAAAAGTAACTTTAAATTGAATGTCGCTGATTTTATTTATTTTTAAAAACACATTTCTAATTCCCTGTTGATGTTTATGAAAAGGACAACAGATACCGTGTTGGCTCACACTCACACATAGTCATTCCTTTAAAAACACATTCATGCAAGTGTTATGCACTTGGAAGTAACTGCTTAATTTGGGATTGCTTTTTCCATTGAGCCTGTTCATAATTAGAATCCTAAATAATTATATTCTTGTGTATGAAAGGAATTAACCTATAACTCCTTGATTTGTAATCAGAAATGGCAGTGTTTCTAATTATCTTCTATAACCATTTCATAGTAAAGGATTTTGTGTGTCTGTGTCCGTGTCAGTGTGTATGTGTATGTGTGTCCATGTGTGTGTATATTAACAGAAAGCTGTTCTATTTCCCAAAGAAAGTAAGATAAACTGAATTGTGCATTTTCAAGATTGTTATTTTGATTTTTACTAAATCCTTTCTGGTGTGTTGAGGGAGATTCTAACCTCATAGATACAATTAGCCATGAGAAGAAGGGCACTAGGGTTGATGTGTAGTTAATTATTATGTAAGTCAACCAGAATAGTTATCACTTGGACCCCAAGAGTTCTAAAGCCTGTGAGTCAGACTCTCAACTTCAGTCCTATAAAATCCTTTAGCAAAAGTGCCAGTACCTTACAAGGGTTTGATAATCTGTTCTGTTGGTGGACTGGTTATTCTCACAATGTGTGGTACAGGAAGAGCTGTCGAAAACTCCAGAATAACACTGCTATCTTCTCTTCCCTCCATGGCCATGCTCAGGTGCAGACCCACCTGGAAAACCCCACCAAGTACCACATACAGCAAGCCCAGAGGCACCAGGTAAAGCAGTACCTTTCTACCACTTTAGCAAATAAACATGCCAGCCAAGTCCTGAGCTCGCCATGTCCAAACCAGCCTGGCGACCATGCCATGCCACCAGTGCCGGGGAGCAGCGCACCCAACAGCCCTATGGCTATGCTCACTCTTAACTCCAACTGTGAAAAAGAGGTAATTCACGTCTCCTCTTCTCCTCTGTTTCTTACACCCCATTAACTGTCTCTGGGATCCTCTTCTCGCCCTTAGTGATGGACTGTCTTTTGTCCACCCGGTCATAGTCCCTGGCCTCCTTCCCATCTTTACTGGTGTGACTATTTACATGTCAGCCTCCTGTCACTAGGGCCAGGTTATGGGGTTTATTGCACACGTGTGCACACGGCAGAAGAGACCTGCCTTGCCCTAGCAGACTGCGGAGGTGAGGATGCTTCCCACTCCCATCTCCTTCCTTAGATGAGCGTACTCTTCCCTTCTATGCCTTCTA
This sequence comes from Phodopus roborovskii, assembly GCF_943737965.1. Classification (NCBI taxonomy): domain Eukaryota; kingdom Metazoa; phylum Chordata; class Mammalia; order Rodentia; family Cricetidae; genus Phodopus; species Phodopus roborovskii. The sequence goes on from NW_026126576.1 coordinate 2,019,540, forward strand.
ATTTGCGAAGCGGTGAAAATGCAGAGAGGAGAAGGGGAGGTGGAAAAGCGAAAGCAAAAATAGAAAAGGTACGGGGCAGGAGGCTTAGAAGGCTCTGCTTGCTGCGGATGTCTGGGATATTATCTTTATTTCTCATGGAGCTGGAGAAAGAAAAGACACGGAACGTGCATGGATTGCTTTGAACAGTATGGCACATGAGGATTTAAGAGGAAAAGCAAGGCTTATTACAACGTCCAATCAGTTCCATAATGAATTACTGCCTGGCAAATCCATTTTGGTAAAGGCTGGATTGGAGACAAGACTCAAACCCTCATGCTAATTTCTGCATCAAATTTGAAGCATAAAAATATCTGGGGGGGGGCACTGCCTGTAATTTCTGAATTATCAGAGCATGTCTTATTTTGGTAAAGTTTTATTATATATTGAAATGCTTATTTGAGTTCAGAAGTGACTGTTACACAACATTTGGTTGGTTTGAGTCACTGGAGGGACTGAGTCTTCTCCTCGGGCCAAACCAAACACATTTTATCCCCCCCCCCCATATCTGCTCTGTGCTTTGACCCAAGTCCCCCTCCATCATTCTCCTCGGTCAGAATCTACTTGTCTGAAAGCTCTGTTCATTTCGTTGCCATGCCACTAACCCCCTGTGAACATGTTGTTGAAAAAGCGTTTGCAAACCCAAGTCATGGGCTGTCTTTGCTTGTGTTTCTGCAGGCATTCTATAAGTTTGAAGAGCAGAGCAGGGCAGAGAGTGAGTGCCCAGGTATGAACACGCACTCTCGAGCTTCGTGCATGCAGGTACTGAATGACTTGGCAGGCCGCGGATGTAACACTTTATAATGAGAATCTATATTTGTGAGTGATCACACCTCCTGATGACTTCAGGGCCTCTTTTTCTCCCATTGATTTTTTAAATAGAAAAAGCTATGAACTGACCCATTTTCTTCATAGTAACTCATGAATGACTAAGTAACAACTAAGGAGATTAAATGTGTGTCTCCCTTAAGATTCCTGCAGTTATAAGGAGAGGATAAAATTCATAGATTGTTGTAAATAAAATGCACAGTGATTTAGTTAATTTGCCTAAGTCACCAGCACACGTTGTATAGCATTGTACAGGCTTCTAAAACTTATATTTGAAACCAAGCTGTGTCGATGTCTTTGTTGCTTTTATGAATGGAACCTCCTGCTCCATATATCAAGGAGCTGTAGTAAGTTAATAATAGCTAATGAGCACGTCCCCCAAGCAATTGAAGATCATTATTTAAATTCTATTTAGTGAATAAATGGCATCGTTTATTTCATTTATTTATGTATTTATGTGCTTATTTGGATATATAAGAAAGAACATAATAATATAAACAACAAAATGGTTTGGGTTTTGTTTTGTTTTGCTTCTCTGTATATAATAGAGTGTAGAATATTTTAATGATACATTAAGGACACTAATTTTGCTCTCGTAAAACTAAAGTCAAAATGTATAAAGAAAAGTTGTTTATAATTCCCTATTTTCCAATTCATCAACTTAGTAAAGCCATCTATTACAAATAAACAAAGCCGGAATGCCTAGAAATGGGACCTAGCACACAGTCTGCTGGCATCTATTTAGATTTGACCACATTATTCTTTGGATAAATCACTTGTGAAGACACATTCTTTAGATGTTTACCGCATTCCTGACGTTCTGAACAAACTGGAAGGCTTCGCTTGAATCTCATCAGTCCCCAGTGAGGCAGTAGACTGTCCCCATTTGGTAGATTGGCACACTGAAACTTCTAAAGATTGGAGGCTTTGCCCTTCATCCAGGAAGAGGGGACAAACAAATTTGAACCCAAGCCCCATGATGCTGGAGTGTCACCTCTTTAATGAGAGGGGCACAGGAACACGGGAACACGGGAGTGCCCCTGTCCCTTAGATTTATTTCACTGTGTATCTTGCAGCAGTGTTCAGGCACACACACATCAGCCAGCCACCAAATGTAGGGTGTTTACAAGGAAATGTTTCCACAGATTCTGCCACTGCTGCAATGTGCATGTAATCACTGTTGTTTATGATGCTAACTGATGTTTTGGTACTTCAGCAATGAAATTGATCTAGTGGGAATGTCAGCTCCATGGCTGTAATGATAACCTCGTTGTGGTGCATTCCTCCGGGAGCACCAGGCTTACTGGCTCTGTACAAAGAGGTGCTTGCTTTACAAGTCACTCTGCAATGCTCGAAGGGTTAGCCAGTGGCTAGGGAGCCCCCGTGGGACACACGGGCTGAGAACCTGCTATCTTTTCCTTCTCCTCGAAGGCTGTGGGAAAGGAAAAGGGAAGTGGTGGCTTTTGCACAAGTGTGGTTTCCTGGCCTCTTTCTAGTGTAAAGGGCAAGCAGTTCAGTGTAGTGGTGGAAACTTAGGATAAATCACAACCTGGTTCTGCTTGCAGTGTGACTCTTAGATTGTTTTCTCATTATCTCAAGGGATAGCAGCTGCCATTAGAGCCCCCACTTCTTGCCAGGGGCATTGTCCAAGTAAATAATGCACTCCAAGGAAGCGTCCAAGCTCAGCTCCTGATGCCTAGCAATGGCTAAAATGCTATCTCTAAGTGCAGCTTCCACCACCCACTCATACCAGTGGGTTTCAGTAATATCTTGATTTTAGTAAGGGAGAGAACAGTTAACTTCTTAGACTCAACTAAGAGTTACTATTGCTTTATGTAAGAAATGGCCAAAAAGGTCCTTTTGGGGTTCGCCTTGTACTTTTTTCCTTATTCCTGTTTCTCTTCTGTGGCTCTTTTCTTGACAGATGGATGATGTAATTGATGACATCATCAGCCTGGAATCAAGTTATAATGAAGAAATCTTGGGCTTGATGGATCCAGCTTTGCAAATGGCAAATACGGTATCTACTGCCTTTTTGTTTCATTTTTCCAAGAAAAGTTCAAGGTGTTTCTCTGTTCATTCCATTTCCCTTGACTCAGTTTATTTTCAAACAGATTCTTTGAGAAGTTTGTTAGTAATTTTGCCGTCAGAAATTAAGAAGCTTGGTCAGCTTTGTCAGGAGCACTGTGATTATGCTTTGGGTCCAAGAGCACAAACTCTCCTTGGTTTTGTTTTGTGTTTTTCAGTTTTCATGCTGAGAATTGAACCTAGGGTATCATAAATGGAATGCCAGTGATCTGCCATTGATCTGTATTCTCCAGGGGTTTTCTTTCTCTCTCTGAAACAGGTGTCCATGTGTGCCAGCATGGAATTGCGCCCGTGTGTGTATGCAATTGTGTATTTGTATGGGTACACACATATACACAGGTATATAGGCAGTTATTGAGGGGAGTATGGAGTCTGATTTTCAAGAGAAAACTACCATTTGAAGGAATATATGAATGTATGTAACAGATACCATGTGCTCGAAAATGGTAACTTTTGTACTATGTGAATTTATTTTTTGAACATCATTTCAAAACAATTCTGACTTCTAGTAGTAAATGCCCTCAGCCAGGAACAAGATAGCCCTTATTGACTTACCAACACAAAAATTCAGTTAACTGAGTTTTCTTTTGTCTTTTTTTTTTTTTTTTTAATAATCTGTACTTGATGTTGTTCAAGTTGGCTTTGAACTCCTGTGGACTGACAATTTCCCCTCAAATCTAAAAACTTCTCCTTAAAGATCTAGTGTCTTTTTCCAACCCATGTGAACTTAGTTTGTAATTATGTGTGGTGTGTGTGTCCGTGTATTCACATGTTTCTTGGTACACCTGCATGTGCCCTGTGTGAACACATGGAGGCTCCAGGATGGCACTGAATGTCTCCCTCAGTTTCTAACTTCTTCATTTGCTCAGGCAAGGTTTCTCACCAAACCTGGAGCTTACTAATTTGACTGGACTTGCTAGCCAGCCTGCCCTGGAGATCCTGTCTTAGCCTCCCAAACAATTCCTGGAATTTCAGGCCGCTTGCCACACACACATGGCTTTTTATGTGGGTGTTTGGAACTCAGATATGTATGCTCATGTGACAGGTGTTTTATCCGCTGTGCCAACTCTCTAGCCCCTCCCTCTGCGGTTTTTCAAGATTGTTAATTCTGATCAAGGTGTCTATGCCAAACTCTCCCTATGTCCTTTGACTCCCATGAAACCCTTAGCTCTCATGCTCATTTGTCTGATTAGATGCACACTTTGTCAGTAGCCAAAATCCTGGGATAAACATGAACATGACACTACATGGAGCTTCCACCGCGGAATTTACAAATAGATCCAAAGACATGGATATACTCACACCATGAAATAGCAATGGCATGGTCATCTCAAAGGGATTTTGCTGAGGAGGTGGTCCTTTTTGCCAGGGCAATAAATGCATGCCTAGGCATACTCAAAAGGACTGTGAAATTACTTATTTTGTAATATCATCAATTTTAAAATAAGTTTTGCAATGATAGAAACCTTTGAAGCCATTGTATCCAAACTAACACTCAGTTTACCAACTTCCTCTTGCACATTGGACACCTCGAAGGATATGTACCAGTTCTTAAAGGAAGCAGTGAGACACAATGGTTAGGAACTGGAGAAGTATAACAAGACCTGGGTTCAAATCCAAAACGAGCGCTTACTCCTTTCAACTTGCATGCTGTCTTAAAGTCCTTTGTTTCCACGTCTGGAAAAAAGGGGGAGGGAATATTAATTATCCTTAACTTACTAGTCTTCTTACCTAATAAGGTTATAAATAGCATTTAGCTTTGGAAATAGAAGCGACATTCAACCCTATTGTCTATATTATTTATTGTAATTTGTTAGTTGCAAAATCCAATACTTTTGACAGTGTTGGTTTGGTTGTTGATATTCATTAAGGCTCAACAATGTGCCAAACTCCCTGTTAGAAGACTTTCCTTAATTATCATGGTGCATTAGCACTGGTCCCAGCTTGCTTCCAGCGGAACTGTGCTTGCCTGGCCTTCTAAAGATAGTTGGTCTGACTCCATTCGCTTCTGTAGAATAGAACACATACAGTGCCCTCTCTGTCTACATTGACACTTGTAGGAAGAGTTTGCCTGTCCCATCCTCCTGTTCCCAAATAACAGATACAGAGACTCAATATTAATTACAAATGCTCAGTCGATAGTGCAGGCTTGTTATTAGCTATCACTTACACTTAAATTCACCTGTATTTCTTATCTTAGCTTTGCCAAAAGAGTTGGTATGCTTTCTTAGCACGGCATGCCCATCTTGTTCTCTCTGCATCTGCCAGCAACTCTCATTCTGCCCCTCTTCATCCTAAGTGTCCTCAGTTTGATTGTCCCACCTAACTTGGTTCTGCTTTACTATAGGCCAATCAGCTTCTTTATTGACTAAGGAGACTAATATATATTCACAGTGTACAGAAAAAATATTCAACAGCAGACACTGAGTCTTGTTCCTACATTAGTTCATCACCCCTTAGAACTTTCCTCAAAGTTTACAGAGCGTCTATCTATATGTTTCCAGGGGACCTGGTCATACATAGCTCAGTGGTTGAGCACTTGCCTAGGATGTAGGGGGCCCTAGGTTTAATTATCAGTTCAACAATAATTCATCCTGTGCAAGGTAGAGGATCTGCAGTGGGAAGTTCTCTATCCTTGAGCTTATGACCATGAAAGGTGAGCATGATGATATCCATCAGTGGAGTTGGATATTTGAGGAGCAAAATGATCAGAGAGCAAACTTTCATTGGAAGTGGTGAATTCATTCCCAAATGGGGATAGCATCCTGAAGCTGCCCCCAGAAATATAAGTGGCCATATTGCCATATTCACTTCTGTGTCACAGGCTGGTACAGGCCAAGTATCACCTCAAGGGTATCTTGTCCTGACATAATTCTGTAAGTTTAGAAACAGACTCTGAATGTAGACTGTTTTTTTGTTTGTTTGTTTGTTTGTTTCTTACTGTTTTTAGTTTTCTTGTTTTTGCCATGCCAAATGTTAGTTAAACCCCAGACATCATACATGTTATACCATTGGCCCTACATTGATCTGTAACCCAAGCCTGTGGACATACACTATTGAGTGAGGCATTTGACCTCTCTGCCTTCCCCCAGTTTCCTTGTCTGTAAAATGCTGAATCAACTGCAGTTGAATTGATGTGAGAACTTTAAAATTTCATCCACAAGAAGTAGCTCAATCCAAAATGATTCCCAGTCAAAGTGGAGGTCACCCACCTTGCTTCTTGATCATCTTGGGGTTCAGTTGTCTCAGTTGAATAACTAAGCAACTACAACCCATTCTGTTTTAACTTTTTCTCTCCACAGTTAAGTTTAACTTGAATGTTTTCCAGTATAGGCATTTTTTCTACTTGTTTGATTCTTTGAAATGCTTTGTTTCAAGTTAACTGCTTCTTTTTAAAAAGTGGAAGTAACACTTAGAGAGGAAGCTATCCTAAGGGAACTGAGGTCTAGAAATAACTGTTCCAAGGGCACAAGGCCGTCTTGTGCTCTCACAAACAAAGAATAAAAGTCCTGTTTTCTTGTATCAACTGTGCAATTGATATTCGGAGATGGGGCCCATCCACAGAGAGAAACAATAACATTTTACAGCGACCACAAGGGAAAATACTCCTTTTGGTAGGGAGAAGTGCCCGTGCACTCGGTTCAGACCATGACTACAGCAGAGGCAGCAGCACCCTCACCTTGTCCACACCCGGGATGGTCACACTGGGACCCTCTAGGGCCACCACTACTGGCGTGAGGAAGTGAAATCTTTTCTAGCGGGTGAACGCTCTATAGAAAGCAGAGATGCTGACCAGCCGAGTAAACATGCCTTTCTTCCTCTCTTAGTCTGGGGCTGTTACTTTATTTTGACCCAGTTTTGACTTCACTGTGTTTAGGAGGGGATTTTTCTAATGCAGAAAGTAAAGTAGAGAATTTTGCTTTTTTTTTTTTTTTCTTTTTCCTCTCCTCCTTTTCCTTTCACTCCTTTGCATTCCTCTGTTTTTCTTCTCCTCTTTCCTCCCATCCATTCCTCTCTTCCCTTCCTTCTCTCTCTTGTCTCTCTTCCTTTCCCCTCTCTCCAGTGAATACTCTCTGATGACCTAGAAGCTTGCGTCTAGTTAGTTTATTTGATTTTGATTTTGTTTCTTTGAGACAGGGTCTCATGTGGCCCCTGCTGGCTTTTAACTCCTCATCCTCCTGCCTTAACTTCTCAAGGACTTCATCACAGATATGAACCACCATGCTTGCTTTTGAACTAGTTGTACCTAGAACCATCTTTCATTTGTCCCCAATGCATGATCATAACGGAAGTGCATGTTCATATCTAGCTTGCAAATGAGGATATTATATACACAGTTTCTGTTTCTAGAGTCACTGGATTAATCTTTTAGCTTGTTGTTTCCAGTTTTAAAATTGTATTCTTGTTCTATTATTGCTCAGACATAAGTCACTCAAAACTTGATTTGGCTTATTAGTGTTCAGATGTTAAGTCTCCCCAAGCCCCCACCCCCGCCCAAAGATTTGAACATGGGAAATGATCTTAGACTAGTACCATTCTAGATACAGTTCCTAGTAGCTTTGTAAGTTTCATCTTTCCGGCCCTTTACAGTGTTCTATGCAAACATGCTAATAATGCCTCCCACTTTTTGTTAAGTTGGACAAGAACAAAACCAAACACACAAAGAGCATGGTTGACCCTGAGGTGACCTTTTTCTCAGTAGAACCACTCAGAGCAATGACTGTTAATAGTCAGAGTCACCTTTTATCAGAGCCTTGGATGAAGGGCCTTGGAATGTGGCCCAAGGACATTTTAAATTAGCACAGCGCTATTTATTGGCATGTGTGCAGGGTGTGGGTGTGTTATTATGCTTATGCAGATTCTGTAAGTGCTGCCTTCACCAAGGCCAGCCCACCTGCCCGCCCTGCCTGCCGGTCCCAGTCTTACTAGCACATCTACCAGGAAGTAGCTTGCTTTATATACAGTGCCCTCCAGCCCTATCTCTTTAGCCAGGGCTTGAGCTCAGACCTGTATAGAGGCCAGAGGCCTATATCAGAAGCCCTCCTCAACTACCTACCTTAGTTTTTTGAGACACTGTCCCAAAACCTGGACCTTGCCAATTAGGCTAGACTGGCTGACTCCTGGTGAGCTTCGGGGATTCTCCTCTTTCCACTCCTCCTTCAACAGCAGGCTAAAAGATATGCACATAGATTTTAATGTGGGTGTTGGGACTCCAGACTTGGGTCTTTATGCTTGAGCAGCAAACATTTTCTTCATTGAGCTAACCTCCAGATCCAAAAAGCTTTAAAAAACATTGGTTTTCCATCCATCCATCATCTATGGATGTATTTATGTAGTGTGTGTCAGTGTGTGTGTGTGTGTGTGTGTGTGTGTGTGTGTGTGTGTAGGTAAACGTAGCTAGAGCACATGTGTGGAGGTCAGAGGTCAGTTTGGAAGTCAGTTTTTTCCTTCAGTCACCTAGGTTTCAGGACTGAATTTAGGTTGTCAGGCTGGGCAAACGTCTACCCACTCAGCTTATTCACTGACCCCCCCCCAACCCAAAACTTTTAGTGTCATCCCGATGCCTTAATTAGAATTTTATACCCAATTGTATGAAATAGGTCATAGGAAAGAAAGCTGATGAACTAAAAAATTTATAGAAAGTTTTCTTTTGGCCACATGTGTAAGATGTAAATGAAACATAAATAAATTTTGTATTTATATCTGGATGTTATTCCCAAGATCAATATGTACTTAAACATTATAAAATTATAAAAAGGTAAAAAAAAATACTAACCCCTTTTTAAGTAAGGGTAGTACATCCTGTATACTGGGTCACTCCATGTTTTAATTACACTTAGATGTTTTCTGAAATTACTAGAGAACATATGATTAGGTAAGGGGGTGGGGCTGATTGACAAGGTGCTGCTGATGCAGTTATCAAGGAATTATTTAAACTTGTCTGGAAATGCTAGGAGTCTGTGATGGGAGGACTAAGGCATAGCTAATGTGTAGAAAGTTTTCCAGGGCACAAGAAGAAGAGCTTGTGACTCTGCTGTCTCCTACCAGCTAGCCGTGAGGAAATTCATGTCCAACTAGGACATTATTGTCCAGAAAAAAAGGGAAATCAATTTACTACTTTAAAACATCCCAGGAGAACTTGAGAAGGCAGAGCCACTCAAACTTAGTAAGGCTACACCTTTAATCCTTTTCTTAGCCACCTACGTTTTTTATTAAAGTCTTTGGGCTCCCTCTTGTGGTTCTTTGAATAATTTCAATCTCAAGGAAGCCAGCTTTCTCTTGCCATAAGGACATCACTTTACAAAAAGGAAGCATTTGCCATTGCTTTTCTTTGTAAAATAACGAGTGAAAAGTAGGGAGAGGTGAAAGACAGGGGGTAGAAAACGTGCTTTGATGGAAGTCACACATGGAATCCTGTTTCCCAGGAATAACCAGCCCTGATGGGACATCTGCCTCTATGCTTAGAATGCACCCACCAGACAGCAGTCAGTGTGAGGCCATCCTTTCTTCTCTCTGTATAAACAGATTGTGCAATTCTTCGTGATTGTGCATACTGTCCTGTTTTTAAGACACAGCACTTTATAGCACAGATTGTCCTCTACGCAAAGCCTTGAATAGGGTGTGAGTTTTACTGGAAAAATGTATCAGTCATTCATCAACTCATTGCTCTCCTTGTCTATGTCTAGTTACCTGTCTCTGGAAACTTGATCGACCTATACAGCAACCAGGGCCTGCCACCCCCGGGACTCACCATCAGCAACTCTTGTCCAGCCAACCTTCCCAACATAAAAAGGGAGCTCACAGGTATGTACCTAACATATATGCTTCTTAGCATGATACTCTGTCCTGTTCCTCATTGGACAGAATTATCAATGTAACAGCAATGTTTTCTGTCTAGCTAGTGTCTGTATATTCTCAGACTTTGTGCAGTAATTTGCCATGAAGTATTAAGATGATGGAATGCCAGTTTTTAGTGTTTGCTGAGTGTTTTTGTCTGTGAGTACTATGCCCTTTGGGTTGGAGGTGATAGGCAGTACTGGTCCCCTATAAAGTGCCTCTCCCCTACCCACTGCTTATTTTGCTTGCCAAGCCCCTGGAGAATTGAGTTGGAGGCCTTGAATTTTCCATTCAAGCCCACACTTGGGATTTAGTAAAAAGAAAAATTATTTCTCACATCTTTAGATGCCTCTCCTCTTTTTACTGTATCATGTGCAAGAGATTTATTATAGAAGGAGAAATAAATCATAAAATGGAGCAATCAGAATGTTTGCTCTTGAGGCAAGTGTGAAATTACCTATTTTGCCACATTGTTTGATGCTTTAGGGGAGGCATTTGACCAATAAAACATGACAGAAACTGTATTAGAACTGGCATTCTACCATGGTGAGTTTTATGGTCCTTGCCCCAAATCCCTTTTTATTATTTCTTTCTTGCCTCTTGCAGAATTGGGGGTGGGGGGAGAATATGGCATATGGATTTGTTGTAAAGATTCCTATCCTGTCCAAAGTCATTACTACAAAAACTATATCAGAAAATTTTAACAGAAGAAAAACATTTTAAAGGAAGTATTAGTTGGGGCTTACACATAATTTATTAATAAACCAAAACTATCAAGAGCAAAACTATAAAAAAAAAAACACTAAGGATCCATGGAAAATAAAATGTTTTTAATCCTTCTGTGTGAGAAAGGGAGAGAGAGATTGACCATCTGAAATTAGGAGATTCAAATTTTAATTCTGTCTACATACATATACATACATGCATGTACAATTAGGAGTTTCATGATGACAAGAGTATGTCCTGAAAAATAGGTCACATGGTAATTTTATTGTGGTATGAATGTTACAGAATAGCTTTGCATAGACTAAGAAAGCTATGAGATCATTAAGTGATATATAATATTAATTAATCTATATTCTATGCAGCCTGTCTTTGATGGTTGCTGTGTGTGTGTGTGTGTGTGTGTGTGTGTGTGTGTGTGTGGCATGGTTGTCTACACTTATGCCATATAATAGTGTGTGTGTGTGTATAATAGTTGAATAAATTTGACTCAGAAGCTGCAAGCCTTGCTATTTTGTGGTAAAGTGTTTCATCTTTAGCATACTATTTCAAATGTCACTTTTGAAAGGAAACGAACATGATACAATATGTTTTACAATCAATAAACAGCACAATTTGATACTTTAATTCTTCTCAAGACAAAAAAAATTAAAAACATCTTGACACTAAAATACCCTTTATAAGTTGTAATTCAAATACAACTTTTCAAATGGAATTGCCACCAAATGCATCTAGACCCTGCCTTGCTTATGTTTCCTTAGACAGACATGTAGTACATACATTGTGACTCCTAAGAATCATGCCATGATTTTGTTCCAGTAGATTCTGACAGGACCTGGCTCCACATCATTCTCATGAGTTAGCCAGAGGCCATGAAGAACAGATTCAGAAACATCACCTTGGTTTTCATGTATTGTATTACAGAGTCATAAAAATACTGAGAAGTTATTTGTCTTGAAAATATCAAGGGCTGAGAGATGGCTTAGTGTTTAAGAACTACTGGTGGCTCACAATTATTTATTACTCAAGTCACTGATGCCCTCTACTGGCCTCCATAGGCATTGCACACACCTGATACACACACCCACACCCATACCCCACACACACACAGAGAAAGAGAAAGAGAGAAAGAGAGATACACACATAAGTACAATACTTGTGCACATAAAATTAAAATAAGTAAATCTTAAAAGTGGCATGTCATCAAATAGTTTCCATCTATTTTAGTCTTTATAGTACGGAAATGTAGACTCGGTGTGCTATGGCTTGCTGTCACTTCATCTGAGTTGTGGGATCAGAGCTTTGCAGAGATTCGACTAATGTAGCATTGCAGGTAGAAGTCTGTAGAAGTTATAAGTTGAAAAGTGTCGTTTTCATTAGACTCCAGTGAGATAAGCCTCAAATATTCAGAAAAGATGCTTTGTAATTGACATTGCTATGTCCCTCAAACAGTTCCAGTTTCTAATGACTTCATTCACGTGCACAGCGTGTATTTTCCCCACAGAGTCTGAAGCAAGAGCATTGGCTAAAGAGAGGCAAAAAAAGGACAATCACAACTTGAGTAAGTTTGCTTTACTTACGTCCATGGCATTTGACCCTAAAATCAGCATTCTTCACGTATCAAAAAGCTGCTTCCATTGCTTTCAGAGAAAAGTTAATTTCTCTAGTTGTTAAAGGTGATCTGAGACTATTTCAGAGAGATTTTATTTCACATCAAACATATGTTTTATATATGTATATGTGTACACACACTTGTTTTTTATTTTTGAAGAATTTTTACTTTTGTTTGTTTGTGGTAGTAGATGTGTGTGTGTATAAAGGGAGTCTTGATCCCAGCTGCCCAAGTGTAAGTACTGCTTACACTGGAACTTATTAGCAAACAGGGATTTGGGGATCACCTTTTCCAATGAGATTTCAAAGGAAAAAAAAAAAAAAAAAAAGAAAGAAACAAGAAGACAGAAGAAAAGGGAAGAAAGCATGTGAAGAGAATAGTGGGTGAAATACTCTCCAAAATTCATGGTATTTATCTGTTTCTCTAAAATACTATGTAACATTAGAATACTTTTATTCATTGGACTACTATTCATAAAATCTTGAAGCCTTTTCCTGCAAAAAAAAAAAAACTTAATAGTTAAGCTATGCAGTTAAGAGAGACCACACAATGAAAATAAAAGTTGGATTTAGAGGTGGGAGGTAGCATGGGGATTCTCCGTTTACTTTTTTTCCTATGTTGATTTTTGAGAGCGTGAGTCATACATAGAAACCTTGCTTTTGATTTAAAAGAATTAAGAAAAGAGAAGGTGCATCACACTGCTCTAAATGCCAGATATAGGTAACTGCTTGTTTCAGTTACCCATTGTTTGGCCCAGTTTCTTCCTATGAAGTTAGGTATACACAGAGAACAAAAAGCATTGCTTTGTGTGCTTAAAATACATCATGTCATGGTGTCCATATACTGCAGCTGCTTGCTATTTATTTATTTTTAGTTTAACGGTCTGTGCTAAGAACCTGATGTTAATTTCTTAAATACTGCCAAATAGTAGTTACTCTACAGCATGACTCTGTCCTTAGCTGTTTCACCATTGTGTTCTTGTATCGTTACTAGTTTTCTCAAAGCCATTGTCCTGGGAACATGTTATGTTGATGTCCTGTGCACACGGGGTTTGCTTTCCCGAGCTGGGGACTGAGACACGCCCTGCTGAGGCCCGCTGCCCTGTGCACTCACTCACATCAAGGCTGCTGTCTCCATTTTTGGCTTTGGTTTGAGAAGCTTTTGTCATTTTTAAGCTGAAGACCTGAGTTTACAGTTTAAACTTAACCCCAAATTTCAAATAACTTTACTCAAAGACAGTCTTCCCTTAAAAACCCCTAGAAATAAAATCACGATGTGGTATCTAAATGTCACATGACTGAGACACAGGAAATGAAATCGGGTCTTGTCAAAACTGATGCTTGTGTTCAAGTCCCCACCAGAGCCTTTGTGTTGAAGGTTGTCAGTAAAGTTTTGAGTTTTGTCTAACTCCTGGGATTTATTGCTCAGGGTCCTGCTGCCCTTGACTCAGCACTCCCTTTCTAGGATTTAGCTCATGAAAATCCTTGCTGAAGTGTGCAAATGGATGCCTTCATGTATTTGGTCATTCTTTCAGCCATCACAGGTTATTGAGCTCCAGTTTGATATGAGAAGTTTTTCTCTAGGAGTGAATTGGACACACTGGTTTTCGACATCCAAGTCAGACATCAGGTTCCACATACTAATTCTGAGAGGAACAAAGGATAGCAATAGATATCGCACACAGGAGGGATGTGCCCATTGGCTGTGTAGGTACACAGGACAAGATCTAGAAACCAGCTTGTCTGTGATAGTTGATCCCGGGTAATGTTAAAGGCTCATTTAACCTGTACCTTCACATACTTTAGGGTGTTTTTTAAAAAAGTTTTATAAAGTTATATTACATTTAATACAAATATCTGAAGAGGAAACTCCCACATGAAAGATAAATGTGGCATCTCTAAATGTTGGCAATGAAAGGTGTGCAGGGGAGTGAGAAAAGGCAGGTGTGGAATGTTTTAGTGTAAAGATACTTTTATTATGCTTCTGTGCCAGGCTCATGTGGCTGCTTGGAATGCAACAGTGAAAGTAATAGGTGAATCATAAGTATTAGATTCAGAGTTCTGTGAGAAGATGAAACAGAGTCCAGTGAATATGGTATCATAATAGGCATTGGGGGGCAGGTCATTGTGAATAGGACAACCTGGGAAGTCATATGTACATTTCCTCCTACTTACAGGAGGAAATGGCTCTTTAGGGATCTGGAGTAAGAGTGTTCTAGGCAGAGGGGATAACACATGAATGTGACCACTGGCAATGGGGACAAAGCACAGAGTACACAGGTGAATGGCCAGGGAAGATGCTGTCACACTGGAAGAGAACCATAAGGTGCCATCAGCAAGGCAGGGCCCACCAGATCCTTTCAGGATGCTTCAGGGGCTCAACCTTTCCTTGGAAAAATGGGAAATGATAGGGGTGGGGTTAAGGGTTGAGATACTGTCACATAGGATATAACAGAATCCCATCCCATGCTTAAAACTTATTTGGGGTTTATTTGCTAGATTAGGTAAATTAAAAACATTTATTGTCTTACAAGGTCATTATCCCCTGAGAGTGATAGTCCTGGTACACATAGGCTACAGGATGGGGATGTGCTCAGGTTGCATGGTGTAGCTAAATAATGTGTGCTGGTTCAGTACGGTAGTTACTTGCCATTTAATTCCTAGAGCATCTGAATTGTGATCAGCTTATATTGGGCTGCACTGGCCTGGGAGCTGAACTGGTAAAACACTTGACCAGCATGCACAAAGTCCTGGGATTGGTCCCCAGCACCACACAAAAAATATGTGCCCAAGTGTGAAATATTTTGATTTTGAAAGCTTAGCATGAAAAAATATTAATTTTTAATATTTATTACCTGCTGAATGATGATAGATTATAGAGAATGGTCTTAATGAAATATTAAAGTTAATTTAATATCTTTCTCTTTACTAGTTTAATATGGTCATTAAGGAATCTAAAATTACATATGAAATTTATATATTTATTTTTGTCAGTCCTGAGTTAGAGAAAGAGTTTTTGTATATCTCATGAGCAAAAACAAACATTTTGCTATTTTAAGTGCTAAAAGAAAATCAAGATCAGAGTGACATCTTGTGATCAGTAAACATTATGGAAAATTCTACTTTCACCATTAAAAGTACCTCAGCTGCTGTGTGTGAGCATGTGTGTGCTACCCAGCCTATGGTAAATTGGTGTTGCTATATGTTTAATTGTGTCATTACAGATCTGTGCACATTTTGTCAGTACAAGTTTGTTTTCTTTTTAGTTAAACAAGTACAATACAGATTTGTCCAATTTTGATGTGTAGCTGAGGATGCAGGCCAGATTTTCAGGGTTATTGCAGAATTAAGTGGGAAATTGCATATCTTGGAGCTTTATAAATGAGCCCTCTGAAGGCAGTGCGTTTCTTCTTAAAGTTCATTACCCTCTAGTATCCAAAAGGAAGATTAGCACAGGGGGAAGTCGGTTCAAGTTTACATTGTCCAGACCGGTGAAGCCAGTGTGCCCATGTCTTTAATGAGATGTGCTGAACGCATGTGTGCCACTGCTACTAATGGCCCTTTCCCATGCTCTTTTCTTGAAGTTGAACGGAGAAGAAGATTTAACATAAATGACCGCATTAAAGAACTAGGTACTTTGATTCCCAAGTCAAATGATCCGTGAGTACAATTGCATGCTAATCTGCATCATATATTTTCACACCTTTCCGTTTTCTCATATGTTGCAAAATACACTTTAAGAGAAATTAAAGAACTCTCCCCTCACCCTTTGCTTCCTTTCCTAAGTATTTCCTGTGGTTAATTTCACCAAACTAAAATTTCTGGACAAATGAACTGAATTGTACAAAGGGATAATGGAGCTGAGATAGCTTTGAATCTGAGGGATGGGTCGTATGGGAATCTGAGAGCTCGGCAGAAAATTTTGAGCTTGGGGTGTGGGGTTGGCGGGTGCAGCTTCTTTAATAGTTAATGCATACAAGATTCCAATAGCTGTTAAGGCAAGATGTGTGGCTTGTAGGAACTTCTACTATGTAGCATCACTAAATGGGCACTGATGCACTGATACTGGAAATGTCAAGTTCAATGACACTGGAAAGACAAAAGGTCAATTGTTTTTTTTTATGAAAACTTGCATATTCTTTGTGTGTTTTACCAATCTAGGAGAAAAAGCAATGGTTAATCCTCTTACAAAGTACAAGTCAGCTGATGTGTATTTCAGCCTTTGATCTCCTCTCTGAGAGATAACAGCTAACAGATAATTTTCAAGTCTTTCCTACCATGTTATCTGCCACGTCAGCAAAGTGGTCAACAAATACACAATTTTTATCCATTAGAAATTGGCCCATTTGAGGTAAAGGGCTGGGGGAGGTATATATTTTAATGGCCCCCACAGGCATTCTATGAAATTAGCCTTTGAATATGACCTTTTAGCTATCTAATAAAAAGTAAAGATGCAATCAAGCATTATTCATGCAAGGCTTATTAAGTTCACGATTCACATTATTGTCGGGGAATTTGTAGCAAAATAAAATAAAACCATTACCTATTGTGAGGTGGTTTTGATGAATGTGTGCAGTTTCTGTCTTCTAACACTTTGCTTTCCCAGGCTTCAAGGAGAGGCATTTTCAAGCTGGAAACATCCAGACTCTCAGTTGTGCAGCACAGATTTATCCTCCTAGAGGCTGTGACCTTCATTTCCTATAGGCAGTCTTGCATGATAGTTGAAATTGAATTCCCATTTCCTGTTCTTTATCAGCTTTCCCTTTTTTAGCATATTCTTTTAAAATTGTAGTGTGCAAATCTCTTCAGTAACAGATTATGAAATTATGAGGCCCTGGTGTAAGCTTGGATTTGCATGTCTCCTCCATTGTGGTAGAATGCTTACATGTTTATAGCCTGAGCCGATCAGGAGCTTGCATGGTAGATGTTGTCTTAGGATAAAATAGATTGTAATATGGATAGTGATGTTCTGAAACCAGGTTTCTAGCTTGTGCCTTAGAAATGAAATGGAGACATTTTACCTGATTAGTGTCCCAGCACTTGCCCACTCCTCCCCCAAAACAAGTTATCTTTGGTTGATTTTACATACTTGGGGCACATATATACTTGTGCGTGGAAAAAAGAATTTCTCTAAGTACCTAAAACATAATATTTGAATCTATTTTAGCCAAGAAACATGATTGATTGAGTCTCATAAGGGAGTACACCCCAGATAACTGGTAGAATTCTTCTTGAGAACTGACTGGCCAATGGTTGGCTTTAAAAGTCCCGCTCTGGCTCTTTAATTTGGTGGCCTGTACAAGGCAGCATCCATCACAGTAGTGTTGCTCCTGGCTGCTACACCTTTTGTTACAGCTTTGGAGTTGACAAAGATCTAGCCATCATGTCTTTTGTCCATGTTTCATCGATGATGCTAATTTTCTTATGTTAGTACATTGGAGCTACGGCGATGAGACTAAAAGTCACGCCTGTTGGCAGATGTTGAGAGTGGGACTCCAGGGCAGTGTCTCACTAGGATTCAGACCACAGCAGTGAGGTCATTGTGTTTATACAGCACCTGTTCCACTATTGACTAGTATTCTCAAGTTCATATAGAGCATCTCCTTTGATTCCAACGATGCCCTTACAAGGCTACTCATGCACTTATAGTGTCACCACTTTGCAGATGAGAAAATAGGTACAGAAAAATGTTAGGTGCAAATAGCCTCTGATAATGATGACAAAAATTCTAGAGTGAGCCTGGCAGTGGTAGTGCATGCCTTTAATCCTAGTACTTGGGAGGAAGAGACAGACCGATCTCTGTGAGTTATACACCATCCTGGTCTACAGAGTGAGCTCTAGGACAGCCAGGACTACACAGAGAAACGCTGTCTCAAAAACAAACAAACAAAAAACCCAAGAGTTGCCTTTTTCACACCACAGACAACTGGTGGGATCTCAAAGGACTTCAGTTGTTCTGATCCTGTCCCAGTGAGTAAACCTTTATAATCCCAGATATATATAACCATTTAAGACAGTGTACAAGTAAGTTTTGCTAATCTATACAGCATACATGAATTAAATAATCACCTACTGAGACGTCTGTGATCTAAATAGAATTGTACTATACTGGTTTCAACATCTGCACAATGTCTCCACCTTATAAAAGGTGTTCATCTGGAGAAAGTCAGATGATACATACCAAAAGAGTGGTCAGTGGCCCATGATTGGTGAGCTCTTAGGAGTACTAACTATTACTTACATACAATTGCTATTCCAGCTGGACATTGAATGCTGAATTTTCTTTGAACCTCAGTTCCTAAAAGGGTCCGTTGTCCTCCATATCATCACAGGGACATGCGGTGGAACAAAGGAACCATTCTAAAGGCCTCCGTAGACTACATCCGAAAGTTGCAACGGGAACAGCAGCGTGCAAAGGACCTTGAGAACCGACAGAAGAAACTGGAACATGCTAACCGGCATCTGCTGCTCAGAGTACAGGTACCTGCCCTGTGCTATGTAAAGTGATTTCAGGACAAGAAGGAGAATGTACTGATCCTTGAGGGAACTGGAAACACAGCATTAATATTTGTGAATTTGCCTACTGGTAAAACATTATTGGTAACTGAAAATTAATATTGATGCCACTTTCACAGTCTTGGACATGTGCACAGTGGAGGCTTCAAGTTACCTGTGGGCTCTTTTCCAGCAGGCTGAGCCCCAGGTCGATAGTTTGTCTTGTATCTTGTCTTCCATGGTGTTGGACTTTTGCTGGGGATTTTCCATTTTACTGTGGCCCCCAAGCATCATAAGTGTGTATATGCTTCTTAAGGGCAAGAAGGCTATGATGTTCCATCTGGGTGTTAAGCAAGCTTAATCCAGGCAGAAGTTAGTATTCCTGGATGGTGTTCAGTGTGAATGAATCTACATTGCATCCTGTTTGAGGGTGTGTGTCATGAACATTGAACACCCATCTCCCCAGTGCCCTTCAACACTTCACATCTCTCCTCAAGGTAACACATTTGCTGTGGCTACAGTGATCTCAGCCATGGGGCCAGGAGGTGACACTCCTCTATGGCTGGGCTTTACAATTCAGAAGGGTAAACAGATGCTAGGTGTAATTTGAACATCTTTCTTCACCCCCCCCGTCCTTTAATTTGTTATTTGTTTCATATTGCATCTCTTCTATAAAATGGCCTTAGATATTCAATACTTGTGGCTTAGTGTACTTGTTTATAAAAGTAGTTTATGTAATTCCCTTATCACATTGTTAAAGTATAGTAAGTTTTTCCAAAGAGAAGCTAAAGTTTTGTTTTGTGTTCAGGTTCCAAACTTGTATATTCATATTAAATATGAGTGTTATGAAATATGGGCCTTGGCAATTCCTGTTGACCATGAGTCTGGCTTTACCACTCTTGCCTGTCATAGGAAAAATCATTAATTAGGCAAGCTCTACAGTACCACAGAGCCTCAGATCTCTGCATGAGATTTAACACCTCATTTAGAAACTGAAGTAACCATTTTAATCTGTTGATAGTCTAGTTAAACAACAGAGGAGTACAGTAAGATATTTGCATCTCCTTGAGATAATTTATCTGCTTGTCTTTTGAAAAGACAAACTGCACTGGTGTTCTTCATGCAGCTGTAGATTTACAAGAGCCTGTGTCTTTGGCCAAGGCCTGGGGCCTTCCCTTCATTTTCAATCTAAGTGATGCATGCAGAAGTCTTCGTGGAAGAAAGAGCGGGAAGCCTTATTATCGGGGGAATTGTTTTATTAAATAGCCCAGGGCTTCAGCATGATGCCTGGAGAGACTTCTGGTCTGAAGGAGCAGACAGACACTCATGTGGCTTCTTATGCTCATGTGCCTCCTACTCTTATGCTTCCAGAGGAGGAGCTCAAAGGTCCAACAGTTTTAACACAGACCAACCTTGGCTTTCCTCACTCCTGTGGGCCAAGTTGAGAGGCCATGTCATGTGCAAAGAACCTTTCCTCTCTGATGACTTCAAAGGACATACTTCCCATCTATATTTTAATGTGATTTTTTTTTTATCAGAAACATAGGACAGCATTACTGTATGGAAGGAGAAGTGCTGTTCATTTTAGGAATATGTGGGGATTCATCAAAATAAGAGGGGAGCATGGTTTGAAGACATCTTGAAATGAGGTCTGAGAAGTCACAGACTTACAAAGTGTATCAGTCATCTGGTACCACGATGACAAAAGGCCACAGGGCAGGGAAGGTTAGACCGCAGGACTTAGCTTTCTCACTGTTTTAGAGGTTGACAGAGACCAACCCTGTGAGCAGGATTAGCTTCATTTTATCTTCCTAACCTCTTCAAAGATCCTGTACTCCAAACTTCTCGCAGTTAGGACTTCACTGGGCAGATTCAGGAGTGCAATTCAGCCCACAGTAAGAAAGTGCATGTGGTTAAGACATTATTTGTGTTATAGACGAGAATTTTCTTGCTGAATTAAGAACTAAAGATTTCCCTTGGCCAGGGTGAGAAGGGTTAGATTGCTCTGGTTGCTTGTGTGGACCATGGAGACGGTTTATTTCTTGGTACCATTGGTATCTTAACAACCAGAACCGAGAAGAAATAGCTACTGGTCATGTCACACCCAAACTATTTAATGTTACTGTCTTAACAGCTGAGTTAACAGTTTGTAAGAAATGCATGTAACTGACAAATAATCATTTTGTTTGATTTTTTAGGACCCCAACCCTAACTCTGGTAGTTACTAATATATAGTGCTTCTAGATATTGTACATTTTATAGAAACCTGGATTAGATTAGGTAGCCACCCTTACCTCCAATTCTGTGTCAGTGCTCGAGGTCCTTGTCACTCAGTCTCTCCAGAAACCTGTTTGGAAGTGCTATGAGGCAACCAAAACGTGTGTGTGTACCGCTCACCCTGAAAGTGGGGACTGAAATTATGTAGCACACTCACACTGAAAATAGCAATTGAAAAGTTTCTAGCATACTTCCACTAAAACTGGACACTGAAAAGTGTGTAGCTAAGTCAGGGAACTCTCTGGGATTCTGATAGTTGTTGAGAGACCTACACCATTTCCCTTGAAACCTTAAGATATCTCCCAAGCAGTTTATTTTTTATTTTTTTATTTTTTTTTATTTTATATAACCAAGTCCATTTAAATGAAAACAAACATTTATAGACAATATTTGGGAATTTGGGCATCGTTCTTTCCAAACTACTTCCTGCTGATAAGGGGTGCTGTCATGGGGGATTCGAAGAAGATGCAGAAATCCTGGCTGTCATCTATAAGGCTGCTTTGTCCAGCTGTTTTGAATGTAGGATCACCTGGTACTCTGTTTCAGGTGGTCTGGCTTGAGCAAACCACATTAGTCTGGAAGGAATCCATATCTTTTCATTTTCTGTGGAAACAAAAATAGAAATCCTTTTCCCCAGTAACTTGTCCTTGAACTTAAATTTTGGAGTCAAAGCATTTTTTTTAAATTTAATTTATAATTTTACATGTCGATCCCTCCCTCCCTTTTTCCCTCCCTTTTACCCTCTCTGCCCTCTCACATGCACTCTAACCACCCTCCCCTCCCATCCCCCCACCCCAATTCCATGTGTAGAGGAATGCCATCCAGTTGGGGTCATGTAGGTCTGACAGGTCATGTGAAGTAGGGACTAGGGCTTCTCTCCTGTCTCTAGATTAAGGCAGTTATCCCTCCATGGGGGATGTGTTCTCAAAGTCCTTTTGTTCACCAGGGATACATCCTGGCTCTACTGTCTGAGGTCCCTTAGACTGCTCAGTCCTTCTGGCTGAGACCCATATTCAGGGGGGCCTGAGTCAGTCCCATGCTGGCTTCCGGCTATCAGTCTGGGGGCCCGTTAATAGTCCACCCTACTTCGGAGACTTCTCTGAGCAACTCTGAACAAAGGAGACCTGCCTATCCACGTGGGACCACCCATAATTTCCACCTGCTTGGTCTCTGACCCCACCTCCAGTCCTCTGCTGGAGTCCTGGGCCCCTCCCAGAGATCCGCCTATCTCTGCGGGTCCACTCTGAGCTCCTGCCGGCAAGATCCTTGACCCCCAAATCTGGGCCTCTGCTAAAGAAAGAGGCCTCAGCTGGAGAGTTCCAGTTTCCAGTGAGATCCGACTATCCTGCAAAACCCTCCCAAGCAGTTTATATGCCACTCTATTACTATTTACTCCGTTTTATATTTCTATTTGTTCTCATTTTATATTTTATTGGCATATCTTCCTTGTACAAAAAGATGGGTTTCCTTGTAACATGTCCATGCACAGACCATGGCCATCATCCTCCCTTGTCCCACCCAGTCTCCTTCCGCTGGCACTTTTTATCCTTCCTGTAGTGTCCTTTCTCTTCTTGTGTCTCACATATACATACACACTTTTAAAAAAATCTAGGTTCTGCATTTGAGAGATAGCACAGTATTTGCCAGAGTCTGGCTTGTTTTGTTCCCTCGTTGATCTCCAGTTGCATTCATTTTCCTGAGAATGATTTCAGTGTTTCTTTGGAGCTGAATAAAGCTCTATTGTGTAGGTGTACCACATTTCCTTTATCAGCTCGTCTGTTGATGAATATCTAGGCTTACTGCTTCTTGGCCACTGTGAACAACACAGTGATCAACATGGATTGTGAGTGCCTCTGTGTGGTGCTGATTTAGAGTCCTTCAGGAAAGTGCCCAAGGGTATGATGAGGGGCCATGGGCTGTTTTTAAGTTTAGTTCTTCAGTGAACCTCCACATTGACTGCTGTAGTAGCTACATCAGTTCCCATTCCCACCAGCAATGTGTAAAGAATTTCTGTCTCCCCACACCCTTTGCTAGCGTTTGCTGTAGGTGGCTTTTGTTTTTTTGACAATGGCCACTCTGACTTGGTTGCTTATCCTTGTTTTAATCATTAGTATCTGTAAGAGAGTGATTTTATTTGTAATTTATAATAAAATATATATACCATCTAAAATACCACCTGTATTTTGGGGAGTGCGGAATTTATTTTTTTAAAGCAGCAAAGTTTACTCTAACAATTTATAGTTGTCCCCTAAGTTCTGATTTTTTAAAAAATAGAAAATAGACTTCAGTTATTAAAAGCAGTCTCAGGTTCATAGCAGGGTAGAATGCCAACCCCAGACAGCTCCACATGTCACCTGATCATGCAGTTCCTCTGATGATCAACACGGGCACCACAGTGCCCCTTTGTTAAGAGTTGGTCACTCTTACCCTCCAAAGCCTTAGGTAGAGACACTCACGGTAATGCACATTCTGTGGGTTTGGGCAACTGCAGGTAACACCCACCTGCATAGTTTCTCTGCGTTGAAAGTCAGTCATGTACACATGCCTACTTAACTATGTAACGTTGACTTTGTTGCAGGAGCTTGAGATGCAGGCTAGAGCGCATGGACTTTCCCTTATCCCATCCACTGGCCTCTGCTCGCCTGATCTGGTGAACCGGATCATCAAGCAAGAACCAGTTCTTGAGAACTGCAGCCAGGAACTTGTGCAGCACCAGACAGACCTGACGTGTACAACGACCCTGGATCTCACGGACGGTACCATCACCTTCACCAACAACCTCGGCACCATGCCAGAGAGTAGCCCCGCCTATAGCGTCCCCAGGAAGATGGGCTCCAACTTGGAAGACATCCTGATGGACGATGCCCTCTCGCCTGTTGGCGTCACCGATCCACTGCTGTCATCAGTGTCCCCAGGAGCTTCTAAAACAAGCAGCCGGAGGAGCAGTATGAGCGCAGAAGAAACAGAGCATGCGTGTTAGCGAGCCTCTGCACAAACTGCTTCCTCTCTTCTTCAGTAGACTTCATAATTTACCTGAAGAGGTTTTCTTGATAATTTTCCTTTAATATGAATTTTTCGTGCTTTATCAGTAGCCCAGGATATATTTTATTTTTAGAATTTTGTGAGCCAGACTTGTATATTCTATTTTACAATTACAAAGGCCTCCAAAGTATTGTACCATCAGCGTGCAGTATCTGTGAACTGATTTCTCCAAGTGTGAGCTTTCTGAGCAAGGACACACTTGCTTCAGAGAAGTGTCTGTCCGTTTTCATTCAGGGGAAAACTAAACTTGGTGCGAGCTTTTTCTGTCTGTGACCTCCTTGGAAATTAACACGTAAAGTTTAATGACACGAATGTAAAGTAACCAAACGAAGAAAACAAAGAAGATGACGATGAAGAAAACAGTGGAAAAGACATCCAGGCCCTTCACACGTTATAAATGCATTGACTCCCTGGTACTGCCTTAAAGACACAGGGCCCTCCCAGCCTCACTTAGTCTTTGTACTGAAAACTACTAAAAAAGAAGACTACATTACATAAAGACAAATATAGCAGTCATTTTCATAAGGATTGTCTGGTTAGAAAATGTAACTTATGCTAACCCACACTGAAGGGGGTTATTAGACCAAGACATGAAACATAGGACCTGACCTTTCTGGCTTTTATTGGGTGCAGTTACAGTTTTCCTCATAATAAGTGTGATTCAATTTTTCATAAGATGTGTTTTATTTTGAAGCGGAATGAATGTCGTCTCTGAGTAAAATATAAAGGAACACCGGAAGTTTGCTTCTTTCTTTCTTTCTTTCTTTCTTTCTTTTCTTTTCTTTCATTTTTGCTTTTGATAAAGATAACCGAACTGGGCTCATTTCTAATTGGCTTTACTATTTTTATTTTTAAATTATGTTTTAGTCATTTTGATTGTATAGATTCATTATTATCATCATTTTTTCAATGTTTGTATTAATTTTTAAGAATATGCATCTTGAAATGGTGAGTTTTCGATACTTTTACAACTCACCAGTGGTTTCTCCACGTTCTTTGTACACCCATGAAAGACTACTTTTACGCAAGGTCTTGTGTTCAAAGAGAGCTTTGCAAATATTTTGTATATTCCAGTATCACTTGAAACAGTTTTTCAACACATTTAAGGTATAGTATTAATAGGTTAAAAACCAGGCTTTCTAGAAAAAAAATACTTACATGTGTATTTCTAGGATATAAAAATAACTATTCCTGAAGACTGATAACCCCAGCATTTACTATGCCCACGGTGGTCATTTAAATTGGGATTTATTTCAACAAACTGGCTGGATTCTTTTTAAAGAGGGAAATACTGTATTGGCAAATTACTTGATAACAATGTTTTAACCAAATGGCAACATTGTGGAGTTAGTTTCTGTGAGTTGCCTACTTGCATAGCCCTATGCAATAACTGTAGAGTTACATGTATCAAGTCTATGTGTTTTATACAGATGCTATATAGTGTTATATGCCAGGCTGTTGAATGGAATTTCTCAGTAGCAGCCTAGGATTGAATAGTGAGTGGCATAAAGCATATTCTTTCAGAATGAAGTGCCTTAAATATCTCAGCAGTCTCTTTTGGACCAGCACTGCACTGACTGAACGTAAAGTAGGAGAAAGTTTCAAGATGGTATCTGGAGTGAAGAGAGAAGTTGGAGCATGGTGCCTCTGTAGACATTCTTAGAGCTTCTGATTTCCCTTCAGATATTTTTAATATGAAATATATTTTACTGACAGTGCCAAATTCTTTCATCAGGAAACCTTTTTCAGGAGGGTTTTTTTTTTTTTTAAGTGTTTAAACGTCAAATGTGAATCGGTGATGGGTGATGGAGAGATCTAAGAGGAGTGATTGTCAGATGTATGAATGGATGGCTTTGGCAAGAATTGTCAAGTACGTGGTTCCCATGCATGTTGGGTAATGCAAATCCTTGGAAACATTGATGATGTTATCCAGTCTTGTAACTTTATTACTTAAGGGGGTAGGGAAAATAAGTTCCCATTCTTTCGACCTTCTTAAGTGTGTGACTCTTTTCCTAGAATAGAAATGCAAATGTGCATGAACAGATAATTGTACCATAGTGTTCAGAAATACAATCATAGCATTGTCTGTTTTTCTCTTCATATTTGTGTATTGGGGGTTGGGGGCGGGCAGAGGGCCGGATACAGAAATTAAAGATCGCAATGCTATGATGCTAGTTTTTCTTAGTTGATCTGACATTTTTTCTTTTAAAATAATTGAGCAAGGTTTCACAAGGTTGACTAACCCACAGCTGAGTGACTATGGCCAAGACAGAATGACTTTCTAGAAAGCTTTGTTGTGAGGAAGTATGGCATATTGTACTGCTACCCAGATTTGTAGTCCCTGGGCTTGCCATTATCAGCTTCTCTAGCGCCTTCATCCTAAAATACAGCTGCTGGGAAAGGCAGGCAAGCACTTTGGAGGCTGCAATATGGGGGTGGTTTTATTTATTTATTTTGTGCCAGCGAGAATGTGGATTATTTCAGGGACTGGTTACGCCAAGAGGCAGTATTTTTGCTCAGTGTTTTTTAAAGAAAGAATGATCCATGCCACTCCACCACCCCTGGGTGCAGAATTGTGACTCAGGGTTGTACCTCTATTTGGAGTGCTCAAAATACCAAAAGTATCCACCTTCCTCTGTGTAACATAATGGAAATACCAAACTTCTGAATTTCCCCCCTCCCCCACAAAAAAAGACTATACAACCAATCTGGTCATACCCAGATCACAACAGTTCAGTCTGATTGTTTGTAAACAATAAAGCAATAAGAACAAATAAAATGCACAGGACATTAAACGATACAAAGCACAAAGGAACACACTTATTAATATTTTTGAAAAAAATGCACTGGGGAGAAGTTGATGTTGATAACAGTATAAAAAGACCCCGACTTCTTGACAAAGACAACAAATGACTGTCTCTTTCAGACGATTTGCTACTGTAATGTCAATAGCAGCCCCTGCTGTTGGGTGCAGCAATTTTTTCTGTATGGTCCACAGCACTGTATATTATGATTGATATTAATGTATCCAATGAAATAATGGAACTATTGTTCTTCATAGCCTCATTAAAGCATTTGGTTTTTCACACCCTGTCGGCCAGTTGTGTCTGGTTAATGCCCATTTTGACTGGTATATACCTTCTCAATGCAGTGGCAGCACACATTTTCCCTCTCATCTCATGAATAAGAAATTACCAGGAAAGTGTAATTGCTAACAGCACTTTGTTTAGTTTAAGTGTCACTGGAAGATGGTACTTTTTTGGTTAGAAACATTTTTGATTACTTTATGACTTACTCTCAAATGAGCTGTAATTATGTAGCATTTCCCCCCATTCTGAATTTGGGGAAATTCTGAACTCCCAGATGCCAAGAATCCACTTTAGATACAAGAGTTTATGTAAAATATTTCAGTGAGAGATGGCTTTATTAAGAAGGAGAGAAATTGTCAGAGAAACCTTTGCATATTTACTGAAAAGATCCTAGGTTTTTAAAATACAAATTTGTAATAATGGATGCTTAATATACCCATCCTGCCAGCACCTTAAAAAAAAATACAGTACTTCTGACTCATTTGATACATGTTAGATTTGAATTGGGAAGTGTCAGACAGAACGGGTCTTTATTCCCCAGCCAGACCTTAAACTTCTGCCCCCCAAAAAAAATCTGTTTAAACCTCTGGAGAAGACACCAGAAACTTGCTTCAATGCTTGTGATCCAACTGTCAGCTCTTTCTTAAGTTTAACATCTCCCCCCCCTCCCCCAAATTGTAATATACGGTAATTGAGGTCTTTCTTTTTCAGAATTATTTGAATTATTTATATTTCCATAGAAATATGACTATATGTCTAAAAAATGTGCAAAAATAGGAAGATCCCACCTGATCAAGACAATTTCTGAGCAAAATGAAAAGCAGGTAAGTTGAAAGTCGGGGCTTTTCATCTCCAGAGGGGTGACAGCTGTACTTGACCTAAGTTCCTGCCTGTTGACTGTCATCTTGAGAGCACATGAAATCTTAATCTCGAGTTACACACACACACACATACATACATACACACACACACACACACACACACACACACACACACACACACACACACACCACTCACAACTCGAATGGCTTTGTCTTATTTAATTTTTTTTTTTTTTTTTTTTTTTTTTTTTTTTTGAGGTGGAACGTGAAGTTCAGGCTGGCCTCACACTTTCTATGTAGCCAAGAATGACCTTGAACTTCTGACCATCTGCTCATTAAGATTACAGTCAGGTACTACTGCACCCAGTGTGTGTGGTGCTGGGATTGAGCCTCAGGCTTTCTGCATACTAGGTAAGGACTCTACCAACTGAGTTATGTCCTTCCCCAGCCATTAGATGATTTTATTTTATAGCCACAGACATATGTTCCTTAAATTTTTACTTAGAAAATTCAGCTAAAAAGTTATTCATCAAAGCACTGTAATACATGCCTGGGTTCCCAGATATT
This sequence comes from Phodopus roborovskii, assembly GCF_943737965.1. Lineage (NCBI taxonomy): Eukaryota > Metazoa > Chordata > Mammalia > Rodentia > Cricetidae > Phodopus > Phodopus roborovskii. Next base: position 2,047,954 of record NW_026126576.1, read on the forward strand.
CAGAAAGCTGCACCAAGCAGTCTTTCAAGTTCAAAGCCAGCCGGTGCATTCTGCATCCACAAAATGACATAGTGGAGCTCCCTGCTCAACTTCCTGACATTGAATTTTGGCTTTTTCTGACTGTGATTTTGAGCAAGTTATTTACCTTCTCAGGGCCTTCATTCTGCTCACTGGAGATAGCGAGAGCCAGCACACAATGGTCTTATAAAGACCATTCCAGTTAATATGCTTGAGTTTTTTGCTTGACACTACAAAGGAATATTCAGTAAATGGCAGATGCATTTCTGTTACGTAAATCAACTTCTGTGTTAACATGAAGACTATGCCCAAGCTATCTAAAATCACCCTGTGTGTAAGCAGTGGGATATTCACCACATTGGGTGAAACAGTGAACACTAACACAGGTCTAAGGTTTGAGTGAAGCTGAGAGGCATTGCCACACTTAGCAAACACAGCTCTTGTTCAGCTTCTAGCAATGACAAGAAGTGTGTGAATGGACAAGGCAGCAGGAGACAGACATAACGCTGCTTTGAGGAGAGAGACCTTGTTTTCTCTAGAAGCGGGCATGAGAATATACTGAAGAATTAATAAAAAACCCAAGGCCCTCTAAATCAGCCTGAGCAAAGTTCAAATAGACTCACAGAGACTGAGGGAGCATGCACAGGGCCTGCACGGGCTATACCAGGTCCTCTGTGTGTATATTATGGCTTCCAGTGATGGGTGGATCTCTGATTCTTGTGCCTTCTCTTGAACGCTTATCCTTCTATTGGTTTGTCTTGTCAACTTGGACATTATAATTTTTGTTTTATCTTTTTATATGGTATTCTGTTGTGTTGTTTTCTCTTAGAAGCCTGCTCTTTTCCAATGAGAGACAGAAGAGGCAGTAAGGGAGTGAATCCAGATGGAATGGGAGGTAGGGAGGAACTGGGAAGAATAGAAGGAGGAGAAACCGTAATCAGGATATATTTTCATGTGAAAAAAGAATGTATTTCAAAAAAGAAAAGAAAGAAACCCACTCATTCATTTAAACATATCCTCAATACCAGTGACCTAAATTTTAAATTGCATCAAATGTGTGTATTCTGTAGGTACACCTTTGACAGGAGAATAATTATATTATTTCTTGATGATAAGTCTTACTTGGAGCTGGAATCTATCACATCCCTTAGAGAATTAAATGTGGTAATCCCTTGTCATGTGGCTGATGCTATGTAGCAGACAGTAGTGTCTTGACTACACCCTGTCTGCTCCATTTCCTGTTGATATTGAAATGGTTTTCAGGGTTTTATTTTTTTGATCGTGCTTACATTCAGTGACTTCTTTGAACATCAGCTAAGAAGCTAATCTCCATAATCCAGCCAAGAGAGATACACCTTAAAAATTGCCCCCTTTTTTATTGTTCTGTGTATGCCAAGATTTAATGCCCAGCCAAGTAGCTAAGTAGAGAAGTTCATTTAAGAGAAATTATGTGAAGTTGGACTTCTGATATGTTTGAAGATTCTCAGCTGCCATATCTGAGGCTCAATAGAAAGGGCTTCATATCTTCCCCCGTATGAACACAGAAGCACAGTACACACCTTGTATAGATGAAAAATGAAGAGGAATCAATTATCTCAATTGTCCCAAGAGGCATATACCAAAAAGTAAATAGATAAACTAAATCAGGTATTCATCATGGTCAGGGATATCTATGTGCATAAGATTTAAACATAACTAATCATATTTGTGTTCAATATTTATCAGTCTTTTGATCCTATAACCTACAGCAGATATGGTGGCAAGTGATAAGAGCCTATACATCAAATACATTTGAAATCAAATACATTTCAGCAACATGTCTAAATGGGAAAGACAGTTTGCTTTCCGAAAATTTGCATTTTAAACTTCTAATTTTGGAGTCAGTTGAAGATATATTCAAATGGGTGCAATTGTCACTCAAAACTCCTTATATATTATTCAGACAGCAAAATCTGTGGGGATAGAAACCACTAAAGTAGAGTTCCCAAACTTTGCTTTATGGAGCTAGTTCTGCAAGCTGTTCCCAAAGTTGCTTTGAGGAATGGGGGGTCTGGAGGTGGGGTTGTATGGAGGGGGTGTGAAACGCTATAGTTAATCTTGAGAAAGTTAACTTTGGGAAATGCTGGGCTAAGCAAATTTGAGCAGATTATCTCTAGCTGCAAGACTTCTCACATTCTAAAATATGTTAGCGTGCCTTGAGAGTCTTCAAGACCCGGAATAGTACTCAATGTCTCCCAGTTGGCCAGTGGGGAGATGGAGCTAGAGACAGTCAGAGAGACTGCTAGAGATACCTGTTAATGGCTCCAAAGAATAGCATGATGAGTTACAAAAATTGGAACGAGATTACATGGTAGTGATGAGGGTGGTTTCTTCCATTTGCTTAAGGAAAGTGGGCTAACATTTGATTGTGATCCTGTCAGTAGAAACCACTGTCATTATAAATCAAGCACTTCTAAGAGAATAAATTCAACTGATCCTCATCTCCAATGATATAACAAAATTCTGGTTAAAAAGTGATATCCTTTTTAAAAATAGTAAATTTATAAATTAATGGTTTTATTTGCTATCAATAGCAATTGTACTTGAGCACAAATTCAAGGCAACACCTTCTCTAGGAGTAGTAGCAACAGCAAAAATTAATTATTTCTAGTGTGTTTCTCTTATCACTTTAAATATAGACAAATAATAGTAGAAACATGTGTAGAGATCTTGTCTACAGAATACTTGGCTTGTTACTTTAGTCACTTGTTCTTGGTGGGAGGATGTTAGAAAGAATGGCTAGTATTGAGAATTATTGTGATTTTTTTTCAGTGATACTTTTTTAAAACACTAACAATGCAATCAGATAAACTAGATTAAACCTCCAAAGTTCACTATTGGCTGCTGGCAGATTCACAAAGGTATATCCATCATCATATAGCTGTTCTAGCTGTTCTAGAATTTTTAAAACCCTAAGGAATTTGTATTTGGTGATGCATGCCTTTAACAATTCTAGCTTTCTGGGGCCAGAGACAGGTAGGTCTCTGTGAGTTTGATTGATATCACCCTTGTCTACATCGCAAGTTCCTTACCAGTCTGGATACAGAGTGAGAGTTAAAAGAGAGAGAGAGAGAGAGAAAGAAAGAGAGAGAGAGAGAGAGAAAAGAAGAAAAGAAAAACAAAACTAAGAAACATATGTTCAAATACCTTTTGCAGTCCTTATCCTTATAAGTAAGAATTTTCATATACTTCTGTCATTTGGTGTCTTAAAAACAACAACAATAACAACAAAAAAACAATAACAACAGAAATCATTTGCCTGAATCCCTAGTAAGTTAACAGTGAATGGAAGAACTTTGTACAAGTGAAAGAATGAGTGTTACAAAGAAGTCCAACAGTGTCTTAGTTTGTTTTCTATTGCTATCATAAAGACCAAGAGCAAAAGTAACCTGGGGAGGAAAGGCTTTACTTCTCTGCACAGGTTACATACAGTCTGTCACTGACAGAAGTCAGGGCAAGAACTCAAGGCAAGAATTGAAGCGGCAGTCATAGAGGAAATCTGCTGGCTGTCTTGTTCCCCATGGCTTTCCCAGCCTGCTTTCTTATATACCTAAAACCACCTGGCCAGGGATTGCACCACCTACAAGGTTCTACATCAGTCACTAACCAAGAGAACATCCCTGCACCCATGCCTACTGGCCAACCTAGTGGAGGCACTTCCTCCTTTGACACTCCTCTTTCCAAATGACACCAACATGTGTCAATTTGAAAATAAATAAATAAATAAATAAATAAATAAATAAATAAATCCAGTACAAATGATGGATGCAGTTTCACAGTTGCCTTGATTCAAGGGCTCAAGGACAGCATTTGATCTGCCAGTCTCTGACTGTATTGACTCTATCCCCTCTCTGCCAATGGGTGATATCTGTGAAGCCACTTTTGGTAGTTTCAGAGTAGAGGGTAGAGCCAGCATCCCTTTCCCAGTTAGTATGCCAAAGTCTCTGTATTGGCTTGATTGTGCCTCCATGGAGGTGTTCTTCATTGCCCCAAAATGAGCACACTAACTTTTTAGATCTGAGTCGTGTGACTACCCTGCTAGGTTCAGTCAGCCGTATCTAAATGATAAGGGATTGTTGTCTCAGACACAGAGCACCATAATGCTTTCAGAAGGGGAGAAAGGGATTCTGGGTAGATGTGACAACAGATACCCATTACCATCTATTTCAAGAGAATTGGACTAATTCTGCCTTGACCAATGCAATGCACCCCCGTCCCCCAAGACTTTTCTATTTAGCAATTTTCTATTTGCTTTTGCCTGCCCTTGACTATAGGGTAAAAGAAATGTAAAAGTGGAAAGTATTAAATCACTATGGCTATATCCCTGTCTTCATCAGTTACAGTTTTTAATAAACAATTCTACACACACACACACACACACACACACACACACACACACACACGGAGTCCTCTATAGAGATCCTATGAACAAAGCTCAGCAGTGGGACTCTCAGAGGACTCCTGAGTACATGTCTCCCAGTGTCCCCTGGCTCCTCGGAATGAATCCAGTTGCATGGAGCAGAAACCAAACTGGTTGAGCTTCCTGGTGTCTCCTCAGTTCTGTTCCACACTAACAGCTGTTTTCTTAGGGTAAGTCCTATGAAGTGTCTTGATGGCCAGTGGCCCCAAAGATACCTTTGTAATTATCAATAGGAGTGTGAAGTTTCTTTCCCATCTCTTGGTGTCACCCGTGCAAATTGGCAGGCATCCTAAACCCTGGGCCAGGGGATAGGAAACAGAAAGGCTCTTTGTACGTGTGTGTTGAATGGGTGGATCCTGTCCCCAAGGAGGGGTATGCCAGTTAATCCTGATTGTCAGCTTGATTGAGAAATGCCTCAGAGGGTAAAACAGAATACCTCTGGGTGACTATGATGGTGTTTCCAGAGACTATTAGACCATGAATGATCTGACTTAATGAATGATTAAATCCCAAATCTAAATAGACTTTTGGAAGTTGGGAGAACCATGGAAAGCAGGGTCTGGTTGGAGGAAGGTCACTGGTGCCATGTCTTTGGAGGCTATATCTTGATGTAGTCACTTTCTGTTACTGAGACCCTGTTTCCTGTATGCCTTGGAAACAAGTTTCTCCTGCACATTCTCCCCACCATGGTTTGTCAGAGACAGAGAAGGGTTGGACCCCGTACTTCCCTTGCTCTCTTGGTATTTGGTGTAAAAGTCTGATGAGCACAAGAGGAAAGCAACGGAGAGTCCCTCTCCCTTGTCCTTTCTGACATTGTTTTCCACACTTGCAGAAGTGGTCCTCAGCACCTCCTAGAAGAGACTGCCATTTGCATTTCCTTCACATGCCATTGTTTTTTCCTTCCATGCCTTTTCTTTCTTGTTTTTTATTTTTAATTTTTTTCCCTTAAGCCAAGTTCAAATGGCTTCTTGTCATTTGGATATAAAATATTCATATGTGTGATCAGGGGACAAGGGCTGACAAGTTTTCCCACAATATTGTCAATAGGAGCGTAGTCTTATTTTTTAAAAATAGATGAAAGAATGAGGGTAAGAGAATCTGTTTGCTAGGGCTTTGGAGATAGCTGTTTACATGCAGTCTGTCCTCACATCTCATTTACATGAGTTCTTGGGAGAATGAATGTTCCATACAAATTAACTCACAGACCATTGCGTTTATATTCAAATGGACACGGATTTGTTTTTAGTGTTTTTGATGGTGCTCTGTCTCTCTCTATGTGTCACTGTGTGTGTTCTGTGTGCATGTGTTTATGTATGTTTGCATGTGTGTGCACATGTGCACAGGTACATGTGGAGATATGAGATTGACTTTGCATGTCTCTCTTAATTGCTTTCCACTTTATCCTACTGAAGTATGGGCTCTCACTGAACCCAGAGTTCCCCAACTGCAGTGAGTCTAGCTAGGCAGCTTGCCCAGAGGATGTCCCTGTTTCTTCTTCCCGGGTGCATGGACTGCAGGCAAAATGTCACACCCACCTGCCTTTTCTGCTGTTGCTAAGGCTCTGAGCTCCAGTCAGTGCACACACTGGTGCAGAGAGTACCCTGTGCCCTGGAGCAGTTCCACTGTCCCTGATGTCCCTTCCTTCAGTTTCTTTCTTGCTGCCTCCAAAAACAGAATGCGATGTGTTCACGTTTGCCTGTAGCTGATGGGTCAGCATCATGTTCAAGGTTGTTGTTGTACAGAGCTGTGATATAGTGATGTCCTGAGGGCCCAAGAGGGTTCACAAAGGTCTTAGCCCCGTGTTAAGAAGTCGCGAAGAGCAGCAGTCTTCCTCTCCTTTGGGTCCTTGCACACTTACTGCTTCTGTGTTGTTGTCTTTAGAATGACAAGGTCATTACCAGTTACTAGAACTGTCTGTGTCTTGGACAAGTAGAACATACCACAGGGAATTGTCTGTCTACTCTCATTTTTTGTACACTGTGGAAGCTTTAGTGCTCTGGTTTCAACTAGACAGGAACTGTTTTCTCTTCTAGTTTCCCGTTTACCTAGTGAACTTTGGCTAGCAGAAGCTACTATATGTGTAACCAGGTTAAATAAGTTTGAATATAATTAGAAACACTCAACTGGTAAGATGAAGTCCTAGGTAAAGGTACATGCAGCCAGGACTGATAACCTGAATTTAGTCCCTGGAACCCACATTGTAGAAGAGAGAACTGACCCCTGCAAGTTGTCCTCTACACACACACACACACACACACACACACACACACACACACACACACACACATCAATCAATAGAGCAATCAACTAATTAACCAATAAATGGTGACCCAGCACAGACCTTATTAAGGTGATAGAATCCCAGTTGCTGATTGATTTGTGAGCCATTCTTCTTCATTTACTGTTAGTTTCTTTCCTTTATTGAGGTAAAATACCTAAGGGGGACAAAAGAAGTTCAAAGAGGGAAGATTTATCTGGGCTCCTGGTTTCAGAGGTTTTCCATGAGATGGCTGGCTCCTTACTGTGGTCCAGTGAGAAGATAGAGAAGCATGGTGGAGAGGGTGTAGGAGCAGAGCTGCTCACCTCGTGGCAGCCAGGAAGCAGAGGTACAAACAGCAGAGCAGAGGCAAGGACAAGAGACACACCAGCAGTGTACCCTCCAGGGGCCACTTCCTGGAGCCAGGGATTACTGCCTGTTGGCTCACCATCTAACCCACTGATGAAGTCAGAGCCACAGATCTCGTCATCAAACCATGAAACCCTGTGTCACCGGAGTGGGGGCACTTTTCTTGTTGAACTAAAACAGACATTTTGTACAGATTCCGTTAGATTGGTCCATCTCAGATGATGTCCATAGTTAAACTATTTTTTTTTTGTAAAGGCTTTGGAAGTGGACAGGTGAATTCAAGGATACATGCAGGTATTCACACAATAATAGAACAAATGGATTTCCATAGATTGTTTTGTTGGTGAAAATAAAAATATTATAAATTCAGTATTATTACTAATAATGAAATATATTTGGGGGAACATATATCTATAAATGAAAAGAACGGATTTCTGTTCTAGAAGATACAACAGTTTATATTGTAGGGAATCCAGAGGGCCAAATAAATTGCAAATGATCTCTCCTACTCACAGGCTGTTCAGGATAATATGCTAGATTTGGCATATGGACACTAGTTTTAAGAGTTCTGGACTGCAGAGTAAGCTGATAATAGTGCCCCAATATGTTACTCTTGTCCCATTTAGTGCTGAACTGCCCTGGGCTTGAGCTGAGCACATAGCCACACTGTTGGGTTCCATATTCCCTACTGCCTTGCAACTTGTGTGTCCTTCCCATTAAATTCTGCACAGTGGGATCTGAGCATCCCCCAACCTTTCCTACTCCTAGTGGGTTAAAAGCAACAATAGCCTCCTTAGATGGAGAAAAAAATTGCCTCAGTTGAATATTGTCAAAGCATCATACTGTCACCTCTGAATTGCTGTGTAAGTGACCAAAATAAGATGTGGACGTGAGATATTTTGTTACAGCAGTTTAGCCACATTACACAAACAAACTATTCTCTTTACACTTAAGAATAAGATTTTTTCCCCCTTCCTCATCCTTTCTCTTTTTCCTGTTTCACCTCTTTATCCTTTTTGTCAACGATATTAATTCATAATTTGCTCTATTTTCTGCCACCTTATGAGTCAGTAATCAAAATTAATGAGTTTTTTTCCTGCTTAAGCAAGAAATAAATTAAATTTTCCTTTGTGGCTCAGATAAGAATAGTTGAATTAGAATTTAAAAGCTGTCTATGGACTGGATATGTTTCCTAAACAAAGCTCATGAGATGTAGCTGTTCCTTTGTAATAGCGAGGAGCAAAAATCATGGTTCATGTAGCTTCCTGTGATGGGTGAAGCTGGCAGGCAGATGCTATCTGTTTATTTGGGTTATTATAAAAGACTGGTGACAGTATTTAATATTTATTTCTTTGGTCAGATACCGAAGGTTTTCTTTAATCACACCTAGTTGGAGATGAGAAGCTGTTGACAATAGAGTGTTATATGTCTATACATTTTACACTACAGAAAGTACACAAGGACTGAAATGGACGCAGATAACTACTGTCAGTGCTGAGATTTGCTGTGGCAAATGAGGACTCTGATGGCCATTTCCCTTCACATTTTGGGTGTCTGGAATATATGGTCTTTTGCTATAATCAGAGCTTTCCTGCCCCTAGAAGTTGACTGATTATGCAGAATTACAGTGTGCAAGACGGATCCTCTGAGCATAGGGCTGCTTCATGATACCTTTACAGTGCTTGCTGTATGTCTATTTTCTTAGTCTTTCTGTGGTCTTTTCGATTTTAAATCACCTCAGGGTGGCAAAAATGCCACCTCTACTTCATCCTCTCTCAAAGCTACTGCCCTAGAGGGCCCCACTGATACTTTACTAACGTGTCTTCCTTTGAGTCAGGACTTCACAATTCACCAAAGGAAGTTCTTGAGCTTGGGGGGGGGGGCTTAGTGGTAGAGTGCTTACTTAACACACAGAGGGTCTGCTTCTGACATCAGGCCCTGCAGAGAGAGAGAGAAAGAGAGAGAGAGAGAGAGAGAGAGGGAGAGGGAGGGGGAAGAGGAGGAGAAGAAACAGGGAGAGAGATCTAGACACAGAGAGAGACTGATAGTCGGTTCTTGGTAGCCATAACTCATATACCAGGGCTGTTTCTGAAAATGAAACTCATTTTTTAGCTTCTGTTTCTTTGGTGTAAACAGCGCCCCTTGGTAGATTCTGCCTATTTGTACATAAACTTGCCTATCAGATGAGTTGCTACTAAGATATATCATTTACTCTAGTGTCAGAATTACAGGTAGGTGGCTTTACTCTCTACCCCGTCTCCAATGAGTGCCACACTTTAATAATTAACCCCTCCTAAGTAACATGTCCCCACAGGAAGCCTATAAATACAGGGGAGGGGAAGGGGGTCCAGCTACTTCTCAGTGTTTACCCACAACATTTCAATGCTACTCACTCATTTTCCTTTCTTCTTCCTGTCCCTGATTTAATCAAGAACCTCACTCATAAAAAGTTCTTAGTCAATATCTCAGTCAATAATAAATGCTAGGTGTAGTGATTTAAGAAATGTGAATTAGATCACTGCTATATTCTTAATAGAATCTCAAAATTTGAAGGGGGGGGAGAAAGAGTCATTCCAGTGATTTGCATCATAGTGTATATAGTTTTATGCAAGCTGAAGTAAATCATTGTGCAAATAAATATTTTATATTAAAACACTAAGCCAGAATTGGTGAGGTGGGCTCTGAGCCCCAATAATCAAGAAGATTACAAGTTCAGGTCAGACTGGACAGTTTGACGATTTCCCATCTCAAAACAAAAAGTTGCAAGAGGGCTGCGGTAGCAAAACTTTCTATCATGTATGCAGTCCTCTGTTTAATCTCCAGAATCTCCCTAAGAGTAAAGAAAGCAGCCGTACTTCCTGTTGAATGATGCTATAGGACAGAGCTTGGTAACAGGAAGTGAGTCAGCGCCACTCCACTCCCACCAACAGTAGGGTCAGACTGTTTATAGATACGAGGCATGTGTTATAAAATGTCAAGAAATGTGCAGTTAAAAAAAATAGAGCCAAGAATTTAATTGACATCACTAAGGTCACACGGGAATGTCCCTGCAGAGCCCAGACTGCCTGATATTTCATGGTAATATTTCCTGATTTTGTGGTAGTTGAATCAGGCCCTTATTTGTTCATTTGTTTGAAAAGGATCTTGTTATATAGCTCAGGCTCATCCTGTGTAAGCCATGCTGAACTTGAACTCATGACTTCCTTTTCAATCCTGGGATTATAGGCCTACACCACTATACCCAGCTTGCATGTGTCTGTGTGTGTACATGTGCAATTCCAGAAATTGAACCCAAGACCTGCTACTGACCTACCCCTGATCCTCAATCTAAGTCCACAGTGTTTTTCAATATAGTCAATTAGAAAACTTGAAACATTGTAAGATATGAGTCGAGAATTGTTATTGAAAATAGTTTGTTATAGTATCGAGGAAGTACACTCACTTCTATGGGAACCATGTGGGGAGCCATCAGAGTCACTCATGAAGTAGAATGGGAGTTGGAGACCCCTTACTACTGTGGAATCTCAGGATGTATTGAAGGCTCAAACTAGCCATGCTTAGAGCTGGCTAGGAGTCTCTTTGGGATCCTTATCCAGGGCTCAGTCCTCATTGCCTAGTGTCTGGCCTTGAGAAACCTGGGGTAGTGGAAAGTCAATACCACGAGGGAGGTGTGAACTCTGGATTGCTTGGTCTGTATTTTCAGAATGTAGTCATAGAAGAAGGACTCTTCCCAATGAGGGTCAAAGGTGGTGATGCTTTTGGGGGCCAAAACAGAGGTGACATACACATATTGCCAGATTATCCAGAACATATGCATAGGACAGATTGCTGAAGGTTCATGTCTGTAGACCAAGAAATGTGGTTAGAATACAGTGAGTGGTGTTTTAGAGTTTTCAAAATATGAGTAGAGACAGGCGAGGAGGAAGGAAAAGGAGAGCAAATGAGGCAGTATGATAAGAATGCTTTGGAGTCAGAGTACTAGGACTATAAGATATTGTGGACTTGTAACATCTGCTGAAGTACCCCTTTAAGACCATGAATTTTATTGGATCCTAATTTTAAAAATGGACCAGGAAAATACAGAGAAACAAGACAGAAGCTGTTCTAGGCCAGAAGGCAAACATTTTAAGGTGGAAGAGAAGAATGTCCCTAGATTTCAGGCTGTGCACAGACCTTACAGGATGCAGCCAGGGAGAAAGCTGCATTGAAAACAAGTATTTGGGGCTAAGTAAATAATTCAGTGGGTAAAATATTTGCTGTGCAAGGATAAGAGTCTGAGTTCAGATCTGCACTACTCACAGGAAAGCTAGGGCTTCTATAATCCCAGTGGAGGGGAGGCAGAAAGAGGCTTAAAGGATTCATTGGCCATTAAATTTAGTTCAATGTGTCCATCTCTGGGTTCAGTGAGAGATTCTGTCTCAGAAAATAGTATTGATTGAGGAAGTCAGCTGACATCAACCCCTGGCTTCTGCGTGGACAGGAAAACACACATGGTATATGCATATACCACACCCATACATACATAAACACACAAAAAGAAAGAGAAGGAAGGAAGAAAATGGTTGGAGCCATGTCTGGTGGTGCAAGACTGTTGTTTCTACTTCTCAGGGAACTGTAGCAGGAGAATGTCAAGTATAAGGACAGACAGAAATACAGAATGGTATTAAGGTCAGCCTGAACAATTTACCTAGAACCTGTTTCAAAAGAAAATGTTAAAAAAAAATGCCTGGGACTACTTCTCATTCTTATAGTGTGGTGGTTTGAAAGAAAATGGCCCCCAAAGAAAGTGGCATATTAAGACATGTGGCCTTGTAGATTCATATGGTCTTATAAGAGGAAGTGTGTCACTGTGGAGGCAGACTTGGGTGTCTCATATGTGCTTAAGATACTACTCAGTGTCTCAGACCACTTCCTGTTGCCTTGAGTAAGGATGTAAGATTCTCAACACCTTCTTCAATACCATGTCTGCCCACATGCTTCTGACCATGATGATAGTAGACTGAACTTCTGAACCGTAAGCTGCCACCCAATTAAATGTTTTCTTTTATTTAAAAAAAAAATGCCTGGGACATATCTCAGTGGGTAAGTGTGTGGCATGTGTGAAGCCTGAGATTCAGTCCTCTGTATTGAAAAACAACAAACAAACAAACAAATAAACACTAGAGTTTGAGTAGAAGAGGGCACAGTAGGAGAAATGGACACCAGAATTTGTGTGGGGACTGCTAGGGATGTTTGCTCCTAAATTATAGGTGTGAATACAAAGGGTGGAACAAATTTCATTGGTAAGCAGAAAGAAAAGAAAATTTCTATCATGTCAGTGGCAGGGAAAAATACTATTTATTTCATTCATGTTTTCTTGAGTACAAATTCAGGAAGACAGTTCATTCACTCATTCATTCATCTGTAAAGAGTAAAGTTGATCTGAAGATGAAATATCATTGTGATCTCATAATGAAGTTGTATTTCCTAAACTTGGCTTGTCATACTTGTTTTTTGTCTTTGTTGTTGTTATTGCTGCTGCTGATGTCATGAAAGAACTAAAATTCCATCAATAATTCTGTCCCGGTTATGTGATATTTAGATCATGGCATCTAGCTGGGAATATTAGAATAAGTTACTTTAGTTAAATGTAATCCATAATGGTATCTGATAAACCATAAATTCAGGTGTAAATTGCCATTGGTACTGAAGCTTTGTTCTGTTGTGAATACACACATGTGTTCTCATTCATATGTGAACACTCATACACACATTCATGCACACACATCTCTCAAATATGACTAGAAATCATTTGTTGAAGTCAACTAAAAGAATGATTCTCAAATACCATTCTGCTTGATAATGATAGTCTAAATCCTGGCATTGACATATTTATCATAAAATGAGAAATGTAAGAGAAGTTTCCTGAACTTTCCATAATACTAACCACATTGAGTTTAACAGACTGTGTGTTACTTTGAGATAATATACTTATTTTTCCTAATTGAGAAAATATTCATCATTTTATTTGCAGACTAGGGCCCCGTTATTGTTTATGCAGATATTGGCAGACTATTAGTCTACAAAAATCCTCAAATAGGTTAGTATAAATCCTTAAAATATTTGTAACTCTATTTGAAGTCTATGTTTTCCTACAGGGGAGAAAGTCCCATGACAAGAGTTTTAGATTTTAATGTTGGTTATTTATTTATTTATTTAATTATTTATTGCCTTTACTATTTGAGTTATCCTACCTAGAAGAGACAGTAGGGTAAAAAGTGTCTCACTGCAGAACCCAGAGAAAATAACTAATCTTTCTGAGTCTATAGCTTCATTCTCTATAAAATGTTACTTATGGTCTAGAAGGATAACTCTATTTGTAAAATGCTTGCCACATAAGTACAAGAGTCCACAGAATACATGTTTAAATTATTCATAGCATCGTTGTTTGTAATAGCCAGTACATGAAAGCAACCTAGATGCCCCTCACTGGAAGAATGGATGGAGAAAATGTGGTACATTTCCACAATGAAATACTACTCAGTGGAAGAAAACAATGAAATTCACAGGCAAATGGATGGAACTGGAAGAAACCATCCTGAGTGAGGTAACCTAGTCACAGAAAGACAAGCATATCCATATATGAGTAAGTACATACTTACTGGTATGTACTTACTCATATATGGATATTAGACATAGAGCAAAGGACTACTACCCTCCAATCCAAACCACCAGAGAAACTAGGAAACAAGGAGGACCCTAAGAGAGAAATACACGGTCCCTGAAGAAGGGGAAAGGGACAAGAACTCCTGAGCCAATTGAGAGAGAGCACTGGGGATGGGGGAGGTAGGAAAAAGAGAAGAGGAGAGGGGGAGGGGAGAGGAGAGTAAGAGGGATCAGGAAGACTGAGTCAGGGAAGGAGTAGAGGAGAGCAAGAAAAGAGATGCTAGTGTAGGTTTAAAAAGAAATCTGGCACTAGAGAAATGTTCAGAGATTCACATAGATGACCCCAACTAAGAATCTAGACAGTAGTGGAGAGGCTGCCTTTGATGCCCTTCCCCTATAATGAGATTGATGACTGCCTTAATTGCCATCCTAGAGCCTTCATCTGGTAGCTGATGGAAGCAGAAGCAGACACCCACAGCTAAGCACTAAGCCATACTCCTGGAATCTAGTTGTAGAGAGGGAGGAGGGATGAGCAAAAAAGTCAAGGCCATGCTGGAGAAACCTACAGAAACTGATGACCTGACCTAATGAAAGGACGAGGACCCAGGTTGTAAAGTTGGGGAACCAGCATTGAAACAAACCAAGCCCTCTGAATGTGGGTGCCATTAGGAGGCCTGCACAGGCTGTGGGACCTCTCACAGTGGAACCAGTATTTATCCCTACTGCACAAATGGACTTTGGGAGCCCAGTCCCTATGGAGGGGCATTCTCTCAGCCCAGATACATGGAAGAGGGCTTAGGCCCTCCCCCAAATGATGTGACAGACTTTGATAATACCCCATGGAAGGCCTCACTATCTTTGGAAGTGGGTGGGGGATGGGTTGGGGAGTCAGTTGGGGGCATGGGAGGGTGGGAAGGAGAGGAAAATTTGAGGATTGATATGTAAAATAAGATTCCTTCTAAATAAATAATAATAAAAAATTGGAGCGTGATAGCACACATCTGTAATTTCAGTGAGGGAAAGGCAAAGACTTGTGGATCCCTGGTCCTCCCAGGTTAGTCCAGCCTAAACTAATCAGCAAACTACTGACCAAGGAGAGACTGTCTTTAAAAACAAAACAAATAAGCAAACCCCAAGAAGAATGACTCCTGAGGAACAAATGTAAGATTGACTTATTGCTTCCACACGGATGTGCAAATGTGTATATGTGCACCCAATACACATATTCCTCTCCTGAACATGCACAAGGGAAAACAGAACAGGGCTATAAATGGGAGACTGATATAGGAGAATTAAATGGGGGAGGAAAATAGGAGGGCAGATTTAAAGACAGGAGATGGACAATGAACTCTAGAGTCCTTTTGAAAAGTCTTATGGAGACCTACTACTGTAGAGGCTTCCAAAATATATAAAGGAATTTAGATGGAGTTAGCATATAGTGGGGAAGATAATATTTCAGCTAAATATGTTATAAAATAAAAACCCCAGTACCAGGTATGGGTTGAATGTTTTTTCTTATTTAGTTTTTATTCAAAATCATAAACTTAACTCTTCAATCCAGATAGACTTGGAAGGGAGTGAAGGAAAATACAGAACCCAAAGAACTTCAGTGAGAGTAGAGATTAAGGGTTTTATGAGCAGATGGGATGGGGGCACTTTGCTGAGCCACAGAAGGAATGGTCTGTTGGATAAGATGCCATAAGTTAAATGAATTACAGCTGTCCACAGTCGGAGATGGAGATCTTCTTGGTGATCTTGCATTTCTGGACCCCAAACACTCCATGGCTTCCATGATGCCCGTGTCTTCTTTCACCTTCCCAGAGATCATGTGTTTGCTATCCAGCTACTCAGTCTTGGCAGTGCAGATAAAAAGGTGGGAACCATTTGTATTGCGTCCAGCATTTGCCATGGACAACATGCCAGGACCCGAATGCTTCAGGATGAAATTCTCATCCTTAAATTTCTCCTTATAGATGGACCTGCCATAAGTGTTATTACGACATGTGAAATCATTACCCTGGTACATGACTGCTGGAATAATTCCTGTGAAAGGAAGAACTCTTACACCCAAATCCGTTCTCTCCAGTGCTAAGAGCAAAAAACTTTTCTGCTGTCTTTGAACCTTTGTCTGCAAACAGCTCAAAGAAGACATGGCCCAAGGGCTCACATGATGTAAAAGGAACACAGTAGGGCTGACCATAGTTGCAGGAAGTGGTGACAGGGGACAGTGGTGTTTGCAAAGCTGGGTTGCATCTTTTTGAGTCATTGGCAAAAGGGGTCACATAGACAGCCCCCCTCAAACATCACATGCTATTGCTAATGTTATTTGTTACCTCCACAACATCCTGGTAAGATCTGAAGAAAACACATACTTACGTCTTCAAATATGGACAAATAAAACTGATAACCATCTAGAAGTTTCAGCACTGTTGATGAGCATTTATAGTGGTAGAAAATATTATATATGATACTGGAGGAGAAAAGTTATCATCAGCCTCATATACAAACCTTATATGAACTACAACATTGACCTGTCTGCAAGATAAACCAACCAAGTGGTGGAATAGGGGCACAAATGTTATGGGAGTGACCAAATTCCTTTTGACTGGTGTTAGGGCCCGTTCTATGAGATAGCAGCCATTCCCAGCACTGTTAATGAGGACAAGAACCTGAGACTAGCAAGATAATGGGCCTAGGGGAAAACCTACTACTATTATTCTATTAAATGAGCATAACAACAAAATGACTCCTGGTGGCATGTTGCTAAAAACAAAGATCAGTGCCTCACCCTCATCAGAGAAGTGTGTTCTTGCAATAGGTGGACCAACAACTAGACAGTGTTGTTTGCTTTTACATAAAGACTTAAATCTTGGCTGGGTATTTGTTGCTGCAATAGCACCAAGAGTATGGTCCTTGTTTTCCAGTGGTTGAAATTTTGACTTTACAATCATCAATGCTAAGAATCTCGCTTCATAACAATACAGTACGAAATCAGACATGGTGGTGTATACCTTTATTACCAGCATTTGGGATGCAGAATCAGGTGGATCTCTGTGAGTTCAGAGCCAGCCTGGTCTATAAAGTGAATTTCAAAATAACTGAGGTTGTGTTCAAAGACCCTGCCTCAAAAAAAAATGAATAAACAAATACAATATGTTTAGAAATTGGTATGTTTAGTATAAAAATAATATGTTTAGAAAAGGAAAATCATTTCAGAAATTGTTCTAATCAAAGCCAAATTTCACTGATCATTTGTTATGAAACTTGTCAGCATCTCAAGCAGCAATTTTTCAAACCAAACATTCTAACATAATGCAATCCAAAGATATACTAATTTGATGCTTACACAACAGTAGCAAAAATATTAAGTGTTTGTTTTCTATAATTAAAGTACTATGTTTCTATAAGAACAGATAATTTTATATCTGCAGTAAAACCACTGAAATTCATAACACAAAAAAATAAAATAAAATCAGAGCCAGGAGGTTCTAAGCAGCATTTGCTTATATTTCATAATTCATGCACAGTGCCAAGTGTTAATGTTGTATGTTCAGAACCAAGGCTGTGGTGAAGTTGTTCAGGCAAGTTCTACCAGAATGACCTCAAGATTCATGGAGAAACAGAGGAATTTAGAGGGTGGAATGTATGTGGTAGATGGGACAAAACTTTAGACAGCCTAACCTCCCCTTTAGAAATATCTGGAATCAAAGAACAAAAGAAACAGCCATTCAAGGAAATACTTTGCAGAGGAGAAAGACAATCTTCAATCTCTTACATGGGATATGACAAAGATCAGAGGGGTCAACATTGAGGACCAGGTGTTTTCCCTCATATTATCTGTTCTCCATAGTCTCCCCTGCAACATACACATACCCCATCCCACCCCACCCCAGGAAAAAGAAGAGAAACCTAGTTAAAAGATTAGGTTTTATTTTCCTTAGTGTATATTGCTATTCCTGATTTAGAAAAAGAAAACAATAACATTATTATTAAACATTTTATATATGTGTAGTGCAAACCTTACTGACCACATATATTTAGTGTTTTCAGAAATAAGTTGGGCATTCCCAATAGAACATTATATAGCATTGATTTCTTTAAAAGCAATTCTTATTTGTGTCATCTTTATATATTATTGTATATCAGACTTTTGAGCAAATCCATTGAGAGACACTTAAGAAGCAACTTTTGTAAACAGAACTTGTTGCAAATAAGAGTTGCATTTGTTTATATTAAATCTCTCCATACACATACATATATACATACATATACATGTACACATACATATACATATATCATGTTAGGTGTTTAGGGTTACAGAGATAAAAATGACATAGTGTTTTCCCTGAAATTGATGTTCATATTCCAGTTATTTGAAAAAGCCTGAGTTCTTGGCTCCCATAGCAAGATTATGCTAATCTAGTTAGTTCAGAGAAGGCATCTTGGAGTTTCTCCTTCCAGATGCACAGTAAGGCATGATCTCTGTTTCACTCTCCTGCCTTCTGTGGTCGGTCAGGGAACTCAAGGAAAAAGCTTTGAAATGCTTTCACACTAGTATCCATGCTCACTGCCTCATCTTCGGCACTAGGGCGTGTTGCCATTGTGTGATATGTTTAGACAAAAGCATGCACTTTAGTGATCTTTGTTCACATGAAATTTGCAGAAATAAACAGTATTACTGATTCCTCTTTTTGTTTGATGTCAGTGTAAGATATTCATTAAGAAAATGTGCTGGATATAATGTCACCTTAATTACTGTACGAGAGGGTTTAATGAAGGCAAATTCCCCTTTATAGCATTAGGCTCAATGCCACTAGACTCTTCTGTTTATTCCAATGAATTACATTCTGGCACCCATGAAAATCATGTAACAAATGCATAACTAATGTGACATTCACACAAAACATCACATTAGTTCCATACGATCAGCTCTGTTCTGGTGTACACCAAACCAAATCACGTTATTGTAATGTGGGCTGTGATTTAATACCCTAATTTGTAAGTGCTTTTGTTTGAACCTGGCATGTTATTTATACCACTCATGCTTGTTCTCAGAGACGTTTATTTGCTTTGGCTACCTTGTTATCCATAATCTCCATGGTTATCTATATACCTAAATAAATTGCCTAATACCAAGTTACTACTTAATATGCTAACATTTCCCCTTAAGCTCAAAATAACATGACAATAGTTGATTTTTTGATAACTAAAAAATTGCCATAATATAATATGCTTTGAAGGTTAAAGAAAAATTAGGAAGACAACAGATTGTCATCCCAGACAGAACTTAATAGCAGCATACATAATATAAGTAAGTTAGAGCCATGCTATAGACATATAGTTTGCAGTCAGTATCCTGTTTCTGGCTCTCTTTTTCAACATGTGTGTATATATTTGTTTAGTAGATGTGCATGCCCATGCTCCCATACAGAGGCCAGATGAGGTCTCTAGGAGATCTTTATCTCTCTCGATTATAGTCCTTTGAAACAGACAGGATCCCCCAGTAAACCAAGAGTTTGTGTTGATTTTCACCAAGGCTAACAGCCACCAATTCCCAACAATTCTCTGTCTCTCTGCCCTCTTTCTTCCAACACTGGGGTTACAGATACACATAAGCATGCCTGTTTTTTTTAATGTAGATGATGAGGATCCAAACTCAAGTGCTCATGATTATGCAGCAAACGCTTTTACCACTCAGCCAACTCCCCAGGCTCTTTCTTGCATTCTTTAAGATCATCTCAAAGGATACCTCCTGAGAAATGCTTCAACTTGCCCTGTATGATGCACAGTCACGTTACCTTGGGTGGCAATATGTATGACTGGTTTTTCAATAACGTTGTGTCCTTTTCCTTTAGTAACACAATTTCTGATGTTTTTCCAGGTGTGTGTATGGCAATCCAGAAATGAAGGCTACCTAGGTCAACTTCCCTTGTAGATATGGAATAAATTATTGCTATGCAAAAAGTAAAAGCATCTTTAGCACAATAAGGTATGGCCCTCTTCCTGTCTTTGTCTTTTGTGCAGATGTGATGACTGAAGCCCAAGTTGTCATCTAGGACCACAAGGTGAAAGCCATCTATTGAAAACAGTGAACAATAAAGATGCAACCATAGCCAATTTATTAGCTTCTTATCTATTCTGAAGAGACTATATCTGACCCTCTTTCATATGAAAGACAGAAATATGATTTTCAAAATCAATATTCAACATATCTAGCAGTGATCCAGCATAAGAAATTGATTTAACCAGACAGAACAGGGCATTGATTAATCCAAAGAGATGTCAGTGTGAAAGAAATGGCTCCAATGTGATAGATTATCCCTGGCCTAAAGTGAATAAGTGACAGGATGCTTTATCATTTTTAACTACCCTAATCTTGTACAGTATACTCCATGTTTCTCACAAACCTTGCTTCCAGCCTGTGGTTATCTTTTCATTGGTTTATTATTGCTTGATTATCTTTCCTTACCCTTAACATACATTCTCAATGAGGACATAGGTCCCCTCTGGAGTTTGCTCTCAGAACACATCTCTACTGAACGCTGCAAGAATGAATGAACTAATTCTTTAATTTTTTTATTGCAAGATATAATATTTTAGAAATTGCAAATTTGATGGAATAGAAAGAATTCTATTTGGAGGGAAATGGTTGGCAGTGGAATTGATAAAAGTTTTTTTTTTTTTTTTTAATTCTCCCAGACTTAAAAAAAAAATAAAAAAGAACGATGAAATTAGTAGTAGATAAAAATTCATTTCTAGTTTCTAACAAGAACTCACAAACAATGGAGGACATATAAATAGAGTAGTAGCAGCCTTGTTAATAATACTTTCCCTCTCTGTTCCTGATCTTTTGATGACAACCCTACTGGAGGTACTCTTTATCAGGCACTAAAGCAATTGCGATGCTGTCACATGCCTTTCTTGATGTATACGTATTAGACATAAGGTAGCTTTCTGTTCCTTAGCTTATGTTAGCATATAATTAAAACTCTGACTGTCTGCTACTAAGCAACGGAGCCCGGCAGAGGTTGATCACATCCCATCACAAAGATAGAAGGGGGGAAAATAATAAAAATAATCGCACACATTCCTGTAATCAGCCTTCAGATCTTAATTATGTTTTAACTCCTTTGTTATGCCCAAGGCAATGCCTACGAGCATTTAAAGGACACTTTCATTCTCCTGCCTCAGTTCAATCTAGTTCTTTAATTCATGCCTTAGTCCATTTATGGGGACTCTTTGAGGGGCATTTAAGGTCACAAGGGCTGAGGAAAAACAGATAGAACTTAGGAGGTGTTGTGCTTATTGAAGCTTCTAAGTAGCTAGGTGTGTGCAGGATTGCTTCTAATCTAAGACATTTGGGAAACTGAGGATGAAGTAGAGTTCAGCCAAGGACAGGGGACAATAGAGGACAATGGCAACAGAGTTCGTATCCCTGGTGGGTCGGCATGCAAACACATTTGCTACCCATCCCCACTTTTCACCTGCGTGACCTGAGCGTCATTGAGTATAATACACCGCTCCCAATGATGTCTTACGCCAGTTATCATGTTATCAGGGTTTTTTTTAATATGTCAGTTTGGGGTGTAGTGGGGGGTACTTAGAAGGAAGAACTTATGCTTCTGTTCTGAACCCTTTCTCTTTATCCCCCCACCAAAAGATTACTATGAATCTCACTCATTGACAGAGTCATTCCTTCACAAATAATTCCGGGCCTCTGTTTTGTGCTAGGCATCATTGCTTGTTCTAAGGCAATCTTGGTGAACAGTACAAGCAGTCTGCCCCATCGGAGCTGCCGCTGAACAAAGGGACAGCCAGTGATGTGGTTTGCATATGAGATGTCCTCAAAAGTCTCATGGGTTCCAGGATTGATCTCCATATTGTGATACTATTGAGAGGATATTGATCTATTGATCTACCAGGCCTCTGCCTTCATCAGTGGATTAGTTCATTGGGGGATTTACAGTATGGCAGCATTATTGAGAGATCATGATGGTTTGAATAGACTCATGTATGTGAATGCTTGGCACAGAGGAAACAGCACTATGAGGAAGCATGGCCTTTTTGGAGGAGGTGTGACCATTTGGGAGGATGTGTGTCACTGTGGAAATGGTCATTGAGGTCTTACAAATTCAAGTCTGGCCAGTGTGACACAGTTTTTCCTTTTGCTGCCTGTGGATCAAGATGTAGGACTCTCGGCTCCTTCTCTAGTAGCATGGCTGCCTGCATGTCACCATGTCCCTCCATGATAATAATGAACTAAATCTCTGAAATTGTAAGCCAGTCCTAAGTAAATGTTTTCCTTTATAAGAGTTGCAAGGGTCATGGTGTCTCATCATAGCAATAGAAACCCTGACTAAGACAGAGCTGCAGGAAGTAGGGAAGGGCCAAGCTGGATATGTAGGTCACTGGGGTTGTACCCTGGAATGATAGATCTTGTCCCTGGCCTCTTCATCCTGAACTTCTCTCAGCTTTCTGGAAGTCCTTTGAGGAGCAGCTTGGCTCTTCAATGGCCTTCTGCCATGATATTTTGCTTTACCACAGCTTAGAAACAGAGAGAGCGAACTATGGACCTAAATCACTGAAACCATGAGCACAAGCATTAAACGGTTCGTCTGAGCATTTGTCACAATGAAAAAAAAAAGTCTGGCTAGTAAAGCTAGTAAGAGACACATTTTTTTTTCTGCAAAAAGAGCAACTAGTTACTATATACAGCCCTGAGCTATTTTACTGTAGTTTACTCTTCCCTTCCACCCATATGAAAGGCCCTGCATCAGCAAGGTAGAAGGCAAAAACTGATCTCTGACCTCCACATACACGTCGTGGCCCATGTAAGCCTTCATGCACACACACACCCATTAAAATTTAAAAATACTAAAGTGGGAATCATTTCACCTCTGCTTCTTCTGTGTGCATTCTCAACTACAATTCTAGGAAAATCCTCCTGGATGATCAGCTCCTCACTTACAGCCTGGGCACAATATCCCAAACTGCCTCTCTCTGAATCAGTGGTGACAAGGAGAGGTATCAGCGATCTTTGAAAACTTTAAAGTGCTGTGTAAAGCATAACATCTTCTTATTACCGTGGTTTGTGACTTTCTGTTCACCATTTAAAATTGCCTGCGAGGACCCACGTTTACGCATTTATCCATCAAGCCTTTCTGTTTAACTTCCCATGCTTGTTACAAAGCTGCTGCTCAGCCTCAGCCACCCATGGAACTTCCAGGGATGCCTTTGGTGATTCCTTCTGAATACCTCGGAGGAGAAGAAATACAGAAGCTAGACTTTGTTTGGGTGCTTGCTTACTATCCGATGAAAGGGGTAGTTGTTCGAATAGAGGTGACAATACCCAAAAATAAAATCAGGCAGAGAGGACTTGGAGTGAGTCTGATAAAATGGAATTTATTAAAACAAAAAAGGAGGGGAATCTCTGCAAATCTGGGGTGGTAGCTCCAAAGCATAATATTGAAGAAGCAGCTGGGTCCCCAGAGCTCTGTGTCCTTGCCAAGTGAGAGTGACCTGTGGATTTCATATAACCTGGAAAGAGGCAGCCCTATCTTACCACCTGGAGTAAATTTCTTCTTGGACAAGCCCTATGACAACACAAAAGAAACCATGTGTCTTCTCTTCCTCGGCTGAAGGCATTCCATTTTGACCTAGATTTATGAAGCTCAAGGTAAGTCTCCATCAGTTTCTATAGCACTGGGGGCAGGTATTGGGGCTGGGAGGGTCTGTTTCAGGTCCTTTTTCCAGAGCCGCCCACTCTGACATACATGTTCTACACTGATTTCTGACTATGTTAGTGTTAAAAGCCCAGACTTATATATACACGTTTCTTGGAGGGGATGGAGGGAAGGGTAGTGGTTGTTCCCAGTTAAGGTCATACAAAAGAACAGAAAAACCTAAATTAAAAAACACAGGCAGAGTTGTTTAAAGCCAACTAGTTATATCAGGAGAGCCAGAAAGGGCTTGTATACGAAGATGACTCTTCATGTAAATGGTATGAATCCCTAGTGGAGAAGTTAGGGGGGAAATGTATTATTGTTGTTAAATGTCATGTCTTTTTGAAAATTCATGGTGTGTGTGTGTGTGTGTGTGTGTGTGTGTGTGTGTGTGTGTGTGTGTGTTGGGTGCTTATGTGTTCAGGTAGGCCTGAAGTGTCCTCCTGAATAGTTTTGTGATGTATATACTTTTCTGAGGAAATGAGGAGGGGGGATTTATATATTTTCATTTTGAAAGGAAAAAGCAAAGGAAGGGAGGGAAGGAAGGAGGAAGATGGGGATGCGAACTCTTGCTTGTCACTCCCTCAGCCTCTGTTACTCTGCTGTTCTATGCGGCCGTACTAATTTTTGCATTTATTCATCTGTAGTGCACAAGCTCCATGGCTGCCTCAGAAACAAAGTGCATACAAAGGACTTTACCTGTAGGACCCAAGGGGAGAAAGAGAATATAATTTGTTGCCATCCCCTAATGAACTGGCTCAATCAGAGCCAGAAAGCTGTCCTTCTGCAATCAGCTGGGATGGGGACAGTTACCTTGATGGACTGAAAATACACTTCCTGGGAAGTTGACCATGCTTTCTGACATTTCTCTATTTCTTGGTAGTTTCTGGAATTTTAGATTGCACATGACATATCTCAAATCCTGTTATCCCTGCTTTCACCTGTACACTACAGTTAATTGAACATTAGGTATATCATCATATATATTTACTAAGGGTCTTCTTAAAGATAACACTTTACAGATTAATTTTCAAAGTAACTACTAGCTTCTTTATGAAGGCTACCCCTCAAGCCCAAGGTTCTCTGTGAACATCATAACCTCAGGTTCATACCTGGGGAAATGCTTCTAGCCAACCTTGTAGCATTGTCAACTCACGAAGAGCACAAGGACCCAAACTACCTGTGGCCTTGAGGAACTTTAATCAAAAGTGGATACTGACATATGTTACTATAGATGTTTTCTCTAGGCCTGAGAGAAAATGATTAACTGAGTTAGTGACTTAGACAAAAAGCTTTCGTGAGCCTAGAGATAGAGCTCGAATTTAAGAATGCATACTGCCTTGCTCAGGACCCAAGTTCAATTCTCAATACCCATGTCACTTGGCTCACAACCTCCTGCAACTCCAGCTTCAGAAATCTAGTGCCTCTGTCCTCCTCCAGTACCCTCACACCCATGCACATACCCCAGCATCATGCATACACACAATTACAAATAAGTCTTAGAGAAAAAGGTTTTCCTTCCTAGTGTCTTCTACTTCCATTGCTTGGGAAAGTTTTAACAATCCTTCCAAACTTTCCCTCTAGTGAGGCTGTGCCTGGGATTGGCTACCACTCAGGAAAGCATTAGGAATGGAGCCCCAGCTCAGCCAAAGGGCCATGTTTTTGCTGCAGGGTAAACTTGTTAATATTGGGAGCACAGCCAGGGTCATCCATCTAAGAACACTGGGACAGCATCTTTGGATTGTTCATGGAGCTACGGTCTAATTAATTTTCAAATGGACAAAATAGCTTCTTGGGCCACGTAACAAGCGTTTTCATTCATTTCAGGGAGGTTGGATTTGGCTCGGAGCAGAGTCACGAGAAATTCTAATGGCTCCCTCTCTTCTTTGTGTGTCCTCAGGAGAGCTTGGTTGATGTCAACAAAGCAAGATTTGTGCTCCAGGCAATTGGAGTAGATTCAGTTTCTAGGGAGCCAAGTTCTCTGCCTTCCCCTGGAAGGAAAGGCTATGGGATGGAGCATATGGGAAGCCTCTCTGGGCCCTTTTACATTATTGAATTTAGCTGCGCTCACATAATGAAATTGTTGAGCTTGTTTAAACCTTCTGCAGGGACTTCTGTTAGCTGAGAAGAAACTTGTACTAAAGCCATAAGAAGATTGGATTATAGATAGAATGGAATCTTTTTTATCTCTTGCCTGCTTTTCTGTATAAGGACTGACATTATTTTTTTTTTCCTGGGCATGAAGCCAAAGGTCTATTTAACTTCTACTTAAAATGTCCCATGGTCACTGACGCTGCCTGCCCAGATGGAGGTTTCATACATTAGTAAATAAGGACAGAGTTGATAGGAAAGTTGTGAATTTTCAGAAGGATTTTTTTTGGGGGGGGGTAAGGTACATATAATGCCACCTATAAAAGTATGCACTGGAATCTTTGTAGTGATGTCTCAATGAAGTCACCCACATTTCTGTGGGAATTGCACAGATCTTTGTCCTTAAAACAAGCCCAAGATTTAGCAAACCCAGAATAGAAAGATGTGTGTTTACTTGCTTTAACTGAATTTGCATGGAGTTTTATCTCTCTTGTTTTTATGTCATTTAGAATTTTGAGGTGGTAGTATAATTTGTATTTGAAATTTTGCTTTACTCATTTATTTTACATTTTCTAAGAGGTCCCCCATTTACAAGACAGGCCAGAGAGAATATACTAGTATCTGGGTATCACTAACTGCCCACCAGCTTCTCTGAAAGGGCCATCAAGACATTTGGCTGTACAAATTGCAGCTCAGTGGATGCCACAAGTTCTGGGAAATGAATGGACATTGAGAGTCCTTGCCCTAAGCCAACCTTGAAGAAGTCCCAGATGGTTTGCCTGTCTTCTTGCAGCCTGCCAAGAGCAATCACACACACACACACACACACACACACACACACACACACACAAACACACACACACACACACACACACACACACCAGCATCTAGAAATCCCACCTTTGTGGGATGCTGTCCATGAAAGGTGGCCACAACCCTTACTTTTCACTCTAGAAGATTCTCTCTCCTTTCCGACAGTGTCCTGCTGCAATGATGACAGCAGCAGATGTATCCCCTTGCCACGTCTCTGTCAAGAAACAGCTGTGCTTCATTTTATCTCAGACTTTCTTTTGTAGCAGAGTGAGGATGAGACCTTACCTGTACAAGAACTGAATGTGAACTTTCTTTAAAAACAATACATATGTACTTATTACCTGCTATGGGACAACACTGTACCCAGCAGTGACATGATATATAAGTTATGTCCTTTGCCCTCTGCCCCAGTGTAGAAGGGTGAATCTAAGAAGCCCATAAAGTCATCTATCACTGGCCTGGCCATGCTCACTGAGGTATTATCCTGTTTTTTTTTTTTTTAACTTTGGAGAAAAGTGGGTACTTTTAAAATAAATGTTCCTGATACTCAGTGCTTTGTCATGACATCACAGGTGACTGGCGACAGAGAAGCAATCAGTGTGTTGTAGTTATTATCACCAACTTACGTGGCCACAAAGTCTATGTTAAGAGTGGCATTGAGATTTGGAAGACAAGAGTAAATTCACTGTCACTATTACAGGGCTTTTCCTGGCTTCTGAAATGCACAGACTTTTTTTTTTTTTCTCTGAACTTCGGAACTATAACTATCTCTGTTTAATGATACATACTGGCAGTATTCTGCTGTCACTCAAGACTTCTATCTGTACTAAGGATTAAATAAAGAAGGCCATTGTCAAAATGCTAGCAAAACAAAACAAAACAAAACAAAAAACCCAAAAAACAAAAAAACAAAGGCCAGGCTTCCTGCCAAATATAAACATATTTCTGTTTAGCAAATAGCAGGAGTATTGAGAACAGTCTCATTCCTCTAACCATACAACAGACTGTTCTCTGCTTACTGTATTAGTTAACAAATTCAAGTCTGTTTATTTTGTTTGAAATTCCATTTCATCCATAAATTACAGCATTGCACAATAACAGCAGGACAATATCCCCATTGTTTGCTTTTACTATCGTCTCAGCCCACAAAATTCTGTTCCATTGTCAGCTTGCTGTCATCAAGCCATCGCTGCTCTCCACTTACCCGAGTCTCTCTCCGAATATCATTCAAATTATTTAGACACTCAACAATGTTTTTGCTGTCAGTGCAGACTTCTAAAGAGTGGGAGCCCCAGTGTGATGACCAAATAACCCTGCACTATTTATCTTTCCACAAGTCATTATTTCCCCAGGCCCTGGAGAAGATGAGCTGCTGTGTGTGCAGGCCGGGGAGGGCGTTCTCCACTGACGCTAGTGTGTTCCATTGGACAATGAGGTTTTTCTGCCTGGCTGTCTCTGTGGATATACACACAATGGGATGGGTCAGGGCAGGGTGAGGCAAAGCCCTTCTAACAATGATACCACAAAACCCTTAAGTAAGCAATTTTACAGACCCAAATAATTCATTGTGATGATTAATTTTCTTTATTCCTTCCTATAATTAAAAACTAACTACAGGTACTTGAAAGGTCTCTCTCTCTCTCTCTCTCTCTCTCTCTCTCTCTCTCTCTGTCCCTCTCTTCTCTCCCTCTCTATTTCTCATTCATGTTCTCAATGGAATTACATTTTAAACATTCCCTATTGCCAGCCACTATTTATTCTATACATTATAGGTGTAAGATATTCTTATTAGGTGCAGGAAATACAGAAATGGGAGAGAAATCAGGCTGGGAATGTAGCCCAGTGGGTAAAGTGTTTTCCTAGCATGCTCAAAAATTCTGAATTCAGTCTTTAGCCCTGCATTAACCAGGCATGGCAGCACAGGCCTATAATCCTAGAAGTCAGGGTCAGAAGGCTCAAGGTAAACCTTAAAGGGTTACATAGTAAGTTTGAAGCCTACATGAGAGGGAGTGGGAAGAAAAGGGCGGCAGAGATAAAGAGAGAGACAGAGAGACAGAGGGGACAGAAACAATGGATACAATGGCTGTTCTCATGGAACCAGGGGTCTAAAGGGAATGTGGAAGGTATGTTTTCTTGTGTACTAAATATTCTACAGATCTAGGTGCACATGTGGAACCCATGTCCTCTGACTCAGAAGGAAATCCACAAAACAGATGACCAGAAACATGCTCTATGCCTTCTAGAGAGCATCTTGAATTTATTTTGAGAAATCACTGTTGTCTCTGTATACATATTTCTGTTGGGATTGTGTTTCAAGTATGGGGTCCTCTGATAATCAAGAATTAGGTGTACAACCCGAGTTCTTCACTTCTTTCTCTTTAGAGTAACTTGCAACTCAGGAGCCTGAAGGATGAGGACACAATCGAAAGGAACAGCCAACATTTAGACAAGGTGAGTAGTCACCACTGGATGTTGAGGAGTCAGGGTTTCTGATTCATGATGCTGTTTCTAGATTTTTGTCCTTCTTACATTTCTCCAGATCATTGCTCCATACATAGACAAGCTTACATTGCTCTGACTCATTTGATTTGTACTTGGGTGAGCAAGAATTATTTATAATAACTGGCTATGGTTACTGAATGAAAGGTAATTCTTAGTTTAGAAAGAGTAAATATATTGAAATTAAAGGATAAATTTCAGTTTTACATATGACATATCTTATACTCTGGTGTCTCTTCAGATCATATAAATCTTTCGCCTTTTACATATGACATATCTTGCCAAAAACATACAGTGGATCTGCATACCTGGATGAATTCATTCTTCCTTTCACCCTAGAAGTTGATCTTACCAGCTCCTGATATGCAGACAATTGTGTCACTGCCATTCTTGTGTTTATAAATACATATATTTATATTTGGACAGATACATTGATAGATTTTGGGAATATCAATTGCCATAAAAAGGAATCACTTGACCAAAGGAAGTATTTGACCTTTTTAGGAAGATCAAACTGCCTAAGACCCTTATGGAAAAACAGAAACTATTGATTGAGAACATAAAAAAAAAAAAATAAAAGAAGTTAATGAGTTTGCTTATTCTAATTTTATGGTCTCCAAATGAAAAGGTAATCCTATTGAGTTTAGAAAAAGTAAGAAATACTTTTAAAAATACTTAAAAAAAAAAACCTATTCAACCATTTCTTCCCCCCCACACTGCTAGAATATTCTTTCATCAATATCAATTTTTATCCAACTTACTACTTTTAGAAAGAATCTCTATCTTCTCCTCTCCACCGGTGAACCTGTCAAGGTGAAAAGACAAACTTCGGGTGTTACCTTCCACCTTTTTTGAGACAGTTTTGCACCTCAGGCTATCTGGCCTTTGGGCTTTAAGGGGTTCTCCTGGGTCCACCTCCCATCTTGCCACAGGACATTGGGATTACAGATAGGTGTTATCATGCCCAAGTTTATGTGGACTCTGGGGCTCCAAACTCAAGTCCAGAAGCTTGCATAGCAAGTCTTTCCATTAATCCGTATTTCCAGCCCCAAGCTTCTGAATTTGTTTTGAAGATATTTTTGTAT
Organism: Phodopus roborovskii; assembly: GCF_943737965.1. Classification (NCBI taxonomy): domain Eukaryota; kingdom Metazoa; phylum Chordata; class Mammalia; order Rodentia; family Cricetidae; genus Phodopus; species Phodopus roborovskii. The sequence goes on from NW_026126576.1 coordinate 2,077,912, forward strand.
TGTAATTATACGTAGATGTGGAGGTAGCTAAATATATTCCTTAAATAATGATTATATGAGACTTTCCATTTACATTTAACTTTCAGATTTTATTGCTGAGTGCTGTGATTAAAGGTACTATCACCTGGCCATGGTTATTCTTTTAAGTGTGTACACAAAGAGTGTATGTGTGCTCTTTAGTTTGACAGAGCTTTCTACATACTGATTTAAACTGGGTTTGTCAGTTGGATAGTTCAAATACTCTATTTTTACTGATTTTGTTCATTTGATCTGCTAGTAACACACCAAGATATGCCAGCTTTCCTATGATCATTATAGGGTTTTCTGTTTCTCTTTAAAATTCTGTCCATTTTTTGCTTCATGTATTTTTACATACAGTTATTCGGTGTGTAGAAATTTAAAGTCATTACACATTTTCCTAATTAAATTTCCTGTTTAAATTTGTGTCTTCAATCCCAGTGATGTTTTGGAGTTTAAATATATTTTGTTATTTTACAGCTTCTAGATTATTTATGCATCTTCCTCTTTGCAAAATAGTTTACTTTCAGCACTTTGTACTTGTCCCTACAGAACAGCAAATGCTATGTTTTTGTTTGGTCTTTTCTTCAGATACAGTTGGCTAATCTTTGTCATTTAAAGTAAATCATATAGGGCATTTATAGCCAATGTGATTATTGATGCAGTATGTACTCTATCTGTCCATCCTGCTTTCCTTGTTTTTTCCTTCATCATCATCCATCATCGTTATCATCATCATCACCATCATCATTATTATTTTATGTTTGGCACCAATTTGGAAGATTAAAGAGATTCTTTTTAGGCATTTCCTCCCAGGAGTGTGAAACTTTTTCTTCTATTGTTTTGGTATTCTCATGCTTATGAATTCATTTCTGACTTGTGGAAGTCTAATCTTTTTAACCTCTTTATGAACTTTCTTACTAGCCATTTAATGCTGTTTACCTCCTAATAATGAATACTATGCATGGATTTCAATTGCACATTTTGCACAAGCCAAAGCCAGCCAGACAATGACATTATTGTCTTGTACATTTAATATCCATTCTGACACATCCACATATTTACTTTTTTTTTTTTTTTTGTTCTCCCCGCCTTTGTGCATCTGTGTCCTTTCATCGGGAATCATCTTTCTCCTGCTTAAAGAATACTCCTTAATATATTCTTTAGTAAGTATCTGGTGGTGACAAATTCTTTTAGTCTTGTAGAATGAAAGTGTCTTTATTTTGCCTTCATTGGGAATTAATTTTTTTTAATTTGCCAGTTTGACAGATGATAATGGTGTCATACTGATTTAATTTGCATAGATTTTATCTATTTACTACCATTTTTCTTTCTTCTCTTGGGTGCTTAATTTCCTACAGTGCTAAAAGCATCTTCTTTCTTCTTTTCCTTTCTTTTGCAGAAGAGGAGGAAAGGCTAAGTTCTCCACACAACTGGGAGTGAGCGCTATTTGTATTTTTCTGTATTCTGTCCCATATGTGTCCACGCAAAAGCAAAGATGGTGAACACGGAAGGGTTGCCCATAGCTTCTAAGTTGGCTTTTCACCTGGCCAAGCTCATTAATACCTCCAAGACTGCTAAGCTATTCTGACAGTCACTCTCATTTCCCGCTACAAACTATTATCCCTTGATGGGTCTCAATAGTTCAGAAAGGTGTCTTGATGTCTTAAAAAGATGTCTTAGTACCATAAAAACCTGGTAAAAAATTACAAATTATACTTAATAAAAGTATTATTATACATACATTATAGAAACCTAGGTGCCAGTCAACTTTTGTAACTTAAAAAATACTGTGATTTCTGAAATTTTTTTGTTTCTGTATCTTTTTCTCTTTTCTTTCTGGTGATGCTGGAGATGGACCAAGCGCCTTCTGCATGCAGGTTGTGGCCTAGCTTGATTCCCAGTCTTCGGCATCCATATTAATTCGAAATTTAACTGTTCCACACCAGAATGTGGCTAATTTACTCTCAATGGGGTCTCCTGCTCTGTATCATACAGGCATGGATCAAATCTCTGCCTGGAGACTAGAACTTAGAGGCATCTTTTGTCACAGAGCCATTTAGATATTTGTCTACCTGATAAAAGTGGCCTTTGTGTTATCCATTGCCCTAAGTATTGCCACTTGCCATGTTTTAGTGATATTTTGTTTGTGCCTTAACAAATAAAGCTTGCATGAAGATCAGAGTGTAGGATTAGCCACTAGTTAGCTAGAAAGGCCAGGCAGTGGTGGTATACAACTTCAATTCCAACACTAGGGAGGCAGAGGCAGACAGATCTCTTTGAGTTCAAGACCACCCTGGGCTATATAAGCTTGATCCATTCTAAAAGAGAAACAACTAGGTGGTGGTGGCTCACTCCTTTGATCCCTGTACTTGGGAGTCACATGCTTTTAATCCCAGCACTAGGAATGTGGAGACAGGAGCTCAGTGCATTCAGTCTGAGGATTCACAGGGACAGGATCACCCCTTTGGTATGAGGATTCAGTAGAGGTAAGAACTAGTGGCTGACTGCTCTGCTTCTCAGCTCTTTCAGCATTTTCTCTATATCTTACTCCAGGTTTTTATTATTAAGACCAATTAGAATTCATGCTATACCATGTGCTGTCCCCTCTGCCACCCTCCTCTGTCCCAGCTTTTCATTCCAGCCTCCGTTAACTCAGGAGCAGAGGACTTCTTTCATGGCATTACACTCCACCTGTCCAGGAACATTGAGCTTGATTATGTTGTAGTGCTCTCTTGAAGAACCAGGGGCTGCCCCAGGCTCATGAGGTAACAGTGTCAGTTTCCAATTCCAGAATGATGGTGTGGCAGTTGTGGCATAGACATGGGTCAGGTGAAAGCCTCAAAGGAGTGTCACTGTATAGAACATTGCTGTTGGAGGATCTTTCTGGTTGTCAGTTGAACAACTAGACATCAAGTGATTCACTTGGCAAGTGTCCCCTGAAGGGGACACCGTAAGGATCCCCAACAAGTTCCTCTTCACACCCTCATAGAGCCAGATTGCTAATCTTCTCAGTATCAAAAAGATCCCAATTTAGCTGATTTTGAACAAACCTGAAAGACAATACCCAGGATTGCTGTGGTTAAGTCCCATCCACTGTGGCTTGCAATACAATATGAGCAAAGAAATATTAACTTGGCCTGGAGAGATGGCTCAGTGGTTATGATCACTTGCTGTTCTTGCACAGGACCCAGGTTCAGTTCCTAGCACCCACATTAGGCAGTTCACAACAACCAGGAGATCTGACACCCTCTTCTACCTTCCACTTGCAGTGCACACATGTGATGCACAGACAGACAACCAGGAGTACACACACACACACACACACACACACACACACACACACACTCACACACACACACACACACACACACACACACACACACACACACACGCAAACCTAAATAAATGAAAAATTAAAAAGTAAATGCTATATTTGGCTGAACAATTATACTTCTTATACTTTGACATTTTCAAATTAAGATTCTTAGTAAGCATACATAATAAAATAGTGTCATAAGTTAAAAATAAATATTATTATTATATAAGAGACAATGGCTATGTGTACTTAATGGACCACAAGTTTAAGTATGTATAAAATATAATATATTTTACATTCTTAAGTATTGTTCTCTGACTGCATATGAAAAGATACATAGATCTCATGTTTTAGCATTTGCATGTATGGCTCTTCAAACCTGTAAATCTAAGACAAATGATCTCAATTTTACCTATATTGTTGTTACCAGCCTTTCTTATTGTATCAGTGATGCAGTAGGAGCCCAGAAGGTGGACTGCATTCCCAGCATCTCCTCAGAAGCAGAGCCAGACCAGAATTCTTATTTCTAGACTCACATCTTCTGAGCTATGTGGCCCTGGGTTTACTTCTTCCCCGCAAGATCACAGAAGAGATCTTTCTTTAGAATTTCTTTGAAGAGGCTCATGAACATTCACTACCTAATCAGGTTGGTATCCTTGTTGTTATTGCTGCAGTTTTTAAAAATTAAAATGTAAGTCTATCATTTCCCCCTCCCTTCCCTCCCTTTGGCCCCTCTGATATCCTTCTCATTTCTTCTCAAACTCAATGCCTCTTTTAAGTGTGTGTGTGTGTGTGTGAATAAATATATAAATACAACCTGCTGTGTTCATTTTGTGTTGCTTGTGTGTCTATGATTTGGGGGTTGTTCACTTAGTATTGGATAACCAAGTAGAAAGCACTCTGGGGAAAACTATTTTTCTCTCTTTTTACAGTCATTAGTTCCTATAGTTCTTTGTTTACTGGTGGGAACCTATGCATGACCACTGGAGTTATGACTGTTCAGATCTTGTTGAGGAAGCCACATCATTGAGATATCGTGGATACAGCTTTGCTGTTGTTTCTAGGAGACACAACTTCACAGCAGTCCTCTTGGTTCCCTGGCTCTTACATCTTTCTGTCCCCTCTTCTGTGATGTTCTGGAAGCCTTTGGTATGGGAGTTGTGTTGTAAATGGATCAGTTGGGGGCTGGATTTGATGAGGGTGAGAACTATACTTATCTGTTCAACCAGAACTGTTCACTTTGAGCGCTATTCTGCAAAAGCTGGGTTCATGGCCTTCCATTTTCTCTCCATTTAAGTTATCTATTATTAAGGAAAGAAGAGCTCTGAAAGCGGCAGAAGGTGGTGCCGATTTGTTTTCATTCCCATTGTGTACATCAAGAATGCTGATCATCTCATCTGGGCAGTTCTGTCACTCACAGGGTGGTCTGGGCTAGGAGCTATTTGAAGACATTGCTTGACCACCATTGCAGCTGTCCCCTACTCAGTGTGGTCTTCTCTTGCCATCTGGTGTCTCATCATTTTATATTCTGCCTAAGCTTTTTCAGAGCTGGGCATCTGGCTCACTGTGAATGCAGAGTCTAAGATAATCAGAGGCCAACACCGAGCTCTTTACTGGAATTGGTGTATTACCCCCACCATAGTCCCCTGGCCAAAGAAGGTTATACCAGGCCCAGGTAGAGAGGTGGGAAAAGAGACTCTAAACCACGGTGGGTGGAGTCCTGTGCATATACCAAGAAGGAAGGGGTTAACTGGAGTTGGTCACTTCTCTTTCCTAACAAGTATTTGGTATTTCTTTTCTGGAGACCAGAACACAGTGCTTTTTTCAAACTTATGTTTATTTTAAAGCATAAATCAGAACATGAATTGCACATATGCTTATGCACTTGGTCCTTTTCCTTATTGACTAAAGATAGAACAGCCCTGTTGTGAACAGGCTTCAGCTACTGCAGCGTATGTAGGCCACTCCTGTAAAAACTTGCCTCATAATCAAGGATTTGTGTGCACTTTTAGTTTTTTTTTTTTTTTCATTTATTTCAGCTCTCCTGGTATTCAACAATAAAGGAATTATAGTTTTAATAACTAGTTGACACAGCTGATTTTATCGATTTTAATAAATAATCAAACATGCCTAAAAGCAAAAACATCAAACAATCCCTAAAACCTTGCCTGGGCTAATCACGAAGCTCAGTTAAATGACTAAGATAAAAACAGATTAGTGTCATTAGGCAAAAAAAGGAACATGTGCTGATTACAGAATATGTCTTACCATTTTGCTTAATGAAAAGTTGAGATGCTGAATAAGCAGCCATGCTCTGATGCTCTGATGCTTGTGAAGTGCTATAGCTTCTTTTTTTTTTTTTTTTTTTTTCCAAATTGTCATCTCAGGGAATCTAGTCAACACAGCGCATGGAAGAGCCAAAAAAGAAATGTGCTGAATTCCTACCTGTGGTGCCAGCTTTCCATTACTGTAACAACATACTTGAGGTTACCAACTTATAAAGAATAAAGGTTTATTTTTGACTCACAAGTTTGGAGGGTTCAGTCCATGCTCAATTGGTCCCCCATTATTTTGGGCCTGCGGCATGGTAGTTCCCCTGGACAGAAACACACAGTAGTGCTAACCTATCTACCTCAGAGCTAAGCTTCAAGAGAGAATGAGAAGGGGAAGGGCATTAACCTAATAACCCAAAGACCTCAAAATAAGGCCCCAATTTCTCCAAAATCCCAAGAGGAGCACTGTCCTAGATACGACTCCTTTAACACACAGGCCTCTGAGGGACATTAAAGAGCCACGATTCAGCACTGTCCTTTCTGCTTTGTGTTTTCTCATAAATCTTGTTAAATTAAAGGAAAGTGGAAGCCACTACTTAAAGAGACAACATGGTAGGAGAAGTGGGAGAGGGCTTTGAACTCAAGACTTGGTGGGTAGCAGAATCCATGTGATTTCTAATCCTAGGCTGATTCTCAAAGGGAGCCATGTGCCTCAGCATCAGCCCACAGGATTTATTCCATGCTACTGCCAACTCATCACAAAACACAGAGGAAGATGTCTTTGAGAAAAAGATGTCTGCTAGTCTTAATGACACTGCTAGTCTCATGTATTAGGTTTCTATCATACACACCCATGTCCTGCCACCATTTCCTTTAATACCGGATTGTTAACATCATATATAACCTATTGGGAGTAATTGACTCTGAAGATGTATACACAAGACACAGGACTGGATTTTGCGATTTGCTGTTCTTCACCTTGAGAGTACTTTGGCTTAGCAATGAAGATGCTTTAGACTGATGCTCCGAAATCCACAGAATAAAACACAAAGGGGACTACTTCTTTTGCAACATAATGAAAAGGCCCAAGCAGAATAAAACAATGGGGCAGTGATGAGTTTATTGGCCTAAAGGTTTAGTGTAAGAATCAGCAAACTTGGACCTTGGACCTTGGACCTTGGACCTTGGACCACATGTTACCTATCCCTGTATTTGTGAAGTTTATTGCAGCAGGTTACTTTATTCTGTTTCTCCTTCTGTATTTGTGAAGTTTATTGCAGCAGGTTACTTTATTCTTTTTCTCCTTCTGAGGAGGTCAAAACAAAGGGCAATCCTCCCCTGGCTTCCTATGCAGAGCAATGTAGTTCTTCCCAGCCTTTCCTCCTGGGGCCCTTTTGAATTCTAAGGATCAGGCTATGACATTGAAAAAGCCTGTTAGTGTCTGACTAATGACACTTAAATTTCAGCCTCTTCTCCCCAGCTCCAACATGGGAGTTGAATTTAAGACTGAAATGGACAGAGACTTCAAGATGTTATTTGTGTGTGTGCACGATTGGACATGTGCATGTGCACTATGCATGTGTAGGTAAGAATCCAATATTGTGTGTCTCCCTCAGCTACTCGACACCTTAGTGTTTGAGTCAGGATCCCTTTCTTAATCTGGAGTTCAATGCCTGTGTTTGACTGACTGGTAGGGAACTCCAGGGATCTGCTGGTCTCCTCTCCCTCCTGGGCTGGGGTTACAGATGCACACTGCTACAACTGGCTTTTTACATGAATACTGGGGATCTGAACTTAGATTCTCTGGCTTGTTTTGTAGGCACTTTGCCTACAAATGGGTCTTCCTGGCCCATTTTAATGCCTTGTTTAAATTTCAGAAGTGATTTGAGTTGTTTATGAAGTATTTGAACACAGCATTTAAGTTACACTTCTATGAGGCAAAGAAAACAAATACAGGGGAAAATCTGACGGTGCCTGGAACAGAATCTGAGAACCCAGCCTACAAAACAAATAAAACACCTTCTATCTGAAGCATGGAAACCAGTGATCTCAGCCATAGAAAGGAAATAATCGCCACTCCAAAGATGATGTAAAATATAATTATTATGGTGAGACCTGTGGAAACTTATCCTGGAATGTGTATATGGAGTGAATGGCCATAGGTGATGGCAGCCTGGCTATCAGAAGTGACAGTGGTGGGTAAAAGTGTCAGGATCTTTGGATAAAAGAGACACACATCATTGTATGAATAATAACACCTTGGTCTGAGCCCCAACCTAGACAGACCACAAGAGACACTGTATCCATCCTGGCATCCTGAACTGGAGGAGAGAGATGCAACCCAAAACTAAAATCATAAAGCTGGAAATTGCTTTCAAGTGCTTTTCATCTATTGACCTTACATCAGTTTCCTTTGTGTCTGAAGAATCTTCACCGTCTTTAAGGTCCTTCTTACTTTGTAACAGTTAACTGAAAACTGGCGTCCCCAGCTGTGAGTGCTCAGCAATGAAGGAGGTAAGAAAAGATGCTACACCCATGGCACGTCTCCCTGGAAAGTCAACTCTGCTCAAAGGTAAATAATTTAACATATTTTTCTCTTAAAACAAACATAGATATATTATGAAGGAGAAATGCAAATTTTACATGAATTTTTAAGACTAGGAGTGGATTATTCAACTACTTCTTTATTGCATCGTAGAAGTAGCTCTCCCCTAACCCCCCTCCCTAGAGGCTGATTTCAGGAGAAAACACCTGAGTCTTCTGGGAAGTAAGCTTTGGAGAGCTGTGTTTAGGGAAGTTGGCTGGACCCAAGGGCTCTGACATTGCTGTCAAGGACCTTTATTTTGCCATGTTCCAAGTATGCTTTTTCTTTATATTGGCTCCATTTACAGGAAGAGCATCTATTCCCCTATGAACAAAATGGTCTTGGCTCCAGTTCAAAGGCAGCCACTGTTTGCAAAGGGAAGAAACTGCCTCCCACTTTCCAAGTTGACCTGGGATGCTGCACTTATCCATAGGACAGAGGGAGTGTGACTTGCAGCTATAACCTGCCTTCCAGTGGAGTTGAGAATTTGCATCCTTGCCTTGACAGACACACCACCAATGTATGGGGGCATCTACAATGCTAATAAGACATACCAAACAGGAAGAAATTGTAGACACAATCAACTCTTGTTCATTGCAAGACTTAGAGAAACTGATGCCTCCGAACACTGTGCTCCTTGGTGTAATTCATTCTCATTCCAAAACTATTGACTTTTCATTTACCCTGTGGACATGTAGAGATAAACAAACTCAAGAGTAATCTGCCAATGACTCCCTTCTGCATAGACTTTGAGAAGGTGCTTTTATGGGAAATGATTGAGGAACAGGAGAAATCACCCTATGTTTCCTTAAACCTGCATTATAATTCCACAATTAATCCTCAAGTACTCTGGAGTTTAGTAAAAGATTGTTTCCCTAGAAGTCAGTGCACATTGCTATGAGTTGTATTTCTCATATCCCCTAGAAGCTATAGGTATTAAGATTCAGAGCCCTGTGTTTTAGACAAATATCCTCTTAGCTTTACTAAGAATAACTACAAGAATTCTAATGTCCTGCTTGTAAAAATATATTCATGGATTTTAGTTCCTGAATTAAAGAAAAAAAAATAGGTGAGACAAAATGAACAGGGTGTTGGGCCATCCTAAGCCTTGTCCAAGTCCTTCACAGGTATGTAGATGGTTTCCAAGCCCATGAAATGTTCTGTGAGAGTAGTTCCAGGTGACAGGGAAGGAGTATTACATGTTAGCACATTGAAGAGCCTTGTATAGAGATTTTTATTCACCTTTGTCTGCAGTGATCTGTCTCACACATCTGACACTTTGTATGCCAGCTCTGATGGTTAGGACTGATTGTCAGCAGGATCTAAAGTCACTGATTAGCAAAGCCACCAGGTGACTGGTGAAAGAGATTCTGTATTGTGTTAACGGAGGTGAGAAGACCCACATAAAATACAGGTGCTATCCTTTTGGGGGCTGGGGGTCTGGACTTTGTAGAAAGGAGACGCTGAGTAGCTTACCAGTATGGGCCTGTTAGCTGAGTGCACAGCTGAACCAGCTACTTCTAGCTCCTGCCACCATGTCCTTCGCATCATGATGTACTGTAACCTCAAACTGTGAGCTGTAATCTAACCCCTTCCTTAAGTTCTTGTCAGAATTTTATCACAACAGGGAGCAAAGTGACAAAGGGAAAAAATACTGTACAATCCTAAAACAAGTTTACGAAGTTTCTGCTTGGCTCTGCTTGTTCTAGCCAGAGGACTTAAGTGTAAGGCCCTTATTCATTGATCACAGCTGGTCAAATTTCAGTGTTGCTATGTCACAACAGACACCAATCCTGTGTGATGAGCCCAGTCCTCGGGTGGCACCTGCAGAAATGTGTGCCAAGTGTTAATTTTGGGTCTAGAAGTCATCTTTATTCTCTTTCGTCTTATGTTAAGAACTGTTTTCCCATCTTTTGTTCTCATAGTAAGTTGCGGAAGACTTGGAAGAGAGTGAGGTTGGATGGATAGTCCAGGGGATAAAGTACTTACCTTGCAAGCAGGAGGACCAGAATTTGATCCCTAAAGCCCACACAGAATCTCCAGACAGGATGGTTCATGCTTGTAATCTTAGGCCTGGGGAGTTGGAGACAGGCAGATTTCTGGGAGTCTTGTTATCCAGCCAGCCTAGCCTATTTGGTGAGTTACAGGCAGGAGGGACCACATCTCCAAAACCAAGGTAAGGACCAAGGAGCTGTCTCAGTGGGTAAAGTGCTTGCTGTGTAAGCATAAAACTCGATCTTTAATTCCCTATGTAATCGTCAGTTGTGACAATATGTACTGCATGGAGAGAAAGGCAAATAGAAACAGGAGGATCCCAGGGGCTTGCTGCCCAGCTGGCCTAAACAATCAGGATGCTCCAAGTTCAGCGACAGAGTGGAGAGCAACAGGGGCAGACACCCAACAATCTCTGGTCTCCACAACTGACACGCTAGCATTAATATGTGTATAACACAAATACACACATACACACATGTACACGCACAGGCGTGTGCTCACGCATACACATAACACACACACACACACACACACACACACACACACACACACACACACTCAAACATTCAACAGGAATTGGGGCTTTTAGGCACCTCAGGTGAAGGAGTTCAATTTTAACCTCTTGTGGGAAATGATCAAGGGGTTTAAATTCTTCACGTAGCCTTTCTTTATAGTTTCTCCCATTGACTGCTCTCCTATCTAGAGCTGTGGCAGTGGTAGCTAAAGCAGAAGTACCCAACCTGGCTGCCATCAAAATGGTCAGGGAGCTGTTCCATAGCCTCCCTTCGTCCTGGGTGACCAGGCACCAAAACCATCAAAATGCACTCCCCTACACACACACACACACACACACACACACACACACACACACACACACACAACCTTCTTTCCATTTTCCACCTCTTTGGCTGGGGCAACATGGATCTCATTCCTTTTCCATTAGCTAATGAGACTAGTAATAATAATAATTTATAATAATAATGATCATAGCAGCCGCAGCTACTGTTGATTGAGCGACATCTATAATTTACCAGGCACACCGTGAGTCTCTTCACAGGTGTCATTTCCTACCCTTCTCAGCCGCCCTGTGAAATGTACATTATTAAATGAATATGTGTTGTGTTTACCAAGAGAGGAAGTAAGGTTTAGAATGTGTAAAGGGTTCCTTGGTACCATAGAGAGAAAATGGCTCAGCTACTTTTGGCAGGGCTAGTCATGGTGAGTGATGTGTTTGAGCTACCTAGTTATAATATTTGTATTTTGGTGCAAGGCGGCTGGAGATCCCTGCACTGGAACTTTAAGAAGGGAGCCAGAAGTGGGAGTTTCACTTTCCAAGAAACATGATTTTAGAATGTGGCTTCTTCCCCCCCCCCCACATTAGGGACTCATAAAAGTGTGTGTGTGTGGGGGCAGGAATAATTTCCTAAAAGCACTTCATGGTGTTCATTGTGTAATTGTGTGGTGTGTTTATGTTTACAGTTAAAAATGTACACTCTTTTCAGGTTTAATTGTTTTGGGTTTCCACTTGATCCATTTATTCTGTAAGGAGGTAGCATGGGAGCTGGAGGGGTGGTCCAGTGCTTAAGATCACTTGCTGCTCTTGTAGAAGACTCCAGTTCCCAGCACAAAGCTCACAACTGCCAGCAGCCCAGACGCCAAGGCTTCAGCCATCTTCTTTCTGGGCTCTGCAGGTGCTGCATGTACACGGTGCACATACAGACAAGCAGGCATGCACACATACATATAAATTGTACTTCCATGTAAAAGAAGCCAACATGTAACCACTTACTCTAGTTTTAAAAATTAGCTGATAAAATAATAGAGTCGATCATAGAAAGTATTTATAAAAAATGAAAAATTAGTAAAACGATAAGAGAACAACTGATTAAACCAATTTGTCTAAATAATGCCAAATGTGTGTCTGCTAGACATTATTATTATTATCATGAGTTTCAAAAACCCTCTCTAATTAATTATCATTGAGGACCCATATCAATTTCGGTTCAGTAGCTCAAAATGGTATTAGCAGGAAAAATAATCAACCTCCATTACTACATAGCTCTTGATTCTGGGATTTTGTTTCCAATCATAAAAGTAACTGGAGCATCATCTCCTCTATTAGTAAGGTCTAAAATGCACTTCAACAAACCCATGCTTTTGGAAGCACCGGCCCTGACTTTTAAAACTGTGCATGCAGTGGGAGACTCATCTCTATGCATGCTTCAAGCTAGAGAGTCATTTCGTTTTTCATATTATTTTCAAAGAAACCTATGAAATCTCCATTAACAGTTTCACAAAGGTAGCCCTCATCAAGAGGAAGAAAGACTGGAGGATCTAAACCTGTTCAGGCACCAGATGCAGAGGTGAGGAGGTCACAGAGCTTTGCATCACCTGCTGGGAAGGAGCACTCACTCACTCTCCCTAGAAGGCAGTGTAGTAACAAGAAGGGCCCTTTGTTTTTAGCCGGCCTGAAGATTTTGTCCCTTGATATTCTTTTGTCCTTGAGTTGGGCCTGAGACACACAGGGATTTCTGCAAGCTGATCTCCAGTGTTACCCAGAGAATTCAAATGACAGCAGGTTGTCTCTCAACCAGGTCCCAAATATGCACAGCCTGACATTATTAAGGGCTGTGCTGCAGGCTGATGGTGCAAAACAGACACCTGATTATTTATAAATGTCTCTGGGTTTTTCTGGGCTTTTCTGGTTTTTGGATTGGGAACATTTATGGAATTAATTTTCATCTCTTAATACAAAATCTACATTGCACATTGACTTGCATCGTAAACTCCAAAGGCAATTGTAATTGAATGGATGAAGTCAAGTCCCTTTGGATTCCATATCTTATCATCTCACTGTGTCTTCTTGGATTGTTTCTTTAAAATATCATTAAAGAACTCATTTGTTTTGACCAGGTTTGGTGCCCACCTGAAGGGCATGCCAGACTCAAGTGTGATTTGGTATAACTTCCTCATCCTGGAAGGATATGGTCTTTGCTACCATTTTCAAATGAAACAGTTTCTGTCATTTTTAAGGAAAGTACCCTTGATCATGGTTTTTATTCTGAGGTGGAGGAGAAGAATGAACAAGTGTATTCATTTCTCACGAAAAGACACACATTTTTCTGTATGTTCGCTTTGAACTGGGAAAACGGAGGAAGCAGATGATGGCAGCCATTTCCTGTGACACACTAGATTCCGAGACGTTTCCAGTGACCTCAGAGTTGCCCAGTCTCAGCTCATCTCATAATCTGTCCCCTGATGTTGGCTCCTTAAATATATTAATCAAATCTGACAAAAATTTCCCCTCTTCAAGGGGATATATCATTTCTATTATATCAATCATATAACATTTCTATTTTTTCCACTATTTATAGAGATTTCTTACAGTGTCACGATGCCTCATAACCACTGTTTTAAATTCACATTTGTGAGGCAGTATTCTCAAGAAATGAAGTTCTCACTGTTGAGCCTGCTGGGCCCTGCTTCTATATGAATTTCAACTGTGGTGGGTTTTTGTTTGTCAAAAGTTCCAAATTCAGCTTTATGTGATTGCCTTTGTAATTGCCCTTTTGTTGTTTTTGATGAAGTTCTTGCTACACAGCCCATTCTGAACTTGCCCTCTCCCCATAGCCCAGGCAATTCTTGAACTCAAGATCTTGCAGCCAAAGCCTCCCCAAGAGCGTATCGAATTGAAAACATCAAGCCCACCTGCTCCTTGACTTACTTTGGAAGCAGTGTATTTCCTCTCGTTGTCTCTTACCGAGTCCACATCTGTCTGTACCCCTGTGTTCTTGTTGGCCTTCCCAGGACACCCTATTTTATTTCTCTTCTTTAAACCTCACGGTTTAATGCAGATTAATTTCTGCAGCCTCTTGTTTTCCTTTCTCAACTGTCACCACTCACGCTGGGCTGCCCCTCACTTCAGGTCTGTGTTCTGCCAAGGGACTGGTCCTTCATTATTGCATGTCTGTCTCACTTCCTCGGCTACACTGAGAAACTTTTGGACCCCAAACATAATATCTCAAGGATTCTTTGCATTCTACAGTGGCTGACAAAGTCTAGATGTAAAGTAGGTGATTAATGTTCATTAGTATAACTAATACATGATCTTCCTGGCTTTCACTGTTGGGTTGTGTCAAAACTACATCAGTTCACTGTTAGTTTTCATAGTATGTCCTTTTGGTTTCTTGCAAACACAACTCTGCTATTTGCCACAAATTAAAAATGAGGTGGACCTTGTATTTCCTTTCTAAAAAGAATAGAAGCTGGGGAGATACACACACACACACACACACACACACACACACACACACACAGAGAGAGAGAGAGAGAGAGAGAGAGAGAGAGAGGAAGAGAGGGAGACAGAGAGATGCAGAGTCAGAGATAGAGAGATAATACCAGCTCCATGTTGGCCCTATTTTGGGGAATAATTGGTAACAATTCTGTTACCGATACTTTACCATGTGTCTACAGGAGACATGGAGGCAGGAAGAAAGGAGGCTGTGTGTCTAAGGGCAGGACTGGTGGTCTGTGGACCACACCAGTCATAATGTACTGGCTCTGTCTGCTGCCTGGTTTGCCTTGCTCACATCTCTGTGTTTTTCCACAAGGGCCCCAAGAGGTGCATGTACAGAAGAGGCAAAGGGAAGCAGCAGGATTTTTTTTGTCATTGTTTACTGGAGATCTGACTCTACACTGTACCCCCAAACTGGCCTTCCACAGTGGAGGCCACTTTGGTTTGTCTTCAGAAGTTGGAACCTAGTCCAAATTGTCAATCCTCCTTCCCCTACTTCATCAAATCTAGAATGTTCATATTGATGACGAAGAAAGACGTAGAGAAACAGGAGTGAGAGGTAGTAAATTCTAGATGACTCAGCTCTTCTGCTTATGTAGTTGAGCTCAGCAATGAGAGCACTACAAACTGCCTTTGAACTTGTCCTATAGACTCTCCTGTGGGTGGAGCTTTCCTGGGTACAAAATTACATTTATTGGGGACTTTGCTAAACTACAATGCTTAAGGGATGGGAAGCTAGGCAAAGTTTTAAGGGACATTTTTTTCTTAAAAGTATCTAGAGGAAAGGGAACTTCAGAATAGTCTGCCATCCCTTCAACTGTTTTTCTATTTAATCACATAATAGTCATATAACATCAGAAAAACCTGACATCATCTTTTGTTTTCTTGTTTGCTTTTTGAGATGAGATCCTAATTAGTATATATCCCAGGATGGCCTTAAATTCACAATAATCCCTGTGTCAGCCTCAAAAGTACTGAGGTTACAGGCATAAGCCGCTGTGCCAGTCCTGTTTTCTAGAACTTAGAGGAGACAATAAGGGAGAGGCTGGGTGGTGGTGGCACACTGCTTAAATCGTAGAACTCAGGAGTCAGAGTCAGAGTCAGAGTCAGAGTCAGAGTCAGAGAGTCAGAGAGTCAGAGAGTCAGAGAGTCAGAGAGCCAGAGAGTCAGAGAGTCAGAGGCAGAGAGGCAGAGAGGCAGAGAGTCAGAGGCAGAGAGGCAGAGAGGCAGAGAGGCAGAGAGGCAGAGAGGCAGAGAGGCGAGGGCAGGGCAGAGAGGCAGAGAGGCAGAGAGGCAGAGAGGCAGAGAGGCAGAGAGGCAGAGAGGCAGAGAGGCAGAGAGGCAGAGGCAGGCAGACCTCTGAGTTTGAGGCCAGCCTGGTCTATACAGTGAGTTTCAGGACAGCCAGGGACATACAGGTTAATCCTGCCTTATAAAAAAGGTGTGTGTATATGTGCGTGTGTGTGTTCACATATGTGTACACACGCACACACACACACACATATGTGTATACATGTATGAGGAGAGAATAATCTAATGGAGTAGAAGTGATGAGCAATGAACATTTGATCGTTTATAAAAGTGAAGAGGTGAGGGATTATGGAAGATTGTACAGTGATGTCATTTATAACTTAATTCACTATTTTATTTTGCTAGGTTTCTCAGACAATCTTCCTGAAAGGAAATAAAGGCCTAGGAAGATGGAGCCTATGCTGTGTTAACCCTGGAACAGTTATCTGAGGCCAGCAACCAGGGTTCTGTTTCCAGGCAGTCAGCTCATTGAAGAGTGAGCAACTTGAAGCCCAGCATTTTCCCTCTCCATCTGTTTCTTGTGCATTTGTTCTTTTCTCCTGCTCATCCTTATCTATCAACCATTCTGATCCACATGTCTCTCTGTCTGTTTCTTGCCCATGAAAATCAAGATTCCCTCGAGATTGCTGAGGCTTTTACTAATAACATGTGGTGTTGTTCTGTCAGTGTAAAAGGTGACAGAATGTAGGAACATCAAAACCACACCCAGGATCCCAGACAAACAGTGTGGCCTTGGGTTTTCTCTCTCATTGTAGCCAGACAATTGTTAGGGTCATAGAATGGGACCGTCTGTGAGAGATGTTGAGGGCAACTCCAGGACACTGGGGGGATGGGGGGTGGCTTCATGTTGGTGAGCGTGGAGTGAAAGAACCTCATATTCTCTGTACTTGTCACACTAAGAGTCCTAGCAACTCAGCATATCATCAAACTTAGATCATAATTTCGCAGTTTGGAATACATGAAATTTTGTCCCTGAAGGGCTTTCTTTTCCTTTAGCACAAGGAATATCCATCAGCTCCAACTAAAGAGGCATCCTTGGATAATGGCTTTGAGCTGTGAACTGGATTGAGGCATTGCTCAGTGCTGAGTTCTGCAGGCATAGTGCTTAAATGAACAAGTAGGATCAGACGCCCTTGGAGTTTGTAAAATGGGTGCTCTGAACCCATTTTAACCCAGACGTCTGTGACCCTGCACATGGCTCCCCTGTGCATGAATCAGGCCACGGAGGCATTTTTATTTGCTATAACTTTCTTTGAGGTTAAATGTTCATAATGATTTATTTCGGTAGTTAGCTAAAATATTTGCGTGCTATTTAGACAAAGTAATGGAGAGGGCAGCGTTCTGGACTTTGAAGAATGGAAATGGGAGAATCAAGCTTCTGAGAAATATGTATCATCAGCCATGTAAAAAGCTAGATTCTGGTCGAGACTAATTAATTGTGGCTCAATTTTTGTTCTAATACCCTTGAAGACATCAGACGTTAATCTCTTTCCTCTCGTTTGGAGAAGCTCCTGAAAAATTTAAGTGAGCAAGAGGTGGATTAAATTAGAGTTTTCTTGAAAGCAATGATTGAAATTTATCATCAAGTGTGTGCCATGTTATCCTTCAATGTACCAACCCACTAATTTTAGAAACCTTGCTTCTTTATCATCAAAAATCAATTTAATGCCATAAAATTTTTTTTTTTAAATCAAAGTATCTAAAAGATTGTTGTGGAGGAGTAGGTTGAGAGCAACAAATTCTGGCATATTTCAGAACAGCACCGCAAAAGCGGGTCTCTACACCCATTCCCTTACACCATCTATTCTGAGACCTATTCGTCCCCAGATGTTGCCATCTTTGGAGCCATACATCATCAGAGTGAGGTGCTCTTATAATATATTGCGCTAATACATTGTGCGAAGGACAGCACTGATGATAAATTTCTTAAATGATGGTGCTGTCGAAGGCTAATGACTCTAAGAGCAAATGCAAGGAGATGCAGCTATTTCAGGCCTGAGCAAAGAACATAGAAGGCATCTCAAAGCCGCTCTTACTTAGGGTGCTGTTGAAATAGACAGGATTCCAAATTCCAAGCCCTGTGTCACATACACTTAGGCAACTTGGGACAAATGTGAATAGTTTGTCTTTGCAATTTAACATGATTGCTGATTTCCTCTCTTGGCAGTTTTTTTTTAAAAAGGAGTTTTGCCTTGTTTTGGATATCTAAAAGTTATCCAGGAGTCTTGTTTGACAGCAAGGAAAACACATCTTTGAAGTGATGCTATTTTTTGGTGGTGGGGAAATGATGGGCTTTGTGTTCATTTTAATATGTACTGTTTGTTCAAAATGTTTTACTTTGCATAGTAGACACATTTGAAAGAGTGCTGATTATGAGGTCATGGTCAGAATGAGTGATCTGCCAGCATGCGTGCTGGGAGACACTCCTGTTCTAACACACCATTTGTGGGTAGATGGCACATGGCTGTTGGTACTGGAGTTGTGTCTCACCCATGCCCAGGAAATTCCTGTTTGGTTTTTTTTTTTTGTTTATTTGTTATTTTTTAATGTGTTGGGAAAGAAGCAGTCTGGCCATTGGGAAACTGGAAGGCAGAATAATGAGCAGGTAATGGAATATTTTGGTGAAACTCATTAATGTGTGGTATTATCATTTTGTACTACAATAGGAAAAACTCTGATAGTATATTTTCTTTGTGTGTGGATGTGTGTTTGTGTTGATGTTCAGGTATATGTGTGGTCTGTGATACCTAAAAGACACCATGACTATTTTTTTTTCAAGTCCCATTACCCTGGTTTTTTAAGGCATGGTCTCTTTCCTTGGTCTTGAATCTACAAATTTGCTTATGCTGGCTGTCCAGGGAGCCCCTAAGACCTACCTGTTGATGCTTTCCCAGCACTGGGATTAAAAGCACATGCCTTCACATCTGTATTATTTATTATTTATTTATTTTTATTTATTTATTTATTTTTATTTATTTTATTTATTTTTAACATGTGATCACCAAAACCAGTTAATCCTTCACCACAGGCCTAGAGTCTTTTCTTGATGTTTGACAGTAGGGCTAATGTAGACAGTGCCATTCACATTCCTTAGATATATTCAAAAGAAGACACACTCACACACATGCGCGCACGTGCACACGCACACACACACGTACACACACACACACACACACACACAATGTTTCCCTGTGTTAAAATCATTTAAGTCTTAATGTCACCTGTGTATAGTTTTCTGACTGCTGACAATTATTAGCATATAGGGATTTCAGTTGGGTTTATTTTCTCTGCCAGTTAAAGACTTAAGAGTCAGGAACAGTCTCAAGAGCAGCAGAATAATCTTGAACACAGCAAACAGGAGTAGACAAAGTCAGCATTCAAGCAGGGCTTTTGTTAGTGGTGAGGGGACACACGTGTAGCAGGCTCCAGAGAAAAGCACAAGTATTCTTAGTAAGCCTAGTTTCTCTTTGAGGGCCAGGGTATTAAAAGTCTGTGAAGGGTCTTCCCAGCATCTGAAGAAAGACAAGATGGCTGCCTGCACCACAGCTGTGTGTAGACATGCCCTGATTGTGCCTTGAGCTTGTTGAGTGAATGAGTCCCTTATCAGGGATCCCACTGGCAGGAGAAAACATTTGCCCAGAAATAAAGACCCAGGCATTTTTTTTAAGCTGCTAAGTTTTTGTTTCAGGTTAGGAGGGGAAGAAACCACCATCGTGGAAGCTCACCATCTTTATTACCTATCTGACTGCCTGTCTGGGGAGCTGTCTAACTTGTACTTCCTCATAATGACCACAAGTGAAAAGTGGCCATTGCCAGCCACTGTTCCCAGTGTCCACATGGACTGTGCTCTCAATGAAGACACTCTCGGTCTGTAGATCATTTGACAGGTGAATAGCAGGCTTAGAGAGAGTGTCTCTTGTTCCAGGCGACAACATAGATCCTGAGTCAAGTTATACCATATTGCATCTCATGTGTTCTATAATCAGTCTTGAGTCTCATGTCATAACACAACATCAGAGGGTGAACAACAAGTTGTAGGCTCAGTTTTAAAACAAATAATCTTATTGCTTAGTGTATTGCTTTCCAACAGGTCAGATATGCTTAATTCATCCCTTCTCCGGCAAACATCCATATAATCAGAGTATATCCCTTACCTTCAGTGCACACAATAGGGATGCTGATACTTTTATAAAAACTTGGGGTTTTTGTGTATATATATATATATATGTATATATATATATATATGTATACATATATATATGTCCTCATGTGTGAATTCATCTGTAAAAATGTCTTGTCATGTGTGTGAAGGTCAGAGGATACCCTCAAGTGTTGGCCTTTACTTTCTATCTTGCTTGCTACAGGCTCTCTTATTGTTTGCTGTTGCAAATGCCAGGTTAGCTGGCCTGTAAGCTTTCTGATGCTCTCTCATCACTACTTCCCAGCTGCTGGAGCTATAGATGCACCCTTGTGTTTCAGGCTTTTGTGGGTTCTGGAGATGCTTGTGGGTTGAGCTGGCACTATAGGTGCATGCCTGTGTATAAGATGGAGTTCTTACTTGGTCTCTATGATAAAAAGCTAGAGTCAGATATAGAGAGAAATGCTAAGAGATCAGAGAGAAGTTGCAAGCCACAGTACACCTTAGTACATCTTACCTCCTAAGCATCTCAGCAGAGAAGAGAGCAATTTCCTGTTTCTCTCTGCTTATATCCTGTTTCTGCTGAGCTACGTCACTTTCTGTGTGTCTGTAGAGACCTCCAGGCCTCTATGGTTAGCTAGTGGCAAGCTCCATTCTCTGACTCCCAGACAGGCTTTATTTGTGCAAGAAAGATATCACTACACTTGTCTTTCAGGCTTTTGTAGGTTCTGGAGAAGCTTGGGCATTGAGTGCTGTATCCCATGAACCACCTCCTCAATCCAATGTTGAGGTTTTAAGAATCCATTTCTCTAACTTTGAGATGATGGATAAAGATAAGATAGAATATTTTCTTTATCAGACATAGTCTGATGTCCCTCCTGAGATTTACTTGTTGTCTACTTTGAAAGCTACAGCAATGGAATTAAACATCTCTTAGCAGGAAGATAGCATTACCTCTCCACTAATGATCCCCGTTTTGTAGCTCTATCATCACAGCAAAACCAGCCACTTCCTTACAGGACCAGGCACAGCATCTGTTGTCTGCTTGGAAAAGATCATATCAGGTGGCCCCATAACTGTTGACATTCCCTCATAGAAAAAAGATGTGTGGAAGGTCACTAGACCCTTACCTGATATCCAGCCACTCCACTCAGCCAAAGTCCTATGTAATTTTATCCTAATTGAACTTATGGAAGGGGTTGTGTCAGAAAGAGGATAGGTTACAAAGCCAAGAAGAGCAGAGCTCGATACACAACAGTGAGGCATCATCCCCGCACACACATCCCTTCTCTAACCCCTTACCCATTGTATATAAGTAAGTCTAACAAACTGATTGTTTCCTTGGCGTGAAATTTTAAGACAATTTCATACAAATATTTTAATTGCTTAATGAAAATATCTATTTGTTGAATTGGCTTCTTTGAGGCAGTGGTTTTAATATATTCTGGTAGGAATATGCAGGTGCAGCCCTTACTCCTTACTGCCTGCCCAGTGTGTGCTACATTAGAAATGTCTCTTTTGAACTGTCCATTGCCTGATGGTTATTTGCTTCCCTAGTTACTTTGGCTGCCTTAATTATAGTTAAAAAAAAACTTGCAATTTAAGTGCATTTTTCTAGATGAGCTTAATTTTGTCCCATATTTTTATAGTATTTCCCATGTAAGAGTGTCAGTAATGGGAAAAAAACAAATGCTAATGTAAAGTTTTATTTTCTATTTTCCAATAAACTTGCCTAGATGTTGATAAGAACTCTAAGTAAATAATAGGAATAACACTTGTGAGTGTTTAATGATAGACATCAAATCAAGCACTTTAAATTTTTTAAATTTCTTTGCAGAAGTGACTGAAGAACAGGCCTGGCTACTCTCTCAAGCTTTCTTCTTACTAATTTTCTCTAAGTTGAAAGAATAAATGACACTTGTAATGTCTAACAACAGAATCCTAGAATAAGCTTTATTCCATCCTTCTGGGGTCACTTAGGAACCATTTTGAGGTGGGGATATTTGTAGCTAAGAAGTCCCGTGATCTTGGTGGAGGGTACCAAATGAAATATCAGGTAGTGTTATTTTTCTTTGTTCATGAACAAAATAAAACATTAAGACCCAGGGTCTTGGAGCGAGAAAGCTCATCAGTAGCAACTCTTCTTGATTTGTAAGAGCCACACCAGGTGGAATACAAATCTAAGTTCAGGGAATCCCATGCCCCCTTCTGGCATCAGTGGATGTCTGCATACACACACACACACACACACACACACACACACACACACACACACACACACATAATCTTTTAACAAAGTATTAAGGCCAGAGTTAAGAAACATTTGTAACATCTGATGTTTCCATGAGAAGTGTTAAAATGATATCTCTCTGCAGAGAGTGGAAAGAGCTGTGTTGCTATCATTCTCTAAAACTTCCCTTTTGCATATATTATTCACTGGCATTAAAAAGGGGCCCTCATATGTGTCTTTTGACTTGACAGGGTAGGAAACTATTCAATGAAGGAAAACATGTTTTTTTTTTTTTTTTTTTTTTTTTTTTTTAGCAAAGGATGCTGTTAAAACTGGATATCCACCTGCAAAAGAGTGCAGAAGTAACTTAAAATGAATCAGAGATTTAGAGTTGAAGAGGTAGCTCTATACAACCCTGTCTTAGTTAGGGGTTCTATAACTATAAAGAAACACTATGACTGCAGTATCTCTTATAATATAAAACATTTAATTGAAGTGGTGGCTTATAGTTCAAAGGTACAGTCCATTATCCTCATGGCAGGGAGCATGGTGATATACAGGCAGACGTGGTTTTGGCTACATCTTGATCAGAAGGCAACAGGAAGTGGACTCAGGTACTGGGCAGTATCTTGAGTGTAGGAAACCTCAAAGCCCACCCCCACAGTGCCACACTTCCTCCAACAAGGCTGTACCTGCTGCAACAAAGTCACACCTCCTATTACTGTCACTCCCTATGAGCTTATGAGGGCCAGTGGCATTCAGATTACCATAAGCCCTTAGAAGATGCAGAGGAATACATTTATGACATTGGGGTTGGCAATGGTTTGTTAGACATGACACCAAAATCACTGGCAAAACAGGGGGATGGTATAAAAAGTTACTTTAAAATTTTAAATTTGCTCATTAAAGGACAATGTCCAAAGAATGAAAGCACGATGTACAGAAAAGGACCATACTTGCATATGCATAATGCATATGATAAGTGACTAATATTACAAGACATAAATAACTATTGTCACTTACTAATAGCAGGGGCAATCCAGTTTAAAAGCAAGTGAAACATATTTTCTTTGGCTCTTTCTTTTGTTTGTTTTGTTCCATTCTGGTTTGTTTAGAATTATATTATTATTATTATTATTTTAGATGCCTGTTTATATTCTAGAGAAAGAAAGAAAGGATGTGGATTTGGGTAGACTTGGAAATGAAGAGGATGAATGAGGAGTTGTGGGAGGGAACCCTAATAGAATATATTGCATTCAAATCCATTCCCAATAAAAAAATTAATGTGAATGGGCTGGGGGTGTAGTTCAGAGGTAGAGTGCTTGCCTTGCACGTATGGAAAGAAATTGAATAGTTACTTTTATCACAAAGGATGTGCAGGTACTCAGAGAGCAGCTGAAAAGCTGCTAAAAATGATCAGACATTAGGGAATGACATCTCAAATCAACACCACAATGATATAACACTTCATAACCATATTAAAAAAATAATGATGTAGCAATGATTGTCGAGATATGCATAAATTAGGACCTTGTCCATTGTGATAGGGATGAAAGCTTGTACAGATGCCATGGAAACAGCTTGTCACTTTCTCAAAAAGTAAACAAGTTGTGATGTGGTCCAGCAGGTCTACTACTAAGTGCATATCCAAAGGAATGAAAAGCGGTACTCAGCGAGATACTTATGTGATGTCCCCAGCACTGTTATTCACAATAACCAGAAAAAGAAACAACACAAGTGCCCTTCAGCAGAAGCATGGCTAAAGCTGTGTTTAATAAGTACAGTAGAAGTAGAGTATTAGTCAGATATGCAAGGCAACAAAATAGGGAGACACAGGAACATATAGAGGAAACAAGACCCTTATGCTAAAGTGAAGCAAGCGAGACATGAAGAGTAAAGATGCTCCTTTAATGGGGAGCTAGATAAATCAACAGAGGTGGTAAAAGAGGCATTACCGAGGGGTAGAGAGTTATTAATTTGTGAGTTTAGATATTCTTTAGAAGATTGTAGAAAGTTCTAGAAAGGGCTTTGATAATCACACAGCCTGTGAAGACACTTAATGCCACTGAGCTCTATATTAAATTTTTTTATGTTATATATATGATATGCACATCCAAATGGGATTAAATGCTGTTTGCCATAGAAAAGACTAAGTAGGCACTGAAGTGAAAAGCTAAGTATAGGCACTGCTTACAATTATAGGGACTATCCCTTCTAACAGATGGCAAACGTCTTTTCAGTAGAATATAGAATCATTGCTTTAGGTGTGTGTAAAGTTAGTGGGATATCGGTTATCTTGGGCAAGTGTAACTAGCTTAGCTTTCAGAGAGAGTTTGGTTCTAAAGCATTTAAGTGATGGGTTGATGGGATCTGAAGTGGTAAGAAGGTTTCTCATAGCTACTAAATGCTATTAGCACAGTGCCAGGCACACAGTCTTTATTCAGAAAAAAGCTGTTGGTTAGAATGCTAACATCACTAAAACTTGAGAGATAGATGCCAATTTAAAGGGAACTCTAAATATTAGTTAGGAGTTGTGTTTTACATGGTGTGTGTGTGGTGTGTGTGTGTGTGTGTGTGCGCGCGCACATGCACTTTAAAAAAATCAGCTATGCATTTACAAAATTAGAAAATGAATCAGACTGCCCCCTTCACTCAGGGGCCTTGAGATTCCACTTTAAATGTATAGGAGTTTGAAAACATGATTCTTTTAGGGATGGGATGCCATGATTTTGATGAGTCAATTAACATTGCTGGACTGCCTTGCTGAGTGGCCACCCATATTTGTATTGAATTTATGTCAGAGTGCATCAGGCAAACAGGAGGAGAAGGGTACAGGGGAAAAAAAATCTTTCTAGTTAATTTGAAGAAGTCTAGAGTAAAGAAAATACAGGCCACTTGCTTAAATTACCTTAAAGGTAACTTTTTATTGGTTGAGTCTATAGCAACACAGATGTTTTTTAAAGACATGACTAACGAGATAAAATATATGTTAAAACATAGCACTGAGTTATAATCCATACACTTACACATATACACATATGCATTCTTAAATTCTTCAGGAAGAACTTTTTTCCTCCTTCTGTTTCCTTTACTTATTCTTTTTAAATTTCAAAGTTAGGAAGAAACAAACCTTTTTTTTTTTGTAACAGTCTGAACTGAAACAAAAGTTCTTGTTTATATTTTGCCAGTGAGGGGTTTAGACCTTAAGTTTCGTATTATGGAGTTGGTATCTTATCTTCATTGATTTTGATAAACATGGGAAGGGCCAGGAAAGGCTTTGTGGATCAACACAGCTAAGGAATGTTTGAGGGATTTTATGAACCAACTCCTATCAGAGCAACTCCTCCTGGAGGTGGGTAAGAGCAAAGCCAATAGAGACTTGTAGCACATACTAGCAAGAGCTGCAACTGGGTCATGCACAGAGGACATGTGTCATTCTCCTCTGTTCAGATGACCAAGTAAAGCTTTATAAAGAAGGTGTATTGAGTACTCTGGCACTGCAACTTATCCCAGCCTTTATAGTCTATGCGCAGGCTACTTTGGACACAGTAGGGTTGATTTGTGCCTCTCAGCTTTTCTTTGAGGACTTTCTCTGAAGGGTCATGACTTGGAAGTACAAAATAAAAATGCCCAGAAATCAGACCTTCAAGGACAGCATCCTAGTGGGCATCAACTGGAAACCACTGGCCTCTCAGTGGACAGTCTAAGAAACATTATGGGTAATTCTCAAAGGTTCCAGGGTCTCCAGTTTGATGATGGCAGACACACTGATTTCGCTTTCTTCCTTTGGTCAGTCTTCCTACTCTGTCTTCATGAGTGTGTGTGTGTGGGGGGGGCTTTCCTAAAGAACCATTAGGAACTAAGACTCTGATTTTGGATCCCTTGTTGGAGGACCTCAGAGTGGGGAGGCAGGGCTCACATCCCTCTTCATGTGACCCTATGCAGCTTTATGTCAGAAACACCATTGTAGATCCTGATGGCCTCTTCCCCTCCTCCCTCTTCCCCTCCTTTTACTCTTCCAAGCTTTACACCATTCATATTCCTTTTCCTTTTCCCATTATCAGCTGGGGAAAAATTTCTTTCCCTCCCTCCTTCTTTTCTCCCCCATTCCTTCCTTCCCTCTTTTCTTTCTTTTGGGTGCTGGGGATAAAACCTAGGGCTAAGCATAAGCTAGGTAAGCACTCTACAACTTAGCTAAATCCCTAGCTGTATATGGGTTCTTTGCATTTTTAACAGTTGATTATTTAATGTATAAATGAAAAGGAGAAACCACTTCTGAACGTTCTGTTTGTATCTTGGAGGGTATTTGGGGATGATGCTTGTCTTTAAATTGGTGTGACTACTACACTACCTGGTCATTTCTACCTCTGAGAAGTATCTCTCACCAGCACAGGACACATCTATAAAGATCCACAGATACAAGGCTTTAGTCATGGTCCTCTCAAGGGCTGGACATCATTAGAGCAAGAGTCTTGGGAGTATAGATTTGATTCAAGAACACGCATTTGAGCATTCCTTTTATGGAGTGCTTGGAGGATGCTGTAGGAATAAACAGTAGAACGTTTAATTTATATTGGTTGTAAGTTAAGTTTATGGTCCGACACAAATTCCTCCTCAATACATTGTCAGTTCTCCCAAAGCTCCTCTTATCAGCCATTTATTAGCATAGTAGTGTAGCATTATGATTTAAACATGTTGGGCTTTGAAGTCCAAGAGATACATGATAAATTCCAGCTTCCCACTTACCAGCTAAGCACAATTTACACATATAAATTAATTTCTAGGTTTTGACTCAACGTCTGTATGAAAACTCTTGTAGTAACTGCCCCAGTGATATATTATGAATAATAAAATTGAAACTGAAATCATACATGGGAAAACAGATGAATGTCACCAGTAAATACTGAGCCAGGCAGTTGGTTACTCGGTTAAAATCAGAGGGTATCATCTTGCTCATTTCCTAACAGGGACCCTGAGTCTCAAGGAGATTAAGATGTGTGCACAGTCACTAGAGTAGGAAGCAAAGGAAATGTCACTTTTTTCTGTCTATACGTGTGTGCACATGTTCATGTATGAGTACTACTGGGTGTGCACATGATGAGGCCAAAACAAATGACCTTAGGTGCTTTGCTCAGGTGTTCTCTGTCTTTTTTTTTTTTTTTTTTTTTTTTTTGTGAGTCAGGGTCTTTCACTGCCCTGTGTTTGGCAGTTTCTAGACTGGCCAATGACGAATCCCAAAGCTCTGCGTGTCTCTTTCTGCTCTGCCTCTCCTGTGCTGGGTTACAAGAACAAGACGCTAAGACTGGATCCTTTATGTGGGTTCTGGTTCTGGGACTCTTGTCTTGGGTTCTTATTCTTGCAGAGCCCCTGTCAAAGTCTGTTCCATAATCCTGGCCTCTATAGAGGAAAGCTGAGTACAATACTATTTACTAATCAGCTTCAGATACTCGGAATCCTGAGCATTGAGACATGGTTGCTACTCTGTAAATATGATGTCCTGTCCAAGTATCTAGAATTCGAGCTCCATGCTGTGGACTTTTGTGGCTGTGGGAATCACAAGCAAGGAAGGTGAAGTAGCAGTGTTGAGGACATACAGGAGAGGATGCTTAGCCACCATATCCCACTTAATTGCATCTGTTTCTGTCCCCCTCCCCCTTGTGCTAGTCCTACCACCTGCCAATCACCCCTGTCCTGGGCGCCTTGGGAAAGTGTGTAAAGGAGCCTTTGTTTTACTTCATTTTGTATGTTATAATTAGGATGCAAATCAGAGTCTCTGGGGCTGCAAAGGTCATAAATGGGAAACTAGCTACATCTCCGAGTTTCCACAGGTTTCAGTGATTTGGTTCAAATCCAGAAACTGTGTGGAGACAATAAAAAGGCTGCTGAATGGTAACCAGGAAGAAATGTTCAACTCTCAGTGAGATATTTCGCTGGTACCAGAGGCATTTAATTTTCACAGTCTTGCAGTAAATTTGAAGGCAAATTATAAAAATGAGTCTTGGTTTTGGTAAGGATCAAATTTATGTGTGCTGTGGCTTCTTCTAACTAGACTGTGGGGGCAGCTGGCTGAGAAAGTTTTGATTGAAAGACCTATGCCAACATGTCCTGAGTGGAAACTTCCAGCTTTTGCAAAATTTCCAGTGGCGCCTCTCTAGTTACTCTTAGGCCTTGTAATAGCCATAGGCTTGAAAAACAGCATGTGGCCACTGCTGGGGGGGGGGGAGGTACGGAAAAAAACTATTTTAAAGGTTAGGGCAAAAGTTAGGGACAAAATCTTTTTTTTTCTGGTGTGTTTAAGGGACTCTTTGGTTTGCATTTTAAGGTGATTACTGCTTAATTTTGTCTTTCATGGAACATGAGGCCGATAAGCTTGGTGATAGCATGGAATGTAGGGTGGCTGAGCCTCGGCGTTTTCATCTGTAGCACATGGAAGTCAACAGCTTCATCCCAGTGCAGCTACAAGGGTTTCACCTCAGCTGTGTTTGCAGAGCTCTGGTCAAGGCCACCATGAACGAAATGCAGAGGCCTCATATTGCACTCATTCACAGCGAAGTGCTCTGTATCAGAGGATGAACCAAGATCATTTGTAATTCTGGAGACTGAGAAATACAGCATCTACAGCAATGGTTTTCAACTCTCCTAATGCTACGACCCTTTAATACAGTTCCTCACGTTGCAGTGACCCCCCAACCATAAAATGATGCTACTTCATGACTGTAATTTTGCTACTGTTATGAATCGTATTGTAAACATCTGACATGTGACCACCAAATGGGTCACAACCCACAGACTGAGAAACACTGATTTAGGGGCTTTGCATCCTGACAACAACTGCATCTCAGTGCCTAGGCTTGGAATGAAACTGCCATCTAAGGTAGCCAAAACACCTGTCTGCCTACACCAAGCTTCTTCCCATACCCACTAAGGATGCAGATCTTTTCATGGTGAGCCAGGGTTCCATTTTTACACATGGCTGCTCATATCTTTCATTTGAGGTTTCAAAGGAGCAGTGTAGGATGAGAAAATGAATGTCTATATTCTTGAAGACTAACCTGGGAGAACAAATCAAGCTTTGGAGATCCCATTAGAGTATCTGTGTTATTTAAATTTCTGAAATGAGCTGTCCTAATGTGTCCTCAAGCTCATGTCTGCATCTGCTTAAATAGGAGCTCCTTGTAATTCTTTCCAGCAATGCCTACACAACAGCCTGGGGTGAAATACTGCTTATCCTTTAATTGTGGACTTGTCATAAGGTAACGAATTACCCCAGACTTTGGTCAGTGAAATAGAATTCAAGGCATTGTTTTGTATTTAAGAAAAAAAAATCATCACAAGAGACTAAGAATGTGGTATTGTATGCTTGCTAGAGGCTCCCCAGCCGACAACACACTGTACTAGATCTTACCTTCTTTTGCTCTTTCTGTCACCCCCTCCCGTCATCTCTCACCAGAGAGAACAGGTGAAGAGGTTGACTTGTAGATCTCATTTCTTCTGTTTTGCTGCTTGTGAAGTCTGCCAACAGAATCCACCTTGACAAAGTCAAGGACTGCGCGTTTAATGTTGAACTGAGTGAATAAATTATGCATGAAATTGTGCCGGAGTCTCTAGTGTGCAGAATTGCTCCTTTTGATATGAAAGGTTAATTCAGAAAGGAGTCCAAAATAGCTGGAAATTGTGAGGATAAGTGGAGAGTATTCACTGTTGTGAGCTGTTATTACTAGAAATTGCATTCCCTCTCCGGCTTCCCCGGAGATTTCGCCTTGCCAGTGAATATAAACTGTACTCAATAGAATAGCATTTAGGAGTAACAAGAGTGTATGTCCACACACAATAAAATATTCTAATGGTGTTTTAAAAAGAAGTTGTACTTTTTCATGTATATCATGCACCCCAAGGAAGAGTTTCTATTGCATTTAGGTTCAGAACAAGGCATATCAAAAGTAATGAGTTTTGAGCATGTATGCATTGCAAGAGGCTGCTTGGGACTCTTATTCCCGAGCTGGGCTGGTCCTGCCTCA
Organism: Phodopus roborovskii; assembly: GCF_943737965.1. Taxonomy (NCBI): domain Eukaryota; kingdom Metazoa; phylum Chordata; class Mammalia; order Rodentia; family Cricetidae; genus Phodopus; species Phodopus roborovskii. The sequence goes on from NW_026126576.1 coordinate 2,108,092, forward strand.
GATCAGTTATGCGAACCTGATTTTTGATAAGAGCCCAAAGCATCCTTGCTTAGAGAAGGAACCACCCCAAATTGTTCTATCGCTCCATCTTTCACATCCAGCTCTAATTTAATCTTCAGTAAATTTATGGGGCTTTTCAACCTGCTTCACTTGTACGTCCCTTTTACACATATCCTTATATCATTTTTATGTTAGTTCATTATTTTCAGCAGGCAAAAAAAGTGTAGTTGGCTAGAAAGCTAAATTTTACTTAAAATACACACACACATATTTTTGGAGCTTGTTAGAGTCTCCCTTTTTGTGTTGCTGTCACAGGGGAGCGGAATTATCCACCAGACTGCAGAAGTTGTTTATTTTTGTCACTCGTGTGTACGTTCTCAGAAACTATTGCCTTAGCCTCTACTGGGCACCGGTAGGGATTTTTCCCCCCTCTAGTTATGAAGTGATATCATTGCTGACCTGGGTAGTTTTCATTTTAATTCTGTCCTTACATTTATAAACTGTGAGACTACACCCAGGGAGATGCTTCAGTGTTCCATGTTTTTTTTTTTTTTTTCTTCAATTTGATGTTCATGTGATGTAGTAAAATGTGTTTGGGGCCAAGAAGATAGACATGTTTTGTGTGGATTCTTTGTCTTTTTGTATTTCATTTATTTTTGTTTTTTACATGGAAGGAAACTTTAGAAAACTCTGGACTCAGGAGGATGAATTACTGTGCTATTTTAAAAATTGAACATATTGAAAAATATTGGTAGATTTAAAACCTGATCTAATTACTCTTTTAGACCTTTTCAGTTTTGATTTTTAACTGTTGATTCTATACATACATACATACATATGTACACACACATATACCTATATTTTTGCATAGAGAATATCTCTACACCTATGGGCATATGCATTGGTTAAAATAAAAATGTTTACTCAAGCACCACAGTGATGCTTCCTGGTATTGCTAAGGGGCATCTCAAATGACTAATACCAGGCCTGCTTATTAATTCCAAGAGGCTTAGGTTTCTTTATTTTGCTGACTCATTCATCTGAGTCCTTGGCAGCAAAGTGCCCTCCCATGGAACTGCTCCCAGTACACAATGACAGAATGCTATACTGGTAAGACTGGGTACCAAAGTATTTGTGGAATGGTGCTGGGTGTCTAAAACTTCAGTATTCAGTCCTCGGGCAGTGTGGAATTGGGCTTGACATGTGATGAGTGTAGATGTGTCTACCATAGTCATGTTATATCCCATGGGAAGAACTACAGGTAACTGAGGGATACTGAGAGTGGAAGAAATACTCTTCCTCCATGGTTGAATCCCCTATTTGATTACCCAGTACCAAGTGCTCTACCTTAAAGTCATGTATTTGCATCACTGAATGGATGCAATAGTGTGTGTGTGTGTGTGTATGAGTGTGTATGTATACATATAGTATGCATATATACATACATGTATATATTAACAGCAATAATTAAAGAAGTGGAGGGCAGGAGTTTGAGAGGGAATGGAAGAAACACATTGGAAGAGTTATAGGAAAGAAAGGGAATGAAGAGAAATGATATAATTAATTTTGGTAAAAAATTATGAAATAAGTCAGAAGAAAACATTGTCATATATGTAGATATCATAAGTATGATATGAAAATTGCATTTTCATATTGTAGACTATATAAAGAGAGGAAAATGTCCAACGTGAGTGGACAGGGAGAGCAAGAGTGTTGAGAGGGAAAAAGAAAAATATATGTGTCTCTCTCATATGTACACAGGGGAGCCATTTGGGAGGAAGAAGCAGGGATAGGAAAGAATAGCGGCAAGGCATAGGGAAATATTCTTATATTTACATACATAAAAAATGCCATGATGAGAGCCATTGTTCTGCCTGCTGAGGAAACCCTTCAAAAACAATTCATCATATTGTGGGTAAACTGAAAATGTAGTTTTCAAATGTGGATTCAGATGTCCTGAGAATCTCAACCTGGAAGCCACTAAATTCCAGGTCTGTCGCACTTGGGAAAAACTGCCGAGGCAGTGGCGTAGTTGCTTCTTGGCATTCTCACAGTGTGCAAGATGAAGCATCATTGTGTCACACTCATGGGCACACAGAGGCACAAGGGCGCAGAGGAACAGAAAGTCTTTTAAGGGACATTCTGTCTGGCATTTACATATACAGATATTAATTAACTACATAGAACTATTTTGGATATAAAGTATATAATTTTACATATAAACATTCTTAAATGGTTGATAGTTTTAAATGTTTGCTATGGCTAGATTTTCTTTCATGTTAAATAGCATATGTTTAAATATAACGCTGCATTATAGTATACATAGTAAATTTAAACATATTATTTAAGTGTGTTATTTAAATTTATAGTGACAGAATGTTCACTTTTAACCCAGTCATTTTTGCAGGCAAAGAGTCATGCAAAGAAACAATTTAGAAGCAAATGGAGACTCTTTTCTGCAAGTAATTAATACCTTTAAAAGCATGTTTAAAATAATTAGTTAAGCAGGAGAATCAATCTCTTTTAAAAGCTCCCAATCCCCCAGAGGCCCATTCACCAGCACACACCTGCTCACCAACTGCCAAACACCCTGGCACTTTTTTTTGTAATCCTCCCCTCTTTCTCTTTGGGGGAGAGGAAATAGATCTGTATTTTCTTTAAAATATATATATATATATATATATATATATATATATATATATACACACACACACACACACACACACACACACACACACACACACACATTCCTCCTCCCTGCTCCATGACATCCAATGGTGTATCCATTTCTCGTTTTGATGTGGCCAATGTGTGTTTAGAACAGTTTTAAACTGTATCTAGGAAATGCACATACATTAAATATATTCTTTGTGAAATATTAAATGCTGAGACTTCTTTTTCTTCAGTTGTTAGCACAGATATGGCCATTTATTGCTTGTGTGTTACCTTGGGAAAAGCTGGGACTTCATTAGCTGTTCTTAAAATCATGCAATTCATTTCTTTTAACTGTTAATGATCTTGTCTTTTGGCAAGTTTTTCTGACTAAAGATAACATCATAACCTAAGTTAACCAGGAAGGAGGAAGGAAATAGTCACTTTTTGTTCTGTAGTGGTTTACCACTGTGTGCCTTACTTAGGGCCCTAGAAAAGGCACTTTTTGAAATGGACGTTGAGCTTTTGAAACATTGCATTGGCTCTTTATTGGTGTTCTCTGTGTTGTGCAGGCATCTGTGTCTTCAGACGGGAATTTCATTGTACCGAGAGATTGTCTCTCTCATGAAATGTAATTTTCCTCCTCTCTGACAAAAGTTCAATCCTCTTTCTCTTTCACCTCCCAGTGGATGGGCTGATCAGGGAGGAAACATCCATAGTTTTTAACAGACAGATTTAGAAGTGACAATAGCCAAGGGAAATACTAGAATTAAAAAAAGTCAAATGATTGATGCCGTCGTCTAGGTGAGAGGTTTGGAGTTACGGTGGCTGGTCCTCAGGAATGATGTTCTCCCTCAACTGTTCAGGAGCTCATTCTAATCCACTAATGCTGTGTATTGATGTTGGACAAGCTGCAAAGTGATATGTGTAATGGGTATTTTTGCAGCTGGTACCAAGAGTATCCAAGAGTAATATTTATTTTACAACTCACTACATACTTGTACTTGCTTATTTTGAGGCATTAAAATTAATATTTGATTAATATTTGCAACTGAGACAATCTTTAAAAATACCAACTGTACAGTTTTGAAACCTGGGAGTGGGCTCCTTTCACCATTGTGTAGCACACTGTTTTTCTCTTGTCAGTGTAATCAGTCACCACAGACTTGGAAGCTTAAAATATACTCATTTATTAGTGTGCAGATCCGGCTCTTACCTGGAAAATGGAGGTGTGAACAGGCCATACTTCTAACTCGAGGCTGAAGGTGATATATTTATTTATTTACTTGTTCTTTCACCGTCTAGAGGCTGCACACACTGCTTGCACATTCATTGTGAAAGCCAGCAGTGCTGAATTCTTCTGCTCCTTGTCCTGTGCCCACATTCATTTCCTCTGCTAGGGACAGGCTCTGTTAAGGACTCATATGAAGAGATGCGATCCACTGATGAGCTAAGATAATGCTTTGTTTCAGCACCCTTAACCCTAGTTGTTTTCTGTGAAGTTCCTTTTGTCAGGTAAGGTCACATGTTCACAGTTCTAAAGATGTGAGTACAGTGGTCATTGGGGCTCTAGTATTTTGCCTGCAGTACACAGAAAGTTGGAAAAGGTGAGCATTTTATCTGCTTCTTTTTTTTTCTTTATGCCCTTTATAGAAGGGAGTATGAAGAAGTATAGGAGGCACCCTTTAAATATTTGTTCAGGTAATCAAATTAAGGGTGAAACTATTGTACTGAGCAACACACACAGCAAGCAAGCACCCAATAAACAGTAGATGATAATATTACAGTTTCCGAACTGGCTTCTCTTCCGCCATTGGTCTGTACGTTGACCCTTTCTTTGTGAAGCTGTAACAGAGTGCCTGAGGCCAGGTAGAGAAGAGAAATGAATTCTCTATAGTTCTAGGGGTGGAGCAATGCAACATTGTTCTCAGGACATAAATGCCTCTTAAGCTCCCAACAGATGAATTTGGGGAGACACATAGATGCCACAGAAGTATGTTATAAAAATTTGTGAAATTATTAACAGACATTTTAAAAGATTTCGTTACTTTTGTTTTATGTGTACGAGTGTTTTGCCTACATATATGTAGCCATGTGTACTGTGTGTGACTGGTTACCACAGACGCCAGTTGAGAATGCTGGCTTCCCTGAAACTGGAGTTGCAAATGGTTGTGAACTGCCATGTGGGTGCTGGGAACTGAGTCTGGGTTCTCTGCGAGAACAGCCAGTGTTCTTAACCTCTGAGCCATCTGTCTAATGCCAAGAGACATACTTCAGTTAAGGACTTAGACTCTGGATTTATTTATTCATTTAGATTTTCCTTTTGCAGATTGTTCACGTCAAGGGACAGAATTCTTAGTCTAGGGCAATGATTCTCAACCTTCCCATTGTTGAGACCCTTTTTCATGTTGTAGTTACCCCCCCAAACATACAGTTATAACTATAACTGTATTTTGCTACTCATAACTATAATTTTGATACTGTTATGAATCTTAATTTAAATATCTGTGTTTCCTAAGCTACAGAAAATGATCCGCAGGTTGAGAACCACTGGTCTAGGGGACTAGCAAGTCTGAAAAGTCAAGTCAGGTCACACTCTGGGTTTTAGTGTACTGGCTGTGTGACACAGTTCTGGGTAGATGATGTGACCTCTGCAAATTGTGCTTCCTCAGACAACTGAATTGTTGAACAAGATGTTCAGTATAGTCCTTGGCACGTAAGAATTACAGTTGTGCAGTGACCTGAAAAAGACTGCAGATTAGGTACCATTATTAAGCCAATTTTACACGTCAGAAATCAGAGGGTTAAACCTTCGATGCACTCCAGCTGAATGGCAGCAAAGTTTTTCAGTTTCTCTCCTGGACAGTCTGACTATATTGTCTACTGTTTGGAAGAAGACAGGACTTGGGGTCTTTTGAGAGGTTGTGGAACCTTGAGATTAACTGTCAGAAGTGGGTGGGGGCAGATCTGGCAAGTTATATCTGCCTCTGGTTGAAGCCACAGGAAGTCCGCTTCTTGACTGGCTACCATTTAGTGACTAGACACCTACCCACATGGCTCCAGACACTTGTCTTCCTGATCATGATGGACTACCATTTCTTGAAACCCTGAGTCAAAATAAATCTTTTCCCCCTTAAGAAATCATCAATAAGTCTGAAGGTAGAGACTCTGACTAGCCTAGAGTTTGCTCTGTAGACTAATCTGGCCTCAATCAGAGAATTGATCTTCCTGCCTCTGGCTCCCTAATAGTGGATCTATAGGTGTGTCCTACCATGTATAGAAGAATTTCAAAGTAAATGACATAACTCCTTTGCTTTTATGATCATTTAAAAAAGTTTTATATGTAAGGGTGTTTTGCTGGCATGTATGTCTGGGGACCACTTGTGTTCCTGGTACCCAGGGAGGCTGGAAGAGAGTGCCAGATCCCCTAGAATTGCAGAAGGTTGTGAGCTGCTCTGTGGATGCTGGGAATCAACCTGGATCCTCTGGAAGGGCAGCCCGTGCTCTTAAACACTGAGCCATCTCTCCAGCCCCATCATTCTTCAGTCAAGCACTGAGGGCTTAGCAATAGTTGGTACTGTTGAAGGTACTAGAGTGTGTGTGTGTGTGTGTGTGTGTGTATGTGTGTGTGTGTGTATGTGTGTGTGTAAGTGTGAGTGCATGTGAAACTGTAGTGCCCATATACAAGTTGCTACAACAGAGCGTGGGCCTGTGTCATGAATTCTGTGTGCCTGGAACTGAGGCAAACACAGGGCACCTCAAACAACCTTCTCATTGAGCCTTTCTGTCCAGGAAGGACATCCCACAGGAGATACACCCTGAATGAATATCCAGATTTGCTTACTGGTGCCTCCAAACATTGTGTGCTGAGATGTGTGAATGACTGTTTATCAAAGTGGTTCACAGGACAGGCCCTGAGTCAAGACTGGCTGTTTTCTGCCATTGCCTCTGATGTTTAGCAGATCTTATAGCTAATCCCTTTTAAGCTTTTGGAGACTATGTATGAAAGATGAGGAGTACTGTCTTTGGAGCATCATGAAGGCCATGAGGGAAGCTGTTGGGACAGTGTCTGGGATATGGTCACTGGTTGAACAACATCAGCATGTATTAATGTCATCACTGTTGTAATTGTCCTCGTTGTAGGCACTGTGTGTTTTTAGGACTACATCTCTAACAGCACAATAGGTCATTCGGAGAACTTTTGGTTGCCGCTGCTGAATTGCTAAGCAACAGAACATTGGTCTTAATTTTTAAAGCTGGAAACATTTCAGACACTTTATAAGTCCCTGTGATCTCACAGAAATATATGTTACTGGAAGTGATGTGTGAAGTGAGCAGTTTGTTTTTACCCAGATTGAAAATGTGCAATGACATCATGTAACCCTTTAAGATAACAGAAGCCAGCTGCTCCATTCATATTCAAATATGAGTCACCTTCCAGGGAGACTTGCAAGATTCTATGTGCCAAGCTGGAGAAGTAAAAAATTGCCAGCAAGGAGGGAAAGAATAAATTCACACTTGGAAAGATGTTATAGCCTAGAGGCCCTGCTTAACTAATTCTCCCTTGGAGTAGAAAATTATGCCCTAGTGGCCAGACATGAGAACTGCAGGTCCTGACATCGTGGGCTAAGTCACTAAATCATGAGGGTCTCTTCGTATTTGGTTAGTATCTCTGCTTAATTAAACATATCTCATGTTCTATATAAATGGCACATGTTTCCAGGTATTAGTCAGTCTACTGTAGTTATTTTTAAAGATTATAATGTAGTTATTTCAGAGCATCCACCACCCTCAAGACTAGACACCTATATCCAGGGTCTTCTGTGTAATGATAGCACTAAGAAGAAAAAAGACAATCCAGATCTTGTTAGAAGGGACAAAGGAGTGAGGCTCCACATAATGCCTGTCTTTGTGAATACATGCTGGATGTCAGAAAAGAGAGCCACATATGAGGGGGTTGGAAGCATTATCATCACCGTCATCACCATCACCATTGTTACTGTCTTGTGGCACTGGGAATTGATTCTGGGTCATCATTCATGTGAGGCAGGTACCATATCACTAAGCTAGCCCAGGACTGCCATGTTTAAATAAATGAATCCTTTCTGTTGACTGAGTTGCCACATAAGCAACTAGATGAGGTTTAAGGTGTGTGTAAGGAGTGGTGGAGGCTCATTGGCACTCTCGTCATGACTGAGACAGATTGCTATGGTCTGTCTTTGCAAACTTCAAACCAAATGGTGGTTTAGGGATCTGGGACCAAAACCAAGAAGTCACAATAGGTGAGGCATATGATATAGGCTGTGACATGGGCAGATTAGGTCATCTGGAACAATAGGGGGACACTTTAAGGAACAGAGGCAAGTATTAGACAACATGAAACAGCAAGAATTCAAGGTGAATTCAAATTCTTTGCCCAGTGAAGTCTATTGGGGGAACAGTTTGGTTATATGAATCTTTACCTTTCCTCTCCCAACCTTCCAACTAATAAAAGACATATCTAAGCATTTAGTGATACACTGCTCAGGGCACAATGTTTACCTTAATAAGAGGTGATCAATAAGAAAAGATTTATGATAGAGGATTCACAACATCCATAAAAGGAATAGTTTTGTGCTTTTAAAAGGGTTGCTTAGAGTTATATGTATGGGTACAGAAAGATATAATACATATGCACTCATACCTTAGGCATTATTAAATGAAAATAAGACAACAACCTTGATTATTACTTTTTTGTGAGAATCTTTTGTGCAGTGTTCTTTCAAATATTGTGGAATTCTTTTCCTATTTGACTTCTTTCCATTTCAATGGATTTAACTGTTATATTCCTTTGGATGGAGCTTGGTCTTTTAGCTTTATAAATCAGCAATACTTAATTTTAGTTAAGAGAATTCAAAGTATATGGCTAATTTTCCTAGACCTTCTTGTTCACACAAAAAGCATGAAGAAATTATTACTCATAATAGTATTTCTACTTTAATAAGGACATGGTATGTTCCATAGTCTAGATGGCCAGGCTTACATCCATATGACTCATTGTCATGTCAAGATAAATGATTTATAGTAATAAGCCACAAAGAATCCTGTCAGTTTAAGCGCTAGCTTTCTCACTGCCCACCCCCTGCCCCCTGTTTCTATCTTTCTGAAGTCATAAGAGAAATCGGTATTAACATTTTCCCCACTAAAAACACATGAGGAAATGTTTTATAATTTCATCATTAGATGCTATTTGTACTTGCATGTAGGCTATTATGACATCTCTGTCCATTGTTTCAAACCTAAGTTAGGGGAAACTTTATCCCATGTAGCAGAATTTAGAAAAGACACCATGTCCATGGAAACTCTTATAAAAGACAACATTTAATTGAGGGGGCTCACTTACAGTTTCAGAGGTTCAGTCCATTATCATCGGCAGGGAGCAAGGTGGAACGTAGGCAGACATGGCACTGGGGGAGTAACCAAGAGTCCTATATCCTACCGACAACAAGAAGTCGAATGAGACACAGGGCAGTATCCTGAGCATGGGGAACCTCAAGACCCGCCCCCACAGTGACATGCTTCCTCCAACAAAGCCACACCTCCTAATAGTGCCACTCCATATGTGATAATGGGGGCCAATTATGTTCAAACTACCACGATATTGTAGAACAGACTTCTGGAAGCAGTGTTATATTGATGTTTCATGCTCACACATCCCTATGTTTGAAAGGAAGGCCTTAGTCTTGCCACATTTGGGCTGGATTTTCTATTGGTGGGTTTGGAGGAATCTTTTTACAACACCTCTGGCTTTTATTTACTAAATGATATCAGTGCTTCTAACCCAGCCCGAGTTGTAAGCAATATAAAAACATGTCTTTAGAACTTTTAAGACGTCACCTGGGATGGGATGACACCATTGCCCCAGTTTGAGGATCTCTCTTATAAAATGGTGTACACGAGGACAGCCAGTGGTGGCGCACATCTTTAATCCCAACACTTGGGAGGCAGAGGCAGGCGGATCTCTGTAAGTTGGAAACCATCCTGGTCTACAAGAGCTAGTTCCAGGACAGGCTCCAAAACTATAGAGAAACCCTGTCTTGAAAACAAACAAACAAAAACAAAAAAAGGTATACATGCCCCCACAGTGTTAACGAACATTATTTCAGGGTAGTAGGGATGTGATTGACACTTCCCTCTTCATTATGCTTAGTGTATTAATGGTTTATACATCCAGAGAAGTATTTATTATTAGGGAAAAATCAAAAAGAAAAAAACAAAACAAAACAAAATGCATAATAAACAATCTCGGAAAAGCAGAACAGGGTGTGAAGTCCTGGTAGTGGAAGTTCCCTCCAGGCTCCCTAGGGGGAGCCCACAGCCTTTCCCTGTGCTTCTTCTCTGGGTCATTCAGAGTTGCTTTTGCCCTGGGGCTGGTGTGCTGGTCTCTGTGGCCATGGGAAATCTTTAGGACATTACAGTGAACTCAGGGAATTCACAGAAAGGCAAGGAAGCTCCCTTCCATAGAGTTAGCCTGGTGGGTTCTCAGGTGGAGGGCTGATTTCCTTGACTGAGGGTGCTGACATAGAGTACTATAGGTTTGCCATGTGTAAGAGGGTTGGCATGTGGCAGTTTCCTAAGACATTTTCTACTTGATCATTTATAATGCATTTTTTTGTGTTTTGCTTGCACATTATATCACAATTTAAAAAATTAATCACAATGTGAGTGTATGAGTGAGTGTGTGTGTGTGTGTGTGTGTGTGTGTGTGTGTGTGCCATAGGGTGTGTGTGGAAGTTAGAGGACAGCAAAAGGGAATTCGTCTCTTCCTCTACATTGTGAGTTCTGGGAAGGATTGAAGTCCAGTTATCAGGCTTGACTGAGCCATCTCCTGGATATATTTTGAAAAATAATGGAATTAATTCTCTTCTGTTGTAGGACAGCAGACCCTTTCCCATTTCTCATCATGCTCCATTCCTAGGCATCTCTGCTGCTGTCCTTGGTGCATTTCCTCTGGTTTAATTACCACTAATGGAGCCATGAATATAAAATCTACCAAGGTATGTCCCTGTATACTGGGAGTCAAGTTTCTCAGTTTATATATATGTGGAATAATAGGTATGCTACTGGCTATTACCCATTAATTCCAGCATGCACAAATACATGTTGTGAAGTAAATGTTTACTGTACCCATTGCCTTTAATTTTTTTCATTTATTGTGTGTGTAACAAGTAAATTGCATGGTTCTTTGGTTCTTTTTTGTTCCCCAGCCCTAAAATTCAGCTCATTTTGTTTTCAATAGCATTGTGAAACACACACCATTTTATTTTCTTCCACTGGATATTGAACATTCCCATAGTGTCTGCAAAGACACCAACTGATAATAGGTAGAGGTGAATATAAGAAGCCTTGGTTTCGCTTTTAATTTTAGTTTTAATTTTAAGCGCATTAACCCCCCCTTCCCAGTCCTGCACTTTAATTTAACCTACTGTGCTCACATTCTCATGTTTCAAGAGTGACAAGGGAGCAGGGAGGTGGGGAGGCTTTATGTAGTGTTGAACTTGGCTTTAACTCCTTGAAAAGCAACATTACCCATCTCTGGATCTTGGAATGCTGTGCAGCAAAGAAAAGAGTCCAGCGCATAATTCGGTTCTCCAAATAATTCTTGAATTAATAAAATAAACCCATGCCTTGCAACACCTCCATCCCTCTTTTTTGGCTCGGTTGCCTGTTGATTTTGCACCCTCTCATCTTCTGTCCTTGGTTTGACCTTCCAGTCTGACCATTTGTCTTTAGGGCAGTAACTTTCTGCTCTGTCTGTGACTTCCTCAGCTTGCAAGGCTGCATAATGGCAATGTTTGTTGTTTATGACATTGACCCCAAAGCTAATGGATGAGTCCAGACCCTTCAAAGCTCATGTTAGCTCAATTGTGTACTAAATCAGGAAGGTGATGTAGCCAGATGGGGTGTACAGTGAGCAAAACAATGGGAAGTGGGGAGCCAGAGAGTGTGTGACCAGCCAGCTAGCCAGGGAAACAGACTCTTCATTCCGGCTCAGTCTTGCACCTCAGGAATATGTATGTAGAGTTTCTAGATTCCTCTGGCTTTCCAAAAGAATTCAGAAATAATGAATTTAAGTTGAATTATCTCCTATTACCAACACAACCCTGAATTCCTAATTTCCACATCAGTATCTGTTACCTGCCAGGGAAATTTGACATTGAAATTTGGATATTTGATGTTTTTCAAGAGTTACTATTAGTTTTTGTGAGCTATCAATATCATGTTTTTTTTTTTCAAAAACATCCTTATATGTTTGAAATAGTCATGGAAATCTTTATAAGATAAATGGTGCCGTTTTTAAGGTCTGCTTCAGAATGATCCTGGGGTTCAGGTGAGGAAATGTAATATAAAATGAAGTGTGGAGTCTAAATAAAACAATGTTGGTTATTGGTTGATAATTACAGAATCTACCTGATGGATGAATATATGCATATTTAAATTTACATATATTTAAAGTTACCAAAGCATTTCTTTTTAAGCTCAAGCACTGTTTTGGCTTCAGGCTATTGGAGTTCTCGCTGATCCATGAATTTTCTATAGACTTCTCAATCTACTTATATTTTTTGTTTCTGCTGTATTTGCTTATAGCATTTAAAGTGTTTGTCATAAGCACATCACCACAGTGCTGAGAGCTGCCTCTTATCCTACAGTTTTGGAATTTTCTTGAACAAGTACATATATGTTCATCCATTTTCCTTGTACATTTTAAACATCCAGTCTATCCACTGAACTTTCAAACTCCCAAAAGAACTATTGTCTCTTGCTACAAAGCTGCCAATTTATCAGCATGAATTCCAGTGACTTTTTTTTTGGAAATGATATCTTGTGACCCATGTGTCTTTCTGAAGGCAGGTGGAATTTTACACAGATTCTCTACCTGTCAGAAGTTGGAAAGCTGGGGTGGGGGTAGGCTGTCTGCTTTCCATGTGGCCTCCATCTTGCCAGTTTCCTTTCTTTTCTCTTAGGACCTTTGTATCACCTTCTCTGTGAGCTGTGAGGTCTGAAGGGACGATGGGAGTTTACCATCCCATAGTCCAGTGAATATGCAGAAAACTCTACTGGAAATGTCTACCAAGCCCCTTCCTCAGCTGCCAAGGTTTCTATTACTTCTGGTTTCTTGTGCTCTTGGGAGAGGAGGATGTACTCTCCTGGCGAGCCTTTGGGAGTTTTCAGAATCTGTGTAGACTGGGCCAGGGTCCCATTTATTCCTGTCCTTCTTGTTAAACCTCAAAGGAATGAAAGAAGAGCTGTTGGGAATTACTTTTGCTTTCCAAATCACCGATTCTACACATGTCAGGGTATGCAAGCCCAGCCAGCTTGCCTTTGCTGCTCTACTCAGTGGAGTTTTATTGACCCCATAGTATATAAGATGTGGTTCTACCCTGAGGACCTGGTATTGCACAGAACAGACAAAAAAAAAATCAAAAAAAAAAAAAAAAAAAAAACTGTGCCTCTATTTAATGAGGAACAATTAAAAATGAGATTTTTTACCAAGAAAGGAAAGATTTAAGAGTTTCTTAATACCTGTGTTTGTTATCTCCTTATTATGGAGCCTCATAGTAGGCTACTTCTGCTCCCTTTTCTCATTCATCTCTTAAAAGAATGCCCGTACTCCTTTGCTTTATAGGACCTATTTGGTATTTTACCCATGGTTTTGCTCTTTCTGTCTCTTCATTAAAAATGTTAATGGAAATATACTGTCTAGGTGGAAAATGATTTAACAAAGTAAAGTTAAATAACATTAAAATTCATAGTGTATCCATAAAATGTTTATATTTCACATCTAACACTTTTATTAGGTGTTAAGATACAGTGCGATTTAAATTAACAAAAGAGTCCCATTTGTGCTGCGTAATAAACAGCCCTCGCCCACATTTTCTACCCTCTGTAGCATTGGCCCAGTACTGTGCAGTCCTGTCAACAGCATATACTTTTCCTTTGGCAGGAAGCTGGATTTGGATGCCAAATTTAACTGGCACTATTCTGGAATAAAAGCCCAACGTATATAAATAAACGAGTTTAAAGACACTATGGAATTTAGTCAACTAATCAACTATGAGAATAGCTGCATCCAGAGTAGACATTTATCTCTGAGTAACATGTCATTGTGTCATAAAGGAAGTAGGCAGAACTTGTGTATGTGACAGCTAACCATGGAAACCTTTGGGGAACATTGCAACAACCAATCAGACCTTTCTTTCCTTTATAGAAACTTTGTCATACTGTGACCTGACCTGATATAAGCAAAGTCAAAATGTGTTTTCTAGACATTTTACAATTTATTTTGAAATCTCTCTGTGTATAGGTACAATATGTGTGTTTGTGTGCACATTTGTGTAGGGGAGTGTAGTGAAGTATGTGCTATGGTGTGTGTGTGTGTGTGTGTGTGTGTGTGTGTGTGTGATCCAGAGGGCCACCCCAGCCATTGTTCCTTGCTTGGGACAGGATCTTTTGTTGTTTAGTGCTCCACTCACCAAGCTAGATGGCATGTGAATTTATGGGGTTTCTCCCATCTCGATGTCCTATAATCCTTGTGCTAGGATTATAGATGTGCCTACTGTGGCCAATGGTTTTTATGTGATCCTGGTGGTATGGACTCAGGGCCTCATCCTTACTTGGTCAGTATTTTACCCACTGAGTGATCTCTTCAACCCCTTAAAGAAATAGAAGCCTATACAGAGAAAATGACGGTCACAAGTTCTATAAATGCACCTGATTATGTTTTCATCCTATCCTTATCTATTTTTGAATGAATATCTTCAAAGTTATCTAATCCAGGAAGGGTGGAGTATTTTTCTTTTATATAAAAAATATTGCCCATATACACTTGAAATACTGTTGGCTTGTTCTTGTGGCCCTCTAACAGCACCAAGAAGTTGTCTACTGCAAGTACAAGTCAATGAGGTATTGTCTTTGCAGTGTTTGAAGATATTCAGTTTCGAAGTAACAGCATTAAAGTCTTTTGAAAATAAGAGAACATGAATACAAAATTAGTCCTCTTAGCTAATTTTTACTCTGACTGATTTGCCCCTGAAATCACACATTTGTGTAAATGCCAAACGATACATATGCATATACATATGTGTACGGCTGTGTGTGTGTGTGTGTGTGTGTGTGTGTGTGTACTCCAGTATTCAATACATTGGAGAATTTATCATTTTAAATCAATACTCATTCATACCCATGTCAGGCAATAATATAGACTGCTAGTGTGTGGCTACTATGTTTCATCTAAGATTTCAATTAAGTTTTACTATTCCCCCATGTGGTGGGCAAATGCTGTCATTACCTTGGCTTTATGGATGGGTAAGTCAAGAGTAAAATCTGTATAAGGTCAAAAAAAAAAATCTGGTCCTGGGAGTGAAAGGAGAATGTAAGACATTTATTTAGTAGTTTTGCTAAAGAGAAATATTTGTTGAATGAATAAAATATGCATAGTTCGAAAAAGAAAAAGATGGTGGGTCCAAAATAGTCAAAACGTCTCGTCTTCCCTCCATTTGAGAAGAATACCCTCCATGGCTGAATTTCAGTTGTGTCTCATTCAGCCTCTAGAAAGTAGAGGAAGAGTGGGGATTTGTCCCGATTACGAGGCACTGGCAGGTCAGGCTGTAGAGGGGCATCTTTGAGAAAAACAGTGAACAGTTTCATTCTCCCAACCCCATTTTTCTGAAGCAAAAGCATCCTGCTGTGACAATGGAGTGTGGCCAGAGGGAAGGTCTTTTTCAGCTTTCCCATCCTGCCGAACTTACAGTCTACTTGGCCTTCATTTTGGTGCAGTGGAAGTTCAATTGATTTGGAACACATTGGGATATTCCCAAGAAAATCCCCAGATTTAATGGAAAGAAGTGTTGAAAATCCAGAGGTTTCATGAAGCTGTGGAGGAAATTCCAGGCTTATACCTTTGAAATATAATCATGCATGTCCTGGGCCCAGTCCTAGAGTCTGTGCATAAAATCCTGTGCTGACTTTGTGGCCTTGAGTTTGAAGGGAAGAAAAAATGCTGGGTGTACAGTAGTTGTTGCTATCCTCAGTCAACTTTCCAAGAGCTAGTGGAGCAGCAATACAGAACATCTCTGAGAAAGAGTTTTGTGAATGTCATGACTGCAGGGTCCTTTGTTTCTCTGTGGAATGGCCTGCATGCTTGGGACACATGTATCTTGATGGTGACTTTGTACATCACTGTGTAAATCTCACAGAGCAAGGAAGGTTCTACTCCCCCCCGCCCCCCGTTTGACAGTCAAAGATATCAGAGCAAAAAGATGATATGATGATTAAATGGCTAAGGGCACACAGCTGTCATGAGGTGGGGGTACAGGTTTCCAAGTCCTAACTCTGTGGAAACTATCATGAACTCTTCCTGCAGGCAGAGAAGAATGTATCTATTTTCTAAGTTACAGATACTATGGGGGTTATAGGAAATGCCTTCATTCATAGGAAGTCTGTCTGCAAGTCCAGACCAAGGCTGTTCTAACTTCTAACAAGAATCTCATTCTATGAGCCATAAGCTGTGATGATGATAAAATTACATATTTACCAGTCTTTCCTACTTAATATTTAAATGGCACATGTTTTTACAAAGTAAATGACATTTGAACTTAAACCAATAGGAATTTAGGTTTAAAATATGGGAAGGGAATGTGAAGTGAGCATTTTGGAGAGTGATCATCCATTCTAAATTGGCCACTGTATAAGTCAGGGTTATCTAGAAAAGCAGAACCACTTGGGGATATTAAGACAGATGTGGGTATAGGTACAGATAAGTGTATTCAAAAGGGTTGATGTGAATTGCTGGATTGTATACTTACAGAGTCTAAGAGGTGGACAAAGGGTCCTCCGCAAGTTGGAGACCTGGGAAAGCTGGTGGTGTCATGTCACATAAAACCCAATGAACCAAGAATTGTGAGATACTAAAAATGGGACTGCCAAGCAGAGGCCAGAGAACGGGGCACATTGGAGGAGGTGGCTATCCCAGCTCAAGAGGAGAGAATGCATCTGTACTTTTCCTGATTGTCCTCAGGCCTTCAGAGATGGTGGTGGTGGTAGGTTTCAAATGTGAAATGTTTTCCCCAGCAACTTAGAAGAAGGTAAGTGTGTATTAACTCACATTTCCATGGGCAAGGAGGTTGGTGGTTATAATGTATAAGTTTGACCTAGTGACCTACTTTTGACGGTCAAGACTCACTTTTTAAAGCAGCAGTTCTCAACCTGTGGGTCTTGGCCCTTTGCAAGGGTTGGGAGGGGTCACATATCAGATATCCTGTACATCAGATATTTACATTATGACTCACAACAGTAGCAAAATCACAGTTATGAAGTAGCATTGCAAATCAGTGAAAGGTTGGGGGTCACCACAACATGAGGAACTGTATTAAAGGCTCACAGCAATGGGAAGGTTGAGAACCACTGTCTTAAAGGCTCCACAACTTCCAGCAACAGTGCCACCAGCTGAGAACTGAGTAGTCAAAGATGTAAGATTAGTCAGTGTGGCTTCAGATAGAATAGACGAGTCTATGTCGTCACTGATGCTATGTTTTATGGAAAAAAGGGTGGACAGTGAAGAAAAATTTACATCGCACAGAGCTAGGTGAAGTTGTCAGTGCATCCCAGAAGAGTCTCAAGATATCTATAAAGGCTAGATTGAGTCTGAACTTTGAAATCTCCTGGCATCATCTCTCAAATGCTGGGATATGATTGTATGTCGCCAGGCACAGTTTGTGTGCAGCACTGGGGGATTGAATTCAGGGCCGTGAGTGTCAGCTACTTGGTCTCAGTGGCAAGTATAACACTAACATAGATGACGATGCTGGCTTACATTACAAGGGTGTTCCTTCTCATCCAGGACTACTGATTCAACCACTGACCCTCCTAGAAACACCCTGTTAGACATGTGCAGAGAGAATATTTTCCCAGCTACCTGGGGACTCTTTAGTCCTGTTTGATCCACCACATCGGCTGTGGATGAAGAAATTTGTAGCAATGAAAGTGAATTGCATACTGATTTATTTGTACAGCCTATAGACATTTGGGGTTATCATTTTTAAGAGCAGGGTAACATGGTGGGAGACAGACTCTCTCAGGGATCTTGAATTTTATTGGTAATGAAGATCTGATAAATGAGAAATCTTGGGTCATTAAGGCAGTGCAAAGTGTTGTGTAGAGCTACAGAAAAGGAAGACGATTGTCAGATTGTACCATAGACCAGGGATGTCCTTGTGGAGGTCATCAATCTCGAGCTAGCACTAAGGAATGATAGGAATGGGTTTTCTAATAATTAGGTATGGGGGATTCATCCTACAGAGAGATGTGTTGAACACTGCTTTGAGATGGATGTCCTCTTGCTGCGTGGCACTGAGCTGGGGGCTGAGATACACCAATTATGATGCCATGTGACCTTTGTGCCCTCATGGAGTGTAGCACAGAAAGGGAATCAATAGTTCAGCCTTACTGTGAAATCTGTGGTGTGGGTGTTGAGAACAGGGGGACATGCCTTCACCTGGGGTTGGTGAGACAAAATGGCTCAAGGGAAGTGTTCTTTAGTAAAGCTAAGGAAATCAAGGTGTGTGAAGTATGGTTATCAGTTCTTTAATTCATCCAGAGTAACTTTTAATCACAATAGCTTTAATTTCTATGTATGCATGTGTGTTCAGGTATGTATGTGTGTGCACATGTGTGCATATGCACATGCTTGTGGATACATGTGCTTTTGGAGGAGAGATTGAACCTCAGCTATTCTTTCTCTTAAGCCAGCTACTGTGCTTTCTTTGAGACAGTCCCTGTCATTGGCCTGATATTCACCCATTAGGCTATCCTGGCTGGCCACCCAGCCTCTGGGGTCTTCTTGTCTCCATCCCTGTGACACTAGGATTACAAGTGTGACCACCATGCCTAACTTTTTTTTATGTGTGTTCTGAATATTAAATGTGGTTTCTCATGTTCTCAGAGCAAGCACTTTACAATTTGAGCCGTCTCTCCAGTCCCTAAATAATTTCCCTTTGTCAATCAGCTTATTTTCTCAACACACTTTACTACCACTTATGAACAGATAGGGTTGAATTTAATGCAAGGTTATTCTGGGGAAAATATGAAGATTCAACTCTTCCTCTTATATCCTGTTTGCTGTTAAAACTCTGAGGAAGGTGCTGAGGGCCACAGTGGGCAGTGTTCAGGGATGCTGTGCAGATGACAAACTCCAAACAGAGTTATCTGTCCCCAGAGGTCCTCGGGAGAAATTTAAGGAAGCCTAAGCTAGATGAGACAAGGCAGAGGCTGAGTTGGGTACGCTGGACATTTTATCTCCACAGAGCTTCAGGTGTATATAGACACAGAAGGGAACTTTGTCCACAGACAAATTGGTCCTGGGGTGCG
Organism: Phodopus roborovskii; assembly: GCF_943737965.1. Classification (NCBI taxonomy): domain Eukaryota; kingdom Metazoa; phylum Chordata; class Mammalia; order Rodentia; family Cricetidae; genus Phodopus; species Phodopus roborovskii. The sequence goes on from NW_026126576.1 coordinate 2,127,148, forward strand.
CATATCGTGGAAGCTTATGAATTCAGGTCAGCTGAAGTTGTTTGAACTTCACAGCCAGTGAGAAAACCATTCAAATATTTCTGCCTTGGGGCTGAGGTGGGTGGAAAGAAATGTACAGCAGGAAGTGTCCAGAAGCCCATGAGAGTAGCTAGAGGGGATTGTTGCTTTAGGCTATAGTATGAAGAGGTAAGAACTTGAAAGGACCCCGTAGCACTCACGAGGACAAGGCATGGTGGGCAGAAGGATCAGGGGAGTTAAGGCATTCTGGCTAGGCAAGACTTGCAGGTGGGACTCTGGAGAAGAATATGATGGGAACTCAGTAGCTCAGAGCCATGACCAAGTGTCGAGACTGCTCTGACATCTTCCTTCTAAGCCAGAGTCCCAAACTGGCACCACACAGGCCCCATCTGGACTGCAGATGTGTTTTGCTTGGCCTGGGAAGCATGTTAAAATTCTTTCCAATTTCTAACATCATTCACACCAAGAGACGGCCCAGAGAAGCCCCTCTTTTAGCTTGTCTTGCAATATCAGAGCATCTAGTAATCTGGGTGTCTCTTCCTATGTTTGGCAGTCTATATTTAGGTTCAGTGATCCCCTTTGGACAAGGCAGGGTGCCCCCAACTTGTCTCAATGTCACCTGGGCAGCCCTTTTCACTCATGCAGGCATTTCCTCACCTTCTTTCAGCTAGACTTTTCAGTGCCTGGGCTAGGTTGGGCTCGCATCATTTAAACATTTTTTAAAGGAGAGAGAGAGAGAGACAGAGAGACAGAGACACACATAGAGAGACAGAGACTCAGAGAGAGACAGATAGAGAAAGAGCAAGAGAAGGAGAGAGAGAAGAGAGAGGGAAAGAGAGAGAGGGAGAGGGAGGAAATACACAGGAGACACACGGAGACAGACAAAAAGAGACAGACACAGAGAAAGACAGAGAGAGAGAGAGAGAGAGAGAGAGAGAGAGAGAGAGAGAGAGAGGCAGACAGAGAGAGTAGAGACAGGACAAAGAATTCAGATGTCACTTCATGGGCCTGGAGCTCACCAGTTAGGCTAGACCAACTGGCTGACCTGTGACTCCCTCCAGGGATCCACCTGGCTGCATCTCTGGATATGTACAAGTCACCACAACTGACATTCAGGGATCCATCACAGGGTCCTGCTTGCAAGGACAGTGCCTTACAAGCTAAGCAATCTCCCCAGGCCCTCATTTCCAAGCCTGTGAAGGGAGTCTTTTTGAAGTTAGTTCTATCACTTGCTGCCATGGCCACCTCTGGCCACCTGTGCCTCCCCAAGGGTGCCCCCACACCAGGATGGCTTACTGCTCTGGTTGGGCAGGTAACTCTTATCTTGCCAGATTTTTGCTTGAGTCTGCCACCTGCCAGAAGCCTTTGTCCTTTGACTCATGCATTTCTCTTGCAAGGAAGAATGCTGTTTACAAATGCAGAGAACATGTCCCATTCCACGAAGGCTTTTCCCAGGCTTGTCCTAGTAGCCCATTTGGCCCTGACCCCTGTATTGAAGACAGTGCCTGCACTTTGTCATGCTCCCTGTCTAGCTTGTACTTTATCTCCCACATTGCACTGATACAGTATATGAGAGGGAATAGGTTACACACCGTGTAGATCAGAGGCACCCAAAGGGCTGTGGTACTGCTCAAGTAGTAGACAGTTGCTCAGCATGCACAAAGCCTCGGGTTCAATACCCAGCACTGTCTAAACTGTGCACAGTGGCCTACGCTTATAATCCTAGCACAGGGGGGTGGAAGAAGGAAGACTAGAAAGTCAAACTCAGCCCGGGAAACACAGAGATCTTGAGGCTCTTCTGAGGCCACACTTGCAGGTTTGTACAGTTATATTTAATGTAAGCTTTTCTTTGTTGTCTCTTGTCTTCTGCTTAAAGCCTAAGGAAACAGAATAGGGCTTGCTTTATATTCTATCTACAGCCCTCAAAGCATCTACTATGTGCCAGGCACATAGTAGATGTTCAATAAATACCCATCAGACACAAAAATGCTGAGATGTGTTCCTAGTGACCTGATACTATGCTACTCCTAGGCCAGTTTGATTTTCCTTCATCTTTAGTATTGCCTTTCAAGTGGATGGCACTTGAAGAAACCATCCTGAATGAGGTAACCCAGTCACAAAAAGAGGAACACAGTATGTACTCACTCATATATGGATTTTAGAACTAGATCAAATGATCACCAGCCTATAATTCACATCACCAGACGAACTAGGATACAAGGTGTATTCTAAGAGATTCATATAAAGTCCATCACAGAACTGGGAAGGGACAAGTCCCCCTGAGCTCAGGTGAAGTGGGGGAGGACAGCGAATGGAGAGAGAAGTAGGAGAAAATGAGGGGGAGGAGAGGAAGACATGTGCGACCAGGAGGATTGAGCCTGGTTAGGAATGGAAGATAAGAAAGAGAGAGAGAGATAGACAGAGACAGAGAGAGAGAGAACATAAAAGAGGGAGCCAATATTGGTTTGAAGATAAAATTGAACACAAAGAAAGGTCGAGAGAACTACAAGACTGCTCCCAACTAACAATCTCAGCTTCCGTGGAAAGGCTATCATAAATGCCCTTCCCGGAGAGTGAGATCAACAACTAACTTCTCCATGGAGCCCTCAACTAATGCCTGTTGGAAACAGGAGCAAACACCCATACATAAACACTGAGTCGAACTAGAACCTAGAAGCAGATGGAGAGGACAAGACCATGCGGTAGAAGCACATAGAGACAGCTTACCTGAACAAGGAGGAGCTAAGGGCCACTAGACTGATAGCTGGGAAGCCAGCAGGGGACTGACTCGGGCCCCCCTGAATATGGGTCTCAGCCAGAAGGTCTGAGCAGTCTAAGGGACCTCAGACAGTGGAGCCAGGATGTATCCCTGGTGCACAAAAGGACTTTGCAAACATATCCCCAATGGAGGGATAACTGCCTTATTCTAGAGACAGGAGAGAAGCCCTAGTCCCTACTTCACAGGACCTGTCAGATCTACATGACCCCAACTGGATGGCATTCCCCTACATATGGAATTGGGGTGGGGGGGATGGGAGGGGAGGGTGTTTAGAGTGCATGTGAGAGGGCAGAGAGGGTAAAAGGAAGGGAAGGAGGGAAGGAGGGCTGGGGGGGAGGGAGGGAGGGGGAGGGAACTGGGATCGACATGTAAAATAATAAATTAAAAAAAATGCTTTGACTCCAAAATTTAACTTGAAGAACAAGTTACTGGGGAAAAGGATTTCTATTTTTGTTTCCACATAAAATGAAAAGATGTGGATTCCTTCCAGACTAATGTGGTTTGATCACACCAGACCACCTGAAACAGAGTACAAGCTGATCCTACATTCAAAAAAGCTGGACAAAACAGCCCTACAGACTACAGCTAGGATATCTGAATCTTCTTCGAATCCCCCAAGACAGCACCCCTTACCAGCAAGAAGTAGTTTGGAAAGAACGACGCCCAAATTCCCAAATATTGTGTATAAATGTTTGTTTTCATTTAATTGGACTTTGTTATATAAAATTAAATAAAAAAAATCTAGTATTGCCTTTCCATTCCAAGTCCTGTTATCTTATCCAATCCCTTTCCAATAATTCATATGCTTTCATCTCGGCTCCCACATCTGTACTTTTAGGCATAACCTTACTCCAAGCAAGCTCTGAGTATCAGCTCCAGTTGCAAATTGGACTTTCTGCCATAGCTTCTGGGGCATAGTGTCTCTAACGTCTGTATCTCCTCTCAATTCTGAACATTTCACTTCATCTCTGCTTTCCTATTTTCATGTGTGAATGCACTCTTAAGCACAAGCACAGAAACACTTGGAAAGTCTTTGTCCCTTACAAGGGACCTGAGGTGCAGCCACCAGCACCCTGCTCTTACTTTCTTTGTACGGCTTTCTTACACTGGCCCCTCTCTTTCTTTCTCCTTGACAAATGTCTTCATTAGCACTGGAGCTTTTCTCTCTCTGCTTGCCACCTTTCCTGCTATCCCCTACTTGAGAACAGATGAACTTTTGTACACTATCTGAATAGGGTCATTATTCTACATAAATCGTATCTTTCCACTCATGGAAACTCGGTGAACATCTCTCTCTCTCCCCTCTCTCTTTCTCTCTCTCCTCTCTCTCTCTCTCTCCTCTCTCTCCTCTCTCTCTCTATCTCTGTGTTCTCTAACCTGCCTTCACATTCCATTTCCCGTGATTGCTCTTTCATAGGATTCCTTGCTCTTCTTTAACGTGCAATCGTACACGGTCCCAGTGGTAACAGCTGTTACCTTATGTTAGCCCTTCTCATGATCCCCATCTGTGTTCTTCCTTGATCTAGGTAAGATCTGTGGGCTTCCTCCAGAAACACAGCTGCAAGACAAGTCACTCACTGTTGTATTGGTCTATTTTGTGCTGCTTTAACAAAATATCTCAGGTTGCATATTTGACTTTTTAAAAATTGCAGGAGGGTCTTCAGTACCATGGTTCTGGAAGCACATGATGGAAAGAGTAGTGGCAAGACACAGAATAAAAAGACTGAAGGTCCTTGTTTGCTCTTTTTGTGACAGCCCACTCTCAAAAGAACTAACAGGGGTCTTAGGAGAACTACACCAGTCCTGCTGTGGATGGCTCCTAAGTGACATCATTACCTTCTACTAGTTCTACTTCTTAAAGATCTATATTAGTCAGGGTTCTCTAGAGGAACAAAACTTACAGATCTAATCTATCGTCTGTCTAACTATCTATCTATCTACTATCTATATCTATCAATCATCTATCTAACACACACACACACACACACACACACACACACACACACACACACACACACACACACCTTATTAGAATACCTTACAGGCTGTAATCCAGCTAGCCCGACAATAGCTGTCTACCAACAGAAGATCCAAGAATCCAGTAGTTGTTTAGTCCATATGGCTTGATAGCTTAGCTGGTCTTCAGTGTGTGCCAGAATCCCAGAGAAGCAGAAATTCGGCTTCTGTTGATGCAGGTGAAGGAATGAACTTGCCAGTAAGAGCAGGGCACTCAGGCAGAGGGCAAGAGCTCCCTTTTTCCATGTCCTTTACATACACAGGCTGCCATAACAAAGCGTGTCCCAGATTGAAGGTGGATCTTCCCGCCTCAAAAGGTATGAATTAAAAGCGGGTCTTCCCACTTCAAATGATTTAATTAGGAAGGAAAGAAACCTTCACAGCTGTACCAAGCCACTTGGGTTTTAGTTAATCCCAGATGAGTCAAGTTGAAAACCACAAAGAGCCAGCACAAGGTCTCACCCCTTTTCTGTAACACCCCCCCCACGCATTAGGGACCAAGTAGAGCACATTGACATTAGGGGGCATGCCGGGGCCATATTCAAACCCCATCAACAAGAAGCTCTTCTCTCAAACAAATTTTCCCACTAAATGCCCTTTACATAGAAATTCTAGACTGCCATGACATATCCTGCCTCCATGCCATTGCAAGTTCCACTTCTCATCTGCCCCCTTGTTTGTGAATCTGAGTCCCATCCTGGGGGACAGCACAAAGTCCGTTGAGAATACAACTTGAGTGTTAGCCTTTTCATCTCCCGAACAGGACACGATTCTGCAAAATGTGGCTGCTTTGAGGGCCAATTGCTGCGGCACTGTTTGTAGGGCTCCAGGCATTTAACATACCTTGAACATGTCTCTGCTATCATTTGCCAGCGTTCAAAGCCTGCTGCAAAAGACGTCTTCCCTACAAGGTCCCTGTGTAAGTCTCCCCCCCAAATACCTTGAATACTCACTACCTTAGATTTCATACATTCCATATTTTAGAATTAGATTGTAAGATCTCAGAAGGTCAGACCACATTCCACACTTGTTTGGGCTCTAGTTCCAATGCCAAACAAATACCTATGTGGCTTCTGACAAATATTTGTGAGATTAAAGATTAGTTAGAGATTGTGAATAAAGCAAAGATACGTATTAAAATACCACCACATATTTCTTATGTAGCTATTATGCTTGCTCTCTGAAAATCTTAATATTCCAAGGTAGTTGTTCTCATTCTTAAGAATTTGCAGTTCAGCATCAGACCAGAAGATGGTGCAGTGTTCCAGCAATCTCTTCTCTCAAAGTCAAAACTAACGGGGAGAAAAAGAAATGAAATTGCACTCGGACCAAGTTTATAAAGAAATGGGAGAAAGTGATGCCAGTTCGGCTTTGACACCATCCTAGGGCTCAGCAAGTGTCACGCTTTCATGTGGTGTCTTCCTTCCTACTGTCTAGCGTAATGAGCTGGAGGATTCTTCTAATTAGCTAAATATTATTGCACATCAGAGTGGGACCAGGCTTCCTGTACATTCTTATTTGCGTTTTGCCAGCCAAAGGAAGAAAGCTGTTAGAGGCAGGGAGCAGATGTAAGAGAGACACAAAACACGCCGAGAAGTCACGGCACTGCTGTGCTGCTTGGGAAGCGATTTTCCTTCCCATGTTTTTATTCTCATATTAGCAGAAGATCTTCAAATCCGCACGTCTTCCTGGGGCGGGGTGGGGGGGGGGAGAGGGAGCTCTCGCGCATGGCGTACGTATCCGTGCTTATGTTCAGTATGTGTCTCAAAATCTTCTCCAACTCCGAAAGAATTGCAGGAATTTGCATTTGTAGATAGCTAAAATATCCAGCGATGATCTCAACCTCTCTCTGTCACTTACGATTACCAGCAATGACCTGAGCCAACAAAGCAACAATGCAGTTTGCTTAACTTTTCCAACGTCATTGGTTGGGAAATTGTATGGAAGAGACTCAAGACTTGGTACTGATCCGCTATCTGGTATCAAGTTTGTGCATCGTGTTCTTGTTCAGTTTTTTTTTCCATGTAAAGTCTTCTGAAAATTGAAAACTAATTTATTATCATGTAGTTATTAACACAACCACAAAAGAGGTCACTGGTCTTCCCTTTAATTTCTGTCACAGGCTGCAGGCCGTATTATGCTAAATCAAGGAAACGGGAGATAATTAACACAGCAACTCTGGCAAGTTTAATAGGTGAGTGATGAGCACTTAGGATTGAGCTTCAAAACCCATGTCTTAATTACCACCCTCCCCAGTGCTGTGAGCAGTCTGGGGCCAGAGCATGTGTCACCTATACCCTGGGTCAGGTTGAAGTCTCCATGAGTTTTCTGTAAAACTATTATTAGACTGAGATTTGTCAAGGGAAGGGAAAGGTTTTTGTTGTTGTTGCTGTTCAGTTTGTATGGGGGTAGGCGTTGCAGGTGCACACGAGTGTGAGATTGCCAGGGCCTGGGTGTACATGCAGAGGTCAGAGGGCAACCCAGGGTATTGTTTCAGCAGATCCACCTTATTTTCACTGGCCTAGAGCTCACCAGTAATATTATAGATGGACTGCTTAGCTATCTCCATCTTATCTCTGATTCCCTGGTGCTGGGATTCTGCATACATATCACTGTATCTAGCATTTTTCACATGGGCTCTGGGGCTCGAACTCAGGTTCCCATGCTTGCATGGCTGTGCTACTTCCCTAGCTCCTTCTTTTAACTGCTTTTCTTTCTCCCTCCCTTCCTCCCTCCCTCCTTCCCTCCCTCCCTCCCTCCCTCCCTTCCTCCCTTCCCCCCTTCCTTTCTTTTGTTTTTAGTGTGAGAAATCTTTAGCCATCCAGTTTGTGGCTTTTTCAGAATGTTCCATTATACTACAAGAATTTCACCTGTAGTCATGTTAGCCCCCCTTCTGGCACTGGAAGGGATATTCGGGACAGCCTAGAAATGCTGTAGGTTGTCATGTGTGAGGGAGAAGCGTTTGGAGCCAGAGACCCGAGATACTGCTGAACCTGTGATTTATACATAGCACAGCCCCCACCATAACGACTTCGTCCCAAGTGTCAGTAATACCAAGGCTGAAGATCCCTTGCTCCAGTGACATTGGTTTTCTCTGCTTGTTGCCAACAGGTGTCACCATAGACCCTCTTCTGTTTGCAGTGTTATAGAGAGCCCATATTCTCCTGGAACATATGGAATGAAATCCCAACTGCAGAGCGTTTGTGGAAAGCGGTTACATGCTGGTGAGTAGAGGCCTCTGCAACCAAAATTGATCAATTACACAAATTAAGCAGAGCCCTTAAGGAGTTTATTTTATTGGTCTGGACATCTGTTGCAGTATTGTCCAAATTCAAAACTCAAATGGTGCCTCGGGTTGCCAAGTTAGGCAAGAAAAATCTAGAAGCTATAAAAGCACAACTGAAAACCCTATATTAATATCACGCCCATCTGCTGAATGTTACATAAATATGCAGACTTTTTTCCATGGGAATAACATTTATTTTTACAGTGCCCAGTTTGACATTCTTATGACATTCTGTTCAGTTTATTACGTTGTAACTTGAAATGTTTCTTAAAAAATGCATTTACGATGTTGGTGTTAATCTTTTTTTTTTTTTAAGGATTTCTTCCACCTGTTTAATGTATAGTTAACAGAGAAATCCTTTTTCTTATAAGAAGAATGGGAAATCTTTGGACAAAGAGGCTCAGAAAGGAATCTGAGTAACACTTGTGTAGTGTAAAGGGAAATTATGTAACAGCCACAAATGCTAATATTCCAGCCTGCCCCTTTACAAGTTGAAATGCAATCTCCATTTTAAACTAAATTAACATCATTTCCAAATAGAGGATCATATTTATATCAGATTTATACAACCACATCAGATTACTATTAACATGTAAAATAGTCTCTTTTATGCTGTGGGTAAAAACTAGATTGGAGAGAATGATTTGATTTCTGCTTTAATGTCAGGGTTTTAAATTAATCAGAGTGGACATGTTTAGATTGTACTAGACTTCAGTGCTGGAAAAACAGCAGGTAAGGACAGACTTACCTCCAGAACCTGTTGGGATCCTGGCATGAAGGAAGCATCACAGTTAGAAAGTACATCTCAAAACCATGATGTTTCTGTCATGTCCATCTGCCGAATGTTAAATAAATATGTTGAGTGGTTAAACCAACTGGAAAATTCTAGGCTATGGTAGGAAAGCCTAGAGGCCATTTTTCGTCATGTCCGGTCCCACTTCTTTGTTTTCATTTCCTGGATCCAATCAGACACTTGCAGTGTCCATCACTACAGGAGTTACGGTCTAATGGTTAAAAGTAAATCTAGAATGGACAGAAAAGTTAAAACAAGACAAAACAAAATGAAACTAAAAATGAAACAAACCAAAAACAAAGCAAGCAAAACTTGGCATGGGCTGTGGGGAGACTTCCTTATGGTATTTTCTATTTTAAAGGAAGAAAAATATATATAGAGTTTAATCAAATTCACTTCAAAATACATATTTAACTGCAAAAGCATGTTTACTTATAGAATACTTAATATAAACCAAAATTGTGTTAAAAGTTACTCTCATTTTCTGTATATTAAGTGAGGGCCCGGGATCTATAAGGCAGGCGATTCAAAAGTAGTGTGATGATGTGTGGTTTCCTTTCTTTATCAGTCACACTTTTCAAATGACACATTTTAATTTATGAGGCAGTGTTCCATGGGCCTCATGTGGAAGCGAGTGGACAGCTAGCTTAAATTGGTTTTCTCCATCTACCATGTGGATCCCTGGGACTGAACTTGGGTCGCCAGGTTTGGCAGTAAATGCCTTTACATGCTGAGCCATCTCACCTTCCCTTTCCCTTTCGTTTATAACAAAGGTCTCATTCTTGGAATTAGGGAAGAGAAGATTGTCTGGGTGAGTAGCCAATGAATCAACCTTTAGGAAAACGTATCTGTAATGTTAAAGGAGACCAGCTGTAGGGGAAGGAAGATGTGTCAGGGTCGGTATGGACCCTGAAGACTGGAAGCTCCAGTTACTTGCCATTGATGTATCAGTATCTTGTTTGAAATACATTGAAATGCCTATTTCACAGTCATACCTGTCCCGGGAAGCAAATTTCATATCTTGGAAACACAAGGTTGCCTTCAGTGGCCAGAGGAACTCATACAGGAACTTTCAACAAGGATATGTGGCGCAAATTGCCCCCACCCATTCCAGCTTCAGCCATCTCTGTTGTCTTAGACACCCATTACAACACTAAATAAAGCTTTGGAGACTGTCACAAAATGGTCTGTGGTAGCGGGCAAGAAAGCATATAAAAAGGTGTCCATAGCGGAGGATTTAGTGTTGTATAAACATCTTGGGACCCTTGGGGTTTATATTCATGCACCTTCTTAAGGATATGGATGAGTAAGTGAGGAAGCAATGGTCTGTTAGAGAGTTTCACCCTAAACTGGACAAACTCAGAAGAGATCTTTGCTTCTCAATAGTCATAAAACCAACAGGCATTTTCGTTTCCTGTTCTGTGTTTACTGAAGTCTTAAGCTCATAGTTTGTCTTTGGACTCCTGATGTAATTTCTGAATCACCAACTTTTTTTTTTTTTTTGAGACCACAGGACAGTTAAAAACAAGATAAGAAATATTGACCGAGACTCCCTGAAGCCTGCAAGGGAAACGGAGTCACCTCAGCTGAGGTTGACAAGGGAATCTCTCCTCTGCAATTTTTGCATGTTGAAAATGACATGATCTAGCTCAAGGAAGAACTTAAGGCCTGATCCATTTAAACAGCTGCTGGTGATTTATCATAAATGTGCTTTTTTGGAAGGTTTGGCTGTAGTGCTTATGGGAGGTGCCAGGGTTAACTACCCAAATTGTACATAACTCGAATCCTGTGTATGGCAATTAATCAAGAAATTATATTCCCTGACTTTGTAACAACCCACACAGAGTGCTACATCTGTGCTGTGTTTAAACAGAGGGAGAGGAAAGATGAAATATTTCTTCTAATAAAATGCTAATGGCTTTGTTTTTGGAGGAAAAATATTGAATTATTGTGGTGTTAGATTTATCTGTAAGAGGCTTTCTCAAGTGACAGTCAATAAGTACTTCTAACAGAAAAGCAACTCTTTCCTGAACACAAGATTCTAGCTGCAGAGTGACTTCAGGATTATGGGAAGACCCTTCGTGATGCTGACAAGTGAACCCAGAAATAATAGCGCAGACTGATTCCTGTGGGTACCCGTCAGAGCTTCAGGAGCCTTATTTAGAAAATGTTAGGTTGGAAGTTGTCAATAGAGCAATGAGCCATGACTACAGATTTGTGGGAACCTTCCCTTCTGGGTACCCCTCATGCCTGCCAGGTTGTACTAGTACCTGGGTTTTCACAACAAAGACTATTGGAGGATGCCATGGTGTTTAGGAGGCCAGAAGGAGTTATTGTTTTTGAGAGCTGCTTTACAAATTCACTCTCTTGAAGCGTGAACAAGTGTTGGTAGTTGAAAAAGGAAAGGACTGGCAATTAGAGGGGTCCTGTAAAGTCATTTTGCCCCTGTGGTGAGGAGGCTCAAATGTTAGGTAGATTTGAATGTCTTCACTTTCAATCATCAGCTTGTGAAAGAAAAAAAAAACAAAAACAAAAACAAAAAAAAACAAAACAAAAAAAAAAAAACAAAAAAAAAAACAAAACGCAGACTGCTTCACAAACATCAGCACCTGTGCTGGCCAAGAGACGGGAAGATGGAGTGAATGATATCTGACATTAGCCTTTAAGGTCCCATAGTGCAAAACAGAGTCAAACCAAAATGTTTGCGGTGTGAAAAGACTCATGGAAAATCATGCCATAAGCTGGTAAGTCACAGGCTTGATGTCTTCTCGTGGTTCTCCTTTATAAATGAACTGGGACATTGAGGCAGGCTCCCTTGTACCCTTAGCAAGAGGATGAGCCTGCAAAGGGAGTTCTCATTGGCTCTGGGACCCAACCCTTTGACTTTGCTTGTGTCTTGCAGTGGAAGTAGGGATGGCTCACCCCACATCCAGGTTACAGGAGCTATGCGTGGCACTTTGCAGATGCCAGACACCATGAGTGTGAGGGTCTGTCCTCATGAGTCTACTTAATTGCTGTGAAGGGGATACTGCCCTTCTCCACAGTTTACACATAAGAATGCTGAGCTCCAAGAAGGTAAGCAGTGTGACAAGGTTACATAGGAAGTGTGGGGCAGTGATTCATATTCAGGGTTTTAGCCATTGGTTTTTGTGGCTATACAGTACGAGAGGACATCATGTCTCACTGGAATATAGGCTCATACCAAGACACAAGGGCCAAAGTAATATGAGGTAATTGGAGAACATTTAAGACATGGTCTTCATCAGGTCATAGAAGATTATATGAATTAATTTAGATTTCCATCTGATCTGGGTTGATGGAAGGGTGTATTTCTGAACTCTTGCAAAATCTCTCTAAACTTTGGGTCTGCATTTTAGTGAGAATCAGTTTGATTCCTGCAGTGTGAAAATTTCAACATGTCTGAGAAGTCAGACTTCTAGAAGTCACATAGAGGTAATTTATTTTTACCTTTTATTTTGGAGTAATTATAGATGCCTAAGACGTTGTAAAAACAGAAGATAAGTACCACATACCCTTCACCCAGCTTGCCCTAATGGAAGCATTTTAAAAACCACAGCACCCATCAAAAGTACAGTCTGACTGACAAAATTCTGTTAAATACATTCTAGATCTTAGTTGCATCTTAGATGATTTTAGATGACCTCATCTGTTTTGTAGAATTTATTCAGGTTAAACACCTGCAGAAGTTTGTGTAACTACCAAGATAATTTATTTTTTTATTTTGGCTTTTAAAAGAAGGAAAAATAAAATGTTTGAAACAACTAGTCAATTTTACCATATGGCATTTTCTTGTTTGGGGTTACTTTACTGAAATTCTTACTCTGAAAATAATTCATAGTCTAATAAAATACTAACATGGTATAAAAGTGGATATGTATAGTTCAACAGTTAACTTTTGTCTATATAGAAAATGATGGTCAAGAGAGCATATAAAAAAATTCCAGTATAAAATAAGGTCCCTACACATTTGTTACTTAAAACTTTCTAAATTAGATTTCAGTTTGAAATATTTACAGGTGAAAATGAGAGGCTCTTGATTTGTGTATTGCAAATGAGAAAGCAGCCAGTAGTGCTCCGATAGTTATATTAAAGAAATGGAGTCCCAGTAGCAAGAGCCATTATTCATTGCATCTCCGTGTTCTCAATTTTCTAGCTCTTGTTTTGTGGAAAGATACAGAAGTAGAAACCCGTCTTCTATCATGTTCCCAAAAGCTGCAGATGTGAGCTTAAAAGGGGGTTAAATTTTAATGAAAACATAGCCTTTAGTCAATGTGCTTTAAATTATAATTTTAAAAGCCAATCATTTTCTCTTTTGACTGACATGTGGCATTTTGGAGAAAAAATTTAAATCCTCCAAGTCTGTAAGGAATGAATTGGGAGGGAGTGTTAAAAGTACTGTATTTAGAACGAGAAAACCGGGCAGCTCATGCATCAGGGGCTGAATTAAAATCATTTGTAATCATGAACACAAAGAGGCACCATCACAGGACAGCCATTTATCCGCGCATCTGTGCCTTTGCCTCTGACCTCAGATTTCTGCTTTCTGTCTCTTTTCTTTAGAAAATCTTCAGTTAGGCATAGATGCACACATTAGAGAGATTGGGGCTAATGATTTTGGAATGTACTAATTAATTCTCATTATGCCCTGTGAACTGAGAGAGATAGTGAAAGGTTGCGTGTGTGCGTGTACACAGTGTTTACATTTTTTTTTCTGTACAGCATTTTCATCCGAAAAAAGTTTAGCTCTTGTATGTGTGGATGAACCCTTTCCTGCCTCTGTTCTCACATATGTATGCTGCTCCCCCCCACACACAAGCCATTCTCTCTCTCACACACACAGAGCCCCCAGCATCCAAAGTGCTGACATTATGACTTAGAAGTATGATGAAGAGAAATATCCATTTCTGTGAGATGTGTTTCTGGCATTGAGAGAACCATGTAAGCAGATACCTGGTCCTCCTGAATTCCTTAATTTAAGCCTCAGGATTCCTAATTAGCAGTTGGATTGCATCCATTCTATTAGCTCTTGATTATCAATGGTGATCAACCTTTGCTAAACAAAGATCTGTCATTCTGCTGGGGACACTCATGGGCATTTTTTCTAAAAAGGTTTTAACATTTGATAATAGGTTTTCCAATAGCTTGAAGGGTAGCGTTTAACGTTTCTTTTCCATTTGAAGTATTTCCTGAGTTGTGTCCAAGCCCTCTGCAGTTAAAGAAAAGGCTTTTTGACACTTAATAGACAATGTTGTGGCTCTCTTTCTCCTTCACACAAATGTATACCATTTAAACAGCCACGTCGTGTGATCTTAATTGAGACACCTTTCAGAAATGGCAATTAGGGGTGACTTGTGTCAAAAATATTCAGAATGAATTACATTTGACCAATTTGTTAAAAACTTTCAAAGCTACCTCTTTCTTCTTCTACCCCACCCCATTCTCCTGAGTGCTGAGTGAGCTGTTGAAGTTACCCCAGCATTTCTCTGGGTTCAGCCTTAATCCCAGGCAGTGAAGGCCTGACTGCTCAGGGGCCAGCACATTTCCTGTTCCAGACGTTCTGTTTTGTGCTTGCTACCGGTTTGATTTTTTACTTTGAGAGGATTCCTGTTTCCAAGTCAGTTCTGCTCTGCCTGTTCTACACTGAGCACTGGGAACTTTCCACTGACACCCCCCTTCCAGTCACGTGGCTGGCCCTGTTTTTGTTTTTCCTGAGCCTGTTTATTTTACTCCTGTTCTCCTTTCCGTGAGTCCCACAAATAATTCTAACACAAAGAACAAGTCACCTTCTTCCCCACTAGGAAGAGGGAGGGCTCCACAAGAGAACCGCAGCTTTAACCTCAAAAGTGAAGGGCTTAGAGAAGAAAGAAAGGGAGGAAAATAGAACCCCACGAGAACAAAAATAAATAAATAAATAAATAAATAAATAATAAAAAAGGAAAAACGAGACAGGATTTCAGTACAATTTCAGTACAAAACAGGTGTCTGATGGAACCTGAGCAAAACAAACAACAACAAATGCAGTATTTCAGGGCCAAATTCTTGACACACATTTTAACTGCCAGGCTATTTTCATTTATGGAATAAACATGCAGCATTCCAGACTGGAATGTGTAGCCAGCGTCTGCATTTTGAAACATGAATTCTTGATGGATTGTATAAAAGGGGGAAGAACCCTAATGAATGTCATTTGCATTGGGCTAAATGTAAAATGAATTGGGTGGGGGTGGGGGAGAAAGAGAAAACAGTCCAGTGAACTTTGACTTCTGTGGAATGCCGCCACGCTTGCTGACATTTCTGATGGTGAGGTGACCCTCAAAGCAACATGGGAAATTCCATTTTAAGGAGCCGAAGAGAAGGTAGACAAAGTCTAACTTTTGTTCTACGTTGCCCTGTATCCAGTTGGAGAGGATTAAGATCTAGGATGCCAATTGCCTTTCTTACAAAGCCCATACCAATGGCAGGCAGGAGGTGACCTCATTTGGACCTGAACAGTGCCTGCTTACAAATGTTTGGTTGCAGGGTCATGAAATTGCTATAGCTGTTGTGGTCTTTGGTGTGCACATGTTCTTTGGAGAGGACAGAGAGAACATGGCACGTGAAACATTCAGGCCGCAGAAAGGGAATCATGGTTGTATTTCATTTGCCAAGTGTGTACAATATCTGGTTCTGGGCTAGCCACAGTGGGGGAGATACAGTGGTGGCCAGGGCAAGTGGTTCCTGCCCTCACAGTACTTAAAGACAGGCTAGAGGCAGAGGAGCAATGAAATGGAAAGCAGAAGGCATGAGTGTGTCCAGAGCCCCAGAATAGTGAGCTTTTAAAATTAGCTGCTTTTCCATCAGCCCGATCTTTCTCCTCCTCCCATCTCATGGCTTCCTTATCCTCTTGCTCTGGCTTCCTCTTCTTCTCTTCCCTGTAGAGCCTTCTTTTCCAAGTTAAATTCAAAGAAACAAGCTCGCTCATTAACTAGAGAAAGTCTAATTGTGATTTTTAAAAAAGGCAACACATATACAATGAAGTCAGTCATAAACTTGGAAGGGCATGGTCCAGACTCAAGTCTTGATCCTTCCATTAACTAGCCTTGGCCAAAAGATATAACTTTGGTTTCTTCTTCTTCTAAAAAAAAATCAGGGTTTAAAAACACCCCTTCGGAGATAGATTTTTATATTAAGTGACATCTGTTAGCAAAGTTCCTTCCCAGCAGTAATATGCATACTAAGATGGTTAGCCGATACTACGTGAAACTCGTTTACCTTTCATTTTCTGGTTATAATGTGTGCATTATAAGATGGCTAGGAAATAATGACACTTACCAATTAATAGAATTTTTTTTTATTTGAAACAACTGATTAGGTTTGGTAGTTTGTAACTCTTAGATTCTTTCCCCTAGTCACAAAAGTCATTTGCTTGAGTGTTAAAAATGAAAACTTGAATGAGCTAAGTTTTTAAACAAACTTATAAAGGCTCTGTGTTGTCATACTCTGATTGTTGTCCTTTTAGATGAAAGCCCAAGCCAAATTTCAACAATCTTACTTAGAAGACAGAGGCATTTCTTAATATTTACTGATTCCAAGTGACTAAGACATGTCCTTAGTGTGTCTCTGAAGTGCCATGTTGTGAGGTTTCCTATGTGCTCAGTGAGATCAGTCTCCCAGTATGACAGACACATCCTGTGTTTGTGCTACACAAATGTGTATTCATGGAATTGGATATCAGGAAAGGTGAACTTCAAAAAATTACATCAGTCTTGGGAGAACAAGCCCCCTTACTTGGATTGTCTTTCCCTCAGGGTTTAAATGCACAAAAGGTCAAATTGACACGTAATCATTTGTAGTATTTAGATATTTTTTTGTTTGCACGAGCAAAGGATGCCATGCCTTCACCTCAGCATCACCTACCATTTCTTCCTGTGAATGGACCATTTGCTTCTGTGTTTTCTGCTTTGCTTATATGGTTTAGTCTCTCTGAAATGTCTGTCCAGTGAGGGTAAAATCTTACATTTTATTTAAGGTCTCACTCCAGGGTCATCTGTCCTGTAATGTCTTTCTTAGAGCCCCGGGGAAAATAAAAGTCTCTTCTATGTACCCTGTAGTTCTTTGTCCCTGTCCCTGGTCTATGTTAACGATACAAGTGTCTTTTGCCTCCTCCAAGGGAAACCTGGATGATGGGGTCTTTGTCTTTTCAGGAAACTAGATTCTTGGGGTTCCTATGCAGATAGCGAGACAGACACATAATCTCAGATTTGCTTTGCTATATAAAAAATGATATGAAGCAGCAGTTTGAAGGATGCTTGCTGATGAACACTAATTTACTGAAGAAACTTGCTTTGTTTATATGAGAACTGAGTCGTCAGCATGAAGGTCTAGTAAATTTCTTAAAATTCTCCAGTCTTTGTATCAGTGTTTGTGTTGTTGCATGGGCTCAGTAAGAGAAATAAATTGAGAAATAAAGAGCTAAAACCAACCAACAAAACCTCTGAAGGGTACGGCATCACTAATGTTAAGATGAGCAGTTTCAGAGTGTGTCAAAACTGTGATACACGGCAGGAATGGGGCTCAGTCTTCCAAGCCAAATAAAGTATCGCCGACCGTTAGCTGTAAGCTAAGACCTTAAGTGCCATTTGTTTGTTGAGTTTTGCCACTCTAAATTGCTCTGTTTGGCACCAGACCTCTAAAAGTATTTATAGTTTAATTGCTACATGGTTTATTTTAAATTATATTAAGATGATCTGCTTATATTAAAATGACATGCTTTCCAAAACCTAATATTCCCTTAAAAAACATTGTTGTATTGGAAGGGGGCGGGGGTTGTTTCAAAATGTTATTCTAAAACAGCCAGAGTAAAGATTTCAAACACCCAGTCCAAATTCTGCAAATTTGATTATGCCCAGTCTCAGGACAACGTTATAAAATAGCCATCCCTTTTATGTATGCCCCGAGTTTGGGGCTTTTGGGAAATGTTTTTTGATGAGTGTTATTTCTTAGTCTCACTGTTTTTTTTTTTTTTTTTTTTTTTTTTTTTTTGTCCTCACCATGACACAGTCAGTGCAGGGCTCTGAGCACCATAGCCTTTATCCATATATAGGCAGGCAAGGCTCTCTGCTGTTAACTAGAACTTGGGAGCTCTTTGCAGGAGAAGTGCACTGCTATTCTCGAGCAAGCCAGGAGAGTTTAAAAACATTATTTTGAAATGTGCTTCCTTTAAGTCAGAAGAACTTAATTAAGTTCCCAGGGTTAATTGTTTCTGAAGTGTTAACGTGTCATTTGTCTGTTCAAACTCCAAAGCAAATCTAATACGGGATTTAATAACCTGTTTATGTGAATGGAAATTCGGGGTGGTGTGAGAGAGTGGGGAGGGGGAAGCTAACAAGCTTTTAGCTAGTCAGTGATTTTCAGAAGAACTCTTCCTGTCTTCATCTAAAAAACAAAACAAAACAAAAAACCCCCAAAAAACAAAAAGCAAGCAAGCAAGCAAACAAACAAACAAAAAAAACAGGTAAATCCTATGCTCGACACTCCCGTGGGGGGTCAACTGGATGACAAGGAAATTTGGGGACAAAACCCAGTATTTTTTAGACTTTGTTCATTTCATATTTATCACTAGCTTGTTTGCTAATTTTCATTTGCAAGAGGCAATTCTTCCAGCTAACTGGGTGCCTCAATGGGCCACTGATTTCTTTGAAGTGACAGTCTGTAAATATGCATAAAAAAGGGATGCAATTAGCGCGTGTGTGGTTCAGTGCAGCCTGATTCCATTGGCAAGTTTACCCACACTGTTGATAAGCTGCATTATCTAGAAAATTGGCCGCTGAACAACAGCACCTCTGATTGCCAGCAAAGGTTCCAGATAACAGGGTGCTGAAGAGAAATATAATTGAGGTTGAATATATTAACCAAGGTGTCACATGCTCCTTACAAGCTCTAATTTATCAGCATGTTGGAATTTTTATTAACATTTGGAATGCATTTCCACCACACTAATGAAGTGGAATTGGCAGTCCAGCCTTTCGTTATTGTCATCTCTGAGAAGTTAAATGTAATTTCTCGTTAGACACAGTTATGTAAATATATTTGTTCAGGGGCTAAAAAAAATTATACATTTTGCAAAACACAAATATGTTGTTAAGGGCAGTGTGACAAATCAGTGATGGCTCACGTCCCGAAAACCAGTCACAGAGTCACGTTGTATTCTGTACGGTGCCATTCTTCCTTGGGTGTGTGTGTATGTGTGTGTGTGGTGGGGGGGAGGATTTGTGGGGGGAAAAATGAAGGTTAATTTTATTATCTCCGCGACTTGCTCAGCATTGTGAAACACAGTTTAATTTAACCACTGTTTCAGTAGACTCCCGTACCCAAAAGGACTTTGTGATTAAACTATTTTTGTAAGTGAGAACTCAAAGTATAAGGTGAATTAAGCATTCATGGAAAATACCTGCTCCCCCGCCCCACCCCATTATCCTTGGAAATAAACCAAGACTTCTCTCTTTCTTTTCTAATACGAACAAGTACATTTTGAAAGATATCTGTGGACAAGAATGTGAATTTCTGTGCCTTAGAAATTAATTGAGGTGTACAAATTGGAAAATCTTTCAGATTGTATGCCTGTGTGATAGAATGATATTTTAAGCAGGGCAGCATGCAACCTAAAATTGGGGATGATAGTTTACTTGGAATGAAAGAGGGGCAAGCAATGAAGGTATTAGAAGGAATGTGTTAGTTGCCTCAATTGTCTCTTGAGGTGGAGTTTCAATAGTTGTTTGAGTACTGTAATTTATAATTACGTGTATATGATGTGCATGTTTGCAAATCACCCCATAAAACATTTCACAGACAAAATAACTCAATTTTTATTGAGTCAAAGATTTTGGTTGTCTATAAAAATGCCTATGAGGTGTGATCTGCAGAACACTGTATGTTCCCTCCTTGCTCAGCATTCGTCTGAGATAGCACTGACCTCAGGGAGTGATGCCATCATGTCCCCTCTATCAGAATAGACATAGGAAATACAGGAAGAACTTCTTTTAAGATAACCAATGAACGGAAGATGCTCTCAGCTTTCTCTTTGCCTTCATTTCTTTTTTTTTTTTTTAATAAATTAAGTGTGTGTGTGTGTGTTTGTGTGTGTGTGTGTGTGTGTGTGTGTGTGTGTGTGTGTATTTATGTACAGGCAGCCATGCCATGCATTTGGAGGTCAGAGGACAACACTTTCTGGAGTCAGTTACCTTCTGCCACTGTGTGTGTCCTGGGGACCAGTCTTGACAGCAGGTACTCTTCTTCTGCTGAGCCATCTCTATGTCTCTACACACAGCTGTCTTTCTTTCTTCCTTTTTTTGCACGGGGAGTAATAAACTCATATTGTTGGCATATGCTGTCACACTAGGCTTATGCAGTGCTAAGGTTGAAATCCAGACCCTTATCGTAGGAACACTACTGGCTGAGCCACATCCTTACTCCCTGGCATTTACTTCTTAGCTTCTTGCAGCTCTCATTGTTCTATCCTTTAGGCTCCCAATGCCATTTGCTTTTCTCTGGCAACTGCCACAACTCATGATGACATTCCTAATCACTGTTGCAATTCTTCCCTGGCTGTTATGTGCTCATCTTCTGTCATGGACCAGATATTGTATGTTGGTGAATGGGGCTAGAAAGTAGAAGTAAAGTCGTTTCCCTCACTTAGAGGTAACCTCACATGGAATTCAGACTTGGCATGGCAGAGTCTCATGCTTTTTTGGCAGAGGTTCTTTGGATGTCCTTTGTGGTTGATGGGGCTAACAGTAATTCACCGTACATTTTACTTTTTTCCCTAATGTCACTGATTGGCTTAAACAAAAACTATGGTGCACAGGCTCCCTTGCAGCTAGGGTTCTGAAAAACAGATTCCTGCAGGTAAACATAGTTCCTGTTGGGATTGGGTGTCTCAGTGCTGCACACCAACTTACTGGGTTTTCATGGACAGTGGTGGTCACCTTGATTCTGGGCATTTACTTCATCATATTGTCTTTGAACTCAGTTCCTTGACAACTTCAAGTTCCCCACATTCATGAGCAAGGCAGATGTTGAGGTTTCCCTGGTACCTAACTTTGTACGTATGGTTGTATCACTCCACCTACTTCTTGGCCCTTCCAACCATTTTTGCAAGATCTGAATTCCAGGTTTTCAATCCACTTCTGCTTCAGAGATTTGGTTTTGAGCAAGGAATCCTGACCCATACACCTGTCAGTGTGGTTAGGGTAACTGAGTCATAAGGCTGAGTTCAAGGTGAAGACAAACATGATGCTCAGAGCCCACTTTTGAAAGAGGAGTCCACTGGGGGTGGAGGGATGGCCGGCTCAACAGTTAAGGGTGCCTGTGACTCTTGCAGAAGATGTGCTTCTGTTTACCAGCATCCACATGGTATCTCACAAACTCTGTAACTCCTGTCCCAGGAGGCATGACTCTCTCTTCTGGCCTCTGTGGGTGCTTCATGCATGTGTTGTATAAACATACCTGCAGGCAAAACACTCATACACATAAAATAAATGAACCTTAAAAGTGGGGCTCATTTTCATGGCTGTTGGCAATGTTCCCTTAAATTTTGTACCACAGACACTCCTCTTACCTCACCTCAGTGTTGGCCCAACTTAATAAATTAAACAGGACACATTATTATAAAAACAACTGAATCATATCCACAGCAGATCTTGGCAATAATGTAATCCATGGAGCCATTTGTAAATAAAGTTCACCTGGAGCCCAGCTGTGCCGTTCTTGTACACGTCTGTGGCTGCTTTCCTGCCAAGCTATCAGGATTGAGATTGCCAAGCAGAAAGAAACCCACCATTTACAGAAACCATTGCTGGCTCTTGCTCCTCAGCACTGTGGGTGTCACTTATGTTCTGAACTAAGACTTCCCTATATGTCTTTGTCTAGTCACTCAAGCTCCAGGGAGTGAAGCCAGTCACAGCCAAACATGAATATCTCTCCCCAGTTCTGAGATCATTCATCCTCTCAATGGCTTGAGATCTGCAACAATGGGAGTATTTACACCAGGAAAATTGGCAAACACTACACGTCAATGCTCCCCTCCCCTTAGACAACCCCAGCAATCCAATTCTGTTTTCAGAATCATGAGGAAGAGGAAATGAGGATCTCCTCTGTAGCCCGTTATCCTCCAGCATACCTACCCCAGGTGCTCTGAGTTCTCAGCTGATGCTTACATCTAGGTGCTCTCCCAGGCAATCATAGATTACAGAGAGGAGAGAGAGAGAGAGAGAGAGAGAGAGAGAGAGAGAGAGAGAGAGAGAGAGAGAGAGAGAGAGAGACAAAGCCCAAACCCAGTTCTTTTGCTCCAGAAAGCCAAGCCACTGCTTTTACTGAGGCTGGACCTTGCAGGTGAACTTGATCTGGGTATGTTCTTCCCTATCTTGCTTAATGTCCATTGTAGGTCTGTCAACAATTTTACTTCCAGGTTCCCCCATCCCAAGAACCACTTCCTGTATCAAACACTGGTTACAGCATTCTGGCATTTGTTCACAGTAATGTGCATAACTTTTCCAGCCTACAACTTGTTATTTTTCTGTGTATGAATTTTTCTTTCCATGTATCTGTATCCTATAACTTGTTATCTGTTTGATTACATACTCAATAGATTTGGCAAACATGGCAATGTTAATATAATGTTACTGAAAACCTGAGGAATGTAAAAAGATAGGTGACTAGTGGCTTTGGAGATGTAGCTCTTGGGCTTCCTACTAAGTGCCCAGTAAATGACTATCTGGAGTCAAGGGCTCATTTCATTTGCAGCCCAGATAGGTGAATATTTGAATACATTCTACATGAGAAGCCCCCAATAATCATTTCTTTGACTCCTAAGCTGGCTTTTAGCTGTTGTATCACTAAGTGTCTACTGGTTTCCAGCCAGTTTAGTTCATGGATGTTGTGATGGTTAGCTTCAGTCAACCATTTGCTATCTCCATAGTTCTCACAGCTCTTTGGAATTCTCTAACTTGTTCATTAAACAGTCTTTCTCCCCACTATTACAGTAAGCTGTAGGCAGACAGGCTCCTTGCTGTCTTCACACTGTCCAGCCACCCTTGTGCACAGTGGGCACTTATCGGCCAGCTGCTGCCATGAGACCCTATGTATCCATGCAAGGTGGGAGTGTAGTAACAGTAGTAAATGCAGTTTTTAGAGCAAGTGAATGAATGCATTTATGGAAATTTGCTGGTACTTTGTTTGAATTTGAGGAAATGTAGAGCAGGGATTAGGTGGCAATTTCCCCTTTATGTCCTGAGATCTTCAGCAATGCCTGAGACTGTGACTAGTGCTGAGCCTTCTACCTGTCATGTTATTTTTCTCATGCAAAAAAGAACACAAGTTTATTGCTCTTTCCAGCCTATTAAAGACTTACCACATATGTGGCCGTGACTTCTATAGTTGAGGTCTGGTGGGAGAAGGCATACAAATACTGTTTTCATTTTGTTGCTACCAGGAATCAAACATGGGGCTTCATGCATAAATGATGGTAAAATGCATAAAAACTTTTTCCTTCGTTGCCACTGAGGATTGAACCTGAGACCTCGTGTGCACTGGTTACATGATCTATTGTTAAACAACATCTCCCCAAGTATAGCACATTTTATTTGTCAAAAATTCAAGAGTAGATTTTTATCATGTCTTAGCAACTTCAACATATAATTGTTATTAAGTCAAGACCTTTCACCTTTTGCATGAAGACAAAGGGAATGTGTTATAGCTTTGTGAGTGTGTGCTTGCATGCGTGTGTGTGTGTGTGTGTGTGTGTGAGTGTGTGTGTGTGTGTGTGTGTGTGTGTGTGCTTGAGTTACCAGCATCACTGTTGAACTTCAGTCTGTTCTTACTATAAGGAATACTAGAGCACAAGCCCTGCAGCCAAACAGATAGTGTGGATGTATTGGCTGTTGGGGTGATTCCTGTTCTAGGTAGATGCAATGTAAGTGTACAGGATTGATTGCACCCATTCTAAAACTTATGCCTCTTTCATTTCTGGAAAAATATTGTGGTGTCCTTTTTGATTGTGGTAACTGAAGCTATGAAAAGTGAAACTGAGGATGAGATATTATATATGCTGAGAACTTTTCCTGAAGCTCTTCCACAAATGGAAGATACAGACGTCATTCCACATCTGAAATTGACAGTGTGATCCAAATTTTTGATTTCAGAAGGACTCAAGTCATCAGGACAAAGATGAATTTAGAGTAAAGACTAGAGCCCAAATGGTTAGTGTGATACTCATGTGGCTCAGGGTTGACTCAGGAAAGACTGGGTCTACAGCAGAGTTTTTCCATTGTGCAGGTTCTGGGAGCCCTGGTGAAGGTCCCCTTGCCACAGCAGCAGGGATCCTGAGTTGAAGGTGACAGCAAACTCCATCTTGATGTTACCATGGTTTCATGTAGGGTTCCAAATGCCACTTCTGAGCTGAGCAGCACTGTTTGCTGGAGGGTGTGGCATGCATAAGGTAAGTGCATGTTTAGAGGCTGCTGTGGTCCACATGAGACAGGTGTTTCTTCTATTTGCTGATGCAGTGAGCACTTGCTTCAGGTTTCATTTAAAAAAAAAAATCTCAAACCCAGTAATTGAGAATTAAAATAGGATTCCAGACTCCAAATGAGAACAGATGGACACCTGCACACTTTCCAGAGGGTTGAGATAATTTAGCCTTTGGGCAAGCAACATCTGTCTCTTGGCTTCTTGGAATGACATTCATAAAACAGTATCAAAATAAATATCCTTCACAAAATCATGCAAACACCCACATTCCTCCAGGCTTAGTAGATAAGTCATGTTTAGTAACTACTTCATGTGACCTTATCTTGACTTTGGGAAAAATAAATGGCTGAAGGTCACTTCTGCTTCCTCTGGTAATAAGATCATTGTGTTATGGCCAGTATGTTGTCTCTCAGTGTTCATTCACCTTTATATCTTTGGCCCCTAATAACATTGTCTCTGGACCCAAATTCTATTCATCCAGTCATCCATCATGGAGTGGATGCTAAGCACTGGCTGTAGGGTAGTGAGGCAAGTTGGACTAGCCTGACTCCTGCCCCCTTAAAATGTATATATATACTTCAGGAAAAGACACAGTTAAATAACTGTGTGACATGATGTTAATGTTGATGTGATTAGTAAATACAGTGTTCTTTGGAGCATATACTCAGGATATATAATATGAACCAAGGAATTAGGGAACTTGGTAGCAGCATCCTTTTCCCCTGAAGAATTGAAGGGTAAACTGGAATTGACCTTGAAGTTGATGGAAGAGGTGATTTAGGAGGCACTTGGTATATTCTCAAGTTTTTTTTTCTTAGAAAAGTAGTCCTTTAAGTTAACTTAGATTCTAGGATGTTGTGTGTGTGTGTGTGTGAATCTCTACGTGCAAATATATGTATGTGTAGGGGTGCATAAGTGTCTGGGTACATATGCAGGTCAATGGAAAACCTCAGGGTTATTCTTCCTTAGGTACTGTCCACTTGTTTTCTTGAGACTGCCTATCTCATTGGCCTGAAACCCATTGGTAGGTTAGACAGGCTGACCAGAGAGTCCCGCGTATCTGGATCCACCTATCTCTGCCTTCTAGATGCAGGAGTGCAAGCCCATGCTGCTAAGTCCCTGCTATTGTCACCCAAGTTCCAGGAGCCAAGTCCTCATGCTCGCTGCTTGTGCAGCCATCTCCCCAACTTCAGATGATTGATCTTTTATTCTCTCATTTGCACTCACTTGTCAGATACTTAGAAAGGACAAGAGTGTGGTCAGAGGCAAACATACAGAGCAATGAAAAGTGGTATGAGCCCAGCTCTGCCCCTTGCTCAGCTGGGGCATTCTTATTTTCTTGCCTTGTCTGTAAGCCAGGACTCCCTATGAGGTAGAGGATGAATGGTTTCCTCATGTCAAATCCTGATGGACAGACTATTCCCAACAGGCTTCTGAGCTATGTGGGGTGGCTAGCTCCATTTCTCCACTGCAGAAACTGAGGCTGGAGAGTCAATAACTTGTTCTGGAATCCAATGACTCATGGCAGAGCTAGGAGTCAAATTCAGTCTTCCTGCAAATTCTGTGTGTCTTGCTTTGTAAAATGGTGAGCCTAGCAAGCCCCAGAAAAGGGAGCCGGAATAACCCCTATTTCATTCCCCCGGCTACTGAGGAATCTAGTTTTCCAAAGACCTTTGATGATCTGTGGGGCTCTGAGGGGCATGTGACTTACTGGAAGGAAAAGCATTCTGTTTCACTAAAGAGCTCAGCATTGTGACTATTTGCCAGAATTGGTTGTCTTGAAAGGATTTCATTGTTTGCCATTTGGTTTTCATTCGGAGGCCACATGTGAATGTAACATAAATACTTGTGAAGGGATATCATTACTCTGAAGCCTGAAGTTTACATGTCAGCTCCCTGTCTTTACAGCCATCGCTGTGGGTCATTTCCCTTCTTGTTTCAGCCAAGCACTTGGAAAATCATTCTCAGACACAGATTTCTCCATCAGCCACGGCCCCGAATTCTAGCGGTTAGGGAAAGGACTGAGGAGGTCATGTGTGCCAACCCATCCCTCTCTCTACCCATCAACCCTTGCTTGCACTGTCTAAAGACATGTCAAGACTGAATTCTGAGTGCAGTCCAACCCCCCCCCCAATCACATGGGAATTTCCCGGTTCTTCCCACTGTTGAAGGCATCAGGGTAAATACCTACCCCAGGCAGTGAGACTTATTTCATCTTGCCACATTCCCCTGAAACTCTTCTTTGGCTGACTTCTATATTTTAAATGGGGTTCAGCTACCTCACTTCCTGTCTGTCTGTACAGACCTCCAGGTCTCTATGATTAGCTAGTGCCAAGCTTCATCAGGACAGGCTTTATTTGTACAAGCAAGATCACTGTACTATATAACCCCCAGACACCATGCTACATAGTATTTTGGATGCTCTTCCCATTGTGAAATGTAACCTCATCTAAATTTAGCCTTTAGTATTTGTCACACAATGTGTATCTATTTTTTTCCCATTTTCCTGCTGCTCCCTCCCACCCTCTTCCTTTCCCCCCTCCCTGCCTTTTTTTTTTTTTTTTTTTTTTTTTTTTAGTTCCTTCTTTTATAGACAGAATCTCATGTATCACAGGCTGGCTTCAAGCTCCCTGTGTAGTTAACAATGACCTTGAATTCCTGCCTCTATCTCCTGAGGGCTGGGATTAGAGGGATGGGCCACCACACCCAAGTTATGTGGTGCTGGGAATCAAACTCAGCTTTCTGAATGGTAGGCAGGCTCCCTGCAATGGAACAGTGTTCCTGGCTCCTATTTCTGTCTAGATGTTCATGAGATACATTTTAATGATGTTCCTCTGAAATTGGAAGCTATAAATCAAATAAGGAGTCCATAAATCTGCCCTGAATGCATGAACAGGTGGAAACAAATAAGCACTTAGAGTTACTCTCCCCGTTCCAGCTATTTCCATAATGCAGGCGCACCTGGAATCCCAACCAGAGACTGCAGCACTTGCTGTAGAGTACATCAGCATGTGCATTTTAAGTTCATTCCTAGTCCACACCACAGTCATCCGTTCAGTTCTGCTGCTCCAGGTTAGCTTTGCTGTCCATGGTTCTCCCGTTTTGGAGTTGTTTTCCAGCTTGAGATCAATGCAGACAGGGGAATGGAGGAATCCTAGGAGCTCAGGGAAAGTGTGCTGTCTCAGCATGTGCACCAACGATGACCCCGAAGCCCAAAGCTACAGTCATGTAAGGATAACGCAGTGAACACGAAATGGATCTGAAACAGAAACCCTCATTTCCACTGGCACTAATTAACAGAACCTAGAAAAGCTGTGATGAGGAAATCACACAGACTAGATCTATGTAGGAGGGAAATAATAGTGGGCTGTGAACCATTGGATGACATTCGGCAGTATTGATTTCCTTTTCTCTCAAAGGATGCACAGGGATTGAAGAGGGAACATTTATTCCTAACTTAAGTAATAGAAGAAGGGTATAAGCACCCATTGCCTATGCCTGCCTCTACCCATAGGTCCTACCCTTGTGTTGAATTACTCATGTAGGTACCTCTTTCCATCATGGAATTTTCTCTCCATTTCAAAAAAACAATTCTATTATTTTGTAATTTCAGAACCAAACTCCGGATTCTTCCAGACAACAGCACTAGCATGTGTTATGAAGCTACTGTATTCTAGGCTCATTGTAGGAATTGCTTGTTTTCTAGGCAATTATGAGATTTGTATGGTTGGCCATTCCTAGTGTGGAGAGGACACTGGAGACAGTGAATGAGCAGCTAGTTTAGGGTTATTCTATTATCACTCTTATATAGAAGGTGTGTACTCAAGAAACAGCATGGCTTAGCTAAAGCATAGGTGTGGTGGGTAGACCTAGAGAGTCAGTGGGAGGGAGGTGAGTATTGGGGATACAGAGAGAGTTGCTATTTACGGCTAAAGAGGACAAAAGGCATGCTTCAGGGCACTCTCCAATCATACCACAGCATTCCTTTTCTACCTCTGTGGTAGTCTGGACTTATTCACATACTGAATAGCTAACCTAGTTTTCACCAAACTTACCCATTAAAAATACTGCTTTTAGAAAATGATACTGAGCATTTTACATTGGTCATGGTGTGGTAGCAGCTACTTTTCTCTTTGGTGCTAGGCTGCTTGACTGGATCAGGAAATGGAGAAAGGGAAATGTTGGAATTCACCTGGATTCATTCTTTCTTCTTTCATACTCGTTCTGGAGCACTAGCCAATGGGATGGTGTGACCCACTGTCAATGCAGGTGTTCCTGCCTCAGTGATTCCTCTGTGGAAACCCCTCCCCGACATTAGGCATAGTGCACAGTCTCTGTAATATCCCCCACATATTATACATAGTGCACAGCCTCACCAGCATCCCCCCCACATTATACCCAAGGCATAGCCTCACCAGTACCAAGGCACTTCTTAATCAAGCTGACAATTAAAATCAAACATCACATTGACTATGGGCTTCTTATCAACATTGCTTTTCAAGTATCAATTCTAAAGCCAATTTTAATATTTTCAGAAAATGATGATTGCATACAGCAGGTCATTTGGACATATGATCAGTCTATTATGAAGAAAGCCAATCAAGGAAGCAAGGTTTATCTTTGGTGCTGATAAGGAACATCCTCTTTTGACACTGGCAAGGGACCACTGTGTCAGACTTTGTTCTCACACTTCCTATGGGTTGAAGAAGATCTCTTCCTTGGGGACTCAAGGGGTATCTAATGGCTTTGTCTTTTGTCCTTCATATGAACATGCTTTCCTTTCACTTTGGCTGGTATAACAGAAAGTTTCCAAAGGGTTCTTGTCTTCAGAAACCAGAGAGAAAGAAAAACACAAAGACAGAACATTGAACTTTCTTTGCCCAGGCTCTCATATTAGCTTTCCTAAGGTCTTGCTACCTATTGGCCTGGCTGGAGAAGCTTCCTGGGCATCTTGCCTTGGTTTCTTTGGCTGCACTCAGTGTTGTCTGTGCTGGCTACCACAGCAAGGCCTCCAGTCCATCAGTCTAAAATCGCTTATGTTGGAAGTTCTGCCAGGCCTAATAGAATCTTCTGTACCTTGTAGAATTGGCATCTTCAGATGCCTTAAATTCAAACTGCCAAGAGGTGGCCTATATATTGTTCTTGACTTCTTGCTAATGCCCTTGTTTGAGAAATTTTTGCATGTGATTTGTCCTTACAGGGATTAGTTCAGCTTTAACACTAACAGTACTTTGTGAAAAGTAGCGCTTTCCATATTTCATTAGGGCAGAATCTACTCATTTAATTCCTATGAAAAACCTATGAAATGCTATGAGTCCTGTTTATCTGAGAGGAGAGTGGAATAGAGAAAGTAAAGAAGTGTGCCTGGGGCTGTAGTGTGTGTTGCTGAGCTTTTCTAAAAACCCAGCGCTGTCTGACTGAAGAAGTAATGTGTCTTATCACCTCTCTCTGAGCAGGTACATTTGAGCTCTGAGCTTTTGGGCATATTGGATCTCCTTTGTCTTTCTGCTGTAGAACTCCAAGGGGCCACTCTTGTTCTGATCACTGTAATGCTCTGTTTCTCTGAAGTATCCGTAGTGGCAGGTGATCATACACATTGTCCCTGTGGAGCGAAGCTCAGTTTTGTGAGTGTTGATCCAAGTTTAGTAGTTGCTGGGTTGCCCAAATTTCAGCCCATGATCTTATCTATGAATATACCAGCAGTCACATAGCACACACATATGATGCTTCAGTAGGACAGCCAAGGCCATTCACTTTGAGGCAGAGTCTTGCCTTCCCAGGAGTCCCAGTGTAGAGTGTGCTTGGTAGGTCCACAATTGCACAGTTAGATCCCACATATGGAAAAGGCAGCTGCTCCTGTGCCCAAGGATCTTGTGGATTCCTCGACTTGGAGTCCATGAGGGCACAGGAAGATTAGCCAAGGATGTTCTCATTGGTTCAGTTCATACTACTGTTATTTTCCCACTGAGTAGAGAGAAAGAAAGAGAGGGTAAGTAGGGAGGGAGGGAGGAAGAGAGAGAGAGAGAGAGAGAGAGAGAGAGAGAGAGAGAGAGAGAGAGAGAAGTCAGTTTTCCTGTTAAGGAAATGAAATGAGTGGAGGATGGAGGACGATGTGGTCTTCATCATTTATCATCTAAGCTGCCCAGTGACTCACAGATATTTGTCATCTGTGCACCCCTTGTTATGCTGAATTTGGCTCCCTACAGTGGATGTAGAATGTTGCAGCTCTCAAGGAAGATGGTGTTCTTGGCTGGGAAGAATATGTGGATGGAGCACTAAAGGGTGACACATACCAGACATCAAACCCACTTTCATGTGAATTATAATGGTGCATCATTTGCTCATATGACTAAAAATTCTAAGGAATGGCATTTCTTCAGGCATGTCTTGATCCAGAAGCTTAAGGTGGTATCAAACACAGCTTTCCTGACATAATTTGCTCTCCTCTGTGGTGACTTTATTGACAAATAGGTTTTCTTCCACTTGGGCTCTAAATGCCCTACACAGTGTAGAGTTTGTCCTGTCCAAAGACATGGAGAACTTCTCTTTTCTATGCTTTCAGGACACACTAGCCAATTGTCAGGCTTGAGTTTTATGCCAGTCCCTTAATTGATCAGGATATGTGTGTCCCAAGGGATCAAACCTGCAGTTCAGGTCTAGCCTCAAAGCTGGGATGACATAGTCCTTCCAAGTTTGTCACATGGACTGAGGACTGGTGACAACTTACCTCAAAGGAAGACTGGCATTGTGGCAAATAGGAAAGCAAAAGCAGTGGCTGTCCATGATGTATAGGACTGAGAAGATAAGGCAGTGGAAGGCAAGGTCATGCAAAGCAATTGGGAGGTGGAGGTGGGGGATGGATAGATGAAGGGAGGAAGGAAGAGAGAAAGGGAGGGAGGGAGAGCGAAACATGTCTGATTGATCATGTCTGGGGTGTTTTGTTGAAGGTGAGCTAGCTGCTGTGATGTGTTGGTATGAATGCACCTTTGAGGTTGGATCCCAGAGCCCGTTTCCTCTTGTTTTGAAATTGTGAAATGTCTTCTCTATTATAGCTTCATTGTGAATAACCCAGGACGGAGGCTGGGTCTCTCTAAGGCATTATAGTAAGCCTCTGTATTCACAGATTTGGAAACTTCTCCATTGTCTAAGAAGGCATATTCATGATCCTTTTAGGTCTCAGGTTAAGTTGCTTAGGTGACAGTGAGCCCCGGGCTCCATACTGAGCAGGCAACTGGGCACCTGAATAAATACATCACCAATCTTACCAGTCTCCTGGTTGGATAGTAAAATGCTAAGCAGATCCTCAGGGTCTCTGACAAAATCAAAGTTAAATTCCTAAAGTTTTTCTATATGAAACTAGCATGATTAAAGGGTATAACTCTAAAACATGGTCCCGAGGAAGCTTTACAATGTATTCTATTTCTATTTATTATTTTCTAGCATTAAAAATATGCTTCATTTGGACAGTGGTGGCAGACCCCTTTAATCCTCGTACTGGGAAGCAGAGGCAAGCTGATCTTCATGAGTTTGAGGCCAGCCTGGTTTACAGATTGAGTGCCAGGACAGGTTCCAAAGCTACACAGAGAAAACCTATCTTGAAAAAAGAATCCTTTATTTGAGAATCATTCCAAATAACCAGATAAGAATAGAGGACTTTACAAAGGAATCTAGGAGAAGTATGAGGAAAAGCTATAGTAGTACATGAATTATCACCAACTGATGAATAGAATATGAGATATGAGACAGATTCTAATCACTTAATGTACATCCAGTGTCTACAAATCAGACAGATATGACTATTAAGCCTCATTATTCTCAGGGAAACTGAGTCAAACAGTGAATAAGCAAAAAAGTAGAGATTCTTAGAATTGGAAATGGTAAGTTAGGGTTCAAACTTAGAGCATGTGTGCTACCAAATGCTTCCCAGACCCATGGTGGTATGTTTTGTATACCACCCTTAGTCAGATTTCCATGACTATAGTAAAATACCTGAAATAATCAACTTATTAAATGCAAAGACTTACTTTGACTCATAGCTTCAGAATTTCTCATCTAAGATTGATTGGCACCTTTGCTTTGGACCTGTAATGAGGCAGCTGTGGGCCTGTATTGGGAGATGACCGTGGCTGATCAGGAGAACATCTTCATATACAAATAAATGTAAGAAAAAATATATATTTTGTGCATATGTGTGTGTACATGTGGAAGTCAGAGACAGGGTCTCCCACTGGACAAGGAGTTTGCCATTTCAGCTAGACTGACTGGCCAGCAGGACCCCAGGATCTGATTGCCTCCTCTCTCCAACACATGCATATCCACTGTTATCCCTAGCTTCTTATGCGGATACTGGGGATCTGAATTCAGGTCCTTGAAAGGGGTAGACTAAACTCACTTCTAATAATTTATACTGGGGAAAATTGTATAAATGTGACAAAGTCTTAAGTTCCCATACTAAAGAGAAACAAAGGGACCAGACCCTCACTCAGCCCCCTGCATTAGCAGACATGACAGGCAAAAGAGAAGACATGGAGGCCTTTGACTCAGCACATGACACAAAGAAACTTCAGACCCCCTGGCTCCTGGAGCCTAGGACCATAACTAAACACAAAGAAACTCTAGATGTCCCCTAGCCTCCTAGATGCTTGGTTCCTGGGAACTGTTTTTCCAGAAAAGAAATTCTAGGGGAGACCAAAACCTCCCCTGTAGTCTCTAGGATACAATTCTGAAAACTATTGGTATCTATGAACAATAGGCCATGTGCACATAATAAGACAAAGCCATAGAAACCACAGAATGTTCCCTCTCAGCACTGACCAATAAGAATAATCGGCACACAGGTATTTCATGCCAAAATATGACTTTGAGAATTTCCCCTGATTGTTCCCCAAATGTCAACCAATCAGAAACCAACCCATACCTACTGATGTAATCCTGTGATTTTTGCCTTTAAAAACCTGACAGTAGATTGGGAACTCACTTCTGGTGGCTGCTGAGTCAGCTAGCCAGACAAGGTTCCTGTCATGGTTGGGTGAACAATAAACCTTATGCATTTGTATCAGTGGGTTTGCCTCCCTGTTGGTCTCTTTGAGGATCTTCATGACTTGGGCACAACAGTTCTCACACTTGTATAGCCATCTCTCTAATCCCTGAGCCTTCCTAGCCCTAATGTACAGACAAAGTAATTTTTGTCAATGCTTCCCTTTTATTTTGTTCCTCTTCTGGCAGTACTAGGGTTGGGATCTTTGGCTCCTGTGTGTTAGGCAAGTCCTCTACAACTGAGGTACAGTTCTAGCCCTTACCCTAAAGAGCTTGTACTAGGCCTAACCTCTTAAAGACTACTACCTCCTAATAGCATAAAGCTGAGGGCCAAGTCTTTCGCTCCTAGGCCTCTTGGAGACATTCCACATCCGGCATCCATGAGTGCTCTGTACTCTGTAGCTCCGCTGTTATCAAGATATCTTAGGCTTGTCCATGGTGAATGTGCCCATAAGAACAGTACCTACATATTGGATTATTTGAGTAGATAAGAAGGAATGATTTTTTTAAAGGTATTTGAGGCAAGGCTAAAGCTGTAAATAGTCTCATTAAAAATATACTTTTTCTAATAGTAATATGAAGAATATCTTTCAGGAATAACTTCCATTTCCATAGCTGGAGCACATGGAATATAGAAACACCTTCCAGTCTCTTGTCTTTTGATGGATGAAATGCTTTTATTAAGCAGATGGCTGTGTGGATGTCTCCATTTTGCTAGCTTCACTTTTTGAGAATGATTTCTCATTGTAGGAAAGGAATGTCCCATAATAATGAAAAATTGACAGTAGCTATTGATTAAATATGTTTTCAGGCTCTTTTCCTTGAATCTACCCCATTAGCTAAATATGAGCACCTCTGAGACAAGAGTGGGGAGGTGAGGGGAGGTGAGCTGGGTAAACTCTGCTATTTTTTTTTTTTTTAGGACAAAATATTATCATTTCATTTTATTTTGCTCAAGCCTGATCTTCCTGAAAGATCAAGGAAAGAGAAAAAGTTACCCAATTACTGGCAAGAGATTATTTTCTTTCTCTCCGGGACATATGAAAGATTCGGATGGCAAACACCATCTGAGAAATGTTCTTTTTATTTTGGTAACTTAGCGTCTCCAGAAAAATAGGTTAATTGGTTCAGAAGCTTGCTGCTACTGTTAATGGCATTTAGCTTATGATTCCGAACAACTGCATCTGAAGACAGAATGTTCATGCAATCGATATTCTGGTTGCTAAGTGTGTGTTTTGAAGATATCATTTGAATTAATTTATTCAAAGCCAGCTGGTGTTGTTCTCTGTCTAAGCTGTAGGGGGAAACCTCACCCCATGTCCTGTGTGAAGAGCCCACTTTCTGCATTCCGCTTGCACACTGTATCTAAGTTAGTACTTTTGATATTTCTTAAGTTTTTTTCAAACATTATGTAGAACACCACATAATTGCAGAAAAGATAATAGTCACATACCCTAGGGCCTACTGTACACTTATGTTAAAAGTACAGCTTTTATTGGCAACTAAAGTAATAACCTTTCCATGTCAAATTGCTTTAAATTAAACTTAACACACACACACACACACACACACACACACACACCACTAGCTGATACCCACACTTAGTAATTGTCAGAAGTTAGTGTAACGTGGAATACAAAAGCTGTCTAAATCTTAGTTTTCAAAATAATTATTTATTTAGATAAATTGTGAATGTAGTAGCATAGTCAAAACACACCTGCCTCCATTTCTTCTAGAAAGGCAGGATCAGTGTATGCATTAATTCTATACTGATCCTTGACATTTAAGTGGGACTGTAGTTCAGGCTAGTCTCTAATCTTTGGTAATCTTTGCTTGTCAAGCCACCACTCACTGTGTACAAATGGGGTGTGTCGACATGATGCTTTGGATGCCTTTGCCTATTGTACTTCTGGATGGGTGACCTAAAAATATAACCCCAAAGGGAGAAACGCATAAGTGTGATTTTGATTAGGTTGAAATTTAGAGTGACCAGCACAATTTCCCACCATTTCAAGGCATTCAGGAGGAGGATCCTCGTGATGGCTGTGAAGCCCTTAGGCAGAGGTGCTGGCAGCTTTCACACTGTATATTTGTGGCTCCTAGATCTCTCTACTAAGCTGAACAGCTTTCAGTGGCAGCGAGTGCACAGTGCCTTTAGGTAGCCAGGCTTTCCGCAGGTACTTTGGGGAAACTGGGTACCATTTATGCGCATCTGCCTTCTAAACCCAGAAGAATGTCTGTCAATTCTCTGACATATCTGAGCATCATTTAACTTACTGTTGGCTACTGAGTCCCTCAAATTCAGCTCAAGGCGACTTTGAGCGACTACCTTCCAAATCTGACAGTAGAGCTATGTTGGAAGTGAGGAATGTCGAGTTACACAAGGGCCTCTTGGGATTGCTGTTTGCTGGGAATGTCAGGCAACATCAGAAACAGAATTGTGTGTGAATACTTGGTGATATATTCAGAAATGTCTCCAGAAGTTTCTTTGCCACTAGAGACTCACAGAACAAGCACACTATAGACTTATCATTCTAAATTATATTCTGAGATGTGAACTAAATATGACTAAAGCCACGAGGCTTATCTGGAGGAATACTGATCTTGTATCTTCAGTTGTATGTGCTGTGCCTACCTTTGGGGACCCTGTCTTTTGTCTGCATTTAGTTTCTGAATGAGGTTAAAGAGGTTAGAAAGTTTTCTAAAACCTCTTCCACACTAAACCTGAGGCTGTAATACCGAAAATGAATCTAAGAGTAAAAACCTATACCAGCATTTAATCTGCTCTTTCACTTTGATTTAGAAGTGACCCTCTCTGATCTCAGCTTTCCAAAATGCCAAGAAATATATGCTCTGAAATTGAGCAATGGGCGTGGGGGTGGGGAGATGGAGGAGTTGGTAGAGCACCTCTCTTGCAGGCATCAGGCAAATCGGATCCCTAGAATTCATGTGGAAAAACCCAGTATGGCATGGCTTGTAATCCCAGTGCTGGGAAGGCAGAGACAGGTGCGTTCCTAGAGCTTGCTCATGAACCAGTCTAGCTGAGTCAGCAAGTTCCAGATCCATGAGATCTTCTGAAAACACAAGGTGAGCTTGAGGAACGACACCATAAGAATGACACTTAACATTGACCTCTTGTTTCCATGTGCACCCCCCCAAATACAAACTTGCACATACTCACACTCTGTCTCATGCACATGCATAAAAAAAGATCTAGCAATGAGGTGAGAATACAGTTAGTTAGATGAGGTTTGAAGAGATGGTGCTCCTTAAAGCTGTCCACCACGTGTAGTTGCATGATAATCATTTTCCCCAAACTTGCCTCACTTATTGCCACATCTTCATCACCCAGGCTTGTTTCACCTGACACAGCATTTACTTTCCCTCTCATCCTCTCCCTCGGTCAGCCTCTTGGCTTCTAGACTTTCTAGAGCATTCCCTTCTTGTTCTAAAGTCACGTAGCACAACAATTTGGCTGCACCACCTATGATTTGACTATCCTGCTTTAGACCATTGATTTTCCAATAGTGACTCTTTGTCCCACCAGAAGAACCATTGTCCTTTGTCTCCATGTTGGGGCCCAGCAGGAGCTCATCATGAACTTCATTCTTTCCTCCACATCTCTGACTACATAGTCTGTGCTTAGTGTATATTGGGTTGACTGCTCTAATTTTAAGTGATCTTTTTGTGTAGTGTTTCATCTTGTCCTGTCTTAATTATGGATATATCTTGGCATCTATGATATGATGCCTTCTTTCATGTGTGGAAGGGGACCCTGAGATGGGCAGGTGTAGTGATTTGTATCATACAAATCTCATGGGAGGATAGCTGGGCTTGCCATCTACTTGGTTCCCATCAGGTCCATGCCACTCATATTTCCGTTTATGCTTTGATGCTCTGGGATGGAACAATGGGAAAAATAGGAGTGGATGGGGCTATGGCCTGGCTGGGCTTCCTTATTGATCATTTTTATTACAAATTTAATTTGTTCTGTCTCTTCCAGTGCAGACTGAGACTCTTATGGCCAAAAGCTGTCTTCTCTGCTCTAAATGTTCTTGTCTTTTCCTCTGAATAGCATGGATGGATCCCAACTATTATGATGGACATGAATGGAGAATATATTGTATGCTGGGCAATATGTCAAACATCCATCATGGGCTAATTCACCTCATTCTCACAACAGTGTTGTAGGCACATATTAATATGCATATATATGTGATGTAGGCATGTGTGTGTGTGTGTGTGTGTGTGTGTCTGTATTTACATGTACATATTGGTATGTGCACGTGGAGACCATAAGACAACCCTGGATATTGTTCCTCAGGTTCTATTAAAATTTTTATATTTGGAGACAGATCTCTCATTGGTCTGGGATTTTCAACTATGTAGGACTGGGCCCCAGTGGTCCATTGGTTTCTGCCTCCCTAGTACTGGAATTACATAAATTCATACTACCATATCAGCTTCTGGTGTTTAAATTCAGTTGAATCTTGGGTATCAACTTGACTGGCTCTAGAATTAAATAGGAGACAAGGCTATCTGAAGTGGAAAGACATACCCTAAATGTGGGTGCCATCTTCTGGTAGCAGTTAGATAAAGACATCTGGGATAAAAACAAAACAAAACAAAACCTTGATGTTTGCCTAGTCACCTTTGCATCTCACTTATGAGTTCATCTACCTTGTTTGCAAATTCACCTGCCCAATTGCTGCTGTTCCTATAACCACTGCTGCTGTCTTCTCTGGATGCCATCACAATGCAGATTGTTCCCATGTGGACTGAAAGCAGCAGCTCTCTAGGAATCCTCCAGGCTTTCAGCACTAGAGTGGGACTGCTGAATGGGTTCTCAGCCTTGCTGCTGCAAAGACAGCTATTGCTGGACTACCCAGACCATATGTGTAATCCAATCTAATGAATCCTCTTTTAGTGTATTAATGCCATCAGTTCTGTATTGTGAGAGAACCCTGACTAATGTACAAGCATATTACAGATAGCACCCTCCCCACTTCAGTTCACCCATTTTGTAGAAGAAGAAATTGAGGCTAGCCAAAACTAATCAGGAACAGAAGAAACATGCATTATGGCTCTTTGAACATCTATTCACCTGAAGAAGAAAGGACAGCTTGGTTGTTTGGGAACACTGAGATTACTCTCTGTGTTTGACATGTGCTCCAGCCATCTTCTGAATGGAAACTATGGCCTTTGAGTCTATTTCTTCCTCACATGGATGCCATACCCTCACCTCATTCTTGCAGCCACTTGATGAGACATTCCTCGGTATCTGCTTGGCTCCTGTCCTGGCGATATCCAGGAATGCCTCATCAAATGGCTGCAAGAATGGGGTGAGGGTATGGCATCCAGCAGATACTTGGGTAGTTGTGGAAGGAAAGAACTGGGATTGTGAACTCCCATGAAGCTCTGGTGATGGGGTAGAGTGTGCTGATTAGACTAAGTCTCAGAAATCCTTCTAAGAAGAGCTCCTTTGAAATGATGCCTGAAGCAAAACCATATTGGCCTGCTCATTAAAAAAACGTGTTTTCTAAAACCAAAGCTATTTGATTTTTAAATGAGTGATTGAAGTCCCCAGTCAAAGCCCTTAGGTGCCTTTGGGGGGATGTTTTGCAACCTCTAACCTTCTGTAGCAAGTCTTCGGTGTTTTATGCTGTGATATACCAGAAACCACAACCCTGACTCCCAGGACTAACTTTCCCCAGGTGCTGCCTTTGACTTGAAAATCATGTAATCAGCAGCAGCCATTGGTGCAAACGCTATAAACCCCACGCAGAACATGGCTTAAGTAGAGGTCATTCTTGACTGGTCTCATCTCCCTTTATCTCCTTCTGATTTTCAAAGCATCTTGGGATCATGGCCACTCTTCTGTATCACTGGCAGCACCTCTTCTGCCCAGGCCACCGTATTCCTTTTTATCCAAAAGAATCTAACTGCCTCAGTATCTAAGTCTAGTCTTGACTCTCTCCATCTGTTCCATCAGGATCCAGTGTTAGAGTCTCACAATGCAAGAAAGGCCAGATGAGCACTGGCTTCACACCCAGTAAACAGCCTTGGGGGTATTCTTCTTCTGCTCATCAAACAATGACAAAACCCTCCAGTGGAGCTCACCATGACTGTGTAGTCCACCTGACCTTTCTTATTGCTTCCCTGTATCACAAGCCCATTAACTTTCTTCTGTCTGTTTTATACACTGCCAGGGGAGCTTGGTGAGCACTATCCTTGTAGTCTAGAATGCAAGGACTCTAATCCAGTAAAATCATACTCATCCCTCTATAGTTAAGTGTCATTCAGTTCCTAGATGAGTTAAAGACCCTATAACAGCACTGCATAGTACCACATACATTGTCGACTTTTTTTGTTTGTTTGTTTTTGCATCATGGTTAAGAAATTGGTTCAAAACCCAGCTCTGTCAGTTACCAAAAATGGGGCCCTGAGCAACCACTGTATTTTTCTCAGCCCATATAATGTAGTCTTTGATGTGATGATTAAATGTTAAAATATATAGAAAGTTCATAGAATGCTTGCTGTACACACACTGTCTACAGGCAATACCTTTAGTGGCTTACTCTATAAGACTTGCTCATCTCTGCTATACTAGAAATTTATGGAGTCAGAAATGGTTGGTAATTTTACTAATGTAGCTCAGTGACCACTCCTGACACCTAGTTTATTAACTAATACCTAATTAAATAATACTTTCTGTTTATCATGGAATAACAAGTTATCAGCAACTTTGAGGGTTGGAGTAACTATATGATATCACAGTTTTTGTTTGGGGAAGTAGGGGAGCTTCAGCAAGGGAAACCATCCCTGATACTGTGTGACAGAAGTGCCTTGCTGCATTAAAGCTATCAAGAGAGAGTATATGAACAAGACTCACCACACTGTGAGTCATCTGAGAAAACCATATTTTATTAGATTTTGGTTAAGACTATCTTCCTTCAGGGATCATGCTTGAAGCTACATAGAATACCAATTACAGTCATGAGTTCTATCACAAAATTTTGTTTCATGAGGAGCCATATATTCCCTTGAAGATTGTCTGAACTAGTGTAGTAACCACGGTAGTTTGTGTGGATATACTCTGTGACACTTGTACAACAGAGAAACCATCTGTGTGTTTCTCAGACGATGTTCCAACCACCAGACAACTTATCGCTGCAATTAGTGAACAACACTATGCTGTTCTGTCCATCTAGCAATTAATTTCTGTAGTGAAGTCACAGGATGGATGTGTAGCATCATATTATCCAGAACCTCTCCTGTGCAATGCTCATGCTCTGAGATGTGGAGAGACTTCCGGAGCCAAATGGGACTAAGAAAATCTGGATTGAACATGGTGAAAATAGCTGATGAACTTTTCTAAATTAAACATACCAACATGACTTTTGGTCTTCACAGAAGAAGAAAGTGATATAATACGGATCAGGTACCACAGCCTGTGTGATTTCCCACCCATGGACTGTCACACTGGGAAAATGATAACACAGTGAATAAAAGTAGATACCACTCCAAATAGTGGTTTTATGTAGACCAGACTGACCTTGAAGTTAGGATTTTCCTATTTCAGCCTCCTGGGTGCTGGCTTTATAGGCACACACTATTTGTCTTCAGATTCTATGACCAAGATGACAAGAGGGAGTTGTGACAACCTATATCTTTGGTACTGTGTTATAAATACAGGGCTTTGGTGGTTCCCTCAAATTGCTAGGATTTCCCTCTCTGTCTCTCACTGTGTGTGTGTGTGTGTGTGTGTGTGTGTGTGTGTGTGTGTG
This sequence comes from Phodopus roborovskii, assembly GCF_943737965.1. Taxonomy (NCBI): domain Eukaryota; kingdom Metazoa; phylum Chordata; class Mammalia; order Rodentia; family Cricetidae; genus Phodopus; species Phodopus roborovskii. The sequence goes on from NW_026126576.1 coordinate 2,168,388, forward strand.
TGTGTGTGTGTGTTGGGGTGTGAAGTATCAAAGCAGCTTTAGAAGAAAAATGAACATTCCTGACTTGGTTTCTAGTCCCTGGGTCTCACTATCACTCATAAGCAATGGCCCACTTCAAGCCTGAGCCCTTCTTTAAGGAGAGAGGTGGCTGAGGAACCAATGCAAACTGGAATGTTTCCTCGCTGAAGGGAGAGCAACTTGAAGAAACTTCCATCTGTCTCTTTATGAGCAGCATATACTATGAGCTCCTCTTGACTTTTATGGCTTGATTTGCTTTCTTCCAGCCCAAACCCAGCTTTTCCCCAGGAGACCCCCCAAATCAGAATGTCTTTGTATTGGCAGACATTGAGTGCTAAGGCCAAAGTCACTTATTCTAAAGTGCCTAGAATTATCGCAGCAAATTGAAACTCCACATACAATTTGTGTCATTAACCTCTTGGGGATTATATTTTTTACTTTCTCCTGTGTGACATCTATCTGGTCACACAGTCATTGTGAACCAGCGCTTAGAATGCATAATCCTCAAAGGTTACTCATAGTCACTTAAAAGTACCCCATATTCATCTCAAAACCCAGAGCCAAGAGATAAGGTTTAAGGCATTTCTGAATGGGATAGGGGAATAAACAAACCATTCCACACGTCTTAAAGTAAAGTACTTATGGAGCACATTTTTATCTCCAAAGCTTGAGAAATGAATTTATTAATCCGCACAACATTCTCTGCATTATCGTCACCACATAATACATAGGGAGCCGGGGTTGAAAGGTTAAATTAGCTTTCCTCCCCTCCTCCAGGACTTGCTATTACTTTTGGATTTGATTGAACTCAGCTCTGTGCGCTATAGCATTCAGTTTATGTCTTTTTTTTTTTTTTTTTTTTTTTTTTTTTTGCTTAATTCACCCACTTGTGGATATTTTGAGGGAAGGAAAGTGACAAAGAATTAAAAGAATTATTGGAAAAGTCCAGACAAAGCCAGCAAAATGCCTAGTTTTATTTTATTTTTTTTTTGAAAATGGGGAGCTTTATTGTCACTAAGCTACATTCATTCTCCTTTTCTTACTCTCTCCCCTGTGATTTAAATGAGATTTAAAAAAAAGTTTTGCTTAAGGGGCTAAAGAGATGATTTAGTACACAGAGTACTCACCGTAAGAGCACAGGGATGATGAGTTTGATTCCTTGGCAGCATATAAAATGCTGGGTGTGGTTGTCTGCTCCTCCAATCCCAGCATGGGGGAGGCAGAGACAAGAGGATTCCTGAAGATGGCTGGCCATCCAGTCAAGCTAGTTCAGTGAAAGACTCAGCCTCAAACATAAGGGGAGAATGATAGAGGAGGAAACCTGAGGTCAACCTCTGGCCTTTAAACCCTGGCATGCACATAAGCACATATGTACACACATGTATGTACACACATGTATGAACACACACACAAGGGTATAATCGTAACCACAAATGCAAAATAATTTGACTGAGAAGTGCTTGGACATACAAGGCATAAAGAATATTGTAATGAATTTGCATTTCTCTATTGACCTGCTTTTTCTTAAAGAAATATTTTATTTCTTATAAAATATTACCATAATTAGAAAAAATCCCAAAGAGTATTGGTCTTCTGAAGAAACTAGCTTATGTCAAATATGACAATTGCTGATTCCCAATTCCTCACCTTGCTTTGTATTTTGCTACAGTTAATGACTACATGTTAAAAACAATCACATGACTCCTGTGGTGAGGCTCATGTCTTTCTCCAGCTTGCCTTTTTTTATTTTTAAATCTTCTTTATACACTGTTACATTTAGAGGATTCATGATCCATAATGTTCTGATTCATCTTCAATGCACTTCAAACATTCAAGAAATCACATTTTCTAATTTAAGTGTGTGTATATCTGTGTGTGTGTGTTTGTGTGTGTGTGTGTGTGTTTGTGTGTGTGTGTGTGTGTGCGCACCCGTGTGCACCTGTGGTCTTTAGAAGACAGTTGGCTGCAGTTTGTTCTTTTTTTACTCGCTGTTGCTCACAAACACCGGATTTACCTCATCAGTCTTAGTAGCAAGTGTCACACCTGTCCTCAGTGTCATTTAATTATTTATTCTACGAATAATACATCATCACTTTGTGGTCATTTCATACAGGCAGACATTATGATATATATATATCATATGTGTGTGCATATAGTATATACATGCATGCATACAAATTACACTATAACACTTACATAATTATATATTAGTATGAATACTTTTTTTTTTTTTTTTTTGGTTTTTCAAGACAGGGTTTCTCTGTATTGCTTTGGATCCTCTCCTGGAACTAGCTCTGTTGACCAGGCTGGCCTCAAACTCATAGAGATCCATCTGTTTCTGCCTCCCAAGTGCTAGGTTTGAAGGCATGCACCAACACCCAACTTTAGTATGAATATTCTTACATGAATTTTTTATTTGTGAGTTTGAGACATTGTGAAATGGTTACAAATATGTGAAAATATTTTATGTAAGGTATGTTATATGTTGTTTAACAGAATATTTTATTTTTTAAAATAAACAGTCAAATATTATAAGCTATTATATTTAAACTATTATAAAGAATGCTTATTCTACCTTGAAGGCTCAATGACTATGGCTCCCTTAAATTTTTATTGACATTGTCAAATTTTTCTTTGGAGTGATGATAGCAATTTACTGGAAGAATGTTTTGATAATACCCATTTTTCTTACACTTGACATCATTGGAGTTTTACCGTTTGTCTTTACCATAGTAACTTACATTCTCTTTTCCTCATTCCTGGTAGGCTCAATTTCTTTTTTAAGAGTTTTCATGATTATGTAGAATTTTTGTTCTAAAAGTTGCCTATTCTTAACTTTTATTGAGTTTTCAACTCGTTTATCTTTTTATTTATTTATTTTTTAATTTTTTTAAAATTTATTTTATATAACAAAGTCCATTTAAATGAAAACAAACATTTATAGACAATATTTGGGAATTTGGGCGTTGCTCTTTCCAAATTACTTCCTGCTGGTAAGGGGCACTGTCATGGGGGATTCAAAGAAGATTCAGAAATCCTGGCTCTAGTCTGTAAGGCTACTTTGTCCAGCTGTTTTGAATGTAGAATCACCTCATACTCTGTTTCAGGCGGTCTGGCTTGATCAAACCACATTAGTCTGGAAGGAATCCACATCTTTTCATTTTCTGTGGAAACAAAAATAGAAATCCTTTCCCCCAGTAACTTGTCCTTGAACTTAAATTTTGGAGTCAAAGCATTTTTTTTTTTTTAAATTTAATTTATCATTTTACATGTCAATCCCAGTTCCCTCTCCCCCCTTCCTCCCTCCCTCCCTCCTTCCCTTCCTTTTACCCTCTCTGCCCTCTCACATGCACTCTAACCCCCCTCCCCTCCCATCCCCCGACCCCAATTCCATATGTAGGGGAATGCCATCCAGTTTGGGTCATGTAGATCTGACAGGTCATGTGAAGTAGGGACTAGGGTTTCTCTCCTGTCTCTAGATTAAGTCAGTTATGCCTCCATGGGGGATCTTTTAATCAACTTCTAATTGTTCATTGACATTCTGGAGACTAGCCATCAGGCTATGGTATCTTTTGCTAATATTTTTAGTGTATTCCACAATCTTGTGTCTTCTTGCTTTCAGACCAGACTTGACTTCACCTTTATTTTTGTCTCTACCTCCTGTTTGTGTTTTGATGAATATGAATGACCTCAATCTTCCTATCTGTGTTTTCCTCTCTACTAAGGATTCATTTACCAGTTCATTGCCATTAACTTTTATGACTGTTTCATAACCCAACTTCTTGGAAAAGTTCTCATGGCCCTGAGTTCCTTGTCCAACCGCCCCACCCCATACTTACAAAGGTTCCCATGTTGACCTGTGATGACTTTTTGTCATCTCTTCTCAGGGAAATAGCTGTCTTGAAGAAGAAAGTAGTATGTGGTAGAATTGCACCCACACTGTTGGCTGGGAACACATCTTCTGAATGGCCTACCAGGAATGGATGATGTAGTGACCTTTGAAATATGTTCAGCCAAGGCTCAATTGCAGGATCCAGTTCTTCCCACACAGTTGATTGATTGTTGGCAGCATTCCCATTGGGTTTCCACATATGTTTTTTAAACCCAAAATAGTTTATTCCAATTTCCAAAGGCAATTTTGTGCTTAAGAAATGAAAAATACCAAATGTAGTTTTGGGGAGTCTATGGAAAAAAACAAAAACAAAAAACAAAACCATGGATATTCTCTTCCTGCCCCATTCTTTTTCAGCTACTGATTTCCTTCTCAGAATGAATTTGAATCCAGAATATAAATCAATGTATCCTGTTTTCTCATGTGAGTGACAAGGGTGTGCTCTGGCATGTCTGTTACTTTGAAGCTGGGATTTAACCCAACTAAGGGGGTGAGGAAGGAACCCAACACACCAAACTGTGCACTATTTACACATTTCAATATTTAATTTCCTGTCTCCATTACGCAGGTTTTAGTATGCAGATTATTTGCCCAACATGAATTTATCAGTTCCTTGTTAGATACTATTCTCCTCAGGGTACATATTGTTCATATTTAGAAATTCTTATTAATGTTGAGAATCACATTGTTTATCCAACAAAATTATTACAGCTTTGATGAAGCTTTTAAAGTGTAACATGTAAATCACTATTTTCTCACTTTTCCTAAGCAGCTGAATTTTTGATCTGGTAGAGTATTATGGTCTAGAAGATATTTAGTCTTAGGCTGAGAAAATGCATGAGATGATACAGTAATGTGTAGAGGAGGCTATTTAATTAGAACTACTGTTAATGACAAATTGCTGTGGTGTTGGCTACCCCCTTCTTCAAATTGCCTTTTCTAAGGAGATAAATGAGTGGTGCTAGCCAGTGTTGTTATAAATAGGATGAGGCCAATATTTAAAGATATAAGTGTTACAATGACTAATGACAGGATGGAAGAAGAAAATGAATATTTAAGTATTTACAATCACTTGGTTTCTAAACTGTATGTTAATCAATTTACCTAGGAAAATATTGAAGGCATCTTTGATTAGAAAAATATCTTAAGAGCATTATATTACATGAGATGATTGTTATATTGATGATTGCCCTTGATGTTTACATAGGTTTGGGCTCACATTCAATGAGGCAATCTCAGTCATATTCATCATGTAGACTACCAATAAAGACAAATTAAATTTGTCTTTTAATTTCTTAGTGACATTGAGAAAATAATCTAATTTCCTTATTTGTGACTATAGTTTTCACCTGTGATAATGAGCATTATGCATGCAAAATGCTCATGCACTAAAAATATCATGTATCTGGAGAGTAGTTTTGTTCAGTAGTTTTTATATCCATGGTTGCATTTTGTCTTTCTTGTATCCTTAGTGTGTTAGACATTTTTTCCCAAGTAGCAAATGGACCTAACATGAACATATAAGGAGAAAAGATATATTTTGGCTCATGGCTTCATGAGTTTCATTCCATTGACCTCAGCTCCATTCTAGACCCATTGTGTGGCAGAACATCATGGCACTAGGTTCATTTCCAGAAGCTACTTATCTTATGGTAGACAATAAACAAAGAGACAGGAGGTATCCTGGATCCTTCAAAAGTAGTTTCCTCCTACATCCTAAAGTTTTCCACTGCTCCCCAAAGTGCCACCAACTGGGAAACAAACGTTCAACACACAGGTCTATGGAGAACATTTCCCAATAAAAAATAACCCTATGATAGAGAAATTTTCATCTGGCCCATTGGGAAACAACACAGAAGGTTATTTAGTTTGAGTAAATCTGAAAAATCAATTATCACAAAACAAATCCTAACTCAGGATTGTTGTGGGATAGCCTTTTTGTACACTGTGAGGATGTGTGTCTGCTAAGGCCCCTTCTGATTGGTTTACTAAAGAGCTGAATAGTCATTAGTTAGCCAGGAGAGGACTTCCTAGGGAGAGAGAGGAACTTATGGGAAGAATCAGAGGTGGGGATTCACCACCCAGACATAGAAGTGAAGAGAGGTAACAAGCCATGTGGCAGAATGTAGCTTAATACAAACAATTGAATTTAAGTTATAAAAAGTAGTTGGGAACAAGCCTACAATAAGGCCAAGCTTTCATACTTAATAAGAAGTCTCCATGTCATTATTTGGGAGCTGGCAGTCCAGAGAAAGTCTGACTACACAGGACTTCATACACAATGCTTTCCTGCAAGCAGACAAAGGGAAGCATGCTGAGCAACACACGTTGTAAGGGTTTCAAGTGCAAGTCAAGAAGGTGTGAATACTGGGACTAACTAATTCCATAATTACATCTGCTATCTTTTATCTCTGGCATGTTTTCAGCATCTTGTGCATGTTTTTGATTTTGAGCTTTCCTTTATTGCTAACATACAGCTCAGGGAACACTCATCATTTTCAGGGTGTTTAATGACTCCATTTTTGCCCCATGTGAATGAAATTGGTAAGGTAGAGAATATCTACTCTTAGAATCACTGTTTTCTTCTTCTCTTTTATGCTCTAATTTTAGCTGTAATTCAGCAACTTTCAAACAAATTCTGAGACTATTATGATGAAATATAACAAGGCAGTCACCTAACTGCTGAAAGCATGTGTTTGTCAGCTGAGAGGTGACTTTAATTGCCAATGTACAGCATCCTGATCTAGTAGCCTCACCATATTTGGAGATCACCTGAGTAGTCTTGAGAAATTTCTCACCCTAAAAGACTTATGGGTTGCCCCCTTGACAAGTCACCATCTACTTTCTCTTTGAATTCCTGTGGTGGCACAGAGTTAACTGCAGAATTAGCGCTACTTTTGACAGCGCTGGACACAGGGCTTATCTTATTGGTGGGGAGTGTGGCATTCTGCCTTTTCACTATTGGCAGCTGCAAAGGCATCTAATCTTTAATGAGGAAAATGCACTTGAAGAAATCATCTTAGAAATTAAGAGGTTGCTATAATTTCCTGTAACTATCACCCATTCTTACAAAAAAAATGAGCATTATTAAATTGTGATAGTTACTAATGGAATTTTTAATTCTCTTACAATTAAGGTCATTGAATCTTTATGTCTTGCCCTTCATCCCAAGACTATTTGCATGAAAATAAAGACTCCAAGTTTCATCATGTTCTATTGATTCATTTAAGCCTTTTTTTTTTTTAAATTGGTGATTTCTAGGAACATAGACTTGGGAATTACCTAAGCCAACTGTGGTGGGATGGAAAACTCAAGGGTGTTGAAGGCAGAAGACTTAGGATTTGTCATCTGGCTATTTATTATGTTATGTTAAGCTGTGAGCTTTAACTTTCTCTTCCTTCTGCTTAGCTACTCTCTCTTTTGAAATAGGGTCCCGTCTTTCCCAGACTAGTCTCAAACTTGCTATACAGTGAAGGATGGCCATTAACTTTTGATCCTCCTACCTCTTCTGCCTGACTTTTGGGAATACAAGCGTCTGATTTGTGCAGTGCCATGGATTGAACCCAGCATGCCATGCACTGCATAAACCATATGCAAGCAACTGTGCAACATCTCTGGCCCCTGGCCTCTTCTTCTGGGATGTGAAAGTCCAGTGAAGTCAGAAGACATCATATTTGTGGAAGAGAAACACAGACAGGCAGTAGACAGTAGCAGTCACCGTATATCTGTTGTGCTTCATCATGATACTATGAATTATTACCCACTATAACCTCCACCTTCTGTATCTGTTTAATGGAACAGACAAACAGTTCCTGCCTACAGGAACATTTCAAAGATGACAGGAGAAGCTGCAAGCATTTGCAGGACACCTTCCTGACAGACAACAGACATACTCAGTTAATATTGGCCATTAGAATACTGATGATGTCTACAGATTTAAAACTAGTGAGTAATGCATCAAATTTAAAACTGTTATGATCACCCAGACTCTTAACTGTCAATATGTCTGAAGACCCCCAAGAGTAGTTGGATCAGAATATTCTGGAAGATATGGTGAGCCTTCTCAACATCATCATTACACGTGGCAAGGAGCTTAGATAAAAGTTTTAAAATCTTTAAACCAAGTAGTTATACTATAGAGCACAATGCAAAATTGATGCACATTCCTAATAAGAGTTTCACAGAAATTTTCCTTCAAGCTGGATGCTCTAGCCCTGGGCATGCTTTTTCATTTGAGATGAGTTGGAATGTGTGGAACTCACAGGTTTCTAAGATGAAGATGGTCCCAGAGATCCTTTCCTCTCCATCGCTCCCTTTTGGGTAGCAAAGCCCCTACCAATGGAGGATGTCTATAGTCTAAATGAGGCTGCGATTAATTAAAACTGGGGACACACAGGGGATTAAATAATCACTGGGAAAGGAGATGAAAACGCTTCTACTCAGAAAGTAACTCTAGCTCCGTTTTCCCTGCAAACATCCAATCTCAATCTTTCTGTCTCCTCTCATAGTCTTCTGACTGAATCAAAGGAAATGTAACCCCAATTTAAAAAGATAGGGTGCCATTGTCAGGAGGCAGACTTTGCATTGACTGGTTCACTTGCTTTCCTATTGTGACAAAAAGTTGTTGGTTTTATACTTTGCTAAAAGCAAAAGGGACATAAAATAGCAATTACATTTCCCCATTAGTCTGCCATTCTTTGTGTTGGGGGCATACCATGGCAGGATAACCATCTGTGATTCAGAGATAATGAGCAGGGAGAAGCTGTAGGTATCATTTATATGCAAGTACTTTTATAGTGAGGACACAGAACAGTTTCAGTTGGGAACTGAATATTTGAGGGTTGGACCTCCTCCCCTCCCCTGAAAGTGCAAAGACCCCAAAGCGACTGTTCCCTCCACTTCAGTGTTTGAGTGGCATGCAGAGATCCTTCCAGCTCGAGGTGCATAATGCATTGTGCCGGCTGACTCCCATGTGGAAGAGAGCACAAAACTTCCTTATGCATGAGGCATTTTTAGCAAATTGGACCCCATTTCAATCTTGATGAAACTTGATGACATTTCCAACTTGCAAGTGCACAAAATGAAAAAGCAAATTTTTAGCTATTTATGTGTCAGAACATCAAAAGCTCAAAAGCCATAATTAAGGGTGTCAGCATGGCAGGGAGACCATATTTCCACTCTGCTGAGGGGTCTTCTGGGTCTCTCCTCAGAGGTGAGAGCTAAGCACTTCTGCTTCTTGTAGACACAAATCAAACAATTTGGATTTCATGAGCCCCCACCTGGGACACGGCTTCTCTTTTGCAACCTTGTCGGTTGGTATTTAGTGTTTTTCATTTCTTACTTGAGAAGATAAATTTGGGGCTAGTTTCTATTGTTGAATTGCGACATCATATTCCTTAGATTTTCCCTGGGCTGCTGATTCAGAACCCCAAAGAAGGCAAAGTACAAGAAAATTGTTAAGACAGCATTTTAATTCCTTTATATTGTTTGTGTCTATGATGAATGCAAATCACCTCTTAATGCTAATGTGTGCTACATGGACTGGGCAGGCTTTGATAATTTGCCTACTTTAGAACATAGATAGATATATTTGGACACCAATTTGATAAATGTCCATTTAAACATTTAAAACCATAGGGTCTGTGTTTGCCTTGTATTTGTCAAAATGCAGATCTAATTCACCAAATGTGGCCAGAGAGCACTCTGGGATGTTGCATTTTTGACATGCTTGCAAGCTGAAGCAAGCTGATGGTCCCTGGACAGCTGATGAGGAGGCAAAGATCTTGGTAACTTTCAACCTGAGAGAAGAGTGTGAAAATTGATTTGTGGTCATTGCAATCACCAACAGGTGCACTTGTCTGGGCTATATCTTTTTCAGTGAAACTAGCCTTTGAATTTTATAACAGAAATATTATTAAAATTAGTCCTCCAGTATTGCTGCTGGCTGTTAATGATTCACAAAGATTCTCCTCTAATAAGAGCTATTTTCCAAAGAGCTCACATTGAATTGCAAATGGCACTTTTAATCTGAGTGACATCCACAGTTCACTTCACTCACATCTCCTGAGGTGGCGGCAGGACAGCTTTGGCAAATGTTGGATATTCACTATGTTCAAGGCATTGTCTTAAGAGCTTCAAGGAATCTTGCCACTGAACATGCCTTTGGAAACAAGGCAAAAGGGACACTACAGCTATATAAATGAGTTTAGTTTAAAGGTTACTTAGATTTGAAGGGAAGGGTCAAGAGAGCTCACCTAAAGCAGAACCCAATGGGATCTTCCTGGAAAAGGTAGTGTTTGAACTTGGCTTTAAATTGTTGGAGTTGGGTAGGCAAAATTGAGGCTGTAGGGTGTGGAATGAGGTGAGAACACATTTAAGGGAAAGGAAGGGTTGAGAGAATATATATAAAGCAGGAAAAGTCACTTAGGTGCCATAAACTGGGAGTCATTTCAGTTTGGCTGAAGTACAGATTTCCTACAGAGAATGGGTTGACAGAAACCAATGAAGGAAATTCATTGGGATTATAAATGAATGACCTCACAAGCCAGTTGAAGATGTTTGGGTTGATTTTAATGGCAGTGTAGGGTTGTTCTACATCTAACCCACATGTTCTCAATTCTGCTTTCAGAATACATTCTTCATATTTTTCTCCCTTCAACTTGAATTGTTTGTATGTGCAAATTGACATGTTAATCCTCTTCACTTTTCTTTTGATACCATAAAGAAGAGATTAGAAAAGGAAAGTAGGTTTGCCCTATGAATTAATATGATATAGAGGATGGGGGGCAAGGAGGATTCTATGTACCAATCTCTGAGGGGTGACTCTACCTCATAAATGGCAATATATGGATAATCCAGCAATGTAGTGAATTTTAGTATCATGTCTTTCGATACATGATTCTTTTTTTTTTTTTTAAGAGTGTTATCACTCTTTTTTTATTTAATTTATTATTTTACATGTCGGTCCCAGTTCCCTCTCCCTCCCTCCTTCCTTCCCTCCCTCCCTCCCTTTTACCCTCTCTGCCCTCTCACATGCACCCTAACCACCCTCCCCTCCCATCCCCCCACCCCAATTCCATATGCAGGGGAATGCCATCCAGTTGGGGTCATGTAGATCTGAAAGGTCATGTGAAGTATGGACTAGGGCTTCTCTCCTGTCTCTAGGTTAAGGCAGTTATCCCTCCATGGGGGATGTGTTCGCAAGGTCCTTTTGTGCACCAGGGATACATCCTGGCTCCACTGTCTGAGGTCCCTTAGACTGCTCAGTCCTTCTGGCTGAGACACATACACAGGGGGGGAGCTGAATCAGTCCCATGCTGGCTTCCCAGCTATCAGTCTAGTGGCCATTAGCTCCTCCTTGTTCAGGTCAGCTGTCTTTATGTGTTTCTGCAGCTGGGTCTTGTCCTCTCCATCTGCATCTGGGTTCTAGTTCGAGTCAGTGTTTATGTATGGGTGTTTGCTCCTGTTTCCAACAGACATTAGATGAGGGTTCTATGGATAAGTTAGTTGTTGATCTCACTATCCGGGAAGGGCATTTATGGTAACCTTTCCACAGAAGCTCATATTGTTGTTGGTGGCAGTCTTGTAGTTCTCTAGACCTTTCTTTGTGTTCAATTTTATCTTCAAACCAATATTGGCTCCCTCTTTTATGTTTTCTCTCTCTCTCTCTCTCTCTCTCTCTCTCTCTCTCTCTCTCTCTCTCTCTCTCTCTCTCTCACTCCTGTCTTCTATTCCTAACCAGGCTCAATCTTCCTAGTCGCACGATTTTCCTTTCCTCCCCCTCGCTTTCTCCTACTTCTCTCTCCATTCGCTGCCCCCCCCCACTTCCCCTGTGCTCTGGGGTACTTGTCCCTTCCCCCTTCTGTGAGGGACTTTATATGAATCTCTTAGAATACACCTTGTATCCTAGTTCCTCTGGTGGTGTGAATTATAGGCTGGTGATCATTTGATCTAGGTCTAAAATCCATATATGAGTGAGTACAGACTATGTTCCTCTTTTTGTGACTGGGTTACCTCATTCAGGATAGTTTCTTCAAGTGCCATCCACTTGCCTGCGAATTTCAAGATACCATTATTTTTTTCTGCAGAGTAGTATTCCATTGTGTAGATGTGCCATATCTTCATGGATACATGATTCTTAAACTGAGTTTATAAACAAACAGAAGGTGAAGTTTCACCCTGTTCTGAAAATATGTTATAATCAATTGTATTTATCCTGCATGTTAATTTACATGATAATTAATAGTAGTCTAGGTCAATCAGAGATAGTATTTGATTTACATGTGTTTTCCTATTGTTACTTAAGCATTAATGTTTAACCTGTATGGTTTGTGTTAGACTGGAGGTTTGCAGTGCCTCCAATAGCAACAACACAATAGTGGCCAATACCAAAATTGCAGGTGTAAGAGCAGAGGTGCAGTATTTGACATGACATCTGAGAGGTGACAAATGCCAGGCCTCCAGCCTGGCAGAGACCCATTGCTGCTCACCTAATCATCTCTTATAAGACTCTCAGCAACACACACTCCTGCCCTGCTACAATGCTTTAACACCTCGAGACAGGTACTACTTCTTCGTGTCCCTCCGGAATGACCTTGAAAGACAGTGACATTAGAGTGAAAAGGTCACATGAATTTCCTAGATTTTTCTAAAAGGAAAAAAAATGCATGGGAAAATCTGTATTAAAGTTGATAATTTTTACTTTTGTAATTTATTTTTTTAATTTAAATTTGAAACGAACTTGTTTTACATATCAACCCCAATTCCCTCACCCTCCTGTCCTCCACTGTTCACCCTACCAACCCCTGTACCATTCCCTTTCTGCTCCCTAGGGAGGGTGAGACCTTCCATGGGTAGTCTTCAAAGTCTGTCATATTACTTGGAGCAGGGCCCAGGCCCTCCCCCATGTGCCTAGGCTGGGGGAGTATCCCTCTATGTGGAATGGGCTCCCAAAGTCCATTTGTATACTAGGGATAAATACTGATCCATTACCAGAGGCCCTATAGACTGCCCAGTCCTCCTAACTAACACCCACTTTCAGGGGGTCTGGGTAGGTCCTATGCTGGTTTCCCAGGTATCAGACTGGAGTCCATGATGATTCAAACTATCTAATGCCAGACATGTGCCTTCAGACTGAAGAATTTCAGAGACTCCTAAGCAAGATAAGTCAGAGAAAATCAATGCTGAGAAATGTCATCAAATAAACTTTAGACACTAAAGGTGAAATGAAGATAGATTACCTACAAAGGAGCAGTAAGGCCATCAAGAGTAGAGTTCTGGTCGGCAACACAGAGGACAATGGAGCATCTGTAGAGTGTCAAGTGAAGTGAGCATCAAGCTAAAATTGTGTATCCAGCTGACATATTCAGTAGTAAAGGTGAGGGAGGCATGATTTCCTCACAAGGCCTTGCTAAATTATCACCAGAAGATGGGCTACATGGAGGGAGAAATCAAAATGCAGAAAGAAGGGAACCAAGTATTTGGAAGTTCTATGAGTTACCCAATTGAAAGGGATTTGAGTTAACTGAGAAGACTTACATGGTCAAGGATAAAACCAGGACAGAACTTCAGCATCTCAATATACTTACTGGAAATGAGCAGAGTCCAGTATTGTTGAGTATACCAGGGAATTTTCCACACTTGATTAAGAAAACATGGCACAAATTTAAGTCTCCCTGGCACAGGAGCATAGAGGAAGCCAAGGAAATGCATGGTAGTTAGACAGTACAAAATGAATTCAAATATGTTATTAAGACCCACAGTAGACATTATCGGCTGGCCGTGATATTTCTGATAGTTTGGTTATGTTTAATCCTGTATGTGTAGGTGCATCAGTACATGTGTGTGTGCTTATTTGTACATATATGTGCATGGATACATGTGCATGTGTGTTAGTTCTGTAAGTCAGAGGTTGAGATATAGTGCCTTCTCAAACACTCTGCATCTTAGAACCTTTGAGAAAGTTTCTCTGACTGAGTCTGGAGCCCACTGAGTCAGCTAGCTTCGCTGGCCCAGGACTCCTGGCTCTGCTTCCTGAGCCCTAAGAAAATAGCCTTATACTGGTATAGCTGGCTTTCAGCTTGGGTGTTGGGGACCCAAACTCAGATCTTCATGCTTATACAGCAAACACCTAGTTGAGCTGTCTTCCCAGCCCCAGGAGTCTGATATTAAAAGTTGGCACTTAAAAGTTCCAATTAATGAATTCAGATCCAAAGATGACATGATTGCAGTCCTTTTTATGAAAAGATCCCCCTGGCTCTCATGTAAATGATCTGATGTGTACTGGGTAGCTTCCCTGGGAATGAAATACTAACCATCATGGCTGGCTGCCCCTAGGATGCTCCATATTAAATACTTCAGATTAAAGAATAGGTTGTCTGTCACAGGATTAGTTTGCCTGGGAATAAAAAGACACACATATCCCCTTTTAGAAAACAATGGCCACATATAATTACAAAGATTTATTACATCAAAATTAATAATAAAATTAAATACAAAAAGAGACATATTAATTATATCATAGTGTAGCATCTAAACATATTGGGCTAAGATATAATCATCCTTTCTTATTTTCCTTAAATAATTTTTCAAAGCTGTTGATAGTTTGATCATATGCCACTTCTTAAGAGCTACAGGTAATAATGTACTCACTTATGTTTATAAAATGATGCACAAATCAAATTCACTATTATATGTAAACAGTGTATTTGCTGACTTTTGGAAATTTAGATAATCAAGTCTTACTACATGTTTATGTAAAGACATTATTTGTATTTTACCTGGCTAATGATTCACACAATGGAGGTAAACTTTGGCCTTAAGGCATTTGATCCAGTATGGTCTTAAATGTAAAAGTATTTATTTTCCACTCTGAGTTTCAGAAGTTAAATATGGTCACTGTTATGTGTTTAGGTCTGAATATCTGTTTCTCCTCCACCAAAATATTTATATGTTGAAGCTCTAAGCCCAGTGTGGCGGTATTAGGAGGATGAGCCACTGGGAGGTAATTAGCTTAGATGATGTCATGAAGATAGAATCATTTGATGGGGAGAACTAAGATCTCTCTCCTTCTGCCTCATAAACACAAGGCAAGAGGCTAAAAATCTGTCCTGGGTAGAGGACTCAGTTGCTAAGTACTTGCCATGAAGGCATAAGAACTCAAATTTGAATCTCTAGAACCCACATGTAAGTTTTGGTGTGGCAGAGGCTGGAGGATCCCTGAAACTCATTTGTCAGCCAAACTAGTTAAATTGGTGTGTTCCAAACCCAGTGAGAAATCCTGTCTCACAAAGCAAGGTGGGAAGTAACAAAGGAAGACACAGTGTTAACTTCTTATCTCTACATATGTGCATGCACATTTATGCATGCCTGCACACACACGTGCACTGATTCAACACACACACATACACACACACACTCACACAACACATACATGTATACACACACATTCACATACTCACACACACACTCATACACACCGTATACACAGATACAGACACACTCACATACACACACTCTTACACAAACGCTCACACACATACTAACACTCACACACATACACACATACATGCATACACACATTCACACACACACACATACACACACATACATACATACACACACATTCACACACACACTCACACATACACACACACTCATACACACTCACACATACACACACACTCACACACGCTCACACACACACATGCTCACACATACACACATGCACACACATGCATACACACACATTCACACACACACTCACACACACTCACACATGCACACACTCACACACATACACACACTCACACACGCTCACACATGCACACACACACACATACACACACACACTCACAATACACACATACACACACGCTCACGCTCACACACACACACACACACACACACACACACACACACACACACACACACTCTAAAAAGATTGTATATGTGTAATCTAGGGACTAGGTCTTCAGCTGAAGCCAGACTGGAAGGCACCTTGGCTTTAGACTTCAGCTATGTATCCTGCTGTTTACGCCATCCTTTCTGTGTCATTGCTACAGAAATGGAGTAGACTGATGCAAGAGGCCTCATGTTAACAATGGAGTGAATACGTGGTTAAAACTGGAGCTGCAAATTCATTCGCTCCCTGTTGTGTGTTCACCAAAAGAATGTGCTGGAAAGGGTGTGGACTTTGAGGAACCACGTGGACAGCGATTTCTAGTATGTGGTGTGTGCCTGGTTTTCTGTGTTTAAAGCCAAATCTTGCCTCACATTTTGTCAAGCAGTGGTGAACAGATCACAGTGAAGTCATAGTGTGCTTACTAAACCTACAGGCTCTGTCATTCCACTAGATGTTCTTTTTGGCTTCAGGTAGAAAATACTTGGTGATTTTAGTCTAACAGAGTATCTCATCATAGAATGAACTACAAACGAACATTGAAAGTAAAACAAACATTTGAAAGTTACTAATTCAAGCAAGGGTTAAAATACATAAACCAAAGGTATTTTTAGTAAGCTTCAAGTTTATAAAGTTCATGAAGAGACCCATTTACACAAAAGCAAGCAAGGATCATTGAGCCTCGTCCTTAAGCATTTGTGCTCTTTGCTGCCTCTGGGTAGTTCATTCTTATCTTTGGCAGATATATTTCTGGAGTCTTCCTCTAAAACAAGGGAAAATTTTGATAAATAAGAAAAATATTTTTGATAAATCAAGACATAGGACAAAAGTTTTCAAGAAGATGTTTTCAACAATGTTCAAGAAATAATTTAAAAAATGAGAAAACATGGCTGGAAGTACAAATTATCTTTACCTAAGATGTCATTTATTCAAGGGGAGTTTTTCAAAACATGTGATGAGGCCAAGCAGATGATGAAAGTTTCTTTTGGGAGTTTCTTTCATTTAGCATTTGAGGGCAGCATTACATTTTTTTTAACTGAACACGTTTATAGTCATTAACAATAATTATGCCACAGTAAAGAATTTGTGGAGATATTTCCCAGGAGACAGAAAGAGAAAACCATCCACATTACTGAAAAAATTCTGGAATCAAGATGTGATAGGGACTAATTTTCATATAATACTAGTTTTTCTTGACTCAAACAATATTAACAAGACTGCAGAAGATGCCATATTTCTCACAAGAGTAACCCACTGACTACTGGCTCATGTTCAGTAAGTGCCTGCTTATGCATAGCCAAACCCTCATTTGAGAGTTTGGGGGACCACCTCCCCTATAGTCATCATAGTAGATCATGAGGTCTAAGTAATTATTCAGCTAAAATTTGAAAATAGATCTCTTGGTCTCTTACAGAGTGTGCATGTAGTTGCTTCTCTTAATTGACTCAGTAAAGGGATCTAATATAAATTTTTGCCATTCAAAGACTCTTTGTGATTATTTTCATGGAAAGGCTATGTTTTCACAAACTCATATTTTGATGCCCACAGGTATGAGTTGCATCAGACACTTTGGCCAATGCTGGCTGTATCTGTGACGGTGAAGTCTGTATAGCTAGAAGGGAGGTGGGCTGTGCTCCCACCTAGATATGTTCAAGTTGAACCTGGGGCTCACACAACAGAAATAAATGTCTATTAATGCATTTTTCTTTCCTTTAGTGACAACTGGCACAAGGCTGGGATGCAGCCTCAGAGTAGGGCACTTGTTTAGTAAATGTAAGAAGTCTTGCATTTGGCCCTCGATTTCAGTAAGAAGCTGAACAACAAAAGAAATTTATAAATTAAGTTGGGGAAAAATCTCAGCATCTCCATCTTTTCTATAGAGGTAGAGCTGAGAAAGGTGCTGAGGACTCTGTTTCCTTTGTCCCTGTGATGCACTCTGAACCTTTTAGGAAGTAGAATCAGGCAAATCAGTAGGGAAAAGGATATATAAAATAGAACTAATTCATGTTTGTTCTGACTGTGTTTTCCATTGAAATAAATGGAAACTACTTTCCTTAATTATGACCCAAGGGAAAAAAAATAGAGTCTAAATATTCAACAGAAATTATAGAACTGGACCCAGGTTGCCCAGTTTGCCACAAGGATGTCTTAGCCATGCTGGCTTAGGTTCAGAAAGGTGAGACTGACAATAATAGTCAGGAGACAAAGACTTCAGAATTATGTCACTCACCCAGCTGCACTTCATAAGTCAGCAATATGTTCTCCAAGTCAAATGTGAAATCATCCAGGCTCAGGTTTCACTGAAAAAGTTCCAAGCAAATCTAATCAACAGGTTAATTTTGTGACACCATCTTCAATTTAAGCCATAGAACCTTAACAAAGGCAACAAAAGTGATGGCTAGAGAAAGGTGTTCACAGAGATACAGTGCAAAGAGCCTCACATTCGTCTCAGCACAAATCCATACGTTACTGCAGAGGATTCAAGGGAGTCAAGCGTTAAAGACTTGTTTATAAGTCCCAGAAAAAACTGGTCTCTGAAACCGCCCCCTGGTCTCACCCCCTTTTTTGTTGTTGTTGCAGGAAATGATTTTTATTGCTTTTTAATTATTTTATTTTTATTTCAAATATTTCCCAAGACCTCTTAGTTTTCCTCTATTCTATGCACTTTTCAGTAGGGGATCTCTTTATTAAATGAAAGGCAACATTCATAATGTAAGGTAATGGGGAAGACGTTTGCCTGTCAACCTCCCAGTGAAAACCAATGACAGACCTTTTTAGAAAATTTGGTTCTAGGTCTCATCTGCTTAAAATGAAAAAAAAAAACCCACATATTCTGAAATGAAATATAAAAAAAATCATATTATCAGTATTTCTGGCAGCAGTGAATGAAAGCTTTCTACGAATAGATTCCTCTGAATGGCAACTCTACAGCTCCCATGTTTTGTTAGAAAAGTGTATTAAAAAGTAGAAACAGCATCATGAAGAAAGGACATAGAAACAAAGTATGTGGTCTTCAAAAAGGACCTCATGAAGTAAAATCTCACTGAAACTTGAAATGGGAGTCGCACAACCCCAAAGTTTTCCTATTTCCTTTTCAATGAACAATTTACTTTTGAAATGAGATTCACTAACATTATTGCAGGATGACTGTAATTGAAAATTATTGAAGCTCTGTCTTTATCACATTGACCAGGGCAGCTTCATCCTTAGGAGTTTGCAGGGAAAGCAAAATGTGTCTTCTAAAGAATAGGGAGCAAAACCCTTAATTGCTTTCATGTTTCCCACAAAGATGCTAATATGATGAACCAAATGTCAGGAATAATAAGACAAAATGATGGTGTACACCCTGCAAAGAGAAAATACAACATCTTTTTATGTAAACTGTCACACGAACCTCAAGGAGACTCTTTGCTCTTTTCCTGCCCTGATTTTGAACTGCTTCATTAAAAGTCATTTTGTTTTTCCAAAGGATAACACCCACATTATTCTATTAAAAATTCTTAAGAGAAATCTTCAATTAGGAGGTTATTGTTGTCTGAAGGATTTTTCCATAGTTGGTGGGTAGCTGAAAATGTGATCTTCCCAAATTTGAATGGAAATATGACATTCATCATGGCTTAAAATAGATAAAATGTCTTGTCTGTTTGAAATGCCAGTGAACTTGGTATTATTTATCAGAACCTTTGAAGAGTTGGAATTTTCAGAGAAGTAAAGATTTTCAAAAAAGAGACATGAATCATCAGGTTCTCCCACTTTTGGACTGTTGAAAAATTTCTTACATTGAGTCCTTATTCCATGCAGCAGTTTGGGTTTTTGAAAAGTAAGCAAGGGACAATGGATCTCAGCCCAAATCTTGCACATCAAGCTTTGGATTGAATGGGGAGAATGGCTCTCAAACCTATCTTGATGGTCACTGAACTTCTTCCCAGGGTTCATGCTGATCTCAGGTTACACTGTAGCCTGGTCCCCTCTCCAACATCACTTAGGTCTGTATACATTTGACCTACTTCGACAGAGAGCAGTCTCCTTGGGCAGTTGTGACAGATCAAGCCTATAATATTAATCTTGGTAGTAAGGTGGGAGAGACAATAGAGTGATTTTGGGTTTGAGGTCAGCTTGAGTGTAGGCCAGCCAGGCTACACAGTGAAGATCGGGCCCAAGAAAGGCTCTCCAGAGCTGTGCAACCTGTTCTGCAGAGAAGCCTGCTGCCAATTGCTTGTTTCACCTTTTCCAAACTTACCTGTCTTTGGAATGAGTTCCCACCTGCTGTCCTCTAGAACCTGCGCTGGTAAATATTTTCACGGTTAAACAAACCTTGGACAGTAGGTTTCACCCCTATTTTACAGGTGAAGAAGCCAGGCCTCAGGGAGGTTAAATAACAGACCCAACGATGTAAGAATTTAGTGTTTTAGTTAAAATTTAAAGCATGAAATATAAAGCCTATTTTGTACTATGTGACCAGAAAACATGAAGAGATACATTAATTTAGGTATATAGACTATTCAAGATATGCTTAGCAATAGGCTCCTCTTTTAGTATAGACTTAGAGTATTTTCTCCTTATGTCCATAGTATTGTGTCAATACTCTTACTAGGTATGTTTGTTAATGCTATTAAATACTGGGAAATAAAATAAAATATAAATAAGTCTAAACAGCATACATAGAACACATAATTTTATAATTAGCAGGTGAAAGCATGGGGGTAAGTACAGCAGATGTATTATTTTTAAACTGAGTTTTGCAGTCAGAAATAGGTTAAGAAAATAAAGCAACATGAATTAAGAAAGTCCACTTGCTTGAAAGGACTATTTTTAATCTGAGATAAGGAATATTTAAAATATTTGATTTTATATGTATTATTAAATGTTCCATCAAGAACAAAATAACCATTTTAGTACAGTATTCCCTGACACTGATAAGAACTATGTTTAATTTAAGAACATGTCGATGAGATATAGTATATGCTTTTATTCTTTTTACATAAATATATTCTTATGATGAGAAAAAAACCATGTCCAAGAATATACAGACATATGCATATATATATGTATATATACATATATATAGACTAATACAAACAACCTTGTTTTTGATTTGTTAGAGTGTCCATTTTAGTCATTTTAAATGTAATATAATTTAAGGTTCCTTTAATAAATGTCCAGTGGATAGATTTATTATTATTATTATTATTTTTAATTTCCTGCATCAGATCAAGGCCTTTGATAAATATCACAGACAAGCCCAGAGCTGCAGGATAGGCTTGACAGTTCTTCAATAAAGGGCTGTGTGGTTTTTTGTCAGTGTCTTCCTTCCAGTGACAGCTGCTTTGTTCTTTTCTAGTCAGATTCTCTAGTTAACACATCAAAAGTGTATCTGTGTACACCTAGTACAGAGCAAACAGTTCAAAGAGCTAAGATTTTCAGCTTTAACTCTTCACTACATTTTCCCTACACTTGTCACAAAAGTTGTCTCCCATGGAGGCTTTGGGGCAAGGTGAGGAGTTCAGGCTGGAGAGGGGGACAGAAGCTACATGTGGGATTAGCTTACTGGAAAGGAAGTTGATAAGGTAAGGAGAGAGAGAGGAGAGAGAGGGGGGGAGAGGAGAGAGAGAGAGAGAGAGAGAGAGAGAGAGAGAGAGAGAGAGAGAGAGAGAGAGTGAGAGAGAAGAGAGAGAGAGATTAATGAGAATGAACCTGAAATGAAGACTTTTAATTTTATCAGGACAAAAAAAAAAAAAAAAAAAAAATAAGCCCAGAATCTGGATACTGTGTTTGACATTTAATCATTGTCATGGGTACATTCCCACTTCATGAAGCATCTCAAGATAGAACCTGTCTACTCTGTGCATGTAGTTCTCACTCATATCATCCAGAATTCCTGTACATGTGGGAATTCAAGTTAGCATGTAAGCAATGCTTACACAAACATGTACTGTGGAATAATAAGGATTGGGAAAAACAGCTGAATAGATGTTTATTTGGGGAGAAATAACTTAGAACAGAGACAGATGAACTCCAGCAGGTTCCTGGTCCCAAGGATGCCTCCGGATGCTCTCCGTCCAGCAAGCAAGAGAGCACTCCTGGGCCCCTTCCCCAGATCTTGTTCCCCCAGGTCACATCTGCCCCTGTCCCCACTCCCAATGGGTGTGGTCAGTGCAACAGGTGTAGACAGAATAAATATCTCACTACAAATATCCTTACAGTGAGTCTTCAAGATATCCCCGGACTGCAGCACCTAGTAGTCTCATTTGGAATGTGTCCAGGAAAGAAAGATTTGACAGAAGGTACCACCCCTCATTTCTCCTCTTCCTGATCATAGCAAACATCATCCATTCGTATGAAGGATAGTTCACAAGACATCCCCAAACTTAGTAGTGACCCCTAACCTTATGTTGAAATAGACCAGAGTTCCATTGTACCCTATGGATGTTTTTAATGGACCAGTGAAGTAAAAAAATACATTTATCTGAGACAGAATTTTGGGTTTTGATATTTTAACAAAGCCTTCATACATTCTTCATGGGAAGAAAGAAAATGTTGGACTTTTTTTTCTCACTTCATTTCTGGCTGAGTTTTTATCTTTATATGTTCATGCTTTTCAGAATCTCATGGGCTCTGAAAGTCTTGGGTCAGCTCAGGCAAGTGTTACATGCACAGCAAACAAACAATGCAACTCTGAGATTTTTGATGTCCATGCATTTCTTGAATTGTTCTAGGCATGAACACAGCAAGAAAGGGATATGGGCTAGTGACAAGATTACCTTGAGTCTGTAGAGTTAACCATGTGGCCTGTCACTGTCAAGCTTTGGATCTGTCACATAAAAGTGGGATTCTAACGATTGTATACCCACAGAGTTGGCCTTACTATTTGCTGGTTATGAGAGGGTATGTTGTGCAATCTTCTGGGTTTAAGGGGAAACATTGTGCCTGTGTGGTACTTGTTACTAACTTCATAAAAGACTCAAATGCTCAAGTGATTGGCCAGAAAGAGTCTGGATTACTTTAGGACTTAATGAATGTATTAGCCCCCCTTCTTATTGCTCTGGCCTAATACCTGATAAGAGCAAGTTATCTGGTTTATTTTGGGGCCATGATTTGAGACTACAGTCCATCATGACAGCAACAGCATGACAGCATGAGTATGTGGGGGCTGGTCACATTGGAATGGTCCTGCATCTTCAGTCAAGGAGCTGGAAGGCTTGAATGACAGTGCTCAGCTTTCTCCTTTTTTTATTTTCAGTTTGGAGCCCTATTCCATGAGGTCCTGGATGGTTCTCATTCAGAATGGGTCTTTCACAACTCAAACATTTCTGGGCCTCCGCCTTGATTATAAATCCAAGGACATTGACAATGAAGATTAACTGGCACAAAAAGTGCCTAGAAATGTAGCCTATTCCCTTGATTTTGTGGGTATAATCGATTGGGAGCAATGAGTAAAAAGTCTTAGCCATAAATAATTTTATACATACTAATCAATATATGCACAAGAATGTGATAGCCTTTCTTTTGCTCATTGGCTATGGAATTTTGATTATTAAAAGAAATAAATGACTCAGGTATGCTTACTAACAAGCATTTAATCATACCATCAACATTTATAATAGGACTTATTTAAATTTTCATTAAAAATAAAGAGGAAAACAAGCTGTTTTCTCCACCTTCAAAGCAGGACATTCAACTTACTTTAGGTACATTTTATTTTAATGATTTTATCTTCAAAATTATTCTTTTAGATTATGGAACTTCAAAAGATAGTTGTCTGAGCTTCAAGTAGAAAAAACAATTTAGAATATTTGTATCTATCTCTATCTCTCTATCTCTCTCTCTCTCTCTCTATAATTTTTTTTTTTTTACCAAGTAGCTCTTGTATATTCCAATCAGTGGCCACGCTGTTGAGGTTGGAATACGCTGTTACACTTGTACATCTTTTTTCTTCTTGAATGCTTATTTCAAATTTCCCTTTTCTACTGTATTTATTTGCCTCCTGCAGGTGTTCCAATTGTGAGGAATACTGTCTATGGCTTCTAAATTCTCAGCTATCCAAACCTATGAGGCTTAAAAATAATACTTAACACCTATTGCCCACTTTCCAGATCAATGAATGATTATGTCAAATTGACCACAAAGCTTGATGGAGTAGCAAGTACTGGAGATACTCAGTGACATTCTGATTTGATAAATCTGGAGAGGGAATTTAAGATTCTACATTTCTAACATGTTCTTGGATGCTGCTGATCCTGCATGACTAAGGGCTAGACAGAGCTACTCTATAGGATCTGCTTTTCTGAGAAACATTAATGTATTCCCAGGCTATCCCAGGATTCATCTCAGCCTGGAAATAAATGTACAAGTTGGCCACAGCTTACAGACATCTAGGCATGGGATAGGAAGCCTCTGAAGAATAGGAATCCAGGGCAAAGTACTAATGTCTTCTTAGAGACCTACATGTGTGTGAGAGAAGGAGCCAGTTTTGAATACCCTTTCAAATTTTCTCTCCAAGTTGACCTCCAGAGGGTAGCAGGACTTGACTCATTTGTGTGCATGAAGTCAGCACCCAGCATATGGCATTTAGTGGTAGGAAACACATTTGAACAGGTTTGAATGAGAAATGTCCCATCTCTTCTCCCCCCTCTACCCTGATCCCGAGGTCATGTATTTTATACTTGGTCTCCAGTTGATGCTATTTAGGAGGTTGTGAAAACTTTAGGAAGTACAGTTTGCTGGGGGAAGTATATCACTAGTGGGTTGGATTTGAGGATTTATAGCCTCAACTTATTTCCCACTCATTCTCTCTGCTTCCTATGTGTGGATAAGATGCGAGCCGTCAATTTCCTGTTCTCTCCACTTTGCCATGTGTAACCAGCCATTATGGACCCTATGTCTTTGTAATCATAAACCAAAATAAACTCTTTCTTATTAACCTTAGGTTGCATTTGGCCATAGTATTTTACAGGATCAGAAATGCATCTGGTGACTGAATCTGGACCCAGCTTTCTCTTCTACTCACTCTGTGTACTGGACAAGCCACTCTCTCCCTTACTTATGGTTTCTTGAATATTACATTATCTTCTAGATTTCTCCCAAGGATCTCTTGATTGTTTGCCTCCTTGAGTATTTTTCACCCAATTTGCCATTGTATGTAACACACAGTATAGAGGCAGGTGCAAAAAAATGAGTGAATGAGATGAATGAAGTGTTTTCCTCCAGTGCTTTGAGTACTTGGCTCAGGGTAGACACTGTAAGTTGATGATGAGTAAAATAATGAACCAGACTATAAGGTAGAGTTGTAGATAATCACAGGGAGAGAAATATCTATCATCTACCTATCTATCTATCTCTCTCTCTCTCTATCTATCTATCTATATTTCTATCTATATTTCTATTCTATCTTCTATTTCTTTTTTTAATTTGAAGCTCACCTAGTAATTAGGTACTAGAATCACATATACAAGGGTATTTCAGATTCTACTATTAATTGAGATAATGTTTTGCTGATATATGAGAGAAAGTTCCTTCATGATTGTTTATTCATTTTGTATTTCTATGATGTGATATGCAAGGTTTCAGTACGAGTGTGTGTGTGTGATATATTAAGTGTTAATATGTGTATGAATATGTATACATGTGGTTTCCTGTCAATAGGAGGTCAGATGTTGATGTGGAATTTTCCTCAATCACTCTCAGCTTTATTTATTCATTATTTAGATGCAATTATTTTATTTTACTTTAATATTTTACTTTTATTCTTTGAGAATTTCATGCAATATATTTTGATAATATCCATCCCCCTGTCTTTTTTGAGATAAGATTCCTCTGTGTCTTTGGAGCCTGTCCTAGAACTCACTCTGTAGACCAGGATAGGCTAAAAATCACAGGGATCTGCTGCCTCTGCCTCCTGAGTGCAGAGATTAAAGGCATTCACTGCCCAGCTTCATTCTCTCCTTAACTCAGAAAATCCAATTTGTGCTGCTGAAGTATTCTTGGGTATGAAGCCTGGTCTACCTATCATGGTTGATAACTTTAAAGAAAACTGACTCCCTCTCTCTAAGCAGCAATTACCAGTAGCTTTTCAGCTAAGGGTGACTCTTCACGTTCATCTCTCCTTCTGCATGCCAGAGTTTTGTCTTTGCACAGGCCTTGTGTATGCTGTTACCACCATTGTGAGTTCATATGCACAATTTCCATGCTGTATCCAGAAAATACTGTTTCTTCATAGCCATTCACCTCTCTATGTCTTACAGTCTTTCTGTTCTCCTGTCCACAAAGATCCCCAAGTTTTTGGTGCGTATGTGTGTATCCTTAATTTTTGAGATAGAGTTTTTCACTAAACCTGTAACTAATGAATATTGCTATGCTGGCTGGCTCAGTACTACAGAGATCTACAAGCCTCTGCCTCCTCAGTACTAGGGTTGCAGAATTGCAGAAGCATACACTTCCATATTTAATTTTTAAAATGTGTGTGCTGGGGATCTGAACTCAGGCTATCATGCTTGCATGATGAGCCCTTTACTGCCAGAGCCATCTCTGCAGACTATGATTGTATATATAAAATACTATGACTGCCAAACTAGTCACAAGTCTAGTTTTTTAAAGAAACCATCTTAAGAGTATGAGTAGTAGATAGATTACAAGTGCCATCTATTATGAGGAAAAAAATCTGCCAAAGAAAAGTTGTGTATAATTTTAATTAAAAAAACTTGAAAATTTTTTTCTGTGTTATTTGGACTTGTTGCAATCTATGGCAAGATTGATTGTGAAATTCTGAATAAGGCAAAAAAGAGAGATTTAAATAAAGTAAAATGAAGTATTTTGAAATGTCAAAGATGGATAACATATGCTATACTTATATGAATGGAGCTTTAAATAATGACAACAATGGATTTTGATCAGACTAGACTAGTGCCATGTTGTCTTGTATGTTTGTGAGAACTTGCGTTATAACCCACAAATTCTCTAATAAAGATATTATGAGACACCATTTATTTTTAATCCAAAAGAAAAAAAACGTGTTTATATTAAAGCTTTACCATCATCATCATCTCTTAGGTACCTGACACTCTATTCTTACTTCAAGGATATATAGTAAGACACCAAAAATAGCAGTCAACAGCTTTACAAGGTTATTCTCACAAAAATGAGAATTTCATGATAACTTATTGCTGGAAAACTCATAGGTTTCTGTTTATGCACCTAATTCTAGGAAAACCTGTATGTTAATAGAGGCTCCACTGTCCAATAAATGCAAGAGACCTGTTAGATTTCATTCTTTGGGGGAGAAATTAATTTTATTAACAGTAAGGAAGGAAACAACTTTGATTGTTGTTGGCAAATGGCACAAAAGCTATTTGTCATCCCCAGGTGATGGGGAATGTCATTCTCTATATGTTTCTCTTATTGGTTGATGAATAAAACACTGTTTGGCCAATAGACTCAGGAAGTTAGGTGGAACTAGGAAATGAGGAGAATTCCGGGAAAGGTAAGCAGAGAGATGGTAAAGGGACACCATGTTGCCACAAAAAGAGTAGCAGGTCCAAGCATTCTCCTGTAACCCAAGACCACATAGAAATACTTAGATTTATAGAATAATTTATAGAATAATAATTAAAACAGAGATAGCCAATAAGAATCCCTAACCATTGTTCAACTGTTTAATAATTAATAAAGTGTCTGTGTGTTCATTTGGGGCTAAATCAGTAGGACCTGGCAGGACAAGAAATTTCAGCAACACCCAAGTGAGGCTTTGATCCAAGTTTTAAGTAATTGTTCACACTGTGAAATGCAAGGCTAAGAAAGTAGCAACATGGATATAGTGCGAGGTGTGGTTGTTTGAATGAAAATGGCCACCATAGACCCGCAGGGAGTGGCACAATTAGGAAATATGGCCTTGTTGGAGTAGGTGGGGCAGTGTTGGAGGAAGTGTGTCACTGGAGGAAGGTTTTGGGGCTTCTGATGCTCAAGCTAGGCCCAGTGTGGTAGTACTCTTTTCCGGCTGTCTGCCAGTCCAGATGTAGAACTCTCAGCTACTTCTCCAGCACCATGTCTGCTTACATGCCATCATGCTTTCCACCATGATGATAATGACTTAAACTTCTGAACTGTAGACCAGCCCTAATTAAATGCTTTCATTTATAAGAGTTTCTGTGTTCATGGTGCTCTTCACAGCAATAGAGACCCTAAGACTCTGGGTCATATCTTTTAGTGTTGACATTGCTGAATGAATAGAAAGGTCTGCAGAAGCCTCCAGGATCCAAGAAAAGAGGAAATCAGCCCATCTAGGAGGTCTTCCCATTTCCAATATCCAAGCATCTGTGCTGGTTTGATGATTCTGATACAGAGACTGTCACAGTATGCCATCCTATCTAAGATAGCCTACTTCAGACATGCTCTGCTGTGCTTTGAATATAAAACGTTGTCTATAGGATCATGTGTTTCAATACTTAGTTCTCAGTTGGTGATACTGTTTTGGAAGGCTGTACAGCCATTAAGAGGTTCCATTTGAACCTTACTGAATGAAGTAGATCACGTGGGATGAACTTTGATTCCAATCCCCCAAGTAATTTGTGCTTCCTGGCCATCAGTGCAATGAGACCAAGCACTTCACCCTAGTTCTACCATGCCTTCCCTACTGTGATGGACTGTATCCCATTAAATTGGGTCACAGCAATGAGAAAGATCTTGTCCTGCTCTAAATTCAAAACCACTATTTTCTTATCTGATTAACTACCAAGGCTATGAGAATTGCTAGTAACTTCATCTCAACAGTCCACAAATACTGTGATCTGTGATTATTAGCTTGGACTCACTCAAAAATGACATATAC
The DNA here is from genome assembly GCF_943737965.1 of Phodopus roborovskii. Taxonomy (NCBI): domain Eukaryota; kingdom Metazoa; phylum Chordata; class Mammalia; order Rodentia; family Cricetidae; genus Phodopus; species Phodopus roborovskii. The sequence goes on from NW_026126576.1 coordinate 2,197,017, forward strand.
AAGTTTCACTACAGGATGGAATCTTATAGGGTGTCCAATAGGTTATGTTGACTTAAACTTCATAATGCCATGTATCACTATAGTTTTTAATTGTTTTAGGAACTGGACCAGCAGATATTAGTCAGCAGGGAAAGTAAAAATTAATTTCAACATTAAAAATATATAAGAAATACAACTCAGATCTTTTCTGTATATTATCAATAAATATTATCTCTGAAAATCTTGGAACAGAAAACCAGCTATCTAATTTAAACATCTCATGGTTTTAAAGGTAATTTGGTAATAGAAAAGATGGTCATCAGAATATCACCTTAATGATTGAAAAGGTATTTTATATGATTAAGTGACTTCACTGGTCCTTCCTCTTTTAAGAATTTTGGTCTTCAGAAATTCTTATTCAAAAGGTTGCCTTTTCTTTAGATATATAATTATTTAAGAAAAGGCAGAAATCCTTGGCTATGATTTGGGACTGATATGAGGCTTGAGGGCCAAGCAGGGAATTCCTTTCAGTCAGGAGCTTAATAAAGATTATTTGGGGTATGAAATTAACATTGTAGCTTAGTACTAATGGTGTGTGCTAATGATTCTCTCAGTATTCACAATATTTTCTGGCAATGCAATAAAGGGAAAATTTATTTTTTAGGGTAGACAAACAGTAACTTTCAATTATAAAATTCACCTTATAAAGTTTATGAAATAACATATGTATATATAAGATTTTAATGCCTGGTCTGGTACAAAGCAATATTCTCTATTAAAAATGACAGAACCCCTGGGCAGTGGTGGTGGTGTATGCCTTTAATCCCAACATTTGGTAGGCAGAGGCATGAGGATTTCTGTGAGTTCAAGGCCATCCTGGTCCACAGAGTGAGTTCCAGGACAGTCAGGGCTACATAGAGGAAACCCTGTCTCAAAAAAATAAAACAAATGACAAAAAACAATACTTCTATTCATGCTTATTTGAAATTGGGTTACATGTTCCTGGGCTGACTATGAGTTTGTGTTGTATGTGTCTGTTTTACTGATTTCACACTTAAAAATATCCATCATCATCATCATCCTCATCACCACCATCATCATCAGCATATACATAGTACCCAGCTAGGACATTAAGCTCAGTATGTATGTTGGGATACTTAATATCTAGACTGAAAATTAACCCCAAACAAATACATACCCAAGCCGCATCCTTTATATTTTTTGCAATGATTGGATATATATATATATATAGTGTGCATATTGCATGCAAGCGTGTGTGTATGTGTATACTAGGCTTTCATGTTGCTTTCTTTTAATAGGATCAGGACATTGTTTCATTAAGTGTTGGAGTCTTTGTTGTTCTCTTTGAAATGGTTGGATGCTGTAGCATGGCTCAATGTGTAAAATGTTTTCTGCATAAGCATGAGGGCCTGTGTCCAGAAGCCCAGAAGTCATTTAAGAGTGAAGCATTTTAGCATGCCTATATTATCCCAGTACTCGAAGCAAGATGAGAGGCAGAGACAGGAGTATTCCCAAAGCTCACTAGCTTGTGTGTCAGGTGTATGAAGTGGGAAATAAAAGCTGACCCTATTTCAAACATGTTTGTTTTAAGCTAGTTAGTTTTGGGCCACATAACTACAATGACAAGAATATATATTAGACTACAATCATTGAAGTGCCATAAACCTAATATTTATAGAAGTTAATTTGTGATCAAGTATTGGTGAAATTTTAAACATATAAGGACCATGCTTGTGAGATCTGAAATAAATACCTTCTAGAGTAGGGGAATGAAAGGGAGGGCACACTTTCATTACATATCATGCATACATACACACACATCCACAAAAACAAAACAAAACAGAAGTGGTCATCTAATAAGACTGTCTCAGCTCATAGTAACCAAAATAGACTACAACCCAAGTGTCCATTACTGGATGAATAGATAAGGAAATTAGAGCATCTCATCCACTAAGAATAATGTATCAAAGACATGAATACAGACATCTCTGTGAGATCCCGACTTTATTTCCCTTGGGCATAATTTGAGCAGAGGGATTGCTGAGTTTTATGGTCCAGTCATAGTTCATTTGACAAGGATATATTATGACCTATGCAGTTCAGTGATTTTGTCATTATGTGGACAAAAGGGTGTGTGCTTGTAAAAGCTAAGACAGCTTTGATGTCACTAGGAGATTCAGTCTTATTTATAAGACTGCTGTTGCATATGAGCCATGATTGACAGAAAGCTGGCTATGCAGTGTCTGACTACAGTTTCAGTTTTAATTACTTCCATGGTCTTCCATGCTGACTCTACCAGCTTTCATTCGTGCCATCAGTACACAGACTTCCCTTTCCTTTGTGCTTCCAGGGATACCTACCTATTATCTTTAGATAGTAGTTTTCCTAACGGGTATGACCTGACATCTTATAGTGGATTTGATTTGTATTTCCTTGTTTATTAGTGATATTGAATAGCTTTTCAAATAGGTGGCCATTTTTAGGTCTTTGGAGAAATATTGATTCAGAGTCTATGAATATTTTAATGAAGTTTCTTATGTGTTGGCGGCTTTGTGTTATTTTGCTTTACTATTGGCTTGTCTTGACTCATTCTATATTTCAACATTAATTTCCTAACAGATAGAGTATTTTCACTCATCTTTCTTCTCTCTTTTGTACTTTAGATGTTTCTTGGTTATGAAGAAGCCTTTGGTTTGAGATAGTTCCATCTCCATGAGTGACTACTGACCCAATGTTCAGGAGTATTTCTTCTATAGTCTTTATGGTTTCCACTCTCACTTGTATATCTTCAGTCCATTTCAAATATAGAATAGATGAGCCCCTAGTTCATCATTTTGTATGTGAATCTTACATTTTTCTAACATATTTATTAAAGACGGTCCTTTAAAAACCAGACAAATTTTGCAATTCAAGACATGGCAGGAATGACCCTTGTTGACCTACAAGGTTACTTCATAGAAACCATACTTCATATGGCTCCTGAGTGGTCCTTGTCATTGTCAAGAATCATGTGTTTGGAACTGAGAACACAGGTTATATGGAAGCTTGGATACTGAAGAAGTTATCACTAACGATCACCCAGCCTAGACAAAGTCTCAGTTGGTAAATAAAATGAACAGCCTTTGGGGAACTCTCCCATTCAGACTTTAGCCTTTGGCTCTTGATGCTTTCACAAGGGTGTGTCCACTCAGTTGTGCTTTATCTGCATTCTGAGGGCATATATACTATTCAATATATATTTAAGCTATTAAGTTTTGGGGCACACAACTACAAGGACAGATGTGTATGTATGTATGTATGTATGTATGTATGTATGTATGTATATCACAATCCTAAAACATAAAATTTAAGGAAGTTGATTTGGAACAAAGTATTGGGCAAACTTTAAGCATGTAAAGACTGCTTGTGGGACCTGGAGGTCTGGGAAGAGGAGAGTGTACTGATCAAGGTATAGAGGTAATAGTAGGCTTATCACAACAGGCTCCTGTTGAGGTCTTACAGGTAATGAGGCAGAAGGTAAAGGCCAAGAACTTTCATCACATAATGCTTCCAAATCCACCAAAGCCACCACCCACAGGAACGTGACAAAAAGAAAACTTACTTAATAAACTTCTTCATTTTGGAATGAAATTTAAAGAAAACAGGGGAAACCTAAGGATTTCAAGGCTTCAAAATTCCAGACTCTTGAATTAAAGAATGGATTCCAGGTAGAAATCACATCCACATTTTTCGGGTCAGGAAAGCATTTTATAAAGTCTAAAATCAGGGTGATAAGGAAGCCTAAGTGTTTAATGTAGCATCTCACAAAACCAGAAACAATAGGGCTTTTAAGATCCTAAAGATATCACTTCTTGTTAGCACCACAGGAAACCAAGGACAGAGAAAATCATATCTGAAAGAAGTTTGTGCCCACAGCTTTTGTCTAATGTCATGTGAACCAGGCAGACACAAGGCTTTAAAGAGAATTTTATCAGGTTAAAAGGATAAAAATAGTGTGATGGAAATCATACAGAAGGAACTGAGATCAATATGTAAAATAAGAAAAAATAATAAATAAAATAAAGAAGTATATATAAAAAGAAATCATACAGAGCTAAAGGAGATCTTTAGATCTTTATATGAAGGAAACAGATAAGCAAATTTCTTAGTTGCTATTATGGGCTACACTGTACGACAAAGAGTTGTTCATACAGGATGGAATCATGAGCTATAACATGAATCAAATTTGTAAACTCTGTTGGCAAGATGGCAACATATACCTGGTTGAACTTTACAACTATTATGGAATGCTGTGTCTGCCATGCCTCATCTTTGAAGACACAACTTAGTAGGTTGCATGTATGTCCCAGTATCGAGTGTAGGATGCATTTTGAGTAGACATTCTTTATCTTTTTGGTTCACAGTCTTAAGATGGTTATGATGTAGCTAAGGGCTTAAAGTTAAGGAAGTGTATCTGAGGGGTATCATCTGCTCCTGGACCAGATTCAAATGACAAGTTCCTGGACTTTGAGCTGATTCTGTAATCAACATGAGGGTTTCAGGGAGGGATTTTGCATGTGCTAGGGATGGGAATGATTGTGGCCTAAAGCAAACTGTGGCAGCTTGCATTTCCAAACTTGTCCATACAAATATACATCCCATCTTGCATGCTATTCTTATAATGTGATAATGACATCTTCCTTATTCCCTCCCCTTGAAACTGGGTGGAACTTGGTGACTGCCTTAAGCTATAGAATTCAGTGGAGGTGACTGAGGGTAGCTTCTGAACTTAGTACCCCAAAGGAGATATGGTTTCTGCTTAGATTGCCTCTTGTCTATGGAAGCTATTCAACATGTCTTGAGGAAACCAAAGACCCACAGAGAAGCTAGATGTATGTGTTTAAGCTAGCAGCTTTCACTGGGCTTTTAGGCATTGGCTGACAAACCTATGGACCATGTGAGCTGATGAGTCTTTATAATGCCAATCTTTGGTTTTCAAAACTTCTATGGACTCGAGGCTTCTATTTTAGTTTCTTTTTATGTGGCTTTCATAGAATTCTCTGACAAAATCAACTTAATGGAGAAAAGGTGAATTTTAGCTCAGTGTTCAAGGGTACAGTCCATAAGGACAGGGAGGTCAAGGCCCCAGAGCTAGAAGCAGGTGAGAAGCAGAGAGCTATCAAAGCATGTTGCTCAGCACCTTTTGCCACCACAACTCCAAGGATACCATGCAGGGAATGATACCAACCAGAATGGGCATGCCTTCCCTTCTCATTTCATGCAGTCAGGGTAAGCACCCCCCCATAGGCATGTTCAAAGGTCCACTCGATAGGTGACATTTAACACTGGTCCTCATAACTTCTTTCCCAGACCTCAGGTAATGAAGAACCTTTGTGCTACATTCACAAGCCTGCAGGAGAGGACCCAGGAGTTTCAGAGCTTGTTACTACAGTGTATATACTAGGACACTACTAATTCCAGAAGGATCATGAATGCTTAAATATGTGACAGTTACTTGGTAACCACTGGGAAAGGTAGAATGCTTTTGGATGCAAGTAATAAAAGCCTATATAAAAACTATTTTGTAAAAGAATGACGCTATCCTCTCATTTAGAGGTATGGGAGCCATGTGAATGGGAAAGCTCCAAGTCAGGCAGTTCAATGAGATCAATAGCAAATTTGGGTTCTTTGAGGGATAAGATTTCTATATAGTAATGACAATAGCTAGAAGAGGCTTCTAGTTCTTGTTTTTACTACTTTCATAGGAACAGAGACTTAGGTTAGAAATAACCCCATGGCTGTAACCATTAGATTTGCCATTATATCCCGTTACCAGTTAAAAACCTTTATTGACTGGCAAGAATGCAAACACCTCATTGGGATTTGTTAGATCTTTGCCTGGGAAAGTTACTTCTATGTACAGCCATCCCTCTCTCCCCTCCCCTCATGATCTCACCTCAGTCACTGAAGGGGAAAGCAGGATTGGCTATCTTAAGACCATCCAGTTTCCAACCTGCAGCCATGACCCTAGTTGCCTTGTTTATAGTCATATCTAGAGAATATGGTGATGATGTGTTTGAAACTAACATTATTAAACTGAGACAACTTTAACCTTCTCAGTTTGTCCTTTTCTTTAGGGTCAGTTTGCACAGGGTTAGTGGTGTTCAATGATGTGTTCATCTGAGAATAACTAGAGAACCAAACACATTGTCTACTGTGATATTGTGATATAGTAAGAAATACTATTTTCGTTTCCCCTTTCACAGCACACAGTTTCTTAAAACCTTTAAGGGATTTGAAATGACAATGCTTTGTGTGTGTACTGAGAGATGGGTAACTCATGAGTGAAGGCTCTTAGATGTCATGGGAAAGGGGGTGAAATTGAGTTACTCACTGAAGGCTTATAATTTAATATCAAACTTGACCTTGCAATGAGGCCTCTGTAGAAAACCAAAGGGATAGTGTTCAGAGAGCTTTTGGATTGCTAGACAATGGAGATTGGTCTGACAAGATAGCATAGACACTTTACCCTTCCCATAATCATTGCCCTAGGCATCCCTTCTACCTGGCTATGTCTGAGTTGTATCATTTTTACAGGTATGTAAAAGCATAAATGTATTGCTTTACAAGTGGTGTGAGACATTCTAGTAAGCATTCCAATTTGCTTGGGTAGGGGCTCCTTAAAAATCTGTGATGTTTAATTGGTCTTTACAGGTCACAACCTAGGCTTGTGACTGACATGTGAAGTGGAAACAATCTTGTGGGACCAATAATTTTACCCATGAGGTCTGGCACTATCTCCATGTAGTGTCAGAATTGAATGAAATCGTAAGGCAACTGATTTTTGTCTGCCAGTGATTTAGTGTATATGGAGAGTGCATGTTGACTATAGATAGAAGAACAGATTTGTTTCCTTGTTCAGATCTAAATATACAATTTAATTAATTTCCCGAGGTAAAACAGCTAAGAATCCAGGCTTGGGCTTCAATCTGCCATGATTTCCTATGGATTTTGTAGATAGTCTTTTTTGTCAATGAGTTGTAAGAACTAATGAAATATTTAAAGAAGCAGGAAGAATTCTTGACACCTAGAAAGGGCCTGGTAAATGGTTACTGGGATTGTTTTTATGTAAATTGCTTACATAGATCATGGTCTAGGAAATGGAAAAAATGTTAAGTGCTATACAGACATGCTTTTGGCTTCCATGTTTTTTTAGTTTTTTTGGTTTTTTTGTTTGTTTGTTTGTTTTTGTTTTTGTTTTTTTCTTGATCATGCTTGTGATGATTTACAATGCTTTAGTCAGAAAGCAAAATAATTCAGGGTGGATGTATACTCAAAGCTGGAGTCTGTTAAAAGACTATACATATCAGTTCACTCGTATGCTTTACATTCACTCACGGTGAGAGTCAGCATGAAAGTTTTTGATTCTTTCAATGTATATGCCCTCCCAATATATCATTGGACATAATTTACTCTCAGTAAAATAGGCAAGTGTTTTGTGACAATATCAGACTTACTGTTACTCTATTTCTCATACATATGATACATATTTATTTCCAGAATAAGTCTATATTTCTGACTACCTGTTTTATTTTCTTAAGTTATAAGCAGTGTGTCACTCATGAATGGCAGAGGGTGTCAGTTATTTATCTTCCCAAAGTATCGAGAAGTGAATACAGCTTGAATTGAGCCAGGAAGTGTCATATATTACAAAGTGGATTCTTAAAGAAAACCCAGAAAAAGGTTTGAATCCAAAATTAAAGTACAGTTTGCCATAAAATGTGAATGTCAGAGTGGCACAGACTCCAATATGAAGCAGAGTCAGATTGAATTTGTATTTTTGAAATTATCGATCTCAGAATGCTTCAATCTAATTTTCGGATAACACGTCAGTCAGGTATAAAGGTGTTATGAGCAATTTAAGCCAGTGCATTTATTTGTCAATAAAATGCATGCCCTGTTATTCTTTTTTTGGGTGCATTATTTTATCATGTCAATATTTCATAAGATTATATGACTATCTAAATGGGAGTGACTATTACTGCTGCTGATGTACTTCAAAAAATAGCAATCCATATTTTATGGACCAGAAAGATACAAACCTCACCTTTGACCTTACTGAGTGTAAAAGCAAGTCAATATGAATGAAATTCCCTGTTTATTTCACCTATTCACAATTAGCTTCCAATGGCCCTAGAAGTAAATGCTAGTACAGGTGTCTGATGGGTTTAGATTTAGAAAGAGTGATTTATGTGCTGCAAACAACATTTTACAAAAGGCAGTTTATGGAACAGAAGAAATTTCATGCAAGCCAGAGCTTAAAAAAAAAAAAAAAAAAAGAAAGAAAGAAAAAAAAAGACAAGGAGCATTTTATTAGTCTTTTTTCTCCGCCTTAACATGACTGTTCATGCTCTCTTTACACACCGGAGATAAAAACCATGTGATGATGAAGAAGAGAATGCAGCCTAGCCTGGAAAGTCAGGGATAGCATGGCACATGTTGATGTACATCCGCCCAGTCTTTTTCCCAGGCATGCACAATTCTTTTCTGACATGATATTCTATATATTAGGTTTAATAACCTGATTTTTTAACAAATGGATTTCTGTCCTCCTGTGCTATAGTAGACTTTGTCAGGAAAATAATAAGCTCATGCGGTTCACTTTTACAATATAATTTTTCCTCCATCTAATACCTTGCTTCTTGTATTTATTCACTTGAGCATGTAGCTTATACTGATAGGTAATTTGCTTGTATAAAATATGCTGTGTTCTCTGGGTGTTTTAAAAGCATGGATTTGTTGATTGTCAAATATTTGACAAGTTATAGTTAAGTATGCTTTTAATATAACTGAGACTTTTTTTTTTTCTTACAGCACAGCTCTGCACAAAATTCAAATAATTTAACCAGAGTTCCATTTGTAAAGATGGCTAGCAGCAAGATGTGTGTGAAGCCCATGGTTATCTCTGTAAATGACTTGGGGCAATTCTATGTAGTCTGTAGCGGCTACTGGTTCTTACTTCCTGGTGCTTGGCTGTAGCCAGCCCCCTCTTCTGCTTGAGGAACTGACTTGTAACCAGTGGAATATCAAGGGTGTATGAGTCAAGGCAGGCTACAGAACTCCTAGCAGCTTGCTTCTTTCTGCCTTCTCTCTGTGTCCTTAATCTGGGAGCTGGCAGCTGCCATGTTGCAAGGGAAGCTCTATGGAAGGACCCATGTGTCTAGAACCCAAGGCCTTTGTCACTTGAGTATTCCTGGTACTGAATCATATGTCAACCGTCAGGACTCTGCAGCCATGGCTGATGGCATGCTAACTTTTCTTGAGAAACTGTGAGCAGAACCAATGCCATACTACCACTACAAACTACTAAAATATTACATACTACTAAATGTAGATATACCATTCTACTTTTATATACTACCCCACACTCAGGACTGGGAATTAATTGTAGTGCTTCACGATTCCACACAAGAACTTTAACATTGGGCTATATCCCCAGTCTTGCTTTTACTTTTACATTTTGAGGCAGTGAATCATTCAGTTGCCCAGGCTGGCCTTGAACTTTCTATCCCCCTCCCTCAGCCTCCACATTAGCTTTGATTACAGCCCTGTCCCATCAGGCTTGGTTGTCCGATAAATAGAAACTATACAGACAGGAGAGACTTATTTTCGATGTATTCATGTAAGTTTGGAGGAGTAATGACCTATGTTGTGTTGTATGACAGCTCCTACCTGAAAGGCAAGCTGCATTAAGTGTATTCTCAGTGAAAAAGTTTGGAAAACATTGTTATATAGCACAAGGCCAGATAATGTTTAACTATTTGTACTCGCTCATTTAAAGGGTGGCTTGGAGCAGACACTACAGAGGCGAGTGCCAGTATCTTTAGGATAGAAACATTTTAAGTCAACACCTTTTTCAGAACTAAGCTCTGCCCTGTCCCAAATCTTGCCCTTATGAGAAACAGACTGCTTGGTGAAATGGATAAATGGACAGCTACAGTAGTTGTAGCTACTCTTAATGTGACTTGGTTATTCGTCCGCTGAGGTTAATGAAAGGGCTTGGTCTATATTTTAACTTGCCGTGGAATCCTTAAGAGGTGGCACTGGGTGGGAAGGAATTGGTTCACAAATATTTTTTGTGTTGATCCACACTCAGCATACTTTTATATTTTATTCTAAAACATAGTATTTTATCTATCAATAGCAACTGCACTACTGATATCTTGCATTCTTTACAAATAGATACAGTCAATGTTTATAATATATAATGTAAGGACAACAAATGATAGTGAGGGAAAACCCAACCGGAACCAACCTGAATATACACCACAAGCTCTGCAGTAGCCATTATGCTCCAGATGTACTGTGAGCATGAAACATGGTACTGAGCATGCAAAACGCCCTCACAAGGAACAGACATTTTTTTTTTTTTTTTATGGGACACTGGTCAGTTCTCATGAGAGGTTGTTAAAAAATGTTTGTTTGTCTCCTTAACCTCTCTCTTGCTTCCTATATTTCCATATGATCGCTCCCTTATCTGTACTCTCAGAGTTATGCCAAATTCCACAATGTATGCCAGCTAAAATGGTGCTAGCAAGAGCTGAGCAGACACCTAGCCATGCCCTTAGTCCTCTAGAATCATGACATAAATGAATCCCCATTCTTTATAAAGTTCTCAGGTATGTCAATAGAGGGACAAAAATGGACTGATACAGAATATTTGACTGTATCTGTGAAATATTGAATCTTTTTGACATTCATGTATACTTTATTATTTCAGTTTTATAAGAGTTATATATAATGGAAAAGTGACATAGATAAAAGAAAAACTAGATTCTCCTTTGCTTCCAATCATACATTTTAATGGCAACACTTAGGTGTACAATTTGATGTATATTTTCCATAGTACAATAGATATAAGATTATATAAACATAAACGTGAATCTTTGTCTATACCACCCTGTCACATGCTGTTTAGAGAAAAATTAGTACATATAGAATGATTTAATTCTTTTCAATCATTTCTTAATATTTGATAGCAGGGATTGGCTAACTGTGTCTCAGGGATAAATTCTTCCATTTGTCTGTTTTGGTGTGGTTCATGAACTCAAATCCTATTCACATTTCTAGATATTGGGAAAATTAAATGAATTTTTATGTGTGAAAATTATAGAAAATATAAATCGCAATATGGGATGCAGTTCTATGCATTTTATGTGCTATTTTTACTCAAAGGAATAGTTGAAATCTTTGTCTGTTGCAAAGAGAAGTGTCCTTGATGTGGAGTGAGGACTTTATCTTTTGGCAAATATTTAGAATGTAAGTTAGGGATTGCACATGTTTAGTAAGTAGTTACTGTAAGTTCTCTTCTAAGATCCATGGCTAAAATTAGAAACACCAATGACAACTTATGGGGGAGAGAATGTGGAGAAAGGGAACACTCCTCCACTGCTGGTGGGAATGCAAACTTGTACAGCCATTTTGGAGATCAGTATGGCAGTTCTTCAGGAAAATGGGAATCAGTCTACCGCAGGACCTGGCAATCCCACTCTTAGGCATTTACCCAAATGATCCATATCCATTCAACAAAGCCTTCTGTTCAACTGTGTTCATAGCTGCAGTATTTGTAATAGCAAGAACCTGGAAGCAACCTAGATGATCCTCAACTGAAGAATGGATAAAGAAGATGTGGCACATCTGCACAATGGAATACTACTCTATGGGGGAAAAAAAGCAAAAAAAAAAAAAAAAACAACAACAACAACAACAATGGAATCTTGAAATTCACAGGCAAAAGGATGGAACTTGAAGAAACTATCCTGAATGAGGTAACCGAGTCACAAAATGAGGAACATGGTATGTACTCACTCATATATGGATTTTAGACATAGAGCAAAGGATCACCAGTCTATAATTCATACCAGAGAAACTAGGATATAAGGAGGAACCTAAGAGATTCATACAAGGTCTCTCATAGAAGGGGAAAGGAACAAAATCTCCTGAGCATATTGGGAGTGGGGAGGCAGTGAGTGTAGAGGGAGCGAGGAGAAGGAGAACACACACACACACACACACACACACACACACACACAACTTGGGTGTATTATGGGTATATTTAGTTAGATAGTTAATAGTATTCTCCCTTATGAATTCTTCAAACATCTTATTATTTTACCTTCTTCACTCCTATATTTAGCTACCTCTCAACTCCCTAATTAGAACCGTTTTCATTTTCCCCTTCAGGTCACCAATACCCTGCTATTTCTCTTTGGATTTGTCTCCCTTCCTGGTATGGCCCCGTTTTACTTTCCCAGTTTCTGCAATTATCCTGGGTTATGTGCTCATACCTAAATATTTGAAGCTAGGGACCTCAGGTTCGAGAGAACATGCAATGTTTATCTTTCTGAGTCTGAGATACCTCATTCAGCATGATCTTTTCTAGTTCTACCCATTGACCAGCAAATTTTATATTTTCTCTAATAGTTGGATAGTATTCTATAGTAGTATATACTACATTTTCATTATCAATTTGACAGTTGAAGGACATTTAGTTTGTTTACATTTCCTAGCTATTATGAATGGAGTAATAATGAACACAGCTGAGCAAATATCTGTGAAGTAGGATGTTGAATCCTTTGGGCATATGCCAAGCTGGGTCCATATGGTAGATTTATTTTTAGCTTTTTGAGGACTATATACACTGACATCTAGAGTGGTTGGACCAATTTGCAATCCCACCAACAATGAACGGGGCTTCCCTTTTCTCCCTATCCCTTCCAGAATTTGTTGTAGCTTGTTTCATTGATATTTACCATTCTGTTTCTGGTAAGATGAGATCTCACTGCTTTGCTAATGAACATTTTTTAAAGTATTTCTTAGTCATTTTTACTTCTGTTGAGAACTCTCTGATCAGATCCCAGACTGACTTTTTAAATGAGTTCTTTGTTTTCTGGTCCCCACCCCTGGTTGGTTTTGTGTGTGTGTGTGTGTGTGTGTGTGTGTGTGTGTGTGTGTGTGTGTGTGTGTGTGTGTGTGTGTGTTCTTTATTTCTGGATATTAATCCTCTGCCAGTTGAACAAGGGCAGGAAACCCAATGAAATCAGGGTGCTTCACCTTAGCACAACGACTTCTCAAGGGATTCACTTCCTTTTCTGTCACATGTGGAAGTACAATAGTATCCTATGAACTTGGAAGAGTTATAAATATTCAATCCATTATATTTTATCTCTGGCCCTGCAAATTTCATGTTTTTCTTGTGCAGAATCATTTCCTGCATTAACTCCAAAGCCTAAAGTCCAAATTCTGTTTAAATTGGATGTGGGTGAGACTCAAAGTGAGTAACTGTGAAACACATTTTTTCCTCCAAGTCTAAAAGCAAGAAATCAAAACACATTTATACCTAAAATATAATGGTAGGAAGGGTAGCACCTAAACCTATAGTCTTAAAGATAATTTTCTTTGGCTTAGTACTCCACCCTAAGGCCAACGGGAAAGTAAAGGACCCACTGGAGGAAGTTGCCCTATTGATAGCTTTTGTCTTATTGGATTTGGAGCTGATAGAACCTTTCTTTCCCCTTTGTCTTGACCCAGTGGCTGGAACATCCATTGATGGTAATGCTGTTCAGTTTTGTTGGGTATAGTATATGGAAGCCACACATGAGAGGGTTAGGATCATGGAACATTGAAGAATGCAGTATTTTATAGAGATGATGTTAGAGACCAGTGGCCTTCCCTTTTAAAGTGTTCTATCCCTAGATCTTTGAAACCTGGGCTTGTGATGAAAGAGCATCTCCAGTATTCTGTGAAATACCTTTGGGGTCATTCTATTATTATTTTGTACTGTAGATCCTGGCTTTGAGTTGTTGGGTTATTTCCTTGTTGGGTTGACAGTACAGGGTTTCCTTGAGATGGCTGATCTATGCTTATGACCTTCACAAATTGGCTGAAAACCTTTGTTTTGGCTCCTCTTTAGGTTTCTCCTTTTTTTCAATATCGAATAGGGACTTGAGCATACTTCTAAGTTTCCATTATTATTATTATTATTATTATTATTATTATTATTATTTGGTTGAAAATCTTTCATTATACCTTGTAGTGGTTTGTATGAGAACTATCTTCTATAGGCTTGTGTATTTGAACTCTTAATCCCCATCTGGTTATGATGTTTTGGAAAGGGTATGGAACTTGTAAGAAGTAGTCTTTGAAGGTTTATAACCTTATTCACTTACTGTTATTTCTTCCTGCTTCCTGTGTGTGGGTGAAATGTGACTCTTCTGCTTTCTGACTATTAGCCGGGCCTCACAGCCTTGTCATACCTTCTCTGCTATGATGAACTGCAACTCCTCTGGAACTATAAGCTAAAATAAATCCCTTTCACCTATAATTTGTTTTTGGCTTTGGTAATTTTTCATAGCAATACAAAAGTGACCAGTAGACACATTTTATTATGTGTAATCCAGCTTCACCTTAGACACCATGGTTTGAAATTTCTAATCTCATTGTGTATAAGCTTAATCCTCCACAAACGTAATTGATCCATCCTTATAATATCAAATTAATGACATACTCCACATTCTCATGAGACATCATCAGGATAGACTTTACCATCAATAGTATTTCCACATCTTATTTCTCACATTTTTATATATAAGATTGAAATTATCATAATAGCCTTTTGTGAGGGGGTGGGGTTCACCATAGTTTCTTCTAGGGACCATTCATGGCAATGAATGTTTCTTTCTAGCACAAATGTCTAAATCATTCTAGCCTCTACACATTACTTAGTTCCAATGGTACCCCTATATTTTCAGCAGCACCCCTATTTCTGGGTACCAAAGTCTGTATTATTTGGTGTGACCCAGCAATTTGAAGCTGTTTTGATATTATTATGTCCTGAGCCTGAATGTTTGCGAACTTCTGGGCATGATGGGGTTTTAGTTTGTGTTTGAGGGTTCCAGAACAAGAAGAACCAGTGTCTGAGAGGAGAAAATGACTGCACAAGTTCAAGCAAGGAACACATCCTCTTTCTTTATTCTTTTTGTCCATTTAAGCCCTGTGTAGATTGGGTATTCTTTATTATTGAACTGGTTCAGGAGCCAATATATTCTAGAAACAACCTCAGAGACTCAACCAGAAATAATGTTCTACTGGTTTCTAGGCATCCCTTAATCCAGCCAACTTACAATGAAATCGTAACCACCACAGGAGCGGGCTTCTGGAGTAACAGTATAAGCTCTATAGTTTAGCATGCTGTTATGGTTTGGCTTATTAATTTCCCCCAAAGGCCTATGTATTGAAGATTTGGAGCTGTGACATTCATTTTGAGAGATGGGAGAACCTTGAAGTGGAGACTGTGAGGAGCCTGTAAGACTTGGGACACACTTTCAAAAGGAATGGTAAGACTTTGGCGCCTTCCTGTTCTTCTTTTTTATTTGCTATAAATGAATGAGTTGTTCATACTCTATCTCATATGCCCACAATGGTGTATTATTTTATTTCAGGCCAAAGATAGGGGCCAATCAATTATGAACTATATACAATCTTCTAAACTGTGATCCAGAACAACCTTTGTCTAAGTTGATTATCTTGGATGTTTTGTTATAGTAATAGAAAGTTGACTAACATATTCATAAACAGTTCCAAATATATTATTTCTCATGATTTTCCAACCCAGGAAAGACTGATTTCATCCTAAAGAGGCTTAAATCTCAAAAAGTAAATGGTCTTCCTGAACATAACCAATAGTTAAGATGTCAGATGCAAGGCTTATTAGAAGTAAGGTGAAATAGTCTTCATAGTAGCATGTCACATTCTTCTTCATTCAGAAATAAGTATTTTCCAAGTGCTGTGTGAATTCCCAGGTTTCCACTAGTGAATAAGACCAGTGGGTCTTTGCCCTTGCTTGAAACCCAAGGGATATAAAGGTAGTAAGTTTGTGAAGCACCTGTATAACAGAAACATAATTCAATTGCTTTAAGCATGCTTGAGTCCTCGTTTCACAGAGAAAGCCCTTCATCTCATTAGTGGGATTGTGATCAAGTGATGATAAAAAAGACAATGACTCAAAATGATCTCGGTTTGCTTCCCAATGAACCACTCCAAGCCTCAAGCACTTGAAGTCATTGAGGCATTTAGCTATTCTTGGTTTTCCTGATCTGTTGTACTAGTGGGATTTCAGATCTGTAGACCTGTTCCTTGCATGCTTGCTGTCCTAGTTCGAAGCCCAACCAGTTAAGACAGTAGACAATGAGCAGATAGAGTTCCTGTGCTGTGTTCAATGGGGGTAGAAATTCTCTTTGTCATTGAATAGCTAGACTTGGAATTCTGACAAAGGCTGGAATTTGTTATGTGAATGGGTCCAAAATGTAGCTCAGGCTAGTGTGACACTCACTTTGTAGCTTAGGCTAGCTTGGTACTCACTCTGTAGCTCATGCTGTCTTTGACTTGGGGCTATTCTCTTAGCCCCAAGTTCTGGTATTATAGGCATTAGCCACCACTGCTGGCTTAAAACTACCTTCCTAAGGAACAGAATTATCATCAGTATGTATAAACATGGTCAATGGTGACTAGAGTATTTCAGTTATAAAACATCTGGCAAAAATGCTTTAGTTCTCCATTCATTCAGTCACTTTATTTCTGCAATTTAATTTCTCTACCATTTTCTGGTACCCAAGAGGCTGACCTTTATGGATCAATATTATTATGTTTTATTTGGCCAATAGAAGTTACTACAGCAGATAAAGATAGGAATGGAATGACAGGAACACATCTGTGGTTTTCTAGGTTGATACAGATGTTATCTTCAAGTTCAGCTATGAGAAAACTTCACCCTTTAGATCAGAAAGTGGGGTCTCTTGGCCCTAGCCTTGTTGTGCCTAGCCATACTTTGTTGATTTCCTTGAAACCTGTTTATTATTTTTCATATAGTATTTTCATTTATTCTTTGAGAATTTCACACACTCAACCCCACACACAATGTATTATTCACCCCATTTTTATTCTACCCCTCTGACTCCTACAGAATCCCCCAAGTTCTCCCTTTATCTTCATGTCATTTATTATTGATTTTTCTTTTTATAAGCCATTAAATTCAAGTAGTGCTGTTCATATGAGCATGGGTGTGGGGGCCATCTACAGGGACATAGTCATCCTACTAGGGACCACAGCACTAAAGAAAATAGACTCTCCCTCCCCTAGTAGCCACCAAATATCAGTAGCTCCTCAGCTTAGGGCAGTCCTTTTTAAATCCTCATAGCATTCCTTTGATGACCTCAATAGTTCCTTAAGCACTTGAAGTCATTGAGGCAAAAACAGTTTCCTGTTTTTATCATGAAAGTAACCTTATTTTTCTTATTTACAAACAGTTGAAGTATACCAATAGTGCATTATTGTTGTGACACTATTAAACATTTTTGAAGACGATATCAGATTTCTCTTGAAGTATTTTGTTGTTGTGACAAACTTTCTAACCTGAAAACTAAAGAGGTGGAAGATTTTTTTATTGGTTCCCCATGTGAGAGGTCTCAGCCTATAGCCACTAGTCTCCGTGGTTTCTGGGTCTGTGGGGGGGGGGAGGGGTAGAACACAATGGCAAGGGACTTATTGGACAGAGTGGCTCATGCTACCACGAAAGGGAAGAAGAGATGAAGAAGTAAACTGAGTGGGGGGATGATGAGACATGCTACTGGGGTTGTTGTGCTTGGTTTGTGACAGTTCTAACAAGGTAGGCACAGCCACTTGTCCCTATCAGGCCCATTGTACAGACAAGTAATAGTGAGAGCAGAGAAAGGAGATTTATTCAATGTGTCACATTGGGAAGAGGAACAACTAAAGAGGTCTGATAGCTCTCTTATGTCTGTTCTCTGTTCTCTGGGTCTTGACATAAGATTTCTTTTAAAAGATGGTACACATAAAAGATATGTGTACCTAAGCAGGCAGGGTGTGATCCTGCCTCCCACCTTTCAGCTCATGTTATCTTGGTTCTAGTCACTTCTATCAGCTGGTCCATCAAGTTGTCTGAACTGTGTAAAGTCTCTTTTGGGGAAACAAGTTCCTCTTCTGGTGGGTACCAGGCCCAGCCTTTTCCTCCTTCCAGCATGAGACTCCTGAGAAAATAACAGTGTTTAGATTTTCACTGTGATAAAAGTCTGATAGCCTAAGGAAGTTATACAGTAAATTCAGGGTACGTACAGACACCTTCCTTAAAGGATGACATCCAGTGTGACCTATTCCTACCAACCAGGCTCCACCTCTCATTTTCAGCCACTACCCATTAATGCCTTCAAATTATGAGTCTTTCAGGTGATGAATTCATTGGTTAGTTCAGCGCCTTCATAATCCCGTCAGTCCCTGAGAGCCTCACCTCTGACAACACATTAGGGAACAAGTTGTGAGTCTTCCAGTGTCACTCCAGAGACAAACCACAACACTCAGAAATGCTGAAGCTGCTGCAGTGATTGTATTGATGTTATGTATGTTCCTTTAAAAACAGCTTTCGTGTGTAGAAATGTCATTAGAAAACATTTAGAAAGGGCAGTGACCTTTCGTAAAGACATCTTATTAAGATGCTTTACATTTTTGTTGCGACCATAATTTTTCTAATTAAACAATATGTATTATTTATTAATAAGGCCATTCACAGGGACAGGCAGCAAATTGGCCTTTGCATTAAACTTTTAATGCTACATCTGTAATGGACATTCTGAAATATATATATATATATATATATCTCCTTTGTACTTATACTGAGACAACTTCAGGAGGCTCCAGTATGGCTGTGTATATACAAGGTCCTTTTCTTTGTAAAAGCCTTTTTGACCTAGATTAATAAAACACATTCCTGGTAATACTGTCATTTCTCTATTCTCAAGTGTCTCAGTTAGAATATATATGTATGTATGTATGTATGTATATGTATGTATGTATGTATGTAATTCAAGTTCATGTTGTTTTCTTAGCAACCCTGAACTTTATCACAGTGTCCTTGGTAAAAATATATTGAGAAGAATAATCTGGACATGTCCTTTTTGCTTAATTTTTTCAGTTACTTTCATTGATGGCTACAGTAGAGGGCTTATAATCCATTTTGCTGGGTCTCTCATTTCCTGTAGTCCTATCCTTTTCTCTTCTTTCCCAGCACGGATGCACTGATGCCAAAACTCTTCAGGCCACATAAAACACTCTCCCTTCTCCCACTGACATATGTTGTCCCCAAACCCAAGAATTCCAGAATCTACAAAGGCAAACCACCCAAATGGAATGAGAAAGAGACAAAGCCAGGACTACAGTTAGAGATTCTAGCAGCCTGCTCCAAGAATCTAAGAGAACCAGCAAGGTCAAGGGGGACTGAACTGAGCAATGTTGTCAAGTAGTTGACAATCAGCATCAAATGTGTGGTCAAAGAGAGAACACTCTTAAACCATCTTTCCTCCTACTCTGAGAAACAGGAAAATGAAGACTTAGAAGCTAACCTCAAAGAAGAAAGAGGGGTAGAAGGGAATTAGTGAAATTTCCAATATGAATATATATCATCAATTAACAAAACTAAAAGGCTGATTCTTTGCAAAATACCAGTGTGACTAATGCTCCTTTATCAAGATAGACGAAGACAAAAGGCACAACCTTAATAGCAGGAATGAAGAATTATTATTATAGACAGTAAAGGATAAAATGATGCTACCTCCAATGCAGCAACTCTGCAGAAACTGCCAACTGTCACACCTGGAACAATATGAAACCAAGAACCCAAACAGCCTTATATAATTGAGGAAACATAACTCATAGCTAAAACTTTCTGAGACAACAATACTTAGACCCAAATACTTTTGCAGCTTGCTATATCTGACTTCCTTTATTCCTTTCTTTGTTCTTTCCTTCCCTTCTTCTTCTCCTTTTCCTTCTCTCCTTCCTTCCTACCTTCCTTTCTCTTGCTCTTTCTCTCATTCAAGGCTGGAGTTTACTATCTAGATGAACATAGTCTTGAACTCATCTCTGCCTCTCAAGTTCTGGGATTAAAAGAGTGGAGCACTCTGTCCTGATTGTATAAGGTGTTTAATATAACTAATATGATTTGTACCCAATCATTAGGAACCACACCTTTCTTATATTTTGTGACATTAGAATTATCACTGCAAGAAAGAAACAAACTGTACCAAAAGGAAAAAGACAAAACATTTTTCATGAATAGAGATAAAACACATCCTCAGAAAATGTTAGCTAATACAATCTAACAATTTGTTAAACCTGAATTCTATGGCCATCTGGTATTCATTTGTGATTGTAAGTCTATTTCAATATTTAAGGATCTATGCAACCTACCATATTGATTATCTAAATAAAATTCCTATGAAAATATCAGTCAATGCAGAAAAAGAATTTGGCAAATTTCAATACTTATTTATGATGGACTCTTAGGTCAGTAGGAATGGAATTCTTCACTTTGATAATCTACAAAAAATCACAGACATCACACTTACTGTGCAATCTTTGAAAGAATGCTTTCCCTGTAGGACTGGGCGGGAAGCAAAGAAGTACCCATCCTCATTCCCATTTAGAATCAAACCGCATGTCCTAGCCTATATACCCAGGCAAGGAAAAGAAATAAAAGGTGCTCATATTGAAAGGAAAAAAAAAACCAAAAATTATAATTCCTTCCCTGATGTTCTGTACAAAACATCATGATATGATAATTTGTACAAAATTCCCAAGGAATATTCAGATAGTCTCAGAACTAAGCCAGTCTACCAAAGCCATAAAATATACCATCAGCACAAATAAACTTCATTTCTAGATTTCAGTGGAAACTAAGAAATCAAAAATTCTATTGTATTTCATTAGTTTTTTTGAAATAGAGTCTTACTATGTAGCTCTGTCTCTCCGGGAACTTACTATGTAGACTAGGACATCCTTGAGCTCAAAGAAATCTATGTTGCCTCAGCCTCCCAGGTACTGGAAATAAGGTGTGTGCCACCATGCCTGGCTCAAAACTTTTCAATTACAACCTATGTGTGAAAACTTGGTTATAATAAAATTCCTGGCTAGAAACTTGACAAGGCACACATAGTATCTATATGCCAAAAATTTTAAAACATCAACAAAAGAAATCAAATAAACTACTGATATATATCCTGTATTCATGGATATATGAAGAGTCGAGGTTAATATAGTTTTCCACCCCATAATAAAGATGTCAAATTTTCCTAATTGATTCTTTGATTAAATATAATGTCAATTGAAATGCAAGCAGAAGTGTTCATTCTAAACATCATCATGGGTAGGTTCAGAATATAAAAGAGCAAAAGCCACTTCTTAATTTTCTTTCTAACAGAAGCAATTTTGAAAAAAAGAATCAAGGTAGAAGAATCACTTTGCTCATCTTCAGGATTTGCATAAGCAGCTTCAGTATTCAAGAGAGTGTGCTGGGTCCACAGAGGTCACACACCCACCGGAGAAAGAAAGAAGAATGGCTAGATATACACATGGATTCCCGCTAGTTGTGTGAAGTGCTGTGGTGGCTTAAATGAGAATGGCTCCCCTAGGTTCGTATGTTAGAATACATGGTCCATAGTTGGTGCAACAGTGTGAGAAGGACTCGGAGGTGTGGCTTTGTTGGAGGTTATGTGTCACTGAGGATGGACTTTGATATTTCAA
Organism: Phodopus roborovskii; assembly: GCF_943737965.1. NCBI lineage: Eukaryota > Metazoa > Chordata > Mammalia > Rodentia > Cricetidae > Phodopus > Phodopus roborovskii. The sequence goes on from NW_026126576.1 coordinate 2,218,644, forward strand.
AGTTCTGTCTATCTATCTATATTTATCTGTCTGTCTGTCTATCTATCTATCATCTATCTATCTCTATCTATCTATCCATCTATCTATCTGTCATCTATCTGTCTTTCTGTCTGTCTATCTATCTCTGTCTGTGTCTCTCAAACACACACACACACACACACACACACACACACACACACACCTCCCTGACTACTTCTTTGGATCAGATATAAAGGTCTCAGTTATTGCTCCAACACCATGCCTGCCTGCCACTATCTTGTTCTCTGACATAATTGATGGTCATGAACCCTATGAAATTGCAAGCAAGCCCCCAATTAAATTTGCTTTCTTTTGTAAGTTGTCTTTGTCATGGTGCATTGCCACAGCTGTAGAAAAGTAATTAAGAAAGGTTAAAATAACAACTTTTGGAAGACTACAGTATTTAACAAAATGCAATGAAGTAAAAAAATCATATATGAAGTTTCTTAGAAAGGAAAATGCTAGCTTCCACCCCAGACATGCTGAATTGTAATATCCTTGATCAGGTATTAAGCATTCTGTGTTTTTAACTTTATTAATTATTTGATGACATATATTCATAAAATATGTTCCAATCATATTTATCCCACAGTCTGAGTTTACTTTTAAGAATCATTTATTTTCCTATGTGATGAATGTTTTGCCTGAAAATATGTATGCATACTGTGTGTATGGCTGGTGCCCATGGAGGTCAGAAGAGGACACTGCAATCCCTTAGTCTGGAGTTGTGAATGGTTGCGAAGCATCATGTGGGTGCTGGGAAATGAACTTGGGTCCTCTTCCACCACAATTGCCTTTAACCACTGAGCCATTGCTAGTGGTTCCCTTCCTAGGTTTCTGGTGACAGCAAAGGGTTGGATACTGCATGCTGGGTTTAGAAACCATCAGCTGGTTAGTGTGGTATCTTACTATTTAAAACAAGACCCTGAACAATTTCAGGGGTAGTTAGTGCTCAAGCCACCAGGAATTCACTTAATGGTGTCAGATTTGCTCCTACTTGGTCATAAAAGTTCTACCATTTCTGATTTCTTAATGCAAACATTAGACACTGGAAAAATCGTAGTTCCATCCCAGGTCTGTCCATCTCTCACATACTAGCAGATCTTAATTAGAAGCTCTTGTTCAGAAGGGGAAACTAGAGCACTGACCACAGTTTCCTGTGTGATTTGCTAATGGTTATTGCATTTAAAAAGCCACGTTCTTTCCAAATTATGTGTCCAATTCTAACTTCCTTTCTAAACTTAATCATTACACTCTGGACACTCCTTTTCCTTGTTTTTAAATTCCAGTTGTCTCATGGTGCTTTCCAGCTCGAGCTGAGAACGTCACTGCCTGTTTTAATGTCTCAGTGGGTTTCTATAACACAACTGCAGAAGTTTCTGGAACCCACGTCTGTTGCCAGGTGAAGCTTTCCATCTGAAATGTGAATGTGACATGCTTTCTTGTCACTTGGAGTGCTGTTGTAATTGAGGACTGGTGAACCCTCTTTCGGTTTGAGTTAGGGAGTGCATGATGTTTATTCAAACAGCTTGGTTTCAATAAAATGTCTAAATGTGTGTTGCCAGCACTTTCTCCATTAACTTTTAAATCCCTCTGAGTTTCAAGGGAAATCCAGTTCGTATGTTTCTCATTCATTTGCATTTAACTCATCAGAACATTATTTCCTTGAACAAGTTCTCATCCAAGTTTGGGCATATAGCTCTTGAGATCTTCGACTGGAGGATATTCATTATACATCTACAAAGCAGAGATAAAGAGGAAGCTTCAAAAGGTTGGGCTATAGTTGGATCTGTCCCCAAACCTTGCTTCAAATGCCTTGTGCTTGGATTTGTACTAGATTAGCAGCATTCTCTTACTATTCCAGGAAAATATGATCCTTCATTTGGTACCCTTGACTCAATCATGCAGGGAGTATAGAGGACTACTACAGAGAATGAACAGTCCCTGTCTTTTACTTTTAGTTAAGAGGAAGCATTATTCCAGAAACATCTTCAAGACAATGATCTGTGTGCCTATTTGACCCAGACACTTGGGAGACAGGGGAGGGACCCAGTGGCTTTATTCCTGTCCCCTTAAGGCCATTCATAAGGAACTTCTTAGGCCACAGAACTGTGTGAATCCATGTTTAAATCTCTTGTTAGAGTTGAAAATGTGACATCCTGTGCTTTTACATTAACGACAACATGGATATAAGAAACGGTTCCTGCTTGATGTGAACAAACTATGTCAGAGCTCAGTCATGAAAACTGGCCCATTTTAAGGCTTCAGTGGGGAAACTTTAAAAAAGGAATATGGTCAAATAGAGATCAGAATTCCCAAATAGTAAAACACGAAAATAACCCAGGAAAATCTAACAGATATAGGAAGAAGCTACTATGTATTAGGCTAAAAGATTAAAGAGCTTGGTGCTGTGGGCATTGGAGGCTGGAAGATGAGAGCCTGTGGGGCTAGACAGCAGGCTTCTAATAATCAGATATGCTATCCAGCTGTTCTTTCTGAGACCCTCACTCACCTGAAATCCTTGCTGCATAAATATGGTCTTGTGCTTCTGCACAAAGCTGATGCTAAAAATGATTTCATCTTCCAGGGTAGAGAGACCTGTTACCAAGAATTAAGGTCCAAACAGGATTACCACTGAAACTGTTATTGGTTACTCTTCTCCTTGATAAAGCAAAATAACCAAATGAAAGCAGCCTAAGGAAGGAGGGAAGGGTTTGTCTGGTTCACAGTTTGAGGGTCTAGTCCATTATGGTGCAGAAACACAGAAGTAGGAGTGTGCAGGGCTGGTCACATGACAACTACAATCAGGAAGCAGAGAGTGATGAACACTGGTGTTGAACTTGCTTTCTCTCTTTTATTCAGCTTGGGACCAGGAATGGTACTAAGTATACTTAAAGAAAGTCTTGAAACCTTGCTTAATCCAATCCAGAAGTTCCTTCACATGCATGGCCAGAGCCTTGTCTCCAAGGTGATTCTAGATCCTGCCAAGTTGACAATTAGTGTTGACCATCACAGAGTTTATGGGCATTAATTCTTTTCAAACTCAGAGGCTACATGCTTACCGCCTTACTATGATTCAGTCTCTAAGAACTCTGGCATTCTCAGCTGTGAAATGGGCCCAGTAATAGCTTTGTCTATCTTGATGGTATGCTTTGAAAAATAGATAAGCATTAAGACATTTGTAAGTGATAGAGCACCGGCTACACTTAAGCATTCCATTCCTTCAACACAAAAATTTAAAATCATAAAAATGAAGGGCAAAAGTTGCTTTTGATCCTGCCATCTATTGAAGTGCATGATTTCTTTTTTCATGTAATCAGACTTATTTCCTACCATTATTGCTATTTTAAACTCAGAACACTGGAATTTTCATCTTAAAGCATGTGAGTCAAACGTTTCTTTTCTAAAATAGATTCACAATTTTTAAACACTGTTTTTTTTCTTATGAAATAAATATACAGAGGAAGGAAGCAATTTTGAATAAAATCAGATTATTAAAAATAGTTCTAAGGATATTTTACAGCTGGATGTAACAGCACTAAAAGGAAAAGCTTAGCCATGTTTGTAAAATTGTAAACAGAAATAAAAATCCATGTTGCTTTTTACTTTTTCCTAATTATATTGCATTTGTGCAGGTTCAAGTGATAATGTTTATAAAGTATGATATAATTATGGGATCTGATACAGAAATATGTGTATGCTTCAGCTTTGAAATTATTTCCATATTGAACTTTTGAATGCTTGCTTTGCAGTGATATTAAGAGATAAGTGTCACCCAGCAATTGGAAGGGAGAGGTTAAAGACTCCATTTCAAGTGTATGGTTCTGGGCACTGACTGTCCCCAAAAGTCTGGAGAGGTTGTGCTCTCTCAGGAGCAAAATGCCGTTCTGTGTCCTTTCCATTTTTGTATTTTCATTTAGTAAAGTAATGCACAAATTCAATGAAAAGCTATTATCCGTGGAGCTCATTTCTAACTCCTAGCTAATCAGGATTGACAGTGGGTAACTTCTCCTGAATTTTCTTACTAGGTAGTTTTCATGATTTCCCCCCCCCTCACGATTTCCCCCGTCAAAACATACAAAACTGGTGTGAAATCCTTTGTAACCCCCAAGATATTTTATTCTCTAGCCCTCTCTATCACCATCCCTAAAAGTGGGTGGCAATAGACTATTTCTCCCTTGGGATATTGTTAGAATAGGCTGCCTTTATGTGTATTATTTTCTTAGTCAATGAGCTTTGGAAGACGAAAAGCTATCAGTCTGTTACCCAGTGGCTTGCTTTCACACAAAAATACCCTTAGGGGAACCACGGTGACTGGTAGAGGAGAAGGTATCGCTTCATGTTTCAGCATCTTCCCATGAAAATGAATTGGAAAGGTAGAACTGTTATCACATGGGGCATTCCAAGGGGAGCACCACAATCAATTGGAAAAGGGAAATGTGAATTCGCAATAGCTATTTGGTCTTCCCACTCCAGTGGCAGAAAATGTTAAAATTGTATCTGGTCGGAAGCATTCATAGTCACAATTGAATTTCACTAGAAGTGTCACACACAGTGCGTAAATGAATGCGGAGTCGGCATTCCATCGGCCCTTTAATGAATCTCAAGGACTCACACAGCCAACACATTGTCCCTAGAAGGTGTATTTCTTCTAGGGACAATGAAAAGTATATATGTGTGACATGCACATATGTATCTATTTTCTCCCAAGGAAATGGTCCCAAAGTGAGGAACATTATTCTTTCAATGTAAGTGCCCTTGGGATGTCAATGGGATATTTTCTAATCTTCACCCTCAAGAGTCCCCTTTTTTTTTCTTAAAAATAAAATGACTTTACAAAGTCAAGAACTGTTCTTAATATGGCTGCATTGACAGTGTATAAGGTTTGCAAAAGCTGTCACAGCATCAATCAAATGTCAAGTCTATAGCAACTTTGAAATGTCAGTCAGAGTTTACCTATTAATGCACAGGATTTTCCATTTGAGGGGTCTCTGCAAATTTCAGGGTATTTTCTACTGCCCCCCATTCATTGAAATGGGTAACATTGATGCATATTTTGTAGGTTAACTTCTCATTGTACCTGTCAAAAGTGAGGTGGGGTCAAAAATTAAAATGTGTGTGTGTGTGTGTGTGTGTGTGTGTGTGTGTGTGTGTGTGTGTGTGTAATCTGAGGAAAATAAAGAGAATAATTGAAGGGGGATTACCTTGAATACAATCTTATGATTAGGGAATACCACATTTAAATATTTTCCATAGCCCTATGATATTTAGACAAATCTGTATCACAGCAACATATCTAATATAAAAGACATGATTTGAATATTTTAAGCATGCATTATAGTGGCATTAAATACTTTCAAGTTATTATGTGACCATCACTACCATCTGTCTCTGAAACTTCCTATTGCCAAACTGAGGGTTGGTCCTAGGATGCTCTGATTGGATATGGGTTGAATGTATTCTCTGGTGGCATATACTGAGGGATTTGCAGGACTGATAGGTGGAGTCTAGTTGGAGGTCATTATGCTATCAAGGGCACTGCCTGTAGCAAGGAAGATTCCAGAGGAAGTCCGTGAGAACACCGCTAAAAGAAACACAAGTCAGGGCACTGCTCCATCTCCAGCCTCACTGGGTTTCTGTATGACTTCTCTTTCTGGCAGGTACCTCTGCATTATGATGCCATTTACTACGTGGTGTTATAATCAAGTGGGGAGAGGGTTTTTCCAAAGCATTGTCCTGTTGTTAGACGGTGAGAAGTGTGTGTGTATGTGTGTGTGTGTGTGTGTGTGTGTGTGTGTGTGTGTGTGTCTGTTTGTCTGTCTGTCTGTGTGTCAGAGGACACACCTTGATTATCAGTCCTTGTTTTCCATTTTGCTCAAGGCAGAGCCTCTTTTGTTCACTGCTGTATTGCCAGGCTAGGTCTCCTTTGGGCTAATGGAGATTCTCTCATCTTCCAGGAGGGGTGCCCTGGGATTACATATGTATGATTCTCCCCTCTTATGAATATATGTATGAGAACTGAACTCAGGGTGTCAGGCTTGTACAGCAAGTACTTTACCCACAAATATCTCTCCAGCCCCTAGTCGTCTTCATGAGCATTCAGACTCAGGTATTCAATATGGAACAAATAAAGAAAGCTGGAGTTATACATTTTGAACTGAATTCTTCTAGGTGCCTTGCATAAACAAAATCATGAAATATTTGTTATTTTGTGTATGATTTCTTTCACTTAGCACAATGTCTTAGAATTGTATCCACCTTGATATATTTTTTTAATGATATTCTATCTTGGTATTAAAGGCTGAAGCTTCCGTAATACCCTAATACTTCTGGAATCTGCCTTCCATTTTAGTGCAGTTGTAGAGGCAGATTTCAAATAAATTTAGATCAGATACATATATTGATTCTTGTATATAAATCACAACTGTACATGGTTAGGTGTTATCTTGTGATTGCGTTTGCTTTTATAATAACAGTAGTATTGTAACCATGTTAGGGGGGTGATTTTTATACTGTATTCATTCATGTATTTCATTTCACAGTATTCTTTTAAAGGCAGCCTATTGTTTTCCTTTTTATTAAAGTGTAAGCCAAGATAGTAGAAGATCAGTTAGATATACTCAAGTTTGGTTCCAGACACCGGGCTTTTTCTTTCTGCATTCTGTTGTCTTTCTCATCAATGAGGGACTGAATCTTAACTGGGCAGAGCTAGAGACTGAACACTTATGATCAACAACATTTCTGAAAGCCTGCCAGTGTGCATTCATGACAAGAACTCTAGGCTGGAACACAAGTAACCAGAAACGAATGGCTTTGAAAATCAGCCTTCATAAAGAGTTTTGGCTTTTAGCTGACCATGGAGGACACAGGAGAAGCTCAGAGGAATTCTGAAAATAGAGCTTGTTGTGAGAAGGTTGATCTGCCAAGTTTCTTGATTCCTGATTATCTTATGGAATCTTGTGGAATTTTACCGAGAGTTGTTTTGACCCTATTAACTTTGATTTTCCCTTTTATCCCATGGTAAAGGAGCACCCCAAGCAGGAATTTAAAAATCTAGCACTCAGGGAAGAAAGTGTTGAAGTTGGCATGAACCATAGAGGTGTTTTAGGATAGTCATGCTAAGTGTGGATGATATGGACTAATAAGATAAACTAATAAAACTCTAGATTAATTTTTAAAAGTTCACGAATTTGTATCTTTTATGGTTAAATCAATTCTGATCAATAACTTATTTATATTAGCTTTATTTTCTGCCCAAACACTACAGTACATATAATAGCTTATGACTTCAGATGTTTCACAGATCCAGACCTCATGTTATTCATTAGTAAAATATGGCATTTCAGGGGTCTGGAAGGGACTTTTAGCATTGCCACCATGACCTTGGGGTTGGGTTTATTCCTCCTGGGAATGAAAACCCCTATCCTGACGTAGAACTTCGGGAAAGCATAAGGGCCTTAGAAGGAGGCTTTGTCAGGAGTTAATGTTAGCACATTAGAATTGGGCCATAATGGCAGATGGAATCCTCATCCTTCTTCTTGTAGAGACAGGCACCAGCAATCTGTCTTTTGCCTCTGTCACCCTAATTTAGGTCATTCCTATTGTGAGCCTTCTCAAATAGTACCTGTCTGGGTCTACAATTTATGTTGAGGAAGCATTAATGCAAGCCTTTAATAAAATGTAGTACTTCACAGTGTGGTGCTATCTGGGGATGATATATCTTAGGGCCTCAGACATGTTTAATTAGGTTTGCAAGAGTCAAATTGACTTTGGCAGTAATGAAGCTTTCTTTCTTTCCTTCCTCTCATATTCTGAAATAATAACATAGAAGATGGTTAAGAAGTATCTCTTCAGTTTTGGTATCTTTGTAAATCATCTCTCTATTCTAGAAAAAAAAAAACAGCAACCTCATTTGTCTTAAAAATCTAGTTCTTGCTGAGGATAAACAGAAAAGAAAGGGATAGCTTGTCAAGAAAGACAGTGTGGCCAATAATAAACCTGAGGTGTTGAACTCTCAAATATTAAATATTAACTGTGCATCTTTTGAAAACATCTGGTAGGTATTTAATAAGCATTTTACATTGGAGTAGCAATCACTCCAGTTTTATAGGAAACTTTGATTTTGACTGTAGAGCAGGAACCATTTGGTCAGCATTTTAAGTATCAGGAGCCAACACTCAAAACAAACCTCTGTCCTCAGTTACTTTCTCCTAAGCAAAATGTCTAAGTTTCAGTGAGAGAAGCCTCTTCCCTATGTGATGAATAAAGTAAAAGGCAAAATCAACTAACCTAGGCTCCTTTGGAAAGTCATGGGCTAGAACAGGTTTGTTTTGCTTTTTCCTGCTAGAACTACCAATTTCCAACTTAGACCCCTGGAAGAAATGAATGGTTACACTGAGGATTCTGAACTTAATCCCAAATTATTTAAGTATTTTCTTACTTGTAGATTCATTCATTCACTTCTATATTGTTAAATTTTGATTTTCAATTATGTATATATGTATGTGGGTATATGGAAATGAATGCAGGTGCCCAAGTATCCACAAGATGGTGTCAAGTTACTTGGAGCTGGAGTTACAGGCAGTTAGTTGCCTGATGTGGGTGCTGGGAACTGAACTTGGGTTTCTTTGCAAGAATAGTATGCACTACTTAACTATTGAGCCATCTCTCTAGCCCTGACTTTTCATTCTCTTAATGTATCTTTGAAATCAGGTATTTTGAGCCCAAGTATCTTTGAGAAATTTGCATCCAAGGTTAGTCATGCACCCTGTGATAATGCAAAGCCAAGAAAGGGACTAATAGTCTTCATTCAACTGGGACAACCATGGGCTTTTCATTGAAAATTTCAAAACTGGTATTTAATAGAGACAATGCTGAAGAATGAAGCAAAAGAATGAAGATTCCCATCCAAAGTGACAAAGGAGGAATGATGTAGGCTGTTACTATTGTAATGAATGGGAAAAAAAGAAGGGGGCAATTTAAAAGTCATTTGAAGAATAAAACCTTAGCAAGAACAGCTATTTCCTTTGATAAAGACAGGTCTTTGGGTTGAAATTTGGATGTCTAAACTCTTGGAAAATGTCTGATGTTTTCATTTGGAAGAATTATAGGAGCTAAAAGAAGAAGAAATTTTTCAGTTTAGTCTTCTATTTTAAGGATTGGAGAATTGCTAAGTTGTCACTTATGGGAAGACGGCACTTGTCCATTGCCTCATTCACAGAAGCTCTACTGAGCGTTTCATATTAAGTTGGGTGTTCGAGAATGAGCATACAGTTTCCTTTAGCACTGACATATTTGACACACTTCAACTTACTTTATTGAGCCTTCTTATCAGTGTTTTGGGGCCCAGGCACAACTTCTAGCTGTCATCAGCAACCTGAAGAGTTCACCTTGATTTTTAGGGACCCGACTCTGGCCAATCCATGTTTTGCAGCAGAGAAGAATTTTAAGACTAGCTAATTTATGGAGCAGAGTTGGGGGAAAGTAAAGATATTTTTATATAGACTTAAACTGGAGGACTGTATAAAAAGAGACACTCAGAAGGAAGTGTATAGGTGTAGGTTTCTCATGGGCAAGTCACAATTCATTGTTTTTATCATAGTCTTATATAGGGCACTGGGGTATGGAGTTACTACTGTCTGTGAAGTGTTGCTAAATGAGATCCTTACAGGATCTTATGGGGCATCTAAGAGGGCATGACTGGTGAGAAAGAAGTCCACAGAGACATGGGAACATAGGAGAACTTTAGGGTAAACAAAATTTTCTTGTTTGAGGGTCCGGGAAATACTTGGAAAAAAAAGAATGAGGTCCTTTCCCAGGTCATAATGTTTCAGGCCTTAAGCCTGAGTTATTATGGCTTCAACATAAAGCATATCCATGCATACTACACATCTTTATATTTACTTGGATTTTTTTTCTCAGCAGGATATATACATTTAAGTGAACATATCTAAGGTGTATTAAACTTACTCCTCAATATTTTATGTTTCTGATGTTATTCTGAAAGGCAGTTTTAATGTAGTTTTTAAATCTTTGGTGTTTTGTGTTTAGAAATAAGTTTGTTTTATATATGGGTCTTCAATCCTGTGACCTTCCAGTCTCTGTTTATTTAGGCTTGTACTTAAGAATTGGCACATGTTGCCTCATCCCATGTGCAGGTGACAGTTCTGATTCTTTGCGGGTGATTTTTTACCTGTTTTTCTTACTTGGCTGTACAGGCCAAGCCTTCCCATCCATGTCTTGGAGGGCATTTTTCATTCTTACATCATCAAAGAGACATTCTCTGTAGGCTGTTCATGTATGCAACTGACACATCCAGGCAGCCCCACAGTATTTGCTCTCCCATTTGCCTCCGGCTTTCTGTCTTCTACTCCATGATCTTAACATAAAAGATCAGGTAATTGCTTTAGACTTTTCACCTTGTCATTTAAAACAATTTCCCTCCAAGGATGGTTTTTATCTGCTAGTATGTTGTATCATCATACTCTGCATGTAATTTTTCTTCAAGTATGAGTTATTTATAAATATATTGTTTAGTTTCTATGTGTTTCTGAACTACAGTTTTATTCTATATTGTTTCCGTTTAATTCAATTTTGATCAGACTGCATGGTTTGTATAAGCTTATTTCATTTGAGTTTTTTAAGCTGTGTGACATGATCTGGTGTCAGGATGAATATGGAGTCTGTCTCACGTACATTCAGAATGAACACATAATGTGCTCACATTTGGGTCGCATTTCAGACATGCCTCACTGATAGCATTGATTGGTAGTGTGATTCAAATCTAGAGAACTCGCTTAGTTACTTTGTCATTATGAAATACCTTCTTCACCTCTCAAAATAATCTCCATATTTAAAAATATTTAAAGTTTACTTTCTCTGGCATTTATCCAGCTTGTCCCGTACTTTATTAAATCATATTTTACATGGTTTTAGCTACTTCCTTCTTTGTGACTAATTCATATCTTTGAATCTAAAACATTTCCACAGATAGCATTTAACTATATCTGCTTTTATAATCCAGCCTATCTTTTAGATTTACTTATTTTATTTCCTGTTTTGACTGCAAGCATGTATATCTGTTCACAACATATGTATGCATGCCTGGTTCTCAGGGAAGTTAGAAGAGGGCATCAGATCCCCTGGAACAGATGTTTCAGAACCTTGCAAGCCACCATATCGCTTGTGGGAATCAAACCCGAGTCCTGTGGAAGGGCAGCCAGTTGCCCTTAACCATCTTACCACCCTGGCTGCTTTATGACTAGATGCCTCCCTCTTAGTTAATGTAGCTTTCAACCAGTGGGATGCACATGGCTGTTTACTCCTCACTTATCTCACGTTGTCTTTATTCTTGTCTCTTCATTGCTGTCTTTTGTGTTTGGTGTATTTTTACTACAAAATTCAGGTTACTTCTTCTCTTAGTCTTTACATATCTTCCTCTTATCTCAATGATTGTTCTGGGGATTACAAGACAATTCTTAATTATAAATAGTCTAACTTAGATGATCAACTTTGTCTGAACATAGATTTGCCCTGGTGGCTGCCTTCTCTCCCACACCCTTGGTGCTGGAATGCCTTATGAACTATACCTTAGCATTGTTTTGCAAGATTTTGGATACTAGATTGCACTATGAACTTAATCTCATAGATTCTGAGAATGCAATTTGGAGACCCTGTGAAAAGAGGGAATGAATGATAATGGAAAGATGATGTGAGGAGGAGTGGCCCAGTGGTGGCATGAGGATGCAATTAAGATGGCATCTGGGGTGAGGACAGTAAGTGCAAAAGGACGGGAGAGCAGTGATTGAGAAGCTGTGGCTTCTTAACGTTTATGGACATTCCCCAGTTGAGGTTGGTATTGTGCTGGAGACAATCATGAACACTACCTCAAGTTTATTTTCTGGCTCATAGCTTCCAAGGCACTAAGTGTATGTGTGAATATGTGTGAACAGATATCACAGCAAAGCTGTGAGTGTTCCCAAAGTATTAGTTGTGCTTCCCAACAACTCACAAACTCTATTTTTAGGGAAGATTTCAAGGGATGGGGACTGCCAAAGTGATTTTTCTTGAAGGAATTGATTAATGGAGACACTGGTGTGTCTACTCTGCAGTGTCTGTGCTGCTAGCTGTTTCTAAAAATTGATGAAAGCTTCTTTTTAAATATGTCTAATGCTCACACTGTCATGTGAGGGGCAATAGGTAGCAAACATCTGAGAGTCTGGCACAGGAAGACCGAAGCTCGCAAGATAGCCCTGCGTCTGACCACCTCTCACTTTCAGGCAGTTGTCCCATTTTTTCCCAGCTTCTTTGTTCCCAGTTCCATGGTAAAGGTAATAACACTTAGCCCCAGGTGAGGTAATATGTGGAGAACTCCTAGCACACTGATGGGGGCGGGGGCTGCACTCAGAAGTAGAGAAAATTAAAGTTTGCAGGAAGTGCAGTGTCATCTCCCATCCTGAGACTTTATGGGACATAGTGAGGTAAATTATTTAATGATCTTGGGGCCACTTCTGACTGGTTTATTTGAAGACAAGCTGGTTCCGAAGAGGCCTTTCTCTGCTTTTCTAGGAAGTGGAACAAAACCACTAAGCCAGTGGTTCTTAACCAGTGGGTTTCAAGCCCTTTGGTAGTCAAACGACCCTCTCATGAGGGTTGCCCAAGACCACCAGAAAACACAGATGTTTACACTACAGTTTATAACAGTAGTAAAATTACAGTTATGAAGTAGCAATGGAAATACTCTATAGGTGGGGGTCAACACAACTATTTTAAAGGGTCACAGATGAGTATGTGGGACAAAGCATTGTTTAGCTTCCTTTCAAAAGTCCCCTTTGGCAGGGCCTACAGAAATATTAAAAAACGTAAATTTCTGTTGTATCTTAGCCACCTAGTTTATGACATCTTGTTATAGCAGCTGGAAGGGAATATAGGAATGTAGGAAGACTTGTAGGGAGCTGTCTTCCAGAAACTATGGGAAAAAGTCAGAATGATGAATCAGGGTCAGAAATTCCTCAGCCATGAAGGAAGTGATGATGTTTCCATGTCTATACCTGTAAAATACTTTCTCACCTCACTTCCCCCAGAGCTAATGTTATAGGCATGCTTCCTAAATGTAGCAGTCATGTTCTCAAGGTGTGTAACCTGCTTTAAACACCAATACCTTCACAATGCTAAGTCCGATCTGGATCTGGCTAATTTCTTTTAGAATCAAGACAGCCTAAGTATTGCACCAGGCCAATTTCTCTTAAGGAACAGAACTGATGTTATGTTATCTTGTAACGCTATTAGACTACCTCACATCACAGGGCCTGGGTAGTCTTCTGCTTTCTCAAGAGGCTGATAACCTGGTAGTGGCTCAGTCAATATAGCTAGCTAAATTCAACAGTTCTGCCTGATACTGCAAGCCTTGAGGATTATAGGTGGTTGCTTCAGTCATGCTGAGAGGTTGAAGCATCTGGAGTCTGATGACGACGGATGGTGGTGACAGTGGGAGAGCACCATTGATAAACTCACTCGCCAGCAACTAGTGAAAGGTGACAAGATGAAGCATTGTCTTTTCCTGGACCACTTTATTTCTGGGCCACCTAACTGGAAGAGTCTGCCTCTTTGAGAGGGGGTCGTTTTCCCTCCAGTTAATCTTTTATGGCAATGTCAGACCTGCTCAGAGAAAAAAAAATCCCCAGTTGGACCCAGTTCCCATTAAATTGACAAGATTAGCCATCATACTGAACCAGAGTGAGCATTTAGTAGTTTCTGAATCACTGAAGTCCAGAGATGTGCATGAACCATCTCAGTAGGTTTCAGTCTCTTATGCTTTAGGAGAAAGACTCTCAGAAGTTGACATAGCTAGAAGATTTTTGTAAGATCTAGCCATGATCCTTTCTGGTTGTTTTTTTGATCTGTTTTTATCTTCTTCATCAGTGATGTTCAATATAACAGCAGCCTGCAATGAGTTATATATGCAATATAAAACTGTCTATTGGCTACATTAGAAAATAAGAGGCAAAATTAGATTCAACAGTATTTTGTTTAATTCATATATCTAAAATATCATATTTACATGCAATTGGTATAAGCCTTTATCAAAAATAGTTTTTGAAATCAGGTGCATATTGTCTTCTAGTATTTCTGAATTTGAGCTAGCTGTATTTTATGTGTTCAGTAGTCACCTATAGCTATTAGGACGTGCAGTTTTGTTTATTTATAAGCTATACTTAGCTAACTAATGTGAGTAACCAGATAGAGAAACAACTAATTTGTTATTTGCTATAAAATAGTGTACCCATTATAGACTATATCTAGTCAGTGGTTTTTGCATTTAAATATTGAGCAGAATTACAAGGGTTCATAGTATGTATCTTTCTGATGAAAAGTAAATAAAGCAAAACATAATAAAAATATGACCATGCTGAGATTCAGTGTTTCCCCCAAAGCAGCAGATTTGGGGTTTTCACAGCTAAGGGCATAGTGAACCCCAGCATGTAGTATTCTAGGGAGATGTATTTGAGAAGATGCCAGAAAGACAGAGACCATATGTCTAGAGTGAATGCATCTTTCAGATTCCCCGCATAAGTTTCTAATTTTCATCTATGTAAAGATCTGCTACTCATGACTTTGGCCAACTGAATGCATCAGATTTCATGTCAACATAATGAGTGCTAGGGGAACAAATGAAATTCATAGACCCCAATGATCACCAACTCTGATATTTATTATGGCACTACAGCTGGTAAATCTTTCATGACTATGGGCTGTGCTTGAGATGCCTACAGAGAGATGTTGCATTCTGGAAGAAGCCTATAGTCACCTCCGTTGATGCTGATGTCATCCACATCACTTAATTTGGAGGATCACACCAACAGCTTATAGCGGTAGGTGCGAAAGTATTGATTTTGGACTCCATCAAGATATGAAACAGACAATAGTTTTAAATCTTGAATATCTATTATCATGGCTACAATGCCTCCTCTACAGAAGCAATTTTAAGGAAAAAAAAGATAATGTTTTCTGTTATTCAAGATGCACTCTGGGAAGGATTCAAGCATTTTCGATGGAGGCCTCTTTGAGAATCTTGAGGAGCACATGAATTAGGACAACTGAGCAGTTTAATGGCATGTACAGGAGGAATGGGGAGTGAGAGTGAATGAGGTACACTGCATGAAATTCCCAAAATAATGAATAAAAATATTATGTTGGGGGAAAATAAAGGAAAATGTTCAGTTACGATGCAGATGAGTGAACTTAAATCACTCAGAGTACCTCTAATAGTTACTGGGCTAACTGAGGGCATGGTTGGTGCTGGAAGAGCTGTGGAAAGCCGAGGTGACAAGGAAGATATGCCTTTCATTCACTTCATTTGGCAAAACAACTCATAACCTATGGAGCCCTGCCCAGGAATGAGGAGGGGGGGTTCTAGAGAGAATTAACCCACAAAGTTTATTCTCCCAGAGAGAGGCAAATATTTCTAGCTGTGATCAGGGTCAGTTTGCAGTGAAAGCTAGGCTTGACACTGCTCCTGAGAGTGGATATAGAGTCAGTAAGGAAAGCTGCACAAAAGATTAGCTCTTTGAAATATGGGGCTATCAGTAGATCCTAAAAGAACCCAAGCTCCCGAGATCAATGAATGTAGATAAGAATGCTGTTAGACTCGGCATCAGGACTCAGCACTAATGTTTGCCTATCAATATTCATTTATGGCCCTCCTTTTCTAACACTAGGCATCTGTGAGGGTTCTGAATAGATGGGTTCATTTCTGCTTGCCCACCAGTTTCTTAGTGCACATTCTGTTTGTTTTGCTTATAGCAATCATAATTTCTTATACTGCTTGTAAGGGGGGTTAGGGTTGCAGTTTACCAAGAAACGATACGGTTCCTGCCACCATGTTTGTGGATATTTGGCTCAATTTCTCCAGCTGTTTTCTGGGTTTTTCATTCCCACACAGTTAACAGCTGTGTGTTTGTTAGTGTTTATGCTAATCACAGAAACAGGGTAGAAATAAGTTTCTACTTTCTTGAAGTAGATCCATATTTATTTGGGTAGAAAGACCCATATCACAAGTATACACAAGTAAACCCCCTTTTCGTGGTAAGTGGTTTTGCACACATGTGTTTAATGTCACAAATCTGGTAGAGAAGGAAAAAAAGAGCAATTTTGGATAAAGTTTGCCTTTGCTTACATTGGTACCTATGAATAATCTTTCAAGGCACAAAATCCTTCTCAGTTTGAACATGGAAAATATCATTTGAAAAAGCTTAAAATAAACCTCAGTATCAAATCCACTATGAAGTCATTGAGTGAAGGCTATTCAGCCACAGTTTTCTGGCTATCAAAAAAATAAAAATAAAACCATGTTTTATGCAAGGAGAATTTATGGTTTTTACTTCAAAACATCACGGATCTTAGGAAAATGTTTGTATTTCTCATTTGGTGTGATTTAGAGAAATATTTCTTTAACATCTCCTTTTCATATTGTGCAATTCACACGAGAGACATGTCTATGAAATATTTACTCATGATTTTTATTTGAAGGGAAGTAGCTGTTTGCTGCATGAAAGCTTCGCAGCAGAGATTCCTTGCTTTCAAAAGAAAATTGAAGCTAAATAAAAGAGATTGCAAGGCAAGCCCAGAGAGGTCCTTCCTTTGCGAGAGGTAATTGATTTGCTCCCCAAAACAGTCTTCTAGAACTTTCGGTAGACAATGCTCTAACCTTGTCAGGAGAGTATAATAAATTTAGAGTTAGACCGTTTTGGAAGGAAGGATTTAAAATGAACTGCATTTTATAGGAACAGAGCACCAAGGGTCTGTTGTTAGTTTATAGGGCCTTGATTAGATAGGTTATTGATTTTGGCTGCTGGTGATATAGTTCATGTTCAGAAGGTATCAAACTCATGCTGAATAAAATAGAAGCAAGCGCTTGGGAAGAAAGAGAGAAAGTAGTAAGATACCAGCTAGCAATCTAGTTGTAATTCTTCCAAAGGAATGGGCAGCTGTGTCTTACTGCCTTTAGCCCTCTGGAAGCAGTTATGTGTATTAAATACTGGAATAACTTGATATTTTAAAAGCTTATATGCTCATCCAAGTAAAATGGTTTTAGAAGACTACTGGGAGTTTCATGATTTTATAGTTAAATCAATACCCAGATTTATGCCTTTTGGACAGAGAAACTTGAATTTAATTGAGAAAATGGATCTAATGAGGATAGACATATTTTGTACAGATGTAGGGGAGTCTTTTTCTTTTCGTTTCTTTTTTTTTTTTCTTTCACGTATTATCTGAAAAAGGAAACAGGTACTTTTGATTCGAAGATGAATTGAGCTTTACAGGAAATAAGACGTGTCCAGAAACTTTCAAAGATTTGTGACATCGCAGAGATATTTTTGTGTATCTGAACTTTGGCATAATCATTTTCTTTCTCTTTGAAATTCTGGAATGTAAGATTCATTAATTGCACAGAAAAGCACATAATATTTTACTCTATCCTGCACAATTAATGACCATATGGTATTAAACTAGCAACCAGACTTTTAGAATAACAGTTTTTAGCAGAGTCCCTGCCTGTCTGATTTCCCTTTTTTATTTTTCTGTATTTTATGGATCTTCATGTAGAAATATGTGTTTTATTCACTTAAATCACATTTTTCTCAAAAAGGATATTGTGAAGGGCACCATTACTTTTTTCTGACAGAAATAAATAAAAATTCTGTGGGATATTATGATCTGCCTTGTCAGAGATCCTGGCATATTCTAAATGGAAGAGTCCTCATGAGAAAAACCTAGGAAATACAGCCATGTTTTGGGGATCTGCGATTTATTTCCCACTAACCCCAGATCTCCACCATCTTTGAGCACATTTTGCTTCAGGAAGTACTCTGATAAATATCACACACACACACACACACACACACACACACACACACACACACACACACAGACACACACACACTTAATTTCATGGAGATTCTGCCTATGTAATGGCTGCACGATTAGACCTTGGAATGCAAGGAAACAAATTGAGCTTGTAGAAACATATGGACTCAAGCAACCATAAGAAAAATCATCAGAGGGCAGAATTTGGCTCTGTGATATTTTTATGCAATGAAAGTTCCAAAAATAACTGACTGCTTTCCTGATGTCCTGAAAACATACTATTTTATATTTTTTAATCATTTTTTCACTTTAGTTTTTCTCTGTACTCTGTTTCTCACAAATTAAGATTTCTGTTCTGTCTGAACAACCTACGGATGTCAAAATCTTGTGAGGAATTTGTATCTCAAGCTGCCAATGACGGATTACCTATTTTGTTTTTATGACTGATGCCTAGAGAATTTGAGAGCACCTGAGTTATGTGTAGAGTGTGAGCTAACTTCATTGCCATTTCTCCCTCCTGGAAGATACTGTGAATGTAAGTAAAAAAAAAAATACCTACAGATGTACCAAATGCATAGTGTTTGGATCATTTATAGGTTCTATATATAATGCTATAAATGAAAATACATTTTTAAAATGAGCACATTGCAGAAAATGGAAAATCTGAGTATAGCCTTGGCTGAAATAGTTTTGAAAAAATCTTATTGAAAATGGACATTGGTGTGGTTTGAAACATGCAGTGTTTTAAGAATTCAACTCCCAGATTTATTCATGGATGAGTTATCTGTAATAAAGACCATAAAGGATGTTTACATACTTAAAGATGTCACGTCTATTGGAATCTAAGACTTGTTCTCTTAAACTCTTCTTTCCCAGAGACACAGGCATTATTACAAATCAGCAGATAACCAAAATGAGTGGGTCCCTCCTGCTTGCTATAGATTTGAAGATAGCATTTTGCATGTTAGACGAGCAGAGATACAGACTTAAGTCACAGAAGTGTCAGTGTGCAGGGTTTTATATTTGGAGCATGTAGCTGGAGCCCTGGCTTTGTATCAGTCATGGTTTATAAAGCGAAACTTGTCTCCACCACAAAGAGTTGCTATCTACCAAGAGTTTGCTCATCTGAAGTGATTTCATCTAGGCAGCTAGTTTGATCCATTCAAAATACGGTTCCCATTACCAGGAACTTTCTATTAAGCTTGTTCAATTAAGTTTCATTAAAAAAAAAAAAAGAAACTTTCTCTTTTTAGTCTATAGGTAACCACAGGCCAGGTGAAATATTTTTAAATTCCTCAAAAGGCCAGTTAGTAATTGGAACCAAAACAGATTTTGCCCCTAAGTTGTTACTTTGTTTCATTAGTGTTCTTTATTTTATTTTTTTAAGTGATGGTCTCATGTTGGCCATGGAGTGTTCACTGCGTCATTCCAGAAAGAGTTTATGGTCCCACCTGCATCCATGAGAAAGAGAAAACAAAGCTTCATTTTTAATTCTATGGAAATTCCAGGCCATTAAGAAATGACTACTGCCAGCTTTCTGGTGTTACTTAAAGGGGTAAAAAGTTCATTATACTTGTTTTCTTATAAGTGCTGGGTTTATTTTTCTATTATTTAAAGAGATATCATGCTTCATCACAAATAAGTGGCTCAGAAGATGTCAGGCCTTTGCCTTTACTTCATGTGGGAGTGGTGTTTTTCTACCTATTATGTTGAAACCATCCACAGCAGAAGACCCAGTGCCATGGAGAGCCTAAGAGACTATGAAAATTATTGCCCACAAACTTAACTATGGAAAGTTCCCTGCATGTTCCTTCTTGAGAAATTATAAGTTGTGTATATCTATCCTGATATAAGCATTATCACACCACATCCATTGCCTTCATGTGTTACAAATTTAATGAATTACAGCATAATCTATTATTTTTCAACTATTTGTGAGGTAGCCCATAAAATGTTCTATATTCCATTTTGTTATAAAATCTGCAGGTAGAATGATATTAATCAATTCAGTTTAATTTATTTAAAACATACAGTGAATGCCTACTATTAGTAGTGGATTTCCAAACTCCATAAAAATGGCTTTAAAATGATATAAAAATGTTCACTGTCTCTCACAACTATGGAAAAAAATTGCATTTCAACTAACAACACAAGTGTATATCACTAATTCTGAGTCACTTCTTTAGGCTGTATAGTATCCTGAACACTTATGTTCTACCACTATTTTAATATGTATGGGGCTTTATATATGATCAACTGAATGATTTAAGTTTTTTATTTTCTGAATTGTCAGTTGTGTAGTGTACATTAATCTTGTACAAATAATACCCAAAGAGAAAATATATCTAAATACTTGGCATAATGTCAATAACCATATAAGTTAGAGACTATCTTTCTTTCACTCTTTGAAGATAATAAAAACAGTATTATAAATGCCCACACTCTCCTCTTAAGGGAGAATTTCCTTCCTTACTTTCCAGTATAAGCAATAGTTTGATGCATTGAAGATTTAGGGAAACAACCTTGATGTATTAAAATGTATGTGTTACCCAGTTCTATATTTCTGTATCTAAGAAGTATTAGATGACTATAAATAAGAATGATTGCTCAGGAGCTGGAATGATGGCTCAGAGGTTAAGAGTACATGCTGCTCTTGCTATGGACCTAGGTTTGGTTTCCAGCACCCACATAGGTGTGCACAATTATCCATAGCTCCACTTCTAGGGGATCTAGTACCCTCTTCTGGTCTTTGTGGCTACCATGCATGCATATGGTACACAAAGAGACATGTAGGCAAAACACACTCACAAAAATAAATTAACCTTGGGAAAAAAATGGCTGATCAACAGACACACAGCAGAAGGTTTCCATGCAGAACTATCCTTGTCACTAACTCCAAAACTAAATTCTCCCTATTATGATCCGGGGAGTCTCTTGGGCAAGTTAAGTATTCAATACAGTGCAATCTTCTACCATACCTCTTACATTACCCATACATTGGGTAAGTGCTATTTGTAGGCTAAATATGGTATTTTGTTTGATTGTATTGATTTTTATTTATTGTTAGACATAAACAAATCACTTCTTATTTATATATTTAAATTTGAAACAAGTTTGTTTTACATGTCAATCCCAGTTCCCTCTCCCTGCCCTCCTTCCATAACCCCTAACCCCCATCCCATCCCCTCTCTGCTCTCCAGGGAGGGTGAGGCCTTCCATGGGGGATCTTCAAATTCTGTCACATCATTTGGAGCAGGGCCGAGGCCCTCCCCCATGGTCTAGGCTGAGGGAGTATCCCTCTACATAGGATATGCTCCCAAAGTCCATTCCTTTACTAGGGATAAATACTACCAGAGGCCCCATAGACTGCCCAATCCTCCTAACTAACAGTCTCCTTCAGGGGGTCTTAGTCGGACCTATGCTGGTTTCCCAGCTATCAGACAGGGGTCTATGAGCTCTCCCTTTTCAAGTCAGCTGTTTCTGTGGATTTCTCCAGCCTGGTCTTGACTCCTTTGCTCATCACTCCTACCTCTCTGTAACTGGATTTCAGGAATTTGCTTCAGAGTTTAGCTGTGGGTGTCTGCTTCTGCTTCTATCAGCTACTGGATGGTGGCTCTAGGATGACATATAAGGTAATCATCAATCTCATTATCGGGGAAGGGCATTTAAGGTAGACCCTCTACTATTGTTCAGATTGTTAGTTGGGGTCATCCTTGTAGGACTCTGGACATTTCCCTAGTGCCAGATTTCTCTTTAAACCTATAATGGCACCCTCTATTATGGTATCTCTTTTCTTGCTCTCCTCTATTCTTCCCCTGACTCAATCTTCCTGCTCCCTCATGTCCTCCTCTCCCCTCCTCTTGTCTCCTTCTCTTTCTCCTAACTCCCTCTCCCCTGCCCCCATGGTCCCAATATGCTTAAGAGATCTTGTCCCTTTTCCCTTCTCTGGGGGACCATGTAATTCTCTCTTAGAGTCTTCCTTATTTTCTAGCTTTTCTAGCAGTGTGGATTGTAGGTTGGTAATCCTTTGCTCTGTGTCTAAAATCCATACATGAGTGAGTACATACTATATCTTTTTGTGACTGGGTTACCTTACATGGGATGGTTTCTTCTAGTTCCATCCATTTGCCTATGAATTTCAAGATTCCATAAACAAAGTACTTCTGTAACTGGTAATTTTTTTTTAACAATGAAGCATAGTAAGAATAGAAATGGTTTATGTCAGGAACTGTATGTAGCTTTTCATCTTTTGAAAAAAATCTAAATAGTGATACAATCACGTGTCCATATCTTCTTTCACAGGTGTCAGGGGCTAGGTATTGGAAGGGTTAGTAGCATTATGAAGAAGTTGTGTCTGAAGCTCAGACCAAGATTGAGCCAAAAGAAATTCACACAATGTACAGAGTAGAAGAGCTAAGACAGATAATACTATAGTGATAGAAAGTTAGAGAATTGGTTGAGATATTTATTAACTCCAGGTTTAGGGAAATGACATTTAAGCATAGAAAAAAAATGATGGTGTCTGAGAAGAATTTTTGTTTCAGATTTTCTTAGTAGTGAGCATTTTTGTACAGTGTAGTTTTATTATATCCTTGTGTCTACAAATGCAAGAGAATATCCAGAAAAGATAACCTTCCATCCTGTCAATTATCTACTCAATTATTAGTAGTGTGACTTAAGAGTTTTCAGGCTACTTTCTTTGGAGCAGTAGCCAATGAACGGGGGTGACTTCTAATTATAGACCGTAAATCCTCAATGAGCAATCTAATTTCAAAATCATAAACCAAGCCAATTCTAACACATTTTTATTATAGATTATTTCCCAAATTCTAATAAGTACTTCTCTCTACCTCTACCCATGTATTTTATTATTTTCAAATTGAAATACATCTTAAAATCAATATGAACACTTAATACAGTAGTTTTTCTTTTTTATCATAAATGCTGGTATTCAACTGACTTAAGTAATGAAGAGATTTTTTTATCTCAATTAATAGAAGTCAAGAGATGAGCAGTTTTAGCTTTTGATGGACACAGTAGTTTATATTGAAGGCTTTGCAGTTCATCTTCCTGTCTGCCAACAATATGAACATAGAAGTAACACTAATTTAATCATAGCCATGAGTTGTCTACCCACAGCAACTAAGACATCTTACCTCCCTGCACATGCCAAATGAAAAGGAGAATATCTTTGTCTGTACCATAACATACATGTCCTTCTTTTTAGCCTGTTTGTGTTAGTCTGATTGGCCATTTTTTGACTGGGCAGTTATCAAGGAAATATCTTTCACTGACTGTCTCATTCTCACCAGACTCTATGCCTGAAGCTTTTCTCAAGTCTCAAGAATTAGTTGAGCAATGTGAAAGGCAGATAGTATATGATTGAGAACTTCTCTTGTAAGACTAAGACAGGCATAGACCAGAAAGATGACTCCTGCCAACCAGCTATGGAAGGGTCCAAGTCTACTCTTGACTCGGAGGCTTTGGACTTTCTCTACCTCTTTTGCTCTCTCTGCAGTCATCTTTAACAATAGCGGATGACTGGATGTAAATTTCTGATAAGATGGTAAAGGTTTAGTGTGATTTGATGGGAGGCTTGTTATGCACAAGATGTAGTTACCACATTCTGATAAAAAGTGTTGGGTCCTGGGCCCTCTTATGGGGGAACTTCATTTGAAGTTGCAACTTCCTGAGAATTCATCATTGTTCTCTACATTGAGCCCCCAACTCTCGAGCCCCCAAAGACACCTTTGAACATAGTAATTGGGTTTAACTTTCTTTTGTTTGCTATCAAGAACACACTTCATCTAAAGATATTTCTTTCCCTGTTCCAAGGCTCAAATGTACTAGAAAGTCACATTTTCAACAAAAAATTTGAATTCAGAATACTATGTAAAATAATAACAAAATTACAAGTGGGACATAAAAAAATTATTCATCATCTTCTTCATGTTTTATTGTGGTCCTTAATTTTTTAATTAATAAATTTTTTTGGTGGAACTTAGGACTAGACCTCCTGGGTAAGTGATGATGGAAGCTATACATTCTCCAGTTCTGTTGACGCTTGCAGGGATATATGTGCCAGAGGCTGTCACTCAGAAGCAACTCTGGAAATCTTTCAGGACAAAGCTTTGCACATCTTGGTTTCACCAAAGTTACCAGAGAAGGCAGAAAGGCAGAAACAGCTTGTGTAGGTAATGTAGGCCCAGTGCATGTGGTTTGACTTTGTTTGAAAGTGTTGTCTTGCCACCTTTCATCAATATCTTGACCTAACATAAGTCAAAACAATATTTTTCATATATAAAATTTGAGTTTTCCTTCTTGCTTAATTCTTCTGAAAGAGATGGTCCAGGAGTCATTCCAAAGGCAGTAAAAAGTTACATATTGGAACTTTCCAGTTAAGCAACTTTAAGTCTCAGAATTTCTTCCAGAGAATGTACTTTGATCACTTGTCATGATAATATTACTCTAATACTGCCACCATTCAATTTCTGAACTAACATGGTGATGTCTCCAGATTTCTAAAAGCTTAGTGTACTTGTTTCACACATAGCAATTTAAATATTGTATAAACTTATATATAATAAGAGTCTAGAAAAATCCCTAAATATCCTATTATGGAAAGAGCTGATAAAGGTTTACATCTAGAATTCTCTGCAGTTAAGTGAAGCAGTCTACAGAGGCTGGAACTTATAAGTATCACAGACAGAAGTAATCTTCACAAGACTTTTCTCAAGGATTTGAATCTGTGCCGTAATAACAAGGCTGAAAACATTAGTTGATACATCAAGGAGCTAGCCTATATGAGAACAATATGCAGACTAAGATGATCATATACTCATATAGCCTTGTTGTCCTGAGAGATTCCTGAGGATGGAAATATATATATATCTCAAGTGGAAACAAATTATCTGAAGAGAACATGCCTTTTTGTGATTGTTTACTTTATCTGGGTGATTTTGTTCAAGACATTGTCTTTTCCTGTGATGATTTATATTTCCCTCCACCACCCCAATTTGCAAAGATCCAATGCTTTACTCTGCATAAGGATTAATAATGGTTACCACCCATCCACCATTATAAAGTCAGTATTCAATGAGTACCCTGCATGAAACTATCTCTAGCCTAGAATCTGGAAAGCAAAACAAGATTTTCCTAACTTTAAGATCCAACAGAAAGAAAGCACAATGGTAGCACATTCCTGTAGTGCAGCATGACACAGGAGGTGTGGGAAGGTACTAAGTGGGTTCTGTATAATAGGCGATGGTCCATTTGTGCCTTGTGAATGGTTTTTCGATGATGCCTGACATCAATACTTCCAACAGTTACTGAAAATTCACTTTGGACTAGATGGTGTGCTAAGTGCTTTTACACATATGATGGTGTGGTGTAGATTGCTGGTATTCCCATTGCAAAAACAAGGTCACAAGCTGGAGAAAGACTGGAATTGTGTTCACTTCTGTCCATCCTGAAGGCATGCTCTAATGTGTCCATAGTGGCATCCTCTAGCAACTTTTCCTACAAGGAGAGCTTTATTTGTTCATAAGATAGTTTTAAAATTGTTTGAACATATGGACAATATATGTGCGTATTTGTATGTCTGCAAAATATACAGTTGGACGGTCTCTATATGTACTTGCTGTGAAAATGTATGGTGTATGTATATATCTATAAACACTCCCTCTCCATATGCCGAGCGTTATAGTTAGCAAGATGAACCAGTTGGCCATTGCACATGCTGGCAGGGCTGTCCTCAGAGCAGTTGCTGGGATATGAACACGCCGTTTCCTCCAGGAGGGCTGTCCTATTGTCTTCTAAGGGCTCTTCAAAATGTTCAGGGCTCTTCTTTAATGCCAGCAATTCTCTAGCCAGTGGGTATTTTCTGCTCTTCTCTTATGCTAGGGATTTGTGGAGGGAGGAGGGGGCATTAAGAGAATTTTCCGCTTTAGGCTCTGATACACTTAAGATAGCCTTCTTCCTGGAATCTGTAAATGCCAGCCAATCAGCATTTCCTAAGCCACAGACTCCTTCCTGGAAATTATGTTAAGGATGGACCCTGGCTACATCTCTTGGACCGAATGAGAATATAGTGGGCCTTATGATTTCCATCTGGAGATATTAGCATAAATCTCCCACTAATGCACCTCTGTCTGTTAGTGGAGGAGTTTCTGCAACCCAGGAAAATGCATGAAATTGAGAAGCAACTAATGTGTCACAGCTGGGGCTGGGCTCTGAGTGGAAGGCGTTGAATACCTGCATTTCCAAAGTCATGTGTCCCACTGAGCAGGCACTTAGGGTCTTGCCCTCTTTAGAGCATGAGAAATGGCAGATGCCTCATGGGGAAAACTGATTATTTCTGAGTTGCT
Organism: Phodopus roborovskii; assembly: GCF_943737965.1. Taxonomy (NCBI): domain Eukaryota; kingdom Metazoa; phylum Chordata; class Mammalia; order Rodentia; family Cricetidae; genus Phodopus; species Phodopus roborovskii. The sequence goes on from NW_026126576.1 coordinate 2,244,893, forward strand.
TATGGAGCAATAGTAAGAACTTTACAATAAAACATTCTCATTGCAGACACATATCCCTTCTGAGGAAGACAGGCTAATTATCTCCTTTAAAGACTTGAAATTGGGACTCTAGAGGATAAAGGACTCAGCCGTCAGAAGTTAAAACTGGAAGGATCTCAGAATTCTTCTGAGACTCTAACACCTTCTCACATGGGTCCTTCCTTCCTTTCTTCCTTCCTTCCTTTCTTCTTCTGTTCCTCCTCTTTTATTGGATTATGGCTAGCCTTATTATTGAAGCAAAGTTTGTAGACATTTACACATCACTATAGTACATTGTTCTTGGTTATGTTTGTTGAATGCATTCAGATGAATTTAAGTTATATGGGGACTAGGGTATCTAAGGCAGCAAATGAGTTACAGCAATAGAAAGGGAAGATCTGTTCAGGTATATGTTGCCTTAACCCTGTCTCCTTTTACCTGCCCAGTCACCAAAGCACTGCATTTGGTATACTCCAGTAAAAGTCAAGATTTTCTTTTGCAGTGGCCTTCTTATTTGCTAGAAGCCAGTGACTTTCTTAATGACAGAGTTGGTTTTGTAAAACTAGAATCTTTATATCCTAGAACAATACTTTACTTCTAGGCAGGTCTTAGAATGACTGAAGGCATCACAGATTGGGAAGAAAACATGCAATTTAGTTACCTGTCTACCAGGTATCACAACATCCCATTACTAAATCATATCTCTGAGTGGGTCCATGACTCTCTTTTGAACTTGTTTTGCTGACAAGTCTTTTGGGGTCAAGCTTGATTTCTAATAAAGATTCTCTTCCCCAGAATAAAGGCAAGTTGCCCAATAGGTAGTTTCAATGGCCCAATAGCTTCATGCCTCTGGTGTTCTCATTGAGCAAAAGTTTGCATTGTGGTGTGTGTGTGGGGGGGAGGATTGGGAGAGTAAGGAAGGAGGGAGGGAGAGAAAGATAAAAACAGAGGGCATGGGTAAAGAAGAGGGAGGTTTTTTTGTTTTTTTGTTTTTTATATTTTCAAGTGTTAGAATAAGGAACTGAAACTCACTTGATAACAAATGATTTTTAAGAAACTTATGTTTGGATACTGTATCTAAGGAAGCTTAGATATGATAGTCGTGTTAGGTTTAAATTCTGATTCCTCATGCAGGAGATGGAGTTATCATTTAAGGAAGTCTTCGTGAAGACCGAACAATCATTGTCAATTGCTTAGGCCAATGCCTAGCACACAGCAAGTTCTTAGGGCAATAGAAGTTTCCCTAACAATAAAAATGATGATAAGAAAACTATTGAAACTAGGTAGAAGTTTTTGAATTTCTCTTTACAAAGGCCTAGGTACTGTAAATACCTAGGACTCAGGGTTGAGGACTCAGCAAGTTGAGGCAGGAGGATTGGATCATGGTCAGCATGGGAAGTGAATGACCAACAAGCTAGCCTAATTACAAAATAAGAATATGTATTAAGTAATTAAGTAATAAATATGTATATAACACATAGAAATATATATACATATGTGTATATATATATATCATATCTCTAAATATATAGTGTCTAGTCAAGGAGAGTTAAGTTCTTGGCTGAACCTTCAGAAGTACTCTACCATGCTGAACAATGATAGATGACTGACATATACCATGTTGTGTTGCCCCCACTCATCTTTACCCCCAAACTAAATCTATACAAAATGCAGACAAGTAACTAGGCTTATTTGGGGTTATACAGTGGTCCACAGCAGATTTTATGTCCCTGCTGATGCCAGAGTATTACAGACTCAGTTCCAGGGGAGAGGGTAAAGAGAAGCATTAGGCACAGAGACTAGAACTGGAGCATAGGTTCCAAGTTCAAATGAAGGGTTTAGAAGAAGAGACAACATTTGAGACCTGAGTTGGGGCTAGCCATAGGCAAGATTAAAAAGAGCAGGTGGCCTGATAAAGGAAGGACCTTCTCCTGAGGAAACTAACTATGAGTGCCTGCCAAGGTGGACACCTGTGTGAAGGTCACATGTTCCTGACTTGTAGAGATTGATAGAGCTTTCAATTCACCACACACATAAAGGGTGTCCATTGAAAGTAGCAAGCACTGAAGTGACAGGATCATCCAATCTCTGAGTGTGTGTGTGTGTTATGTATCTGTGAAGCACATATACATGCATAAATGTGTATGTGGAGACATGAAGCCAAGCTTGGGTGTCATTTTCCAGGCATCTTCCATCTTCTTTTTGAGGTAGAGTCTCTCACTAACCTAGAGGTTGTCATGTATGCTATGTCAGGTGGTCTTTGAGTCCCAGGGATCTGCCTGTCCACCTCTCCAATACTGGGATTAGAAACACTCTTCCAGTTTTTCTTTTTTTAATCTAGTTGAGGATCAAACTCAAGTCACCATGCTTGTGTGGCAAGCACATTATGGACTGAGACAGACATCTTCCTTGGTTTACATTTTCAAGGGATGTATATTGGCAATGCATAGTCACTTGTGCCTGTTGTATTTTACTCCATCACCAAGGGCAGTGGTCCAGCTCTGCCTGTGACCTTTGTATTGATTAAAGCATGTCCATAGGAAAAGATCCAATGTTCTCACTGCTGATAAGGCAGTCACTAGTGAAACAGGATATTTTGCAATGAGAGGACATGTATGTTTTAATACTGGTGTGCATTTTAAACCAAAGGAGAGAGTCTCTTGTGATTTTTTTTGCTTTAAGAGAGAAGGGGGCATCTTTTGTTGAGCACCATGGTCAACCTAACAGTGTTTGAGAGCTCAGAGAAAGTAAGCCACAGAAGGCTATGACTGGGCTGTATTTAAAAATTTAGCCCTCAATTTCCTTATCTGTGAGTTGGAAAAATAAGAGTCCTCATCTCATAGGACTGTCAAATCAAGTGATAAATTCCACCAGAAAAAAAAGACACCACTGTGGGACCAGTGGAGAGTTTGTGATAACCTGCCAATCAGAGCAGAAGATGGACCACCCTTCCCTAAACTCCTCTACTTTTGAAAACAGCCTTGCAGGATTCCAGGGTAGTTTCAAATTGACTTTCACATGATCTGTATCGTGTCATCTATGTTTAGACAATTTCACACTTTCATCTGAAAACATTTTGGGTGTTCGTCCTTTAAGAAACATATACTTTCTTCCATATATATATATATATATATATGGAAGAAATATATATATATATATATGGAAGAAATATATATATATGTGTATATATATATATATATATATATATATATATATATATATATTACAAACTGTGTCATGTCAACGTGCACATTATTTTCTTGGTGTGATTAGCAGTTTGAGGTGTGTGATGGATGAGGGTGAATCTGTTGGAAGGTGGGGGTTCCCATTGGAGTTCTGGGAGCTAGGTGATGGAGAAGACAAAATTGTGAGAACCCATGGACAGATGTTAGGACAGTCAAGAAGGCTCAGATACCGCCATTCCAGTCTTAAGATTGACCAGGGTCCTCATTTTACCTATGGAAAGGACTGAATGGAAAAGCAGCATCTAAGGATAGGAGTGGGTTTTCTGTCCCTATGGCATATGCCCTCAGAATGCTAGCTTAACTCCCCCACCCCGCCCCCACCTTCCAAAGGAAAGGGTTGGGGGAGCTGCGAAACACTTGGCACAGGTGCAAGAAAGCTGAAGACGTCTGGCGGAGCTCACAGGCGTCGTTTCCCACTAGGCACCAAATGTTTTACAGTCTTCGCGAGCCCATATAGATTCTGGCTTCTGCCCAGTCGTTTGTTTGAAACCGTGGGCTCCGAGAAAAGGCTCCACACTGCAGCTGGCCTTTAAACCGCATTTTATGGGGGAGAGCATTTGGGGTGCAGTTGGAATGAGGAAAGCTTGCCTTTGAGTTTGGACTTTAAAAAAAATATAGATTGAAGCAGACTCTCAGCAATCACTGGTCAGTCCGTTTTCCCTCAGTGAAGACCGCATTTTTGGAAATTTCACCTCAATCGCTACAGCTTCATAGGATAATTTATAGTAAGCCTTCCCTCCCAACCTGCTCAAATATGACTTTAACCCAATTTAGTTCAATGTTATTCAGATATAAATCTAGGAATTCTTAGTAATGGGACTGCAGAGTCTTCTCTCCGAGGTAAATCTGTGGCTAATTTAGGACAACTGTGGCTCAGCTCCCACCAAATTATACTCATTAGGAATGAACTGTTAATGGTCAACTCTTCGTCTCCCTTTTCTTGGTAGCTCACTTGGTTCCTTGTCATGCTCATAACCCACAGCTCCTAAGGACAAATGACTGAACAGATCATGTTTTCATCACCCATTATTTATGATGCCGAAGAAAATGGCACCAACCAGAAAGCTCATCAAAAGTGGTATTTGAACAATTCAAAAGGCTCCCTTACCCTGAAACTTTAGAGAGAAGTGGACACTAAGTTGTCCACTGACTTTTCGATTGAAGTAATGGCCATCTGTAGAGTGCCAAATGGTACTGTCACCTCAGCATGAGAGAATGGGGGCACATAAGACAGGAGCATCTGGAGTTTGAGTCAGCCTAAGTTACATAGTGAGACCGTTTACAAAAACAATAACAAAAACCATTCACGGAATCTTTCCTCTATTCTCTGTGCCTCTCCCTCCTGCCTCTACCCTCTCTTGAGACAGGATCTTGTTAAATACTCTAGGCTGTCCTAGAAAACGCCATGTAATGTGAACTGTCACCCTCTGGTCTCAGCTTGCAAGCACCAGGATTAGAGGTGTGAACTACAACACATGGCTTTTCTCTTCAATATAATTGAAGTTTGAATGGACTCTGTGTTCCAGGGGAGGAAAATGAGGCTTAGAAATTGGGATTTAGGTGAAGAAATTATTAAAAATATGCATTATGACATAATTCTCAGTTTTCAGGAGCCACAGAGAACAAAATATCCCACAATTCCCAGAGCAGATGTTATTGCCACTTCTCTACATGACTCCTGTGCAATAATTTATCCTGGAACATAAAGATAATCCTAATATCCCCCAAGGTAAGGGAGGAGGCAAACACTTCTCTGCATTGGAAAAGAAGTCTCTTTTTTAGTCAGAGAAACCGCTGACTTGGGAAATATAACCTCTGACTTAATGCATTTGTTAATATCTAAGCTGGAAGCTGTTTTTCCCCTTTGGGGCACAGCTTTGTTGGAAAGCCAGTGTTTTCATCCCAGCGGTGCTTGAATTTTCACTCAAAAAATAGCGTCAGGTTGAACTGTTACTCATCTCATACACAGCATAATGTGATGCCCTCTCCCCAAATCTGGAACTACATTCCACCGCCAGTAGCGAATTCAACAAATAAGCAAGCGTTTTCTCAGTTCCCACACTGAAGGCAGCTAAGAACAAAAATAATGAGAGCACAGATACATATGTAGAGGAAGGGCAAGGCAGAAGAAAGAGTCGCACATCATGGGATAGAAAGATAAGAGGAGCATGTCACTCCTTCCCCGTGGCAGATTCACAGTCTTCTTTTGGATGTCATGTTGAAAAGATTCCCAGTCCTTACTCCTGTGAGCTGAAGCAGATGGGTGCACCATGCCGCTGCAGTTTCTTCTTGGAAGCAGTGTGGTTGGAAAGATGGGGTTTGGGTCATTTGGTTTTCTCTGAAAACTGTCTTGTGTAACTGTCTAAAAGAATTTATAATATCAAGTAAAGTGCATCAGCCATGATGCTTCGGAAATGTTAAATAAATGCCGAAACCAATGTTTCAAATATGTTTGCCCAGATTAATAGACAATGTTCTTTGGTTAGCATATGTTTGGGAAATGCTGAGTTAACACAAGAGTGAGAATTTTTTTCTTTTTCTTCTTCTCACTACAGGACTTCTCAGAGCCTTTACTGTATCATTTGACCTTAGAATGTGTTGTCACAATGAGTCTTTTTGGAATAACTGTGCTGCCCAGTATACTTATGGAAATCTAAAAACATTGTTCCTTAAAGAGTTACTCTTAAGCTCTATTTAGGGTGATTGTGTGTAAGTCTCCCCTTACAGATTAGTTCATATATGAATGCATTTTAAAAGAGAGGTGTTTACCTCTCTTCAGGTTGTCTTTGTTTCTTTGAACTTGTAGCGCTTAATTTATAAGAATTAATTAGGTAATCATATAAGATGCAAGAAACTAAAACAGAAGTATAAGAAAAGCTGAATTCTGAGGTCAAGCTCCCACTGAATACTTTAGTTGTAGCCTTACCGGAGTAACTGCACCTGGTGTCACCTAGGGTGAAGGTCCCAAGAGGAATCAGAAGTGGAGCCTAGCATATTGTACTTCTCACATTGTTAGATATGATGGTTAGTTGGATGGAGTTGTCAATTTAACAGAATCTGGACTCCCCTGGAAAACTGCCTATAAGGAGTCGGCCTGCAGGATAGCTGTGGTGTTGGTCCTGGAATAAAGGAGAACTAGGTGCTGTCATGCTTGCATTTGCTTCTGTCCATTTCTGATCATGGATGTGCTCTAAGCAGCTCCCTCAGGCATTTGCTGCTATGGACTGTAGCCTGGAGTTGTGAGTAGAATAGCCCTTTCTCCCCTGAGTTGCTTCTGTCAGAGTATTTTGTCTAAGTGACTAGAAAGGATAGTATACTATAGGATGTGACAGGCTTGCTTCTGCCTTTTTTTCCCCATAAGATAGAACTGTCTCCTCCAAGGAAAATTAGCATATGCAAATCTTCCGCTGGGGCCTTTTGGATTAGGTGCAAAATTACTTGTGCTTTGGCATGGAGAATTCCATCAACTGTTTCCAGGGAAACTTATTTTATTATGTCCCCCAAAAGGAGTGGATTCACCTTAAAGCTAGTGAAACTTAAGCTTTAGGAACCCTCTTTTTCCTTGTTTCTTTTGACTTGTTAACATGGCTTTGTCAGATTGCAAAATTAAGGAAATTTGTGGTCTTGCTTCTTAAGCATAGTCTCTCAAGTTCTAAGTGTTGGGATGAAACCAGAAGATTTAATGTATGGTTTTCTTAACTTGGACCATATGTATATATGTATATGAAAATCTATATCAAAATCCTCAGGAAAGTCTTAATTGGGTTTTTCCACAAAAGGAGAAGCCATTTAAACTTTAAATCAAGGAACACATTTATCCATGCACACTAAGAAAGTCCAGAACACTGTTCACCTTCATACAGGTGCTCAACATTGTGGGAGTAGCCATTGTATCTTTATTTCCAACATCCAATGGAGTCCTATTGTCTCTGAGTGTAAAAGCTACCCAGTTACTGTTGTTTCCCTAAGCCCCTAGGAAGATGTTTGTAAACCTTGTACAAACTATCTGTATATTGCTAAGCCTGTATATGACAACAAGAAGTCAATCTTGGGTTGTCACTATCTATTGCTTTCTGGAAATTCCCTTCTTATGATGAGAGAACCAACCAACCATACAAACAAACAAACAAATAAATATTATTTCCAAGCATGGCAATCCAGAATGTTACTCTAAGTCAACTTCTACCTTATACTTAGATGCCTCACAGGACATTTAAAGTGATGGTTCTCTAGTCTTGCCCCCTTCTTGTCAGAGGATTACAGTGTGTTCCACACAGGCCTCCTTACCTACTATTGCCTCATGATCTGCATCTGGGGCTGAGGGACACTGTCTTTGTTTTTATGCAATTCACTGTAAACAGGGCATGCTCCAAGACCCAGAAGATTTATTAACATGATGGCTTCTTAAGCTTTGTATTACCATGTATGCATTAATTCTTTCTCAAAAAACAAATCCTAATAGTATTATCTTCCATTTTAATCATGGATTTAAAAACAACAAACAAACAAACAAAAACCAATTGTTTCTAATGGTTAGGAGGGTTGGGGTTGATATTTCTGAATTGAGGAATAGCTAAGAACCAAACTTAGATGTCCTGTGTTTCCAAGGAGAAGCTTCTAAGAGACACACATAAATCAAGTGGTCCTTGTTTAACTTTTTGCTTATTCCTGTCAGTGACTCAGTGGGATAGCATCCAAGTAACCACATTTTGTAACTGACGAACCTGAAGAAAATTCGCTTACCAGTCCTATTTTCTTCCTTAGTAAATGGCGGTGCTGTGTTCGGATTTGAAAACATATATATGTATAGACTATAACCTTCTTACCCTTCTTTCCATGGTTAACTGGAAACATTATATTACAACATTCTCACAGAATGAGAAAATATTTTAAGTCAGAAATTTACTAACAGCTAAATAATGCCAGAGACTGGAGTGGGGGTAGGGTGGGGGGAGTATGTATTTGGGAGTGTGAACTTAGAGGGTGCTCCTTGGATCTAGAGGTCTTGGTAGTCATCTGCTTCATCTGCAGGGAAGGCAACTTTCTAAGGGTGACCCTGTTCCCCTAGCTCCCCCAGTTCTTAGAAGGAATGGCATTACTAATAATGACTGTGTTTACATCGGATAAAACCGGAAAAGTCAACAGGGATGCTTCTGCATCTTAGTACTCGTTATAGATATTCTGCTTGTATTTGCAGTTTCACAGGCATCCTGATCGTGAAGTAGCTGTCTATCATGCAGAAAGCCCCAGCAAGGGTAGAAAGATGTAACGTTTAGGCCCAAACAATAATATATTCAAAGGGATCTAAGCTGGGGTAAATGCTAAGGTTCGTTAGCTGAACAGCCATTGATTATTCCTCTGGGATCCTTCCAGCTTCGGAGAAGCCATTTCTCCCTTCTTCATGCAGCAAAACTTGCTCGGCACCTGGAATACAATTTAAGAGCACAGTCAGGTGGGATTTGCACTTGGTCCACCCCAGCAAAGTCACTCCTTGACTATTATTTTTCACTCTACTTTAAATAGCAAGAGGCAGATGAAAAGGTAAAAAAATATATATATATATGTTGGTTGGAAGATACTTATCCTTGCCTACCTAGGGTAATCAAAGGGAGACATCAGCTCTGGATTTGGTAAGTAATAACTCACATTTGACTTTAATACACCATGATAAACTTTGAGGAATATATCTTTTAAAACATAAAATGCTTTACCTCTGATTTAAAGTTTGGGGGATTGGTCCTGTACTGTAGGCAGGTTAGATTTAGCATCTCTGGAAATTCCAGAGTAATTTTCAAATCCTCTCTTTGATCACTAGCTGCAGCTCCAGCTTTCAAAGAGAATGAGATGTTTTGGGAATGAATTGTGATGGACTTATATGAAAATTTATATGACCAAGAATTGGATTTGTTCCCCTGGAATATTATAGATTATGTTTTATGTTGGAATTACATCAGTGCTCAGAGCAGCAGAAGGCTGGCTTAATGTAGCTAAAAATATACCTTGGCTTTCCACTTAGAATAGAGCACCCCCACCTTCCCCAATCCGTTTCTCCCCTAATGAAAATAATGCCTTCATGACTCATATATGTGATAGACAGTAGGGAATATTTGAGTCTTAAAATAAGAACTTTGAGAAAGGACTAATGGTCCTTTTCTAATTTCTTTCCCATCCATCTCTTCCCTCCTGTTTTCCCCGTCAGTTTCCTATTTCAAGCTTTCAGCTTCTAGTGCCATACGGTAATGGTTCCTTTCTGTCTCTGATTCCCCTTGTTTTGATGTGCCCCGCACACCTCTGTGTAGCCCTCCTTCCTTCTTAGCATTTTACTCTCTCACTGCCATTCATTAATGACGTTTCATTGGCTCCTGAATAAATTGTAAACTTAGCATATGACAATTGTCTACAACATGCTACATAGAAGTGGGCAGTAGTTTTCTTTAAAGGATCTCATAATTGGCCTTATTCTTGCTCTCTCTGTCTCCTCCTTCCATCTCTCTCTCTCTCTCTCTCTCTCTCTCTGTGTGTGTGTGTTTGTGTGTGTGTAGGTGCACATGCATGTACCTGCATGAATTGTAGTAGTGTATGCACTTGCATATATTTGTATATTTGTATTCATCAAGTGTAGGTGCATGTGCACATTCTTGTGGAGGCCAGAGGCCCACTTCAGATGCCTTTCCTAAGATGCTGTCCACCTTGTTTTATTGATAGGCTTGCTCACTGATTGGGAGCTCTCCAATTCACGTAGGCTGCCAGGCCAGGGAACTCCAGGGATCCACCTTTCTGTGCCTCCCCAGCTCTGAGATTTCAAGAACTCTCTACCATGTCTGCTTTTGTTTGTTTGTTTTCTCTGTTTTGTGTGCTACTTGAAATTAAACTAGAGTTCTCAGAGCAATAGATTGCTATGTTTTATTGTTTAAATGAAGGTTATCAAAGAAATTAGTTAAGTGATAACTTTGCAAGGTGCATGGATCTGTTGAGGACTTTTAGAACATTGAAACTCAATTTCCATTTCCTCTTCCAGTGGTCAGTTTCACAAACCCACCATATGAGCCAGGGGTGTTTTTCTCATGCCCACTTGGGAAATCACAGGACCATGATGAAACCTGGTGACCCAGGCGTTATCCAGGCTTCTTTCCTTAACAGTTGTAGGAACTGATGCCTTACATTGCAAGGCTATGCTGTCATTGGAAACATTAAAGTGTACTTCTGAAGAGCCTCAGTGACAAATGATGAGTAGCTTAGCTACAGAATCTTACTCAATATCCTTATTTTATTTTTAAAGAGAATTTACGGGAACTTGCTGTTAAATGAGGATCCATTGGCAGAAAGTGCTGAAAAGAAGAAACAAGGGATGGAGGGCGGGCTGAACCTAATGAAAGCTTTGTGTCCACAAAATAAGTTGTGGCTTTGTAAATTCACTCTAAGTACATTTGAGGAACAATAAGCCATAAAAGAGGTCACCATGACCTTGGATTCTGCACAGCTTTGGAGATAAAAGGTCTAAGTATCAGAATGCATTTCGTTGACCATAGTGTTGTTGACTGATTAAAATCCATTCATGATCCTAGAACCCTGCAGTGGAATGCTGATGAGGGGCTGGCCTGGACTCAGTGTGCACAATGGATTCTCTTGAAGCAGAGTTCAAAGTTGCTTCTTGAAAATGGACCACTAAAAGGTAAGTCTTTATAACCCTAGAGGAATGAGGCAAAGCTATGGCATCAGTATTAAATTGGAATACATTGACTTTGCATTTATTACTTATTGGGTACATATCAGAAAAGCATTTTGAAGATGATCCAAGCTCCAATCTTTGCATAACATAACAACTTTTAAGACATTTATTGTGAAGGAGTGTTTTTTTTTCTTTGACTAGAGTAATTATAATTATCTGATTGCTTACAGAGAAAATATGTAAGTTTTGATTCCTTTTCATTTATTTTTTAATCATGTTTAACTTATAGGGTGAGTAATTATAATCATGGGCTTTGGAAAGAATATGTTTGTGTTAAAATTGTGACAATTGCTTTATGGGGAGTTGCTGAATTTCTGTTAAGTCTTCCTAAAAACATTGAAGTATTTTAAGATTAGGAAGTATTTCACAGGAACTGGTCAAAGAAAACACTTCAGTATTTTAAATATTGCAACATTTACATACACAAAATGAACACTAATAAAATAGCAAAGCCCACTATTACACAGGAAATACATTATGAAGCTTGGATGTTAGTGGTTGGAACTGAACCCATGACCAGGAAGTGTCTCCATTTCACCTTCCCATCAGTCCTCTTTACCAATATATGGAAATAATGTAGTAGATGGGGAGAATATTCCCTCATAGCCATGTAAGCTGCTCTCAAAATGGAGCTTTCTGGTCCAGGGCTGACACAAAAAGCTAGTGTCAGACCTTAGGATTTGAGGTATGCAGCTTTGCATGAATACTCAGTACATTGGTTCACAGTCTAGTCCATGAATAAGCCTACTTTGTTAGAAACTGTGAACAGATAGCATATTCACGTGTAGCCTGTGACAGAGCAAACTCATCTTAGAATGGAAAACAGACTTGAGTCCAGCTACTGTGTGTGTGTGCTCACACACATGCATACATGAGTGTTCATGCATAACATTGGTATGCATGTAGAATGAGGAACACAGCCTGAGGTTTTCTTCCTCAGGTATAGTCATTTTGTCTGTGATGTTAGGTCCCTCATTGATTGAATTTCACTAAGTAGGTCAGACTGCATTACCAGAGAGCTCAAGGGATCTGTCTGTCCCTACCTCCATAGCACCTGGCTAACAGGTATGTGTCCAGCACAACCAACTTGCTTTAAAAATGTGTTCTTGAGATCAAATCAGGTCATCCTGCCTTCAACCAAACACTTTACTGTCTGAGCTGTCTCCTGGACATCTTCCCCTATTTCCCCTTTTGATGACATTTTCCTAATGACCCAAAGACCTCCAATTATCCACCACCTCTTAGACTCTATTACTTTCAAGAGTATCAAGCTGAGAAAAATGACTAACATGTGGCCTTTTAGAGGACACTTAAGTTCCAGTATATACTAGCTCCCTAATTCTTGAATAAAGAAAGCCCTACTCTGAGGTCCTTTAAGTAATAATTGAGGTAAGGCACAAAGAAAACCATAGCTTGTCCCCTATGATAGTGGCCCTTTTGGGGCAAGAAATAAAACAGAATTTCTTGAAACCAGAGTCCCATGGTCATTTGTAATCACATAGATTACAAAATATGACTCAGTGAATGGCCTGGGATGTAACAAAAGAGATGACCAATTCATCTTCTTCTGAAAAAAGCACTGAAAACAGGTCTCATCCTTGAGTGAAGGGCTTTTGAACCATTGTTCCAGATTTAATAACCATTTTTGTAGTATAAATGGGTCACATGCAGTAGTTTGGACATGTTCATAAGAAGGTATTTGCTACTGTTCTGAAATCAAAGTTAGCAAGGTATCCTGTGTTTTATCTTGCAACCCTGATTGTAAATGTTTTAGGTATATTCATTGAGATGGCCAACAGCTTCCTGAGCAGGGTCTCTTAAACTAGACCACTGATGTTTGAACGTTTCTTCATTTTGAGGGGTCTGCATTAGTTACTTTACTAGTTGCCATTTCTGATATGTGCCTGAAACAAAGAAGGAGAGAAGTACTTATTTTGACTCATGCTATTTCAGTCTGTGGTGATGGAGAAGGGTTGGTGTTGTGTTCAATCCTTTGTGATGAGGGTATGCTGCAGCTCCTTATTTAATGGCACCTGCCAGGATGCAGAGAAGTAGGCTTAGTCTAGAACCTTCCAAAACCTCCCCTCCCCCCCACCTCTGTTCCTAATAGTTTCACAACTCACCAACAAGCAAAAAACAAAAACAAACAACCCCCCCCCCAAACATTTCACTCATTAGTGCAGAGTATTTAAACACCTGAGCCCAGGGGAAACATTCGATAGTGCAGCACAGCAGGGGTCATCATTAGCTCTTCAATAGTGTGCCTGGCTCCTCTCCCTTAGCTACCCAGTCTCAGAACCTTCCTCTCTATTGTTTGACAATAAGTTCTACTTTCAAGCATTACCCCATGGGAAAAGTAGGGCAAATCACTCTTAGTTGTTAACCCTGATTCATGGTAGACCAAAGGTGGAACTTACATCCTGATAACATGGGCTGTACCCTGCTTTGTCCCATTCCTCACTGGCTTTTACCTCCTCTGCTTCTTCTTTATAAGGTAGGGAGCGGTGTGCACTTCTTTCTGAGACAGTGACTAGTACAAATTCAATTTCAATTCCCTTTATCTTTTCTATAGTTCATTTGAAGTTCTAAGTGGCAAATGCCAGACCATTGCTCATGTTTTCTCTTCACAAAGTACCCAACAAACCCTTAAGCCAAGTGTGCACATTTCTTTGGAAGCTATCAGTTTCCACAGTCTGAGGATCCTTAACAGTTGAGTGGTGATTCTAATAATTACCTTAATTAAGTGCTCAAGTCCCTGAGATCCCGAGTGCCTTCCCAGAGGCACGAGTGTGAAACTCTTGGTCCCTATTGTGAGTATGTTTAGGAAGTGGTGTCTGTTGATATACTGGTATTCTGCTGACCTTGCCCCCTGACAACTGGAAGGTATGCACACCGGCATTCAGGCAGATAGACAGCTCAAAGAGCATGTGTGGCTACATCATGCGATACATGGCTGCATAAGGACTCTGTATGCATGTACAAGCTTTCCCTTTTAAGCCAGTACCTCCCACCTGTTCACCCCTTTCTTTTTTTGCCTTCTTTCCCCTTCCTCTTTCCCCTCTTTCATCTCTGTTCCCTACTGGCCAACACCTACCCCTCCCTTTGTTCCCTTCGCCCAATAAACTCCACATGAGTTTTGTGGTTGTGTTTCATGGCCTTAAGCTGCAGAAAACAATAACAGTGCCCAGTGAAATCTGCCCCCCCCCCATCATTGGAATCATGCTCTTGAAAGACACTGTGGGACCCAGTGCTTCTTTGGGCCTATTTCCAGGCCCTGTTCTGTGCTCCTGCAAAAGGCCCTGAACCTCATAGCAACAAAACTGTTGACCAGGACCTGCAAAACTATGAGCCTAACAAACCTTTCTTTTGCTAATGAGTTGATTGCCTTACTTATATATCATAGTGAGAAAAGCTATCACAGGACACATTTTTCTCCCTTCCCCCATCTTTAGAGGGAGAAATTACGACTCTGAGTGATGAAATCTCTTCTTCAAACACCTTCTACTTGTGTGTTTATCCTTGAAATCAATTCTGAATGATCTCCTTGAGCTTCACATTGGTGAAGTTTCCCTGCCTGGATATGTTTTTTTTATCATCTTGGAAAAAAACCTGAAGTGCCTTTTGCTCTATTAACTTTGATTGTCCAGCATTGCAATTAATTTTGTAGTCCTCTCAGCTCATGTAGTGGGATGATTTCATTAGCAAGTAACTTCTTTTCTTCATTGCTTTCCATATTTTGGTGGCTTTTAGCAGAACAATGGTTTTATAAAACTATGTGGAGCAAAATAAAGACAATGTAACTATGTGGTCACATCCCTAGGTGGGGATATCCCTTTTCTCCATTCTCCACAAAGACTGTATATTCATACTCTAATCTCTTTAATTCTAATGTGCTTCCTTACAGTAGAAATGCTCCATTCCCTAAGAAGGCCTATCTAGAAGTATAGCATCATCTCAGCTTGTAATGACAGACCTTCATTATTGGTGGAGGACACCAGTGCCTTAGCCCCTGATATTTGTGTTTAATCAATAACCGTGTTCGGCTTTGAGCTGCCTTATTGCTACAACTGTGTCGTTCCAGCTGCACGTTTTATTGTGTAGGAAATTCAATTGAAATCACCATTCATGTTTGCAGAAAGGATGATCTTTTATTATTGGCTGTAAAGAAAAGAAATTTCACACTTTGTATAACTGACCCTTTCTGGTAGAGCATGGTGAATTTTCAGAGTGAGAAACAAATTAACAAACCGTGGAAAGCAAGGCCATGGGAGGACTTTAGAGGGGTCTGGCAACACTGTCAAATAAAAACTGCTGACTTTTATGTCTCTAAACAACAAGCATTGAATTCATATTTGAAGTGCACAGTCTTTACACAGATTGAGGGCATGTCATTGAGAAAGAACAAGGGACTGATGGAAAAACACTGAACATGAATATGACAGGCTGAGCAACGAGACCAGGTACATAACGTACTGTTGGGGTGGGGTCCAAAGACACCTGTGTGTCCTTCCTTAGTGACTAGGATGTGAGTGGACTGCTGGGTGCTTCAAGAGGAGCCAGAGTGGTGGGTGGTAGAAGCATAAGGGGTTCAAGGTTGTCACTGGTTGTTATCAGGTGATAGTGTTTTAATGTTTGTGATGTTAACAAGTGAGTAACTGTCGAGTAAGGAAGCAGAGTTAGACCCTGAGTTGGGATACTGACACTGTCAGGAACTCACCATGTCATCTTGGACCCACCCATTCTTGGGGCTTGCTTTGTGTTTTTATAATTTTAATGACATTTCTCATGTAACCCAGATTGTTTTCCAACTTGCTATATATCTGATGGACACTGAATTGCTGATACCCTTGTTTTGACTTCCCAGTTGCTAAGATTGAGGTGGGTACCACCATGTCCCTGCACTCTTTTTTTTTTTGATGATCTGTGAATTATATGCAAAGAGACAGAGTTGTGCCTTTGAGCTTTGAAAGGTAGATAAAAAGAAATATTTGGGGCTGGGGGTGGCATACTCTCATGCTCTGTGGTTCATGAATAACATAATATCCACAGAAGAGGAAAAACCAGCATTAAGCATACTTCCAAGAGCACTCGAAGAGGGGTTAAATATAATCTCAAGGCAGCTCAGCAGTAGTTTTTAAAGACTAATTCTGTCCAGTGTTTGAAAATGTTTTACAGATTAGGAAAAATAATGCTAGTTTACTGTACAAACAAACATTGCTTTTGTCGAAAATTGCCCAAAGGAGGAGAGTAAAATAATGTAAAAGCCAAGCAATTATTCTGGGGACTGTTGAAGGACCTGTTCCTTCAGCCCACATAAGCATTTCTCAGCAACTTTCATTTTTCTACTCATTTATTTGCTGCTGTGTTGTGCTTTGTAAGTTCCTATGAAACACAGTGTTCCATCCATGGGAATACATGCATGCATGCCTATGAATAAAGCATTTCCCTCATTCTTCCAGATCTACAGAGAGTCCCAAGTTTCTTCAACCTAGATGTGACTTTCCTGCCAGATGTGTGCTTTGATTTATTCCATTTGAAAGTAACATTGTAGCATGCATCATGCCTTTTGCAACAGTGTAAGGGCTAAAGAAGTTTTCAGTGTAGTCATCAATTACTTTATTAGCATAAAAAATTAAAATCTTGGTTTTAGAATTGTGGTTTCCAGAGCATGCATGCTGCATTGGGAAATGTAGTCTGTGAAAGTCCCTGCAGGTGTATTGATTTTAGGTGCCTGTACATGGGATAGTTTAGTAAAATGAACTGATTCCCTTTTATTATCCTGTTGCTTATTACACCTGACAAGCAGAAGTGAGGAAATTGAAGATGTGATTATCATAGATCACATTCCCAAAACATGCACATGGCTCCCATTTTTGCTTGTAATAGTAAAGAAGCATCTTTATGTAATCATTTAAGATTATACATGATCTCTTGGATGCAGTCACAGACATACAATGATATGCCTAGAATTATTGGGCTCTCCTGAAGTCTACCAGGTTCAAGATTCATTGGAGAGGTTTCAAAGACATCTGCTTTAATTATAGGAACATGGTTTCTGATTCATTTAATTCCCTTTGCTACCTAAACTGTACATATAAGTGAATTTTAAGAGACTGTGTAAATAAATTTTTAATTACAAAATGATGTTACACAATACATTATTAATAATAACCAATAATGCATAATGTTTATGCATGAGTCCATCAGAAAGATAACTAATGTGTGTTGAGCCTACAAGTAAGCATAATTTGCCCTGAATTCATGAATGAAGTTGGAGCCACAATGCAGGCTGCTGAGTCAAGAGCGCAGTGTGGTTTAGCATGCTATTTAACAATCAAGAAACATCTTGTACCTATGGCATTTAAGAGGTATTTACAATTTGTTCATCATGTGTGTGATCAAGAATCATATTTTGCAATGAGCCATGCGGTTGTGAAATTTGGAACAAGACCACAGAGTTGACAGTAGTATCTTTCTCAGACAGGTGCAGCATAAAATGGCCTAGAGCATCCAAGAAACATGTATGGTCCTTGCATTTGGGCACATGGAGCTCTTATCTCAGATTCACTGTAATAGAATTCCCCACTGTGGCCAAAAAGACCTACCACCCACATGCTTTTTTCTCCGTGCACTAGCGGTAACAGATTTCTGATATCTCCATGGCCAGCTCCAGGCACTCACTGGTCTCATGGCAAGATTCAAAGAGGCTGCAGTCCATGTCACAGGTCAAGTTGCAATCATTGCGTGGATGGTTCTCATCTGAGGCAGAGTAGTACCTGTGAGAGGGGCAGCACAGGTTGATGCACACCGTTTCACATGTGTCAGGGAGCTTGAGGAGGCAGTCCCAGAACTGGCAAAAGAGACAGGTGAGGATCAGGGAGGCACACTCCTCTGTTTAAAGAAAGAGAAGGTCAGTACATGTGAATCATTTTTTAAAAATGTAAATAGTGTTCGAGGGGACGGCATTGCTGACTGCCCTCATCTGATTATTCCAAGTTCATGTTACATATACCCATTCGCGATACATGTATGGACAATTAAAACAATAAGATGCATGATGGGAGAGCTGGAGGGGCAGCCCAGTTGGTAAAGTGGCTACTACATAAGCATGAGCATATGAGTTCCATCCCAGAACCTTCATACATGAACGTGTACATGCATACATGCCTGCATGCTTGTGCACACCAAACATTTACTGTGACATGAGACAAAAACATAATAAAGATGGAAAAAGTTAGTGTTAACACATATAGTAGTGTCACTCAAATATAGACAGATATGGAGATGTATGCAATGTACCTCTTGCTGTTTCGTATGTTTGTGTATCTGCTTGCCTGTGAGGCTGTTATGGAAGCCAGAGTTTGACACTGGGATGTTTCCTTCAATTTTTTTCTCCACCTTATTTTCTGAGCTGGCATCTCTCACTGAACTTGGAGATTGCTATGCTGGTGAGCTAGTGAGCCTCTGGGATCTATGTATTCCCGACCTTTGTCAGGTCTCGGGTCACAGGTGTGACAGACGCCCAACTCTTTTGTTCAGTCTTAGGAATCTGAATTAGGTCCTTATGCTTGTCCAGTAAGTTCTTCACCCTAGAAGCTGCCTCCCCATCCATGAGGAGTGGTGTGCATAGCTTGTCTGCCCAACTTCTCCCCCATCTCACTCCTCACTGTTTAACTAATCTTGTTGTTAACTTCATGAGCATTCCCTATTGATTCTGCCTAATCAAGTTACTTGAAGTGTGCTGTCATTTTGTCCTGAACCTCTTGATTTAGTTTGCCTATGAAGTGCTGGGAAGGCACTGGATGAGCTACTTGTCCTTGCAAATCTCTGAATGAATGCATTGGCTCAGAAGCCATTAAAGCCGGGGAAAAGGAGAGATCACAGATGTTCCATTGCTTGTCACCATGCTCCCAGAATAATTTCACATGGTCTCCCATAAATCCACCACACCCATATCCAAATATGAGGGAAAATCATGGTTCCAAATTTTATTGAAATGCTGTTTAAAATAGTCACAGCTTTTTGGGCTGTGCTTTATTTTAGTTCCTGTCTCCATCTTCCTGTGATCATAGAAGGCCTTGATTTCATATTTGAATTGTTTAAGTAGAGAGCCTCGTCATCTCTTGCCTAAGAGGTTTTAAATCTTATCAGTTGCCTTTAAGAAAATTGGTTTAAAAATTTACTATGAGGACTTGTTAAAGAATCTGGAAAGCATCTCTGAGGTACTGAAGGTAATTGGTAATTCTAGCCAAACAGCTGTGATGGGTTATAGATTATTATATATTTTTGCTCCATAAAGGGAGTTAGCTAGAATGATGTTGCAGTTCTCTTGTTAAAGTTATATTTTGTATATGTGTTTTAGATGTCTCAAAAATGTGGATTTTGGGGGTGAAAGATGAGGTAAAAATTCATATAATGCAATTAATAAGTAATCTGAAGGTTGTTGATGGTTGAATGCCATAATTCAGATGGATTTACCAGTCCCTAAAATTTGGGTTTCATAAGAATCCATTGTTTAAGCATGTTAGTAATTTTGTGGTTTTTCTGACTATAGCCTATGACATATAGGTATACAGAATAGACTTCTCTTAGCACCAGACAAGCTGAATACAGTCTCATGCTCCCCAGCTGGGTTTTTTCCTTTTGGTGTGGGTGCTGGGAATCCAAACTCAGGTCCTCATGTTCACTTGGAGAGACCCCTACAAATTGATTCACCTCCCAAGCATGGTCTTGTTCTTTAATTGTTCATACACTGGGTACTCTCTAAAGGAAGGGAAAACTTAGAAACAGTCTTTTAAGAAAGGAGCAATTATTTGAAAGAAAGCAGGTTTGATCTGTTCCAAAGTGAAATCTGAGTGTAGGTGCACATCGTTCTTTAACCCTCCTGCTCTTCCCACATCTCTTTTTCCCTCTTCTCAGAAAGGTGGTGTTTAACACACACACACGCACACACACGCACACACACGCACGCACACACCTTTTACAAAGACTTTAGCTGCCATGCTTCAGCATTCAGGGTGCAATACAGGTAGTCTGCTCCCTGATACTTCTGTAGCAGGTATACTCTGTACTCACTCATCTCTCTGCCAGGCTGGCTGTCTTTTTATTCACTTAACGCCATCTTCTAGCATATAGCCAACTAATTCACCTTTCATAAGTCACCACAAACCACCCACAAAAATTCAGGAGTAAGTTTGTAAGAGTTCCTGGACTCCATTCTGTCCCGGCCTTTCTGGAGAGAGTGTGCTGGTGGTCAAGGATGTGCAGTACACAACCTCATTTGATTTCACCCATGCTCCTGGCAGAGAAGCTATTCTCAATAGAAAATATTCACAGTAAATTCTGGACACAATTCTTCAGACTAGGGCCTCAAAACTCTTAGGGTTGTGACCCTACAAAAATGAAGCTTGGTTTGTATTGAGTAGAGAGTAGAGCACAAGGTGACTGTAGTGTTTAAAGTTGGAGGTTCTTACTAGAATGTGAAAACCCTGCTTGTAGAAGAGCTTTGTAATTTCAGGAGGTCACATGACCTTTTGATTTCAGTTGCATTGGCTAGTGTCACCTTCAGCTGGCAAACTCTGGAGGCCTCTGTTTCTGGTGTACCATCATTTTATTTACCCAACGAGTTTAGGCTTAATCCTTTGGCTGAACTGACATTTGTTTCCTTCCATCTTCTATTTTACACTTGAGAATAGAACAGTTCTCCCATTGCACCCCTGTTTTTAAGTCTGTCCCATTTATTTGGTTATAAAAGGCAGAACCCCTTGCTGAAGAAAAGCATGGTAACATTAATGAATTGCAAACAGATTTTTCTTAACTTTCAAGTGTGCACTGTGCTTTCCTAAAAGGCATATTAAAGAACACTATACCAGCAGGCTGAACTCTTCTGTATATGGCAATTTTGTTTGCACAAAAGTAATGTAAGCAGTACAGAAGAAATTTTACAACTGTTTGAAGAGTCCAGGACTTCCCCTTCTCCAGACTGAGTATATTTTTCTTTCCTTGCTGCTTCCTAGACTGTAGTATTTAATAAACATGATATCCAGAGGCATAGCTCATGATTAATGCCTTTCTTTTGCCCAGTCTGTAAGAGCACACCATGTGTCCAGCTACCAATGGTCTTCTGCAGGGTCTTCCAAATACACTGCTTCCTAAGGCCAGGTCTTATTTTGTTCCTTCCTCTTCTCCATGCTGCACACCTGTCCCTTCCAAGTTTGCACTTGTGGATGGCAGTACCCTGTGAAGTCACTAGAAACCTGGCATCATCGTCGGTCATTGTGCTTCTCCTACTATCTTAGTGTAGTTACTAGGCTGCCTGAAAGCTCCCTCATCCTCATCCACCTGCACCCCCCCTGCCTGGTTGTACCCTCTTTAGCTGTCTTCAGGTACACAGCCATAAACTCCCTCTGATGATGGCTTGCTGCCACATGTGATGATTTGAAATCTGTTAGCCCCTGTGACACTTGAATTCCTGAATGAAAAGATCTTATTCTCCCTTCAAGCCCTAACCCTTACCTTAGCAAGAAGCTCCTGCAAGCTCCTCCTGCCACCCTCTCTCACTCCTGGCCTTGTCTCACTCCTTACTCACTGTGCTGTCACAACACTGGTTGAATCCCAGTTTTCAAAATGGACTGACCTCACAAGCTTTGCATGTGCTGTGCTCTCTTCTTAGTCATCCTCCTGGTGGAAGCTTCACCCAACTAGTGTTCAAACCCTTAGATTCTTTGCTTGAAACATCTTCCCTTCAAATGATGCTCTTTCTCAAACATGCACAACACCACACTCACTGTCTCCTTCACAGTGCTGCCCATAGGGTGAATTTAGCTTGTTACCTCTCACTGGGTCAATCCATGAATGAGTTCAAGTAAGACCAACAATGAGAAAGGAAAGTATCACTGAAGGGCCCATGGCCTGATGAATGATGATGGAAGTCTGTTTGTTTCTAGACCAGAAGTCTGTACTTTGAATCCCCATGTTCCACGTGTCCACATTTCCCCTCAAGCCAATTCACAGCTGTCTGTGCTTAATATGAATCTCAGACAGCCCTCAAGAAGACCCTGGATTGAATACTCCAATCACCCCTATTTATAGATGTGGCCCCAGAGCTCAGAGAATTCAAAGAGTCATGATCCAGGACCCCCAGCAAGTGAGTTGGTTGTTATGTAAACCTAGGACTGCCGAAAGCTTGAACTTCCCAAAGCTAACCATGATCTTCCAGGCTTTTGCTTGCTTTTTACCAGGTGTGAACATTTAGAAGAAGCCATCCATTTCTGAGTCACAAGGCTGGCAATGTAGGTAGCCAAGTTATTTCCATGACTACTGGCTAGCTTCAGTCAATGGGAAGCATTCAAAAAAGCCCAGGAGCTGGGAGAGAAGGAAAGAAAGCCAGGAGTCTTTCTTCTGCCCCAGTTCTGCATGTTGCTCGTTGTCTTGGATATTAGCTATTCTTTCCCCGCCCTCTCTCCCACTTCTGCCCTCCTCCACATGGCTCTGACTAAAAGCAGCCACTGCCTAGTACTGGTTCATTGCTAGGGGTCTATGAGTTATGAGTTCAGTGCAGTAGTGCACTGGTCTGGAGGACCTGGGATAGATAGAGCATTCTTATGGTGTGAGTTTCTGGGTTACACCACTATTTGCTGCACTGGCCTTTTCAACCCCCTTAACACCTTTGCAACAAGTTCCTTGCACAGGAAACCCTCTCTATTGAACCACCTAGTACCCTGGCATTGCCTCTAATCACTGCTGTCTCCTAAACCTAGAATAAAGGCAGTAGGAAATGATCCAAGACCTGCAGGCCAAGCAGCCACAGCTGTATTTAGCTGTGAGCAAGAAGCCTTGGCAAATCCCTCTGAGGGTTGTCTCAAATCTTTTCTATACCCCTAAGGTACTTTCAAGCTGGAATGTGCTAAGTGATGATACTCTAATAACACAGAAGAATTAAGGCAGCTTCAAGGTGCTAAATATTCTGCTGGGGATTGGCTAATTAAGAGGGAGAATGTGTCTCATTAGAAAGGCTCATGTTTAATTATACTGGAAATGATAACAAAGCCAAGATGCTCCATTTGTGTACCTGGGGTCAGCCTCATCACCATTCCTTGACGTTGCCTTCCCAGCTTTCTGTCTCATGATTTCCCCATATGGAAAGACATCTCTGGTTGCCAGTTGTGGCTCCTAGGACATTTTTTAACTTCAGAAACAACCTCTTGCTTCCTTGCAGTCATCAAGCAAAGTGTCACAAGTGTAGGTTTTATAGAAGTGAGCCAGAGAAACAACAACCTCACCCATTACTCTTCTAGAACACAGTAGGATGAGGAATAGACGAGATGGTCCTGGCCCCAGCCCAGTGCCTCAGTGTAGCTGGGTACTGCCACTGACCGACATACAACACAACGGCATCAACTGGATACTGAAGGTTCTGGGTCCAACAGCATAAAAATCGAAATTCCTCCCCCCCCCAGCATTAAGCTCTTTATAAATACATGTCTGTAACATAGAATTCGAATAAATAAAGTGTGACTGAATGTCTTTCTCTAGCAGGGCTATCATCCCTGATGTTATCAATTTTAACAGCTCCTTAAATATGTCAAGATCTATTTAAGCTCAGGCAAGCACAGCTAACATCCAAGTCACTCCTTTAGAAGCAGAATGACTAGATTTGGGTGATACTTGGTAAATTTGTGCTTATGTTTTTTTCTGAGCAAATGAACTGAAATAATTACAAAATTGAAACACTTTATAAGGTGACACCACTACATTTAATTGTACAAAATTTACAGTGTAGAAAATGTAATCATTTTATTCAGTAGCCCATGGTGTAATTAAGACTATTCTTTGCAGGTATCTTGTATTTATGATTTTCTCCTTCCCCCTGGATGAGATGTCTGAAATTCAAAATTATACATCAATTAGGCATATTTCCAGGATTACTTTCCAATGAGCCTGTACCTAAGGGGATGTGTGCCCCTGGCCTCCTTTTCCATGTGATGCTTTTGCGAGTAGAAATTTATGGACCGGGGAGCAGGTATATGCAGGGAACCCTGGGTGTGTTTTCCAATTCCTTCTGGAAAGAGACCACACATGATGAGTCATAGCAACTGACAAACTGCTGGAGTAGAGACTGCGAGGTTCAGTAAAGATCCTTTTAAATTCCCATCAGAGCACACCCTGTGAACTCTGCTAATGGACACAACACATTTTACAAAATCTGTCTATATGAGCCTTTTCCACTCTGTTTAAAGTGGAGGTGATGTATGTAGATATTAGTAATTAGGCATCCACTCCCCAAAACTCATTTATACTTTTCAAAATAAATTAACCACAAACTGCATGAAAGTGAACACACCTTCTCTTTCCTCTTTCCCTGTGTTCCTAGTAGACATTTCTATTTAAAGTGACCCCACTTCTCAATTTCGGCACCCTTAAATTATAAAAAATCTCTGAGGTGAGGAGTGGGACTGGCTTAATGATTGATTTCATTGCTGTTTAGGATAATGATTATTTTTATTTTTTAAATTATGATTTGTGATTCTTAGTATGAGTCTTTTATTTTTATCCAGCTACCAAAAACTCTAACCTCACCAGGGAGATTTATTTTTCCACAAAGGAAGCAAGGAAGGGTGGCTTACAATATACATCCTCTGCTGAAAACCTGAGTTTTCTAGGTCCTACTGGTCTCTGTCACCTCTTACAATGAACAGCTTTACCCACACACCCTTCTTATCCCCCCTTGCACATTTGAATGGGAGAAATCTTTTTCTTGCACCAGGAGGCTCTGAACTATCAGTCATCATTTAAACAGTGTGATTATTTTCCACTTTCCCTGAGAACATGAGACAGCTAATCTCATGCTTCTCTTGGGGTTCCCAACTGAACAGAGGGACATGCTCTTTGAGGGACATTATGTCTGGAGCTGTGTATAGAGATGGTCCCTAATTCTGGGATCATTTCCCTGATGCATACAATGAACAACATCTGTCCCTCCCCATAAAACCCACAGAAACACTCTGCCATTGGATGCTTTTCGAGAATCCAACCGCTTGCTTGTTTTCATGCCTTCCCTTTGTCTCAACCAAAGTTAAACTCTAGTGGAAGCCTGAGTTGACAGATCAAAGTTGACCCAAAAATACATAGAGATGCTGTGAGTGCCAGAGAGTAAACAGAAGTCATTATCAATATTAAAATACTTAGAAGTTTCATGTGCAAACTTATTCTCGACATGTTTTAGATCCCTTCAAGATCTGTCAACTCAGATGGGTAGAGTGGCACATGCCTTTAATCCCAGCACTTGGGAGGAAAGGCAGGTGGATTTCTATGAGTTCAAAGCCAGCCTGCTGTACAATGTGAGTTCTAGGGCAGCCAGGGCTCCATAGAGAGACCCTGTTTCAAATTAAAACACAAAACAAAACATCAAGCAACTTTAAACCTATTGTTTTCTCTGGTTTGTGTTGGTTAAAATAAGTGACTGTCTCTCTCCTCCTCTTTCCTTCTCTCTAGGCTCCAGGAGTACCTTAGTTGTCATCCTTAGGAACATTGTCCACCTCCCTTGAGACAAGGTTTCAAACTGACTTGGAGCTTATCAAGTGGCCTTGGGCTGAAGGTGAGACCAGAGGTACCCCTACCTTTGCCTCCTCAGTGCTGGGCTTAGAAACCCACCACTATGTTGCCTTCTTCATGTGGGTTCTGGAGATTTAGCCTTCCAACCTTGTGACTGAGAGAAAAATACTTAAGCTACACAGTCATGCTCTCAGAAGTGATGCTTGAATGACCTCTAGCTGAGGTAATCTTCGGGTTCCCACAGTCCTCACTGTTCTCTCCCATTTACTTCCAGCTTCATCATTCACATTCTTTTTTTGGCACTCTTAACCAATCAGTTCTCTAGTCTCTGCTTTTGGGTATCCATATCAACATTTGCATAAGACCACACATTTACAACACATGGTAGAAGTCTCTCTCATTCCTCTCAAAAAAAACTGCAATCATATGAAAAGCTAAAGTTGAAATTCTGTGTGCTTTGTACACATATTTCATTCAAACCCCACATTGGCCCTTGGGTTGTTGCTAACCCTGGTATAGAACTAAGATCCTAAGGTTGGGATGTTAGAACAAAAAAGGCAAACCCCAAACCTGTCTTGTTTTATCCAACTAATAAACTTCTGAAGCAATAGTTAAATTGATGCGATGATGAAGGGGTTTTAATGAAAGCTTTAACCATTTTTCTTATTTCCCATAATGAAATATGAGGTGCAGATGAGAAACCACACTTCTGAAAAGCCAAGGGATTATTTCAATGGAACCATAGGTACAGACTTGGAATACTACAGAACTATTGAGCAGTTCACGTTCCCTGGAGAAGCAATTGCAAAGTTATTCAGACCTAAACTTTATTATCATGGTGGAAGATCCATGAGCTTGAACTTGACTGAGCTGATGGTTTAGCACCAAATAAATCTAAAATGGCTGTTGTTGTACATAGTATATGGGGTGTGCTGGTCTATGGCTGCACTTGATCAGAATACCTAGTGAGGTAGCCAGGAGAGTCAACCCTTGCCCAGAGATGATTGATGTAAATGCCTTGATATTTTATATCATCTTTTTTTTTATTTGTGTTTGGGCTGGGGGGTTGTATTGTGTGGAGGCCAGAGATCAATTTTAAGAGTCATTTCTCCAGTGTTGTCTACCTTGACTTTTAAGACAATGTGTCTCACGGTCTAGAGCTCACCAAGTAGGTTAAGCTGGCTGCCAAAAGAGGCCCAAAGATCTGGCTGCCTCCACCTCCCCAGTGGAAGACCGTACCACCCCTGCAAGCTTCTTTATGGGGGTTCTGGGAACTTGGTTCTCCATTCTTACACAGCAAGCACATTACTAAGAGAACCATCTCTCCATTCCTGCGTGTCTGTTGTTTCTAGCATTTTATTTCTTTTCCACTCTGTGCTCCTCTGCCCCATATGCTTAGAGACATGGGTAGAGTGGTCTCATTTCTGAGAAAAGATTTTTTTATTTGATTTTACTGGTTTTCCAGCCCCATCCGAGCATGCTGCTCTGGTCCGAGCTATTTAAAACATAGCCTCAGATTCCCAGTTCTGGGAGCAAATACTCTGCCAAGTACCTCCTCCCTGCAAAGTGACCTTGACACATGTCATTCAGTAGGGTTTTCAAATCAAAGTCATCCTGTTTAATATTCATAAAGACTTTTTTCTCTTTCTAACAGCATATGTAGTGATTTTTACAAGGATTGGGTTTGGGAGCTTTATTTAGAGATGGGTTGTATTCTGAGAAACGTACCATCAGCATCTCTCCGATGAACTGAAGTATTAGTTTGGAGGTAGGGAAATTTCGTTTGGCATTCTTCAAGGGAGGAGAGTGAAGTGCTCGATCCTGACAGGTTTTTCTCATTGGGGCTTTCCTGGGCTGGTCCATCTGTGATACTGAATTCGGATACTGAATTTATAATGATAGCATTAATAGGTTTCTCTTCTGCATGCTTTTCATTTGTGAGCTGTGTATCTAGATGGAAAAAAGAAAACACACATATACAAACACATTGTGATCTAAGAAAGGACATTTTCAGGAAAATTCACATTTTACACTTTGAAAGATAAAGTTCTGTGAAATGGAATAAAACATTATTGAGCAAGATTATCTTCAGATAGAATTGAAAAGTGAAACCACAAACTTTTATATGCAGTGTAAATTTCACATTAATTTCTAACACGTTTTACTCTACTATCAGTTTTTAGCATTGTGAGTAGGAAAAAAACAAAGGATTCATTTATATGGATCAACAAGATGTCTCTGTGTTGTATCAACATCACCATGTATCATGGGTATGAGAAGCCAGGTAATTCTGACACTTTCCGATGGTCTCAATAAGATCACTATTCATTTTTCTCTTGCTTTTGTTTCTACAAACCTCACTTTCCTTCTATTTAGGAGAAAAACAAGCCATGTGTAGATGAACAGTCTACAAGCGGGATCTTCCTCTGCTGTCAGAAAAATCTCTGATACACACACACACACACACCCTTTCATATATTGGATGTTTGCATCTAAACATTGGCATTTAATAGGTACCTATTCAGGTGATGGTCTCTCTGGCTTTGGGGATTTCTTCTGGGGAACATACCTTATAGTGTGAAAATAATTGAGATGAGCAGGAGATGTTCAGGGAGCTCCTGGCAATGTACTGGCCAAGACTTCAGTTTGAAGAGGCAAAGGGAAAGCCGAGACGGCTTGTGACCTCATTCTGTGTAATAAAAGAGTTTGCTATGGAGCCAACACTGAACTGAACATTAGGATTCAGTGTGCCTATCACAAGCTTTCCGCACTTTAGCAAACAGGAGTGTGTAGAGAAGTAAAATCTACCATGCTGTGTCAGAGAGAGGATGAAGCTGGTAGTCCGCTTAATGTATAACATATCTAACCTGTAAGCAAAGTCCTGAGATGGAAAAAGAAGAAACACAGGAATACATTTGTAAACACACCACCAGATTGGTCACAGGGATGTCTTCCAGTGGCACTGTTGAGAAATGGAAAATGTGTTCTAGACTCACTCCACACTGAGTCTAGGGTTGGGCTGACTCAGCAGTGCTTGATGAGAGGCTGACATGATTTAATGAGCACATCCAGTTCTGTGAAGAAAATCAACTCTTCCTAAGTTCATAGTTATGGACTGTTTCAAAATTGCCTTTTCTTCTCTAGGAAAGCAATGTCTGCTTGGTCCTACCTTTGAGGAGTATGATTCCCTAAAGCTCCTACAGAGTCCACTCCACTGGGAACTCTAAAGTTTTTGAACTTTTCGAAGGCTCAGGTACCACTGCCCCCAGCAGACCAATTGAATCACAGTCCTTTGGGGACTTTGCTGAAATGTCTCAGGTGATCCTAACATGCAGAGAAGCCTGTGAATTCTAAGGAGTTCTGCTTTGCAGGGAGGAGAAAAGAAGATAAAGAAAAACCCACAGATTTGTCACTCAGGGTCTCTCAAAACCCATCATGAAATGGTCTCTCTCTGAAGGCTTGAACTGGAAGCCAACCAAACAGTCTGCCACACGCAGTCATCTTGGGCCATTTTTGTTTCCTTCCGATTTTCCAAACAGCCTTGGTTTTTGACAATGTTTAATTTTTATTCCCTTTCCCATATGCTGCTGGCTTTAAATCTCTTGGTGGTGGTTTAATCCACCCTAAAAAAGATTGGCAGAAGTAGGGTTCGGGAAAAACATCTATTGTTGACAGCAATTAATGTAGTATTGAATACTGAATGTGGAAATAGATTTGGCACCATACATTGGCAAACTGTAGGCTTCCTCTAACTTATGAAGTACTTGCCATGTTAATAACACAATGATGATGGTGGTAGTGATGATGAAAATGAGAGTTTATTTTTCTTACTGGGAATGAGGGCATCCAGTAATCAGCCAGTTTCCCACTGAGATAGATATTCAAATACTGCCTTTGATTGTGTAGTAGTGTCTAGATTTTGAGCCAGACAATGGATGTACAAGGGAGTGTTCTCCTCATCTTCTATTTAGGAGATACTAGTTGCACTTTGTTTCCCAAAACTATGATAAATAAAAACTTACTGTTCACCTTGACAAATTTCTCTCCTGGGACAATATTGCCCAGGTTGAAAACCACTGCTTTGTGCACAAACATTGTTGTTTATATGCCTTATCTTGCTAAAACGCCAGCTAGATGAGTATAGAAGATCGACACCACTGTTGGCTTCTTTTTTGGCATGGGAAAAGTAGAAGTTAGTATTGCTAGGTGAATTATTATAGTTAGAGTTGAAATTGGTAGATGAATTAGAGCAACAGTAGCAACATTATACTTCTGAAGTGGCAATGAAATAATTTTATGGTTGGGGGTCATCACAACATGAGGAACTATATTAAAAATTTGCAGCATTAAGGAGGTTGAGAACCATTGCTCTAGGGACTCCAAAATCTTTGTTCATATCTTTGTTTTTCATAAATATTATATATGTCCCTAATGGATCCTTTGCCTTTATCTCAGGTAGCTGTCTTTTAGTAGCTGAGACTATACTACATATCAGCAATACACTATGTACCCTAAGACTTGAGATGCATTAATACCCTAAAGGCAGTCTTACACATCACTCCATTTGACAGACCTCCTTTCACTGCATGGTGAAGTACGACCAATTTTACACTTGAAGAACTGTCTGTTCAGCTACAGCTCCTTTGTGCTGTCCATTCAAAGGTAGCTCAGGAAGAAGCTGGTAGCAAACCATGATGACTATAGAGATTACAGCAGCTCTTTCCTTAACAAAATTCATTAACAATTGGTTCAAATTATCACGCACAGTCAGACTGCATGTAATTTGAATCACTTTTGCACAAAGTAATTTGGTAACAACAACAACAACATCAGAAAAAGAGTTGGATAGAGGTTACTGGGATGTAAAAACATGCAGAGAGTACAGTTTACAGCCAAGTGGTATATGATTCTCTTTTTAATTTTGTGACAACTTTTTTAAGTACAGCATTTTTTAAGTATAGCATTTTGAATGTAAGTGGTTTGCTACATTAAGCAACCATTTGGAACACACCAGGTTTGCCCAGGGAGGATTTTATGGAGAATTTAAACTGCCATTCATAAAGTTATTTTAACTCTATATCTCTGTTTATATTTTTATTTTTTAATCCCCCAG
This sequence comes from Phodopus roborovskii, assembly GCF_943737965.1. Taxonomy (NCBI): domain Eukaryota; kingdom Metazoa; phylum Chordata; class Mammalia; order Rodentia; family Cricetidae; genus Phodopus; species Phodopus roborovskii. Next base: position 2,275,551 of record NW_026126576.1, read on the forward strand.
TGGGAACTATCTGATGCTCATTAAAAAATCATCTGACATGCACATGATTCAGAGCCCAGTCTGTTCAACCCAGAATTCTGACATCTGAAGTGAGTCACTTTTTTTTTTTTTTTTTTTTTTGGGTAAATGTTACTGACAGATTTTTTTTTTTTTTATATCTGGAATGCTAACAATAATTCCCCCAGATTCCTTCCTTTACAGTGTTATTTGACATTGTCTCCAAAGTATTAAAAAGCAGCATGGGCTAAAAGGAGGAACACGGAAAAGTGGCATCATATCCTCTCACGAGATGGCATTTTAGAATTAAATAAGGAACCCATGCAACTATATTTGGGATGTTATACATAGTTCTTGACATTAACTCAGGGAAAATAAATTTTTTTCACTTCAAAAATATGAACCAAAAATTGGGACAAAAATTAGGAGCTTCTCTATAGTTCTTAGAAAAAAATTAAAGTGTGTCTTGAAAGTCACGGTAATACAAAAAATCCCTGTTTGGGTTAGAAGTAATTGCAAGAACCAGTGGGCATAAACTAGCAATAGTAAGACAGACAGTTAATTAATTTTTTATTACCACTGAGCAAATGTTATTAATTTAATTCAATTAACATTTATTGAGCACCCACATGCAATAGATGAATCAACGTGACAGCAGCTATTCATTTATTTACTTTAAGTTATTAAGGAAACATTTTAATGGTTTCCATTTTTGCTCACTAAATATCACTTGATAATTTTTGTGTTCATATATTCTTTAAGTCTATAATACAATTGTTAGAAACATGAGTAACATCTCTTCCTGCCCAGAGCATCACTCTATTCTTATTCACTGTTTTTTTTTTTTTTTTTCTTTTCTCTTTCCTGTTTCCTTCTCATCTCTCCCCATCTTTTCTTTTGGTCTCTTCTTTTTTATTTTTTTCTATTTATTTCTCTGACTTGCCATCCTTGTCTCATTTATGCACTTCTTTTTACTTCCAGATCAGCTAATATCTTTATTCCTTAAGACTTGATCCCCTCTTTCCCTTGATCCCTCTCTTCCTCCCTTGCTCTCCACCTTCTCCCTTTCCCCCCACTCTCCTTCTCTCTCTCTCTCTCCCTCTCTCCCTCCCTCCCTCCTCTTCTCCCCCACACCCATCATCCCCTCTTCACTTATTTTTCCCTCTTTCTAAGGTAGTACTAGTCCATTCTCATAACTGAGGTGTTGGTTTTGTGGAGCCTGCTCTAAATCTTGTAGAGCCAGCCAGTTTCCAGCCAGGCTGCATTTGCTGAGTATAAATTCTATTCCAGTAGTGTACTCATAGCTGGAGAATTCAGAGAAAAACAACAGTGTATCAGTTCTTTAAAGGCCTGTGGTCACCACAAATCACTCTCATGATTGCAATGGACTTTCAGGTATTTTATTTAGGTTACCAGCCACATCTTTTCAATTTGATGCCCCGTTTGACTAAGCCCTTCATTTCACTGAAGTGGGTAGCTCAACCTATCCCCAGAGAATCCATGGCTGGACTTCTTCCCTTGTATGGCCATTGTTAGTTAGTTAGACTTGAAACTATTCTTTGCCTGGTCCCATCCTTCAGTTGGTGATTTAGACGTTCTCATTCCTTTTTCAAAATAAACCTCAAGTCCATGCCAACCATTTCATTCCCATCATTACTTGAACCTTCAATCTGAATGATTGTCTTCACATTGTTATGTTTGTGGGGGTCTAATCAGGGCCTTCCAAACACTATGCAAATGTTCTACCACTTAGCTGCAGTTATAGTCTGATTTTCTTCGCACAGGCTCACTATGAGTTCAGAGTGGAATTGAACCAACAACCCTTCTGCCTCTGCTTGCATGAGATTTCATGTTTGAATCACCATGCCTGGCTTAAGGACATTTACATGCTATTATCAAAATAATGTTTTAAAATTTGCCTTCCGATCACAATATTGATTAAATCAACAATAGCACAAAAGCAAGGCACACGGAAGAGCTGATGGCTCATTGTTACCGGAATAATTTTTCAGTTCTCTTAGTTTAGATTGACTCCCCATTCTGTTGCCAAGTTGCCTTTTGAAGCAGGCAGCACCTTACAAACATTTTCACCTGAGTGGCCAACTCCTGAAGCCTGTCTGAGAATTTTAAGATGAGCCTTTAAGCTAGACTGATTTTAATTTTATTTCTAGATCAAAACACTTAGGCTGTGCATATCAAATGCAAGAACCATTTTTTAAGCTGTACCTGAATTATATTTTCCCTTGGACTTGAACTACCACTTAGAATTTAGTAGTGTAATTATCTGTGGGTGAAATCAGATCAAGGTAGACAAGTGACATTTCAAGGTACAAGCCACCAAACCATTCACAAATTATTGTGGTTAGGGAAAGTAGTTCATCCAAGTGACCCTGTAGAGGAAAAGTTAATTTATCTGGGCACTGTGGTGCATGCCTTATAACCTCAGCACTTAGGACACAATGCAAGAAGAGCACATGTTAAAAAACACACACACAACCCTATTTCCAACCCACCCACCAACCAACCAATATAGAGTTATATAACATATATATTATATCATTATGTATTTTTATATATTTATATTCTCAAGCATATGAGGAATTTCATAATGTCTACACTGATGTTGGAATTGCAACCACTGGTAGGCTATATGACTATATTTTCCACAGTTTAGTCAGTAAAATAAAAGAAGTAACAGAACAAGATCAAACCCTGTAAAAAAAATTAAACTTATTAGATTCTGAATGTATATTTTTTTACATTTACATTTTCTCTGGGTACCCAAAAACTTGAGGTAGGGTCTCTCTTGTAGCTTATCCTGACCTCAAATTTGGAATCCATTAGCCTCAGCCTTCCTAGCAGCTTGGATTACAGGTGTGTGCCAACACACATGACATTCTCATTTTCATTTTAGCCACGCCGGGACACTGAATAATTTTAGAGAGAACAGAGCAAAACGAAGACGCCCTATTTCATTCCCCTACATTAAAAAATGCTGATGGACATTCAGAGAAATCACATTTCCCCGAAAACCTCCTTTTTGTTTTTGATTGTGAAACTGAGGGACAGGAAACTTCACCTGTTTGAAATGAATGAGAATAAGCAATTATTTGATGGCTTGTTGGCTGCCAGATTGAATAAGGCAAAGCCTTAGATCCAATCAGTCTAACTTTGGGGCAGAATAAGTGAGACATGATTTTTTACTCTCCATAATTTTCTCACAGCCTTTAAAGACCTTTCAGTAAAAGCAGTGCTTTTATACATTGTATCTTTGGTTTGTCTTCCTCAGTCCCTTAGCCCCAGAGACATAGGATGAAATGTTTGTCAAGGGCCCTGACGAGATGACATTTTAAGTCCTTTCAATCAGCCTTAGTGAATCTTGTTGAAAATGTTAAAGGGGGGGGGACCATAATTGTATTATTTCCCCAGAAGAATAGCAGTGACTGCTCAAGGTGAAAAGGATTAAGAGTTGAGAGAGATGAGTGGAGAAGGTTGCAATGGCCCTTTCCTAAGCTCTCCCAACAATTGTTAGCTTCCAGGTTGGGGACTCTGTCCTTTTGGTTTTGCTGTTGCTGGTGGCTCTCGCCCCCCCCCCCCCAACTGCCATAGGTAGTTCACTCAGTCTTCTGCTGGCTGCCATATGTCACCCTGCAGGCAGGCAGACCTTGCTCTATGATGTACTTTTATAGCCAGGTTCTAGGCCGGTAACAAGGAGCAATGCAGACCTAAGAGGTGTTTGAATCTTCTTCCAACATGAAAACAGTTTGCAATTATGAGTCCCCATTTCATTTTTATGCACTTACCTTCAGTTTAATGTTTTAAAGAAGTGTCTCAGGAAATAAAGATGATGTTACCCAAGGGGAAAAAATAGTGAGTAGCTTTTATAGTTCCGTGTACTGGGTAGCTAATGAGTTTAGGGCTCTGAGGGGGAAAAAAATGAATCAAGCCAATCAGGCTATAAACTCAAGCATGGGCAGTGTATCTATGCAGTTGGGTTTTTCACTATTAGTTTTTAATAGGTTAGTGTTAAAAGGTCAAGCTCTCCCCCAAAACACCCTCTACTGTGTTAAATCTGGGTCAGTTTATTTAACCCAAGTACTTGATTGTGGGTTAAGGTTTACCGGGTACACTACCATATGTGCAGCCCTCAGCACTCTGGTAGAAGGACTGTCACTGCATGTGGAGGCAGGTGGAGGTACTGGTGGATCCTTTAGGTACATAGCTAGTGAATGGCAGAGCTGCTGCATGCACTTACCTATCTGTGTCCCCAGTCCCTATAGTCCTTCTGCCTTGCTTTCCATATATAGTCCCCAGAAAGCCAATGAGAAGTTGGACTGTTTTGCAGATTGACTCTTTTTGTCACTGATAACTCTTCAGGGTGGCTGATCTTGCTGGTATGTGATTAGGACATGCCTTAGAGGTATGTTTAAAGAAAACGGGATAACTAATGATTGGTTTTTGCAAACTCGAGTCTTGTTTGGGAAGCTGCCTACTCCTACTGTCTCATCCCAATGGAAAGTCTCAGAAGATGAGTTGAAATCCTCATTGTAGTTCTTTCTGTGTTTCTGGTGCTGTAACTATGATGGATGTTTCATCTTCGCCTTCTGTGGTGACTCCCAAGGGGTGCATACTCCTTTCATATTTAGTGTACCAGCACAGTGTTGGCCAGAAAGCAAATCTGCTTTTCAGCTGATTGAAAGGCTGAGTGACAAAAGCAAAGTGAGTCTCTCAATTTTCAGGCAACAGTGGACTCATCCCTAGAGAGGTCTTCTGAACTCAACCCTTTGGCTTCCACTCTTAGTATTTATGCTGATTCTTATTGGTGTTCCTATAGTAGTTCTTTTGGGATAAAATACATTCTCACTTTTACATTTTTTTTTTTTTTTTGTTTTTTCAGTTTTTCAGTTCTGCTTTGGAGCCTGTATTTGCTTTGTAGACCAGGCTGGCCTTGAACTCGCAGAGATCTGCCTGCTGCTGCCTCCAAAGTATTGGGATTAAAGGCATGCACCACCAATGCCCAGCTCTGATTTTTACTTTTAACTCAAAGAGAAATTTGTATTGGTATGTAAAATGTAAGGAATATAGAAAGACACAAAGATGTTAAAATGCTCTCTGATGGTTACAATTTTATATCTGTTGCTGCTGTTTGTGTACCTAAGGTAGAAATATCTTATGGTTATATATACATACACATATGAATATACATACATATAAGTATATATGTGTATATGTGTGTTTACATATACATTAATTAGATTTTAAATACATATTATATTTTAAATATTTACATATTAGAATTCCTGCTTTTTTATCTGGTAAAGATTATTATATGTTAATTAGATTATAATTATAGTACAACATACTAATGTATATTTGAAGACCCAGTTAGTATTATATTTTCTGACTTAAATTAATATATGACTATAAATAAACATTTATTCTCCTAAGAGTCTTGCCTCAACTTATGTTCCCAGCAGCCCTGTGGTAGGTACTGCTAATAACATAACCAGCTTCCTCATGATTAGACGGATACACTTCTATGGAGAACTAAATTACCACTAGTCAGTTATATAGTCGGGGTTTTAACCAAGGAGGCCAGGCTTCAAGTCGAGGCTCCTAACCAATGTCTTACACTGTCTGTTTCAGCCAACAATAAAAGGACACGTATTGTGACATTATTGAATACGGTATTCAAGTTACCACTCTCCTACATTCATTTCCCTACACCCTAAAGATTACTAAAACATTCCTCAAATCTTTTCTCAACTGTTACCTGCACAAAAAGACCTTCCATTTTGCTCAATCGAAGTCAGACTTTGCCATCAACCCCCCCCCCAAGGTTCTTCTGGAAACAGTGCACTTTGATTGTCAAACCAGGATGAGTCTCATCAACATTACATGGTTAAAAGCCAGGGAAGCTGTCAAACATTGCCCGGTGCATAGGAGCTCCCTTTATTTACCACTCAAAACTACAGACCATGACCTCAGGAATCAATAGTGCCAAAACTGAAAGACTCTTGTAGAAAGTAATTCAGTAGACTTTTCCACCAGCAGTTTTTATTGTGTCATGTTTAATTTTCTGCATCTGCTTATCTGTTTTCTTGCTTATGGGATATATGTGTTTCCACACTTAAGATGCCATCTGCCTGAGACCCTGTCGGTAAATTATCACTATATCCTAGAAAAGCATACAAAGAGTACCCAAATGATGGGGAAACAAGGAATGAATACTGTTACTAGTGTGGCATACCAGGAACTCTCAATTCTCCATCTAATAAAATGTGAGTTGCTTACATTTTTGCTGCTATAAGTACTCTTGAATTAACGTCATGTGTGTGATTCTCATCTCATATTTGTTAGTTTCTATAGTTTTAGACTATAGGAAAAGACTGATATAATTTGCTTTTCAGAAAAAAAATGGTCCATTTTGACTCGTACCAAGAATAAAAGGAAGAAATTCTCTCTTGTTCTGTAGCCAATTCTAGATTTTACCATTACAATAATATATTTTTATCAATTTGAAGGGAACTTGGATTCGAGTGTGCAATTTCCAGCAGCTGAATAAACAGTCTTGCAGTGCTACAAGGGGAGAAAGGATTTTTTTTTTTTATGCCCACTGCCTTTCTGTGGAATTTTTCTTCTACAGCTAGATCCTAGGTAATTTAGAAAACTATCAGGTTACGTGGGATTGGGCATTTAAAAATATTCATTATGTATTTAGAGATCAATAAATTTTTGTTTTAAGTATTTATTGTATGAATGCTAATTGGGTTCTTTAAAATGAAAAATGGGTTCTTTGGAGGTGATAGACATATCCATTGTGGGCTTGGGTGGCTTCTTATAAATTTCCAGGCCTTTATGGAATCATCATCCATCTACTTATATGAGCATAAAGTAGATAAAAGATCTACACAGTGCCCCTTAAGAAACTGGAAGTGAAGCCACACTGATGAAAGATAAAATGTTAGGACAGAGAAGCGAACCATGTGCTCAGCCATAGCTTCTCTGCCTGCTGTGCACCTGGCTGAGCTACTGAATCTGAGAAAAGGCCTAAAAGAGAGTTTAAGAGCTATAATTTTAATGACCTTCCTGATAGAAATTTATCTGAGTGCTAAAAAGTGTGCCTACAGGGAGGCACAAGCCTATCTAATGAAGATAGAACATCATTTCCTATATATGTATATTTATTTTCTGTAGTAAATCTTAGCATACTTTATGGTATACTCAAGTTAATATGGTGATCTGTTTCCATACTCTCTCTCTCTCTCTCTCTCTCTCTCTCTGTCTCTCTGTCTCTCTCCCTCCTTCCTTCCCTCCCTCTCCCCTCTCTCCTCCTCCCCCCCCCCCCTGTGTGTGTGTGATAGGTATTACTTAGGTTTGGTATCCATCCCGTCCCCTGCTATTTTTCTACTAAAGATTTCCAAGATTTCCAGTAAAACAGTTGGAGACTGCTGCCCTAAGTAAAAGACCAAGGTCAACACTGCATATCCTCTCCTACCTAAAGAATTTTCCTGTGCTTCCTTTGGGTGCCCAGGGTGTGGTTGTTGGAACATGGACAGCCACAGCAGCTGCAGTAGTGGCCTGGGTAGACTTTTCCTCTGAGTTTCTATAGTGGTAACAGGATTAACAGGCTCTATTCTGGAAGAACTTGGGTGGCATAACACCTCCCAGTAGAACTATTCCTGACAAGGATGTGCAGATGGAAATGCATATTTATGTCACTTAAAGCCTACAAGAGACACAAGGATTTGAGCTATAACAATAAATAGAAAAAAATCTTCAGCATTTTTTGGTAACCCATACTCAAGTGTGTTGAGTATGCTTGGTGAAAGACCTACAGTCTGCTCTTTGTCCAACCATAAAATATTCAGCATTCAAGCATGTCGAGGTGAACTCTTCTGCATAGATTTTAGAGTGTTAAAATAAGCTACCACAAAGTTAGTCTAAATTTTCAGGTCTTAAAAATAACAGGACAATTTTATAAAGTGCTTGAGCCATTTCATGTTGGGGGAGGTCTATTTTTAAACAGAATGTCCATTTGTTCTATTTATTAATAATGACAGGTTCCTGGAAAATGATTTCCACAGCCCACATAGTCACTGCAGTCAAGGCTTCAAAGCTGAAGGTATTGTTTAGGAGTCTTTGTCATAGTGTCTCCTGTTTTTGTTTCAAAACACTTGTGTCAACATGGGGAAAGATGAATACTCATATACATAAAATGTGGGATGGATACCCCAGGTAAAGATTCATACAAAATATCCTTCCACTGGAACTGAAGACAGCTGTCAGCTGTCACTCTGGCACTTGTGCTGGCTCTAGTATGAGGGTAAGACAAAACACCTGTTTTTTTGTTGTTGTTGTTCTTTTTTTTTTTTGCTTGCTTGCTCTGTTAACCATTAAACAAGTGAAGAGAATAGATCCAGAGGGCAATTCTTGAAATAAGAAAGATGCAAAGAGGAAAAAGGTCTAATTAATGAATTAAAATCTGCTTTAGAGTAAGTAAAATAAAGTATAACAAAACTAAACATATTGGACCAACACTGCAGAAGATCACAGAAGTAGCATAGAAAGCAAATATTAAAATCTCCCATAGATTAAAGGTAAAAGACAAGGAACTAAAGCTGATGTTAGGCAGGTAGGACATAGCTTGTAGATCACATCTGAGGGAGAGAGTGATCTTAAGTAATCACAGATATCCCAACATCAGCTTTGTTCAAAGATGACCCTGGGATGTTTGCCTTTGAGTAATAATATCTTTAAAATGTGCACCCTGCTGCATAAAGTTTAGAAAAATGATATCTATAATCCTAGAAAATATCTTGAATTATGAAGTAAATTTTAAAAATTTAAAGCAAACATCCAAGAAAACAAGGTAGAATGTGTAACAGTCCTCAAATCATTCTTATGCAATACCCAGAAAGCAGGGAGGTAGGGTATTGGAATTTTTGGATGAAGATGACATCCTATTAGTTTTATCTTTGATCAGCTTATATTTTTTGTAAGTATAATAATTTCACCTTATGTTGCCAGAAGAAAATTTTCTATCATCATAAGCATGCTTCTATATCAAAATTTTCTATTATCATAAGCATGCATATATATTTTATTTTTATTTATGTTTGTCTCTCTGTGTATGCACACCTTTGTGCAAATTCCTGTGGAAACCAGTAGAGGGCATCAGATCCCCTGTGGCTAGAGTTACAGGTGGCTGTAAGCCCCAAGACATGAGTACTAGGAAAAGAAAGCAAGATCAAGAAGCAATTGTAACAGCTGAGCCATGCCTAAAGCCCCACAAGCAGGTTTCTTGAAAAGATTATTTAAATTCTTATTTTCATTGATAGAAAACCTGGGAAGTTATATCTCCTAGTAGTATCAGAAGCTATATCCATAGTGTTTCACCAACATGCTGGCCCAAATGTGAACTGAACAAGGACATGAGTGGACATGCCAAAGTAGAGGAAGAAAAGCCCATGAGGCTTTAGTCCTACAGAAAGAAGGACAAGCAACCTAAGAGACTTGGAGCAGGGAGAGGTGTCCTTCCAATTGGTTGTCCATTGCCAAACAGTTACATTTGAAAACACACAGGTAACATTTTACAGACTCAGTAGGTTGTATTAGGAATATATATCTATATACAGTACATATATGGATGTATTGACATTTCATGAAAAAGACATAAATTTGAAGGAGAGCAGAGAAATATATAAATATATACATGCATACATATATATGTATATGTATATATATATATATATATGTACATATATATAGATATGGAACAAAGAAATGGATTTAAAATTTTTGTAGTTATAATCTCTAAATAAAATTTTAAAAAATGAAGCAGACATGATAAGAAATGAACCACTAATTGGTACCAACTCAAGTTGAAGAGTCTGAGGAAACTCTCAAAACACAAATTTTACCATGATTAGGCTCAGCTCAGGGACCTGGAAATACACAGAGGGCTGGCAATAGAACTGTGTGTGGGTGTAATATATAAACATAACTTTGAATTAATCTTTATTCTTCATTGTAAAAGTAGCCTAGAAACTACAAGCTGAAGGAGCTCTCTACCCACAAACATGTTTTCTGCATTATTCAAATGCTACCAGGCATATTTAATATGCTTTTAGTTTTCCATTTTCCAAAGTTTCCAATTTCCTCTTTTAAAAATATGCTTTATGTGTGTGAATGTTTTGCCTGCATATATGTATGTATACCATGTGCATGCCTGCTGCCCACGAAGGCCAGAGGAGGGTGTCAGATCCCCTGGAGCTGGTGTTGTATATGTATTTCAGACACCATGTGGGTGCTGGGAATGGAACCCTAGACATCTGCCAAAGCAGCCAGAGCTAATGCTGAGCAATTTTCCAGCCCCCCAAGTTTTCAAATTTTCTTAATAGTTATTTCAATGCAAAATGTTTTCAATGAAACATAAGAAAATATTCTTTCACTGAATATTGTGTTACAAAACGACATACAATGGAAATATTTTTGAAACAGTAATATTTAGAGATGTTTGCTGAATACATGCTTGAAAATGTTGGCTGAATACATGCTTGGAAACACTTCCAGGTAGGGTTTTTTCAAAGGAGTGCTACCTTGATGGTATAGATGAGAAGGTGAGATGGCCAAATTGAATGGTCATTGCACCAACACTGAATGGCTTACTCTTTAGGTTTCTTGTTTCTTTTATTAGACAAAACACACACCAGATGAATGCTGCTTCTCTCTATGCTTTACTGATTTTGAAAAAAAAGTTTTCAAAAAGAATTAAAGAAGAGAAAATTAAGGCATTTGAGAGAAGACTCTGGAAACATGACTTTGATGACAAGACCATTTTAGGGTCACCAAAGATGTCAAAGCCATCAGAGTGAGGAAGCAGCCAGCATAGTAATTATATAGGATTACACATTGTTTTCATAACTACTGTTGAAACTTTCTGCAGCCCAGTCCAACAGCATAGCACATGCAGACATACTTGGATTGTCTGATATACCAATTTCCATTATATTCTTCCTGACTACAATGACCTCTTTGTTTTTTGGCTTACTGAAGTCCTAAGGTCTCTAAAGGACTTGGTTGGGGCAGATATAGAGTACACACCTATAGCTCTAGTACTTGGGAGGTAACGGCTGTTGGCTCACTTCAAGTTCAAGGCCAGCCTTGAGTACATAGTAAATATAAGGTAAAATAAGGTTATAGAGTTATCCCCTGCCTCAAACAAACAAAAACCAAAGGATTCAGTGGGTATGACATATTGTTAATTTAACAAATACTTTCCTATTGCAACTGTGATTAAAAATCCTATCACATGTTGGGAATGTGAGGTGTTTACAATTCTATTTCTGGCTCACACTGTGATTTCAACCCATCTGTGGCCTTTCTTGTGTAAAATAAAGGCAGGTAACTTCAAGGCTGGAGAGATGACTTTGTGTCTAAGAGGGCATACTGCTCTTACAGAGGACCCCAATTAAATTCCCAGCACTCTTGTCCACATGAAGAGGGTCATACCAGCTATAACTCCAGTTCCAAAGGTGACCTGGTACCCTCTTCTGGCCTCTGTGGGTTTTGCACTCACACGATCACATACTCATACACAAACACTTCAATTAAAAATCAAATACATTTATTTTTTTAAAAAAAATTCTCCTTTCTGTTCTTCCCTGGCATCTGGTTCTCCTGAAAATGGAAAGGAAGTATGGTGTGCTATTTCTTTTAGTGAAGGTGTGATGATGTTGGGTATCTTTCTTTACTGTTCTTCATTTTTATTTTTTTCTTTTGAGACAGGGTCACTCATGGAACCTGGACTGCATTGACTAATAAGATACCAGGGGTTTTTCTGTCCCTGCAAATCAGCAATGGGGTTAGACTGGCATTACCATTCTCTGCTTTTTACCTGGATGCCACACAGCAGATACTAGCTGTGGTGTCATCTCCTTGGCCCCTGTGTCTGGGCTTAGTAGTATCTTCAACATAAAGGTTAACTGTCAGTGGATACCTATCAGCTTACCTGCAACAGTAACAAGAACTGGAGCTTTGAGTCCCAGTTCACAGACCTCTAGCCCCATCTCCTATATGATATTGTCCTCCAAACAGGCACAGTAACAGCCGACACTGCTAATAAAACACATTCAGTTGTAAAGTGTTTAGCCATGAAGTTCTTTGGAAATTGAACAGAATTGTAGTATTTTAGATGTGCAATGAACTCTAAATGCTAGGTTCTTTCTTCTTCCCCACACCCACCTAACTTTCCATTCATTCAACTCTTTAGAATCTCTTATAATAATAAAAATAATGATAGTTAGCTCACACTTCACACCATGAAGGGCTTTGGCTAAGCACATTAAGTGAATTCTCATTGAATCTTCACAATAACATAATGAGGAAGTTATTATGGACTCCATTTCCTTAGTGAGGAAAATGCATCATGGGGAGCAGGCTACCATGTTTTATTCATTGCTGATTCCGAAACTAGTGCAGGGTTGAGTAACAATTTGAATTTTGGTATTTGGAGGCCACTATTCTTCCTCTTACCTGCTAGGATATGTACAGGCAACAACAAAGATGGATGACTTTAGGGACACCTTGGGCTATTTATAACTGGCCAACACATCCACAGGTCATACTCCTCACAGACATGCCTTTCATGCCACCTTTAACTTGATTTTTGTCAACCAGTGTAATTCCTCATGACTAATATCTGATCTGAGTTCCCCAATGAGACCAGTTCAAATGAAAGGGTAGGGAGAGCAGTGAAATAGATCTTATGTGATGACAGTTAAGCAAGTTTGGCTGTTGTCCCAATCCTTGGGACTATGATGCATATGGTTATATCTAGCTATCTCTAGTAAGGCTATGTTTTTAATGTTACTTACAAGGCACTTCAAAATTATATGATAGCAGTTGGGCCGCATCCCATCAGCTGGGAAGATGACTCACCTGACTTGCCCCTAAGACTTTCAGTCAGGCTGGCATGTAAAAGAACAAGAAGCCAGGATGAAACTACCGGGACTTGGTGGTGAGAACTCTGGCTCTAGCCTGCTTTGAAAATAACAATGGGTGATGATACCAGTATCAGTAGCCTTCCTCCTTTGCTTTAGACTTTAGAGTGGTGCCTTACAAGCTTCATTTGTTCTATCTCCCTCACTTTAAGAAGTTTTAGATGCAGATTCCTCTGCAATTCTAAATGTAGGAAAGTGCAAGTTTGGATAAATCCCTGGAAGCTGCTCTTGGCAACTGGATACTCTTTGGAAGTCTAGGCATTCCGCTTCTGAAGTTAGCTTTTACCATAGAGGATGAGCTAGTGGACTTGACTTCACTGTTGGGCTTGTCACTACTTTAGATTTTCTGAAGTGAGTTAAGTGGAAATGAAGCATGTTAAGTCAGATTACGTAACCAAAAGGCATGGTTTTGGTGGTGCATGTGTGCTTCTTGGGAGGGTGGCCCTTCTATCCAGCTGTTCTTTGCAACTGCTCAATGTGGATTGGTTTTGTTTTAACTCAATGCCAAATGCATTTTCAGGTGCCCTAAAGGCTGAGAACAGTGACAAAAACTCCAAAGGAATGATACTGCAGGATTTCCTGGGCCACCCAAACTTCCTTGTCACTAAGCAAATAGAATCTTTAAGCCTGAATTTAACCAGCAATGTGTTTTAAGTTGTTCCTTGATGATAAAAAAAAAAAAACAGGAAATGAAGACCATGCCTTAGGGAACCATTTCTCTGGAAAAGCAACTAGTGCTCCTAACCACTGAGCCATCTCTCCAGCTAGGGAATCATATCTGTAGTTTGTTGCAAAGAAATTTGAATATACTAGGTAACCCTTACTTAATAATCATTGTAGATGGAGAGAATACCATTTTGTTCTCTCTTAAAAAGTTGGGTAAGTTGTCAGAAAACTGTTTTTAAGCAATTGGTTTTACTGTTGTCTTAGCCACTCTGGGAGGCTCACCATCCCAGGTGATTGACAGGTGAATCTCATTAGCATGGAGCAGTATTTAGACATCACACTGACATGGACCAACCAGACTCTTGTTCTTCAATACCTAGACCAGGGTCCCTCAAACTGTAGATCCACTAGAGTGACCAAACACATGTGTTGAAACTGATTGCTACATCTATATTACTCTGTATGTCTTCAGATGAGTTTCTGATTCCATAAAGTTTGGATTGGTGCAGCCTTCAGGATTCCAGCACACTAAACAATCAAGAACATCTGGCAAGCCTTCCAGCTAAGCCTCAGCCACCTCTTCAGCTGATGTCCATTGCTCATTCCCTTTAGTGTCAAAGTTTACAGCAGGAGGTCAATAAGTGGTGACAACCCTTCTACTAAAAGTTTTCATTCTCCATCCTCCTATATGAAGCCTCGAGGAAACTGAAACTCAGATAAAGCAGCCTGCTCATAAATTCACAGCTACGACTCAAACCTAGTTTGTCCCAACCCCAGAGTCTTGGCTCTTACTCCACCTATTTCCACACAGAACCCTTAAAATCAACTAAGCATTTGAGTTTTATTTGGGGATGTTTGCATTCTCTTTGAATGACAATACTTTCTAGATTTCAGTGAAGAAGTGTAGTGCCTCAATTATGACAAATGCTTTGTTCTTCCTCCTAGAAGACAGGAAAGTGTTGGCAAGCTATTTTGCTCATCAATGTCTCAGTGATCTTACAGGCTGTTTTCAGGTGTCCTGTCTCAGGCTGAGCTCCCAAACAGAAGCCTGAGAAACTTCAGTGTTTGCCTGTTACCTGACTTGAAGAGTGTTCAAGGACAGGAGCAGCAGCGTCATTCACAAATCACCTCCCCACACACTGCTCAGGGTGATTTTGACTGTGTTTTTTCACGGAAGGATTTCTCTCTAGTAGGCCCTTTAAGCCACTCCTCCACCTTTAACTGGCTTCTTGCTCTGGATCTGTTCTGTCAGTCTAACTTTTCAAGAGTTTTGGCAGTGTTGCTGGTTGAGTCCCAGGCCCATCACATCTCTGCCATTACGCTACATCACTAGCTATTTTAAGTTGTTTTCCAACAGAGTCTTGCTAAGTTGTCCAGATTGGCTTCAAACCTGGAATCCTCCTGCCTCAACCTCCTCATCTTAGGCTCTTTTATCCCCAGTTTTGGATGTGTGTCTATCCTAGTGTTCTACATGTACCACAGTTGATTTCAAGGGCTCTGTGTGGAGATGGGGACAATGGGAGCCACTAACTCTGAGGTTAGAACAAACTAGGTTTGTATCTTGGTGGTGAATCCTTGCGCAAGCTCAGGGGTTTGGATTTGCTGGCATGTGCAATCATGCCCAGGCTTCAGTCTGACTTTCCATGCTTCTTTCTGCTCTACATGTGGTTTCCTTTCCCTCTTTACTGCAATGTGATAAGCTGTCTACAATGGGAATACAGTCTTTATATATTTCCTGCCGTCTATTAAAATCTTTATTCTTTATCATAGTAAACATTGTGGGAAAGACCACATGAGTATATAAGCAAAACCACAACCCTGATTGTGCATACACTGTCACAGAGGACACACAGACCCAGCATCGTGGTAGGGGTGGTGGTGAAGATGGCGGCTTGCTCAGCTATGGCCGCCATCTCCCTCTTCTTTCACCTCTTCTGTTAATCCAGATGGAAGTGGGCTCCATTTTCTGTTAAAGGTACTGCTGATGGATGGGAGAAGCACTTGCCATGCCAGTGTGAGGACTTGAATTTAAGTTCCCAGAACCCATGCAAAGCTGGATGTGGTAGCTTGCCTCTGTAATCCTTATATGCTTACAGAGAGACCTGTGGCAGAGGCAGATGCTTCCCAGATGGCTGAGGCTGGACCTCATTCCCTGGCATATGCTAAAGAAAACAAAGAGATGCTGCCTAAACTAAAATGTGTAGGGAGAACTGACACTTGTGGTGTAGTTCTGACTTCTACTCCTGTACCATATCCCTTGTGTACCTATACTCACAGGAACATACACACGTGTCATATACCTACCCATGTACCATATACAACACACAAGATTTTTTAAAAGGTGTCACTGCTGGAAGAAAGGGAGGGAGAAACATGTAACCCCTATATTATTTCGTCGAAGCACTTTAAGACTGTGCTATCTGAAGACAAGGAAGCTCCCACAGAAGATGCATTTAACACAACACTATAATTTCCACGTTACTCACTAAGTGTCTGACTCTGCAGCTGCCCTTTAGCCACCCTGAGTGCCAGAGGCAGTAATGGGGTCAGTTGGAACACTTCCTCAACATGCAGAAATCCACCCTCTGTGTCCGGTGGACTGAAACAGCAGCCATGTCCACCCTTTGTGTTCTGTCCATTTCTACTCTCATCTAGAAAAATGCTGCTTCCAGTTTCATTCTCTATTAAAATCATACTCTTGATAATATCGCTATAATTATTGCTCCTCACCCCTTCACTTAACCATGCAAAAAAGGAAGGAGATGGCTGAAATATGTGAAATGAAAACACGGCATTATAGCTTCTTTTACTTTTGCAAAGGGCGGGGACACAGATTCATGTTTTGACAAAATATCAGGTTTCTACGAGGATTTTCACTAGGTGACAGATGATGCCAGTGGGTTCACTGAAGACAATGGAGGGTGAAGCTGTTTGGAAACTAGACTTTGATATTTCTGGATGCAGAGAAATTTACAGAATAAATACAAGATAGGCATTTTTTTTTTTTTAATGTAAGAAAGGGATTTTCAAAGCAGGTGTCTTTTCTTTTAAAAAAATATTCAATTTTTTGTACAATGATGAGGTAGCCTACAAAAGAGAATTCTGGGTTTTTTTTTGTTTAATAAGAGAAAGTAATTTATAATATTGATATGTTAATATGTTTTTCAATAAACTTTTCCCCAGATTCTCTTGAATTCTTTTCGGTGTGTAAGAATTATAATTATCTGTCTTCCTCCCACCTTGAAAGCAGTAGAAGGTGCTCATTTTCACAGTTCTGCTGCTCGAGGTGTCACTAGAATAGGGATGCCATGACTCAGTTAACAATGCATTGTTACTCACACCCATCCTCCCTATGTAGCGTTCTTTATCTCCCAAACACTGTAAATCAGAGAGCTACCTCCCAGGCTTTTGTTCCTTTGCAAATTGTTATTATTCCAGTTTGTGTTCTGTTTTGGTGCTTTCTGTCTGCTGCAAAACCCTTTTCCTTGTGAAAGTGAAGATGCCAAGGCTGAGGGGATGGCTCTCTGGGTAAAGGGCTTGCTGCATAAGCATCAGGACCTCTGTTCAGAACCCAAGAACCCCCATAAAGGCCAGCCAAGGATTGTGTGTCTGCAACCCCAGGGTCTGGGGTTCGGGGGAATGGGCAGGGATACACAGATCCCAGTGGGTGTCACCCTGGTGGGCCAATCAAGCAGAGATAGAAAGTTCTAGATCAGAGAGCCCCTGACTTAGACAATAAGGTGGGGGGAAGTGGGGTATCTTAGATTACCCCCCCCCAGTATGGTTCCCTGGCACCAGTAGAAAGCTGCTCCTGGCTGTGAGCATCTGTAACCCCAGGGGACAGAGACAGCCAGATCCCTGAGGGCTGATGCCCACAATCAAAATGGCCTTATTCCACGAAGAGGTCCCACTCTGCACACTAAAGAAAACAGCCTGAAGTTGAAGTATGATCTCCATAGGTGCACACATGGCACATGCTCTTGCATGTGTACACACATAGATGGACAGATACATACTCCATACAACAGCAATACTGGGTGGAGAGAAAAATACTCCACATCCACCTCTGTGGACCCCCATATATACAGTGGTGTGTATGCATACGTACATGTGGCACATACATACACAAAAAGTGGCAGAAACATAACTCTTGTCTTTTTTAAAGTGTGTGTGTGTGTGTGTGTGTGTGTGTGTGTGTGTGTGTGTGTGTGTAAAAACCCATGCTCTTTGTTCATGTGGAAGTCAGAGGACAACAATGTGGAGTTACTTCTCTTCTTCCTCCTTTATTCTGGATTCTGGGGATTTAACTCATCACCAGCACCAGGCTAGGTCAGCAAGTGCCTTTCCCCTACTAAGCCATCTCACAGACCCTCATTCTCAGCTTTCTCTACAGCATTTGAAAAAGAAAAATGTTTTCCTTCTGGATATAAAGAGGCTTAATGTATCTTCAACCAAGAAGGTGAAATAATGGAGTGAAAATATATTTTAGTGCTAAGAACACAAGCACTTTAGATTTATTTCCCTTACAAGTTCTATTATTTGGTTTAAAATAGACACTGGTATTGTTGAAATAAATTTTAATGAGCTCCATTTAGACAAATGTTGCTAGTAGAAAGAGTGCTGGGCTCCCAGAACTTGAAAATCTTGGTATCAAAGCTTTGATCCCTCACCATCCTGCCATGTGTCTTTGGATGTGATGTTTCTAAGATTAAAAGCAGTATGGAGGGAGGGAAGCCTACCACCCCACTCTTCAGTTCATCACCATATTGGAAAATATGACAGACATGCTTCAGGGTTCCCTTCTTAATAAAAGAACCATTGAGGGCTGGTGGGGGGGTGGCTTGGTGGGTATAAGTGCCAAGTGGCCTAATCAAGCCTAATGGCCTAAATTTGATAGCTGGACCCATAAAAAAAAAAAAACCTGCGTGCAGTGGTAATGTACATTCACAATTCCAGAATTCCTATTGAGAGGTGGATGGCTGAGGGAGGAGAATTGACTAGAAGGTCCCATCCAGCTAGACTGGAGTATGTAGTGTGTCAAGGAGAGACCAAACTCCTAAGTAGTTGTCCTGAGACCTCCACACATGCACTGTAGCATGTACTCATGTACCTCCACCCCAACTGACACAAAAGTGCTCTGTCTTTCTCTCTCTCTCCCCCTCTCTGTTTCCCTCCCCCCTCTCTAACAATAACAGTTGTTCCCATCCATTACTTGCAGTGCTCCACCTGACGAACAAGCTTGAAGAAAGACAGCTGTCAAATGTTCACCCACTACTTCAGGAAATATTTACAGACTTAACTATATCCAAGTTCTTTGGTTTCTATTTAGAAGCCCAAACAGAGGCTTTAAGCAATAATAAAGCAGGGTCTTAGGAAATCCACTCTTGGGCATAGGTCAGAGATCCAAGTATAGTGGACTTCGCCATTTTACTTAACTGTCCTCATTTCCAAATTGACTTGTAAGCCAATCACAGGCTTTTCTTGATACTATTTTTACTCTTCACAGTCTGCTATTATATCAGGCTGTGACTTTCTTTTGTTTCTTGCCTCTTCTTACCCAAAGAACTGGGTGTCTTTTGGGAAGGAAAATAAACCCTGAATGCAGCAAGACAGAGACATTGATGGCTTCTGCTGGAATGATTCCAGTAGAGTGGAAGGTTAGATGACAGAATGGGAAGAATAGGGAAAAGAACAGATATAAGGGAGTGGTCATGTTGATCATCAGCACTCTTGCAGTATGTGATGTTAGCTAGAATTAGTGTTTAACTGCTTTCTATAATGTACACAAAACTCTGTAGACCAAAGATGACTGTCGTCCTCACTTTGCAAGGGGCACAGACAGAAAGGAAATCTAAGTTGCCAAGAAATACATGCTACCAACAATGGTTAAGGAGTAATGTGGTTTATACTATACAAGTAAGAAATAATTTCATATTTGAATAGGCCACTGTTACCCTTAAACTATCTTGTGGCAGCCATGAATATTTAGAACTCAGAAAGAAGTTAACTGTGGTCTTTATTACTCTTAACTAAGATCCTTTAATCTCAACAAAGACAAACAATGCCATAGTGTCTAGAGCGGGAGAAAACATGACATTATGCTATTTTGTGTTTCATTGTAAGTGGAAAATCTTGAGCAAGAAAACCAAAGGTTTAGTTAAAAAGTAAGCTATCCTATCCTCTTCATCGTAAGTATTCTTTCCTAACACTCACAGGGATTGCATGGCCCCCGATTAATTCTGGGGTACTAAAAGATTGTCCATTGTGCATAGAGTTTTAGGTATATTTTTCCTTTTCTATTTATTTAATCTTTGAGATTTACTTATTTCCATTTTATGTATTTATGTCGTTTGCCTTCATATATATGTCTGTACACCACATGTGTGCAGTGCCCTTACAAGCCAAGACAGCGCCAGATTCTTTCGGAACTGGGGTTACAGATGGTTGTGAGCCACCACATGGGTGCTGGGAATTGAACATTGGTCCTTTGCAAGAGCAGCAAATGCTTTTAACTGCTGAATCATCCTTTAGCCTAGGTAAGTTTTTAAATATAGCACAAAAGTTATGGGAAGGACCTCTGGTAAAATTATTAAAAGTTCTCTGTCCTTTTTTGCCTTCTGGATAATATAAATGAAAAAAAAATGTTTTCAATTTCTTGTTACTGAAACCCAGTGAAATATTTAAGGCTCCTTACTTTGTAATGAGGGATACAGATATGAGACAAGTCAGTTTTCAAAGAGCTTCCATTTACTAGCAGAATCTAGTAAAGAGAGACCAGAAACTCTGGATAATAAATGCCAGAACTGAGATTGTGGGGTCCCTTGTAGATCACCAAGACAAGCTAAAGACTCTTTACAAATGCTTAATGTTGTGTGATTTTTATTTCATTGTAATTATAAGCATTATTAAAAGCCTGTGTGAGGGGGGATCCTTCCAAGGAGGTTGAACAATGTCAAGAACAAAGCATGTAGAGAAAGATGCATAGTGAGTACATGGATATATCCAATGTCTCAAGTATATAGAGAGGAAGTGCTCATAACTCTGCTACATTTTGCTCACAGAGATTGGATTCATTGGCAGAGGCTGGCTGGGCATGTGTCTAGCTTAGACCATTTCCCCCTCTAGCCACATACCAAAACAAGAGGTCCCAGCTTTCTTGCACTTTACTGAGACAGGTAAGTCACTCTGGCCCAAGAGATGTTAAAGACATGGTATATATCATTCCACTCTGCATCTTACACAATGCCACATAGTTCTTTACCTTTTTTTTTCTGTATTTGATGGCCACCTGAAGGCAGAGAGTACAGAAGAAAACTGAGGATTCTAGAGATGTCATTGCCCCAAGAAACAAAAGCCAAAGTCTCTAAGTCACTGGTAAATGGGAGCACCCAGGACTTCCAATTGCATGGAGTTTTCAGTAGGTAGACATAGCTTTGGTTAGTAAAATTCAGTAGTCATTATTTATCACAGCTGCATCAATCATTCAGGCTGATTACATGTTTATTTGGGCTGTATTTAATGATGCATTAATCAAGGATGTATATTGGGCATTCATTATAGAGCTATAATGTTTAATACTTATGTATTTTATATTACAGGAAATGATCTGTGTAAAGTCTATTATTGTCATCCCCTTTTTAGTGGTTAGGATAGAATTAAAAACGACAAGGCTAGGGTGTTGTTAGACATAAAAGCTGCCCACTAGGCTGGACTTTGTCTTACTTTCATAGGTGTTATGGACTGTGTTGGATGAAGACTATTCCACTTGTTTTAAGAAACTAAACATAGTTCAACAAAACCCAGTATGTTTTTTTTTTTCATTCTGTAGGCTAATGTATGAGATCCTGGCCACTTTTAGTACAACAATAAAAATACTTTTCACAAAAATCTATTTATTTGTGAACTGATGCCAAACCCAACTTGTTGACTATAAGTCATACACTATGGTTCCCATTAGAAGACTAGTAGAAGAATCAGGTGTATTGCATACTCACTATAACCTTAGCCAACTGGATGTCTGAAATAACAGTGATTGCTCTTGGAGTGGGTAGACAGAGGCTCTGGATTTATTCTTTATTATTTAATGCCAAGATCATTTAACCAAAGTAAAAGAGTACGGGCTCTGTTAAAAGCAATCCGTGATTTCCTAGCCAAGGATTTAAGGGTTTCGTTTTCAAAATTTTGATTTGTCTATGCAATACTTTGGCCCTTCTATTATTCCCTCTGACAGTTTGGGGGTTCATGCTCCACTGCAACACCAAGGCCAAATATGAATGAAGTATGTTGCATGCCCTCCTTCGCTCTGCTCTTGAGCCTTCCTCTTTTTAGCTCTTTACTAAAAGATGTAAACTTGAATTTGAATCCAAAGGTCCAAACTCACTCCCCTTCCACCCTGCCGACCCTCTTGAGAACCTCATAGCCCAGAACACAGCAACTTCAGAGTACAAGGTTCTCACCATCATTACACATTTGCAGACATTCTTTTCTGGACCAAACAGACCTGTTGCTGCCAACTTCAAATGTTCTTAAACACACCACGGCATCTTAATACATGTATCATGTGGGTGACATAATATTACCTGAAAGGCCCCCACTGACAAGGGAAAAGAGGTTTTATTGAAGGAGATGGCACTAGCAAACCATGAGCAGGGCAAGAAAAGGTAATAACCAGGTGGGTACATGATCCCCTAATATGTGAGTTGCTGGTTCTGTGGCTTAACCCCCCCCAGAGAACCTAGTCAGGCAGCCAAGTGCCCAAAGCTTTTTTTGTACTGTCAATGTCAACTGAGATTCTCCCTACCACTTCTCTCAGAATATAGCCCCATCCCTAGAGCTCTGGAAACCAGCCAGAGTCAAGGCTGGGAGGGAGCCCATGCCTAAACTGCATCCCAAGGGTTGTTCATCACAGGCGTATTGCTATGATCTTCAACATGTACAACAGAGGGGCAGATTGTGATGTGTGTGTATGACTTGTGTGTCGTCCTGGAAGGCTCCATCTTTGTGGACTAAGGTGCTTTCTGGCCTGGTTTGGGTGCTCCTAACCTAATCTTGCACAGGGAACTTGCCAAATTAGTGGCTAAATCAAATCCCTTTGCTTTGCCAGTGAAGTACACAGTAAATGTGGCAGGAAGGGAGAGAATTAGTGGCAATGAACTAATGAGTCAAAAGTCACAAAAATAACTTCTTGTGCTTTTCTATGTGTGTCATGAATGTGCCCACATACCCATGTGTATGTTTATTTATGTGTGCCCATGTGCCTTTTTTTCCTTCCAGAACTGATGCTGTGTCTACAGCAGTCATGTTTTTTTGATGGCTCTTTAGTGTTTTGACTCCCCAGAGCAGTATTGTCTGCTCCTTCCACCCAGCTCCTGCCCCAATACTAATGAATGTGTTTGACAGGCAAGGGTCACTTTATTATTGTGACATAATGAATTGGGAGATGTGATTTCCAAGTTCTAAGGCTATCACAGTGACACTGGCAGGGTGACGTTTCACCCCGAGGTGCCCCAATTGTATACTTGACATACTTGGAAGAGTAAATATTGATCTTCTCTGGGCGGATGTGCACAGTGTGAAATGTTAATGCTTTTAAAGGGCGTCGGATGTACAACATAGCTATTATTATGACTGTTATTATAAGGTATAAAATCGCAGCCAGTGTCTCATCTGTACCCCTGTTGTCATGATTACCACCCCCCTCCATGCTGCTTGTTGCTGTGTTCACACTACTACTCATGAGACTGGGAACCTTGCTGAGGAGCTAAGCCAAAATCATTGATCTTGAGACTTCCCACAAGGGAGGAGAGGAAAATAATATCAAGTCATCAAGACCTGTTGTCTTGAGTTTGGGGATTTGCTCAGTGGGTGGAGCTCTTGCCTAGCATGAGTGAAACCCTGAGCACTGCATAAACTGGACACACCTGTAATTGTGGCACTTGGGAGATAAAAAGAGAGTGGTCAGAATTAAGGTCACACTTGACTACATAGTGAATTTGAGGCCTCTATGGCTATATGAGACACTGTCATAAAAACTCTTTGAGATTGCCAATCTAGCTCATGATCTCTGCTCCTGTTAATGAATTAGAAATTTTCTGTGTCCTAGAATGATTTATCCTTTGGTATAAATTGTCCTTTAGGGACTGGAAGGATGGCTTAGTGGTTTCATGCACCTAGTATGGATCCAGATGCCCTGAGTTCATCTGGCAGCTTAAAACCATCTGTAACTCTAGTTTTAGGAGAAATAGTATCCTCTTCTGGCCTCCACCAGGGATGCATAAAGCTTACTTACACTCGTGTAGGAAAACCAAACACATGGTAAGTCCTGAGAACATATATACATATAACACACCAACTGAACAGGATATATTTATGGATATATAAACATATGTGCATGCAGTAACAGTGGAAAAGAGGTCCTTCTTGCTACCTAGCCTCTCTGGGGCTGCGGATTGTAGACTTGTTGTCTTTTACTTTATACCTAGTATTCACTTATGAGTGAGTACAAAAGGGTTTAGTTTCTAGATGGGTCAGGTAAGGCAGTGTTTCTCAACCTTCCTAATGCTAAAATTCCTTAACACAGTTCCTCAGTTGTGACTCCCAATCATAAAATTATTTTGTTGAAGTCGTAATTGTAATTTTGCTACTGTTATGAACCACACTGTAAATATCCATGATTTCAGATAGTCTTAGATGACCTCCGTGAAAGCGTTGTGACTCACAGGTTGAGAACCACTGGATTAAGGGCATCAAATCTTTTTTTCACTCTCTGAGGAAACTTGGCGGGTTTGCTGCTCTGTTTGGAAAGGTTATGCAGACAGGGCATCACAATTTAGAAATGTGGGGTGCCTCTGAGCCAGAGTTGGGGTTGGGAGTAATTTCACCCTGTACCATAGTCTCATGCTTACAGCTTCCTGTCATGACACCGGTGAAAAGAGCTGACTTTCTTTGCACTTCCTCCCATCCGTTTCAGAGGAACAGAGCATCCTCCTTAAAGGTAAACCTTCATCCAGGGTTTACTCACCAGCTCTTTGATCAACCATGAGATGTTTTTATCATCCATTATTTACCCACCCAAATCTTGACTCCCTCCTCTCTCTAGATTCACATCTAAAGACCATTTATCCTCAGAAGAGTCCTTTGCATATACTATTTCCATATTAACTTTGTCTTTAAGCCTTCACAACTGGCCTTCCTTCCAACCCAAATGAAATTGATCTTTCAAAATTTTGAAGCTAATATATGACAGATACTTAACAAATGTTGAAGAAATTAATCAATAATTACATGTCTCTAATCACCCAAATCAGTGATTGTGCCCCCTTTTTAACCAGTTTTCATCTTCTAAGTCATGACCAGTGCGTAACCCCTCTGTCCTTGTCTGTAATTCAGAAGGTCTTTCTCCCCTTCTGGACAATTCTCTGCCCAATACATGGAGGCCACATTGATACCCAAATACAACCCTTGACCTTCCTAAATGATTTGTCTCACTAAGTCTCCTTTATACATATATAAAATTTTTCTGGTGATATGGTAAAATACTGGACAAAATAAGAGAGGAAGGGCTTACTATATTCACATTCCCCGCAGGCACACCTTCTGTGGGCCCATGTATCCACAGTCAAGAGCAGGGAGCCAGAAAAGGTATCCACTTCTCTCTTTTATATTCACTCCAGGACACCCCATGACATCATGCCATTTAAAGTTACAGTGAGTCATGTCACTTTAATTAATTCAACCACAAGAGTTCCTCAAAGCATGCCTAATGTAGACAAATTCCCCACAAGAATGCCCAGGGTTTCTTCTCTTAAGTGATTCTAGGGCCTGCCACCTTAATGATATTAACCATCTCCCATACCAAGAAAAAGTATCATTTTAAAAGTTGTGTATTACTTGCAAAGTCAATGGTTGCTCAGTAAATATATAAACATTTCAAAAGATATCAGGTCCCTGTGAGAATGTGCCACACCAGCCATTTTTCTCCACTCCCTGAATTTTAAAAAAAGAAATGATCCTGCCTTCAATCCCATGAAATATTCAGCATGGGGTTCTTGAAAAATTTTGGTGATGATTGAATGAACAATGCATTATTCTTCAACCCTTAGGAGACATACTTTTCCATAGCCTTGGCTTTAGCTCCACTTGCTGTTTGTCTTTCTGACTTCCCCCCCCCAATGGTCATTTGTCTTCATCCACTCATCAACAGTTTCCTCCATGACAATGACTGCCAAGTCTGAGTTGGAATTAGATGCGTTTTTGTCATCTCCATGCCTAAGTATTACCTTTTAGATGCTTTCCAAGAAAGTGCCTCTAAAGATATATGCTCTATTAGCTAAACCCCTGGTACTTAAACAAAGCTCTAATCTTTCCCCGATCCTTACCATTCATACATGGAGTTTGTGTATGTATTTGTTAATTATATTCATCTATTGGACTAGTCTTGAAACAGTTCCACACACATGATCCACACTAAGATAATGCCATTTGCAAGCTGTTCATTTCAATGAACAGCTTAATACATTAGTTACCTGTCACATTGACAAAAGCAGCAAGATTTTAATTTTAGGAAGTCCATGCTCCTTACCATGCCAGTCATTTGTCCTTTGCCTTAATACATAACTTGTATTTATGCAAAATATATTTTTGTCTAGCAGGCAATAGACAGATGCATTGTTTTGTTTATGTCAAATAGCAATACAATACCTTCACTTCCCCCTCCTCTTCAGAGCAGTCTGTCTGAAAGATGGCTTTGGTGCTTTTTTGGATCATGCCTTCCCAGACCTTCTATATGCATCCATGAAGCAAATATCTCTTATTGCTTGTTATAAATGAGGCCATGCTATACTTACTCCTGTGAAACTTGGTCTCCCCTCACTAATATGTTCTTCAAGAATTCCTACATATGTATCTCTCATCTTCTAGAACTATTTCTCTGTATCTCTCTGTCTCTTTGTCTCTGTCTCCGTCTTTCTCTCTCTCATGCAATGTTGGAACCGAATTAAAATCATAATGCAAAATTTTACGACATGGACTCTCTCTACTAACCATTCTTTCTTCTAGCGAGACTTCTACTCAGGCTGTGATGCCCTCCTTTAATGCTTCCTTACCTATGGAACCTTCTGTTGTGCTAAGTTGATCATTTACACTTCTTCCTCTGTCATTCATAGGACAGACACTAAGGATAATTACTCCCACTGAACTGAACCCAATGTTTTATGTGTATGAGATTTTGCATCTATATATGCAAAAGTAAGTGAGACAATCTTTTGTTGTTGAAAATATCTGTACATACAGGTTGGAAGAAACGCAAAGGTAAAAATACACTCTAGCAAAAATATACTCCAGATCACATACATTGGTGACCATTTGTATGCTAGTGCTATTGCAGCCTTTTTGTTAGACATGGCTATAGGTAGAGAGTTCTTCCCTTGCCAAGATGTGCCCTTTTGTCAAGAAAAATGGATGAACTCATTAAGATCCATAAGAGGGCTTACAATAGCACTTTATAATCCTGAAATAATAGGGGCAAACAATTGAGTGGCGGTCTGTTGTTGTTTTGTATTTAATGGTTCCTTGTAGAACAATTACAGAATCTTATCTGGTCTGGCTCTAAAATTTACCCCTTTATCAAAACAGGGTGAATATACATGACTTCCATGGAAAAGGACAAAATTGCTCAAGAGGTTTAATCTTCATTATTTTCCCTTATTCCATTTTCCCCCTGTATGTTTTATGCTTATTGAATTCTGTAAATTTAATTATTTAGCTTTTGCTTTACAACTCCTAAAATAACCAAAGGAGAAATGTTTAGTTTTGTGAAGGTATGCCAGAAACAAACTGTAAGGATGGCTCAAAATTAGAAGTTGAATCTTAGATCAGAATGCGTGGGAAGGACTAAATCAGCTGAAACATTGCCTGGGTTGATCTGTCTGTTGACTTTGTTCTGTTCCCTTCAGTTTGCCGTAGAGAGAAGAGAGCATAGGTACCTACCTACTCTCACTGAGTCTTTGCTAAGCATGTTATCTCAGGAAACCTAAACCTGTATTGTAGCCATCCTTGTCCGAATCTGGAGAGTAGTCACACGAATTTGGTAGTGTGTAAAGAGGGCAAGATCTAAATCCAGGCATGGCTTATCACTGCTTCCTCTTCCTCATACAGAATACTGTGTGTATAAGTTGCATGTTAGCTTGATCTCTGTTCTCAAAGGGGTGTGTCCAAACTTAGTCCACAGTCATGAAGTTTCTGTCATATCACCAGTGTTGAGGATGTATGTCTGTTATGGTTCCTTCTTTTCTTGTTGCTGTAATCGAGCATCTGACAAGAAGCAACTTTAGAGATGAAGGGTCACTTTTGGCTTACAGTTCAAGGGGACATAATCCATCATGCATGGTAAGAGGCTTAGCAGCATGGATGACATGCAGTGTGTCACATTGGATTTAGTCAGGAGGCAGAGAGTGTGAGCATGAAGTGGAACTGTTCTGTAAAACCTCAAGGCTCAAACCTGGTGAATCACTACTTCCAATGAAACCCTTCCTCAAACGGACCCACAACCTCCCAGAGAGCACCATCAGCTGGGGTCTCTGTGTTCAAACACATTGACCTACTGATCACATTTCATAGTTAAACCTTCATTTCAAAATTGATTATTTTCTCAGCAGAAGCTCATTGCATGCCAGAGAGCATGAGATTCACGTATAGGACGCAAACTCTGGTCCTTTTATTTTCCTTTAAGGGCTTTACATAAATGTAAAGCATGACGTTTTACCGTAATTTCCTCCTTAGTCAATAAAAGATGTGAAGGCTGACCATCTCAGAAGATCAAGACTCAAATCTCTAGTGGACCCAGCACTCTCACACTGCTCAGGGCTTCCTCAGTATTCTGCCACCCCCTTCTCAGAGATAGGTAACCTTATTACATGTCATATATGCTGATGTTTTCTTCAACCCACTAAAATACAAGTTCAATGCCTGGGAAATAGCCAATCATCTATAAATACATTTCCAGGAAATAAATGAGTCAATGAAATCAATTTATTATTGCATAAGAATATTACCTTTTGCCATTTTTTTCTTTCAATGAGCAAATTAGCTATCATGATATCAGAAAACACCTCTGCTTATTCTGGCGAGGTATAACAACAGGGGCATGTTAAGTTTGAGCTACTGTGCTCTAGCCATCAATTTGGATTTCAAGAGGATTTCTCTTTCTTTAGAGGCCCAGGGTAGAACCAGTTCATACAAATTTTGAAAGCAGGGACTTTATTTTAATGTGGAATCTGGTCATTCTATATTGCCACTGAGATTCAGCTTTCAAGGCTTGGTGAGGAAGCCATCTTGGTGAGCATTCCCTATGAATGAAGCCTTCCTTAAGTGGCTTTTCCTATCTTATGTCATCCTGGGAAAGTGACAAGCAGGAGCTAAGCCAGAAGCAAGCAGGAAAACAGGGAAAAAAAACACTAAGTCTCTGGCCAAAGCAACAGAATTACTTGTTTTCATTCCTTCACTTGTATTTGTGAAAGAGAAGTAGTAAGCTACGTGGATTTTTGTCTTTGTTTAGACATTGGACAATAAAAATCAGGAGAACATATATTTCTGACTTCCTATTTTTTGGGTGTTCTTTGAAATTTGGACGCTAATTAAAAAATATGTGTTTCCTAGCCCTTCTTTCTGTGAAAATCCTTGGCAATATAAACAGATGCACGGGTTGGATTTTCATTCTGACACCAGACTGTCTGAAATAATGGCTGGAAGGAAGTGTGAATTCTTTCATTCCTCAAGCTTCAATTATAAGTACTTAATTTGTTTCTCTTTCTACTGCTGACTAGACTCCCAATCTGGTTTATTTTTCATCTGGCTAAAGCATGGTAGTTTCAGAATCCTTTCATTTTGAAAAGTTTATTTGGTAAAGAGTGAGAGAAACAAGCTTTAAGTAAGAATTATTGCCACATGCCAGGGCTCACTGCTGGGATGTAACAATTAAGGTATTAAGTGGTGTTGTGAAATTTCAATAACCTGGGGTGTTAGGTGACAGTCTTTGGGCCTTTGAGAAATGGTTTGAGAGCACTGAGTGGTTCTCATGTAAGCTGATTTGTCCTTGGTCATCATGATGTCAACTTAGATGAGGTACCACAGGTGACACATTAACCAAGTACTGATGATGTCCCACCCCTGGGATAGTGGGATAAGGCTTCGTGCTTCTCCAGAAGTTTTGACTAAATATATATGCCTATGCACTTAAGTTTCAAAAGCCTTTTATACATTATTTTGGTGCCAAACACTAAGAAAGTTTGTGGCTCACTCATAAGTATGGTGGAAGGCATGAAGAAGGCTGTAGTGCAGCTGGTTGTAGGGCAGCAAATTTAAGCCTTTTTCTTCACCATGATCCTAAATGTATTATAATTTGTGTCATCCCATTTTCAAGATTTGGAAGGTGAGGTTTACTGGTGTTAAGTAACATACATAAATTCAGAGTACAGAAGCGACAGAGGAAGTATTTGAACCCAGAAGAGAAGTTCAGTTCTATTCTCACATTCCTGGGCAAAGTGGTTCTTGTGAATTGCCTCTTTACATTTAAACTTTCCTAAAACCTATTTGTGCTGGGAATATTGTACTTGTAGTCACTTAATAGACAGAAAAACTGTTACTAAGGATTTTCTCTTTCTCAGACAGTTCATAAGTAATAGAGGTGGCTTAGGAACAAGGTCTTCTGTTTCCAATAACTTTCTTCTTGCTGTGTCCATTTTAGACTTCATAAAAGCACACATTCAGAGATGGAATTCAGCATCTAAACCTATTAGATGATACCAACAGTGTTACTCAGTGTGGAGTGACTGGAAATGCCACCTTTGCTGGTAGAGAGAGTTGAGACTATTTCCTGGTCATTAATGCATTCTGTGATTGACATGTTTACAACACCAAGGGGAAGGAATCTTAGGGTACAGTGTTTCCAATGGAAAAGTGGATGGTGGGACCTAGCTTCCCAGCATACCTCCTTCCCTCCCTTCTTTTTAGACAATATGCCAATATATTGGCCTCTAATTGATCTCTAAGGTCAATGTGGTTGGGATAATTCTTCAGAAATGGGGGAAACAACCCTACAGCAATATCAATGATTGATTTACAGAAGTGCATTTGCTATTCTGTCCATTTGTAAATGTTCCCCCTCACTTGCGGGGCAGTTGTTTTATGGGGGAATTTGAAATCTCTGTGCCATGTGACCAGGCTTTGAGGCAGAAGCTCAGAAAAGCATGCTAGCTTCTGAGTTGTTTCCTGTTTTTCTTGGCCTCATTGCAATCCTTGCCAAAACTTGCCTCCTTCTCTGCTGCATTAGTAATGCAAAATGAAATTCATTGTGCCCATTATATCTGTTAAATGGTTTCCATTTTAACTCGAGAAAAATGTATTGACGTTCATGTGTTTGGCATGGGAACTGTGTATATCTATCGAGGATAGCAACTTGTCTGTTGGAATTACAGTGCATTATGTATAATGCTGCTTTTAGCCGTGCATGTACATTTCCTGGAATCTTATTGTGTCAGAGCTTGGAAAGTTTACACAAGCATTGGTAATCTAATTTTTGTCTGGTGGGTGGCTGGCTGTGGAAATATGGAGTATTTGACATAGCAAATGTCTTGGCCATCTGTGCCAGGAAAGGGATGGCTGGTAGAGTGTCTAGTCAGGTAGGTAAAAAAAATAACCATAACCATAAAAATAACAGATTGGAAAAATATTGCCCCGGGGCCTACCCTAAATATTAATTTCCCAAAAGCATAAAGATATAGCAGTTATTGTGACAAGTTTTTTGTTTGTTTTTTTGGGGGGTTTTGTTTATTTGTTTGTTTTGTTGTTGTTGTTGTTGTTTGCACATGGAATCTGTTTTAGGTTTCTCTTGCTTCTTACCCATAATCAGTCTCTATGCTGTATGATTCCCTCCTTCCTTTGTCTTTTGCTGCTACCAGAGTTTCGCTCGTGAAAGTCTTGCTAAGGTCTTTTGAGGGTTAGGGGCTCTGACATAATTTTCTTGCTGACTCTTTTCAATGAGGATTTTCAGCTGCTTTGCCTTGGAGATCTTTGAAATATCCCCTATCAAGCCACAAGTTTCATTTTCTTTTGTTCCCTTCAAAAATAAGGCTGCATTTGGCTCAATGGTTACAGGGATCTAGATAACAAACTATGTTTTTCAATAGGCAAGTGAAATGTACTTTGTGATTCTCTCTGTCTCTTGAAGTTGCTTAAATTTTGCTCACTGAGCTTCTGGTAGCCTGCAATGCACTATTTCAGTTTAGCTCTAAGTTTATTCCAGCCACCAACTAAAGCAGGTTTTCTTAATGTGGCCACTGTCAGCATTTGGGGCTCTAGATATTTTGACATGGGTTGAGTAACAGTTTCCATAACCTCTACCTGCTAGATACCAACAATACTTCTTTCAGTGTCCCCAGGTATTTATGACATCCCTGGGTATAGTATGGTATGGTATGGTATGGTATGGTATGGTATGGTATGGTATGGTATGGTATGGCATGGCATGGCATGGCATGGTATGGTGTGTAGGGTATGTGGGGTGTGTGTGTTTGTACATATGAACTCATCCCCAGTTGGAAATCAGTGACCAAAGCTACGTTGAAAGACATTGCTGCGTAGGAATTTCCATAAACACTACAGAAGTCAAGCATTTTAAGGTCCTGAGAGGGCTTTACATCTTGCAGGATGCAAGGAGACTCTCTATCACCCATCCTAGGAGAAAGTACTGTGATAATTGTCTATGGTTACTTAGATTGAGTAATAAAGGTGGTAAGGGTCACCTTTTAACTGCTCTGCTTCTGATCAGTTAATTATCCCCTCGCCCTGTGATGCCTTTTATCCCTCGTCCTGCTTTCTGATTCCCACTAGGAAACTAGGAACATTCCAGTTCTCAGACTCACCACCCTAACTACTTTCTCACACAACCTCCGTTCTCTTGTGTTCACACCAGTTTTCACTGACCTGAATGGAAACAAGGTGTGCATTTATTTCTGTAATCCCCTTCACCACCAAGAAGGAATGGTCCATTCTCTCCTGAGGACCAATTTGAACAGGATGCTTCCCTCCTCTGGAATGTACCATAGTCCAGTCAGGAACTAATGTTTATCATGATGGATATTTGGGCTTCTAGTATGGCAAGCCCAGATGCTCCCAAACACTGCAGTGTGGACTTGTTGTTCATGGTTAGTTCTTTCTCAGTGCTTACTTGAGTGAGTCCCATTTATTATCATTAATGGCAGTCCCATGGGCCTGTCAAAAGAGCATTCTGTTTGCTACTGACATAGTAATTAACGTATCATGCAAATGAATGAGGTAATGCAGCACTTTTGATAACATGAAGATGATCACTGTTTTCAGTGCTATGAGAGCCAGGGAAGTATACTAACAAACGTATCTGATCAATATATGGGATGTAAACATGGAAGAGGAGAGAGGATTGACTGATGAGTAAGACAGAACTGATATAAACAGGCTGACAGCCAGCTCCAAGTCTCTTTAGGGCAAATGCAATTAACTTAGAATAATAGACTTAAATTTGATGGTTGTAAATGCATTTTTATTTACAATCACAGGCTAAATCATTATGTTCTTGTGGATAAAATGGTCCTTACATTGTGTGTGTGTGTGTGTGTGTGTGTGTATGTGTATGTGTGTGCGCGCGCACATGCGCGTGCGTGCATATATGAACACATACACACATGTCCCTGCATACATACCCAGGTCACTCACATTCCTATGTGCTCTGCTTACAATTTGGGTAGAATAGTTGATTTTTAAAATAATGTACTTTCAAAAGCAAATTCATTCATAAACTGTCTCCAGGACTATAAATTCTGAATATTCTCCCAAATCACATATATAAAAATCATGCTACTTATCTGGAGCTATTAAACACAAAGTCAGTGAGCCTCGGTCCCAGCACTGCTGGTCCTTCGGGGATTTGGCATTGCAATCAGGGATTTACAGATTTCGTTCTGAAGAGGAGAAGTCATTACTAGAAACCTAAGCTCATTTCCTCTCCTTTAATAGCTATTTTAAATCATTCATTTAGAAAATACATTAACTATTTAGGGTACTAGCAATGTATTTCTCTTGGCATCAAGTCTGCATTTTTAAAGAGTTCTCTCTCTCTCTCTCTCTCTCTCTCTCTCTCTCTCTCTCTCTCTCTCTTTCTTTCTTTCTATTCCAAACTTATTTCCAAAGGAGTTGGAGACTGAGATAGGGAGGAGACTCAATAAAATTTTGGTTGTATAAAATTATTTTGGCCAGAATTTTCTTCCTTCATCCTTTAAGACAAAACAGCTTAAAAGTTTAATAGAATATTTGAAAATTAGTCAAGTCTTTTAGCATTTTAATGCTGTGATGGAAAAGCACAAGGCCCTGAGAAAATTCACAACTGGACTTTGAGTGTAATTAAGGCATACCAATGTTCTCTATAAATGAATTTGTTAATAATTCAAATAGAAAACAGTTTAAATTTTGAGCTATTTAATATTGATGCCACCCTTACCACTCGAATGGGAAATAAGAGGGGGGAAAGGTGACAGTTAAAAATAAGTACCAAATTTCTGCAAAGGATTTAGAAGATGGAGTCTTGCATAACACTTTGCAAACTACATATATATATATATATATATATATTTCAAATGCAAAATAAGGTTCCTCAAGTTATGTAATTGCTATTCTTCCAAAGGACAGCATAAAGGTTGACAGTTTAAAATGTGTTCTTCCTGTCACCAGCGAGCGTGTTTGCACTACTTTGTCTCTTGATGGTGTTTAAAACAACCTCTGCAGGAGAAGGCTGCCAACCACTCTTTAGGACACTGACGTTGTTATTAGCATAGGCACATTAGATCATCCTCCTGCTCTTCCTGCCTGCTTTGTTCTTTTGATATTGCGGGGAACTGAAATTGACAACAGCCTCCATTTATGTAACAATAACATGCATTGTTAAATACATTATGTGTAGATAGACAGAGAGTGAGCTCTTTTATCCCCCCCAGAGATATCAAAGTTCACTATACACTATTTTAAAACAGATCCCCACCAGGAGTGTATGAAGATGTTGGGGGGGGGGGGAGGGAACACAGCAGCTATTTAAAGTACTGAGGGCTTCAAGAGTCTTAGAAAAGGTCATCATTGTTCTCACGTTTTTTTTTTTTTTTTGATACTTTTCTACCTTTAGGAAAATTCTTGAAGTGGAAAGGATAAAGGTTGTACTGTTCCTTGTGCAGCAAAGCAGAGGCAGTTCAGGATGGTAGGCTAGGCAGCTCAGTGTCTTGGTATCCCTTTTATTATTCACTCTGCTATATTTGTGAGAAAAACATATTATGAAGGGGAGGGGCATAAAATAAATATAATAATACACCATTAAATTTGAACTTTTTCTTAATAACAAGCAGGTTTTTAGTATAAAGATGTCCTGTGCCATGTGTAGAGTTTAGTACTACAATTAATAACGATCTAGGTTTATATAACAACACATGGAACATACTTGATGCTAAAAATGTATGCATTGGCTTTTTAAGTTATATAAGGCTGAACATTTTGTGTTCAAACTGGTGAGTCAATCTATAAAAACATGGCAATGTACCTGTCTAAAAGTTGACCACGGTGGTGGTGGGGGTAATCAATCCTTGTTGCTGTTGGATTTATTTTCCTTCCTTTCTTCTGATGTCCACCACCTGTACCTTCTCCAGACATGCCAGTGCTTTCTTTATGGCTTCATTTCCCTTTTGATGCATATTTCTGAATGCACAGAGTGCATATGACTCTTATCAGTAAGATAGAGGCCACCTTTCTCAGACAAGCATTTCTTACAATGATGGGAACAGTGTGGCCAGTGCAATTGCATCTCCTTCACAGAAATAGTGAAGTGTTCTTTCTAAGACCACTATACAAGTTATACTCAAAACATTTAAATGTACTCTTGGATACTTCATGTGTGTTCTTTACCATATGCTAAATATGTTCTATGTCATTGTCTGTACCTAGACAGCTGTTACATTTTGTCTAGAAAATACGAAATCTTTTATCCTGGGCTTCATATCAACATTTGCATCACAAACCCAAGCTATAAATCTATTGCATAGGAGATAATACATGCCAGTATATTTCCTTTAAAACTCAGTATTGGCTATCCCCTCACTCCCAGTCTTCATTATCTTCGGCTTTGTTCTGACTATGTTTGTGCTACTGAGAACTTGCATCTAAAATGATGAAAATAAGAGCCTAAGCAAGTCAATGTGGTCCATGTTTTTATTATTTAAAAGCTGGGAAGGTAAATGGTAAAGGAAATAGGCTAATATGTAAGGACATATTACATTTAAGCACAAGTAGAGTATACGAAGCCATAAATTTTGACTTACACTTTTCAGCTTAGAGATTGACAGAAGAGACACACAAGCAAGCAAATGACTGTGCATTATAATAAAGATATCACATGGTGATCTAGTATAAAATCATAATATTATGCACTGACATAATACATTGGGAGGGTCATTAAGAACAGGTTAATTTGGCCAGAGCGTAAGACTCCAAGTGAAAAAAATTTTAAGAAATACAACTTGGGAAGTAGGTGCATCTTAGCACTTAGAGCCTTGTAAGTCTGCAATTTGAGGAGAATTCAAAGAAAGAAAATGCTTGCTCAAATGATCCATACACAGCTGGTGGCACGAAAGAAGGGGATTGGAATGACAAATCATTGTTAAGAATCTTACAACCAATCATTCAACCAAAAGATAATGAAGGGGCATAAACAAGGGGCCAGTTATTAATTTGGAATTGGTAGAGTGTAAGACTTTCAAGAGCAGAGTGCTAAAGAACTCAGTAGCTCAACATATTGGGGAATATAAGTCTTAGATTTGAACTAGGACAGGGGCCGGGAATGTTGCTTGGTAGAGTGCTTACATGTGCTGGGTTCTGCCCCACTAAAACATGATAAAATGACAAGGCAAACACCAGAGCAGTATTGAGTGTGGTGGCCTCCACAGGATATTTGCTGAGGGTGACCCAAGTGACTCCAGGGAAAGTGCCTGGAGACTGGAAATGAGTTGACTGGCCAGAAAATGATCCAGGTAGCTTTACAGACATCATTCCAAGTGACAGGTTCACTTCGTCTTTTCCACTTAATTGCTTTTGATCTGAAGGAGGTAACACATTTAGAGATACTAGATTCATGAAGCTAGGAAACAATGCAGTGGAGGTTCTCAATCAAGTTCTTCTAAACACAAAGTCCTTCATGCTGCACAACCTGGGGCTGATCTCATACCATGAGAATGTGAGTGTGTGTGTTTGGATCAAGGTGAATGAGGGATCATTTCCATATTTGAGATACATCAAGGAGTTTATCTAGTAGCATGGTGAGGTTAAAGAGCATTTGTGTCTTTACTATCTTCTAATGAGTTTCGAGAAATAACATTGAATCAACTTGTTGCATCTACCCTAAGTGCTTTCTTTGTTGCAATTACAATACAGAAATAGAAAAAGGACAATGTGTGAGATGGAACCCATGCATTCATGGGTGTTGGTTTGGATGCAACTGAAGAGACAACAGACAGATGTTGTCATTGCTGTTACTGTTATTGTACAGACAGACCAGACAAGCCCCCACTCCATTTCAGTCCCCTATTCCTTCCTTCATACTTGCCCAGTAGTTCTAAGTGAACTCCCATTTCTCAGAATATCACAGGTGCCCCTGCATGGAACATGGAAAGTATTGCACTTTGTTTGGGCAGGGCAGTGCTGCCAATTGATGGAAGTCATCCTCCATTAACTCCCTCCTCCCCCTTTCTGTTTTTGGATGTTGATGAGATACTACTGTGGCAGGGAGACTGTTTGCTCTTTGCTGTATTTATTTTGCTAAGATTAGAGTTGCTAAGATATGGTAGTTATTCCAAATTGTAGCCACCAATGCTAGTGGTCATAAAATAAAGTACTAAAATCCCTTTATTTGCTAATGCTAATAAAAGAAAATTCTTGAGAGGGTGAGGGGATTTTCTGGCAAAAAAGTGAACAGCATGCCAAGTGGCCTATGCTATAGAGCATGTAATTAGATCCACACATCTAGCTGATGCTGTAATATTGCTTTAAAATCTAAAGAGATGTTCTGATTCTGGACTGTTTATGAACTTACTGTTTTTAAACAAAAGGAGTGGTCAGGTTGTATAATTTTTATGTCTACTCTTGTATTTAGTGGCATAATCTGAGTTATTTCTTTTATTTTTGGTTTTGTCTTTGCTATTTTTCCCCATTGAATAAACATTTTGTTGAATGATTTGGAGATTTAATGTGGTCTTCCAAATACTTGACTTGGAGCCTTTGGTTCTAATCATTGACAGCTAAAGCACTAAATCTGTATGGCTATGTTCATTCTACTCTCTGTAGATAGTTGGAAAATTAATTCTAACATCACTGTCATTAATGGCATTTTAGATAATTAAAAAGAAGCCATACCTGTGTGTTTAACTTTATTGTGATTAACATTTTTGCTAATTTTGTTTTTCTTCATAATGAATTATGCTTTTAGAAACTTAGAATTCTTTGCAAACCAGATTTTAATGAACTCCAGGACATTTCTTTGAGATTGTAAGTAAATATTTTTAACTAATACTTAAAAGAAAAACCATTAAACGATTTGGGTAGGAAAATAGCTTCTGTGAAGCCAGTTTGGCAGGGGTCCGCAGAGTAAACGTGTTTAATTTCAAATTACTGCATGTTTTTATTCCAGAAAAATTCCAACTTCCCCACAACACTTCAAACACTAATATGCAGACTTTCCACTGGCAATTTCTTTGTTTGTCCTGGAAGCATCTTACAATTTGGGACCAAGAAAATATTGTGTTCCCTTAGGATTTATAGACACAAACATGCATTTCTTCCTGGGCACACAGCTCTTTTCAGGGAAAACCAGGTTTAATGGGCAGATTTTCAAATAATAAGGTTCCATCGAAAGGAGACAGGTCAGTCTGCTGAGAAAAAAATAGTCCCCAATAAAACTTAATCTATGTACCCAAGGATGGGCTATGAAACAAAGGCATGGAGCATGATTTGATTAAAAGTAATATCCTGTGAAATCATCATTGAAATGCCTGTCCAGAGGGACTCTGAGTGTATGCTGTGCACTGTGAAATTGTATTCATTAAGCCAAACTTGCAATGCCCAGTGGAGTCTTTCTCCACAACAAGCCAGTAGTTAATTGTTATTCCATTAGACAAATTGCAGAAAGGTGGTTTCTCCCCACATCATTGGAGACAAAGTGACTCCTCATGTTCTGTGGTTATGACTGTCTCCGCATTTTCAGACGCCAGTGAGCTTTGTAGTTTCATTTCTGACATCTGAGTTCTGGGAACTTAAGGTCTACAAGGTGAAGGGATTGACTCTGGGCTTCAGATTTCATGATCTATGAAAGATGTTCCTCTATGCCACAACAGTAAGGATTGTATCTGACTAGGCATTGCAAGGTCCATTGCTATGGGTAGGGAAGGTCTCTTTCTTTTTATCCAGTAGGTAAAATTTGATTTATCAGCCTTAACTTCTCTCTCTGTAAAATAGTACTATACATGTATATTCTTGCTCTGGCAGGGTATGTATATCCATGTTTATTTTTTTTAAGGAGGGATTAATGGCTTGGCAAAGACAGAGACAAGAACAGTTGTATCTGCATCTTGTACCAAAAGATGCATATCTAAGTAGATATTGGTCTGAGCGATGGACATCTAAAGGCAACAAATATACAGAACTGTTCTAATTCCTATTGCACAAGGCCCACATTAGTCAAACTGTAGTTACCCATCCCACAGATGTGCATGCAAAAAACAAATATTGTCATTTCCCATTGGGAAATCTGACAGATATAGATTGCTTAATTTTAGTTCCTTGACTAGCAGCATTTGTAGCTTTGCCTCTAAAGATGTGGGTAGAAACCACCTTTTGAAATGTCTCCACTGGAATCTCACTTACCTGAAGGATGGAGTAGGATAAGGTTTCAAAAGTAAGGAGATGAAGGGCATCATCTATCATTACTTGTCTTTCAGGGCTGTGGTGATTTGAGTAAGAATGTCCCTATTAGGCTCATATGTTTGAATACTTGGTCCCCAATTGGTGGAACTATTTGGGAAGGATTAGGAGGTATCGCTTTGGGGGAGATTGTGTGGCTATGGGAGCATTTTGAGGTTTCTAAAAGCCTACACCATTCTCAGTTAACTTTCTTTGCCTCATACTTGCGGATCAAGACGTAAGTTCTCAAATACTGTTTCAGTGTCATGCTTACCTGTTAGCTGCCATGGACTCTAATCTTTTGAAATGTGAGCCCCAAATTAGATGCTTTCTCTTATAAGTTGCCTTGGTCATGGTGTTTTGTCACAACTATTGAAAAATAACTAAAACAAATACCATATTAGCCCCGAGGTTACATTTTGACTTTGGCCCATATATAATTGAGAATCTTCATTAAAGTAGTAAATAATAAAATCATGTTAGTTGGTGAATTGATCATAATGCGGGTTTTTCCATGTGTGGTCAAAGCAGAGAACACACATTGCCCAGTGTGTGAGAAGTTTATACCTGCTTAGGCTTACAGTATATTTACTATGTGTTCTCATTTTCCACTGGGGTATTGGAAGGCATAACCATGTCCCACAGCCCGTCACTGGTGTCATATAGTGATGACTATAAATTATGTTTTGGTGGTTGGAGTTCAGGGGAGAAATATCCCTGGGAGATGTAAGCTATTGTCAAAATCATTGTCAATAGACTATTGATCTAAGTGGTTCATTTAAGTTTGAGAAGCTGGTAGGTTAGAAACTTGATTGAAGGTGTACAGTGTCAAACCTAAAGGTGCCCAAGCAAACATCATTAAGTTAATAAAGTTGGGCAGATAATAGGAATGGAATCACTGTGGTAACCAGAGAACATGTGTTTCAGCTCCAAGGGGAAGCTTTTTGGCTCCAACTGATTTTGCTCTCCAGGGCTAGGTTGTCTTTTGTTAAATAAAAATTAAAAATAATTCTTGAACCCCTACTAGGTGCCAGGAGCCTTTATATGTTCACTGGATGTAGTAAGTATAATAAAATAAACAAAAGCATAAAGAAACCATATAAAAACGGAAAAGTATTTAGAATGAGATAAGTGCTAAGAAGAAAAACTTACACAGTGCACAAGTGAGAAGTGATGTTTTAGAGGATGACAGGGCCAGTTTGTACCAAGGCAGGCAATTTACAGAGTGAGCCATGTAGGCAAGAAAGACCATTCCATTCACGTGGAGTGTCAATACAAGGATTCCCAAGTTGGGAAAGCCTGGAGAAGGGACTGAATGGGGTGACAGGTGGAATGACATTAGGCATGTTATAATGCCCACAGCCTTGGATGTTTTAGTGGGATACATTCAGGGCTTTTCATTCAGATCTTGAACTTGAAACATAAGATAACCTTCTCCCCACAAAGACTATGCTGAATTGCATATGGTCTTTAAACTTTTTATAGAAAATAAAACTAAGTTTAAGAAATCTATTCCAGGAAACAGAAATATTTAAATATATCAAAATTTGTCAGTCATGTTTACAAACAACAAAATCTAGAATCTGTTCTACTTTGGTCATTGACTTAATACAGAAAGGTCATCAGAATAAAATGTGGGAATAAATTCAGTGATAAATTAGTAACAAATGGGTATATTTTGATTCAAATAAAAGTTATTTAGTAGTCATATTCACAGTTGTATTACTGTTTTCAGAGCATTAACATCTCTGAGTAATTGTAGACAACATAACCCAATTTAAACTGCTTAAAAATATATGCGAACTAGTAGTGATAAAACATTAGTGTCAATCGTGTGGTTTTTAGCAGCTAGAAAGTCTATGTTTAAATTCTCTTTGATTTGATGGATAAATTAAAGATATACTTAGAGACTACTTAAAAGAATCTTTTAAAAAGTTCAACCCCAAACATTCTAAAATTGCCTATTTTTATTTGATCTGTGTAATTACTCTCAATTATTATTTTGTTTTGTGCAAGTTATCCATTATTACAAACAGATGTGAGCAGGAGCTAAATAACATAATCCATTTTAGATACAAATGTGCTTTCCTTACACTGAATTTTTTGGGGAAATTAGTTTTCACTTAGAAAGCCTTTGGAACAATAAATTCATATCTAGTTTCCACAATGGAAAGATAGCAGAGGCAATCATGATTTATTTTAAAATGGCAAAATAAAAAGACAGCTTCCATCTTTGAACTCAAGCATGTACAAGAAGATTGTTATTGAACCATATCACTGGGTGGGAAAAGGAAACAGGTTTTTTTGGAGTATTCTCCCATGGAAAGAATTGCTTGCTACATATCAACAACTGAACTCACTCTTCAGGGTCATTCTGTCACCTCTCCAAGGCAGTTCAACTTTTTCATTGGTTTTGCATGCATTCCTGCTTTTACACACACCATCCCTTATTTTTACTTAACAGAATGGAAGCTTGTTTTGTGTAATACTTCTTTCTCTACCTTAATTTTTGCTTTTATGGCTTCTTTCTGTTCTTATAATGGATAAACAATGATGGGTTAAATATATAGTAGATGGATGAACATTTTGGTCATTTCATATAATAATGTTAAGTAGATGGTATATAAGTTTTAAAATGGGTAGATGAGTGAAAGTATGAACATTTTGGTCATTTCATATAATAATGTTAAGTAGATGGTATATAAGTTTTAAAATGGGTAGATGAGTGAAAGTTATGATTGTGCAGAAGGTATGAAGTTCAATTAATGAAATTAGTCAATGGGATCTAATACCCTACTGGTCCTTTGGTATCAAGGAATTTGGGCTACACTATCCTCTTATGCCCCCACCCTCACCAAAAATATAAAAAAGATTAAGATATTAATAAATTACAGGACAAAAAAGCAGATTGGACTCTTAGAAGGTATTTTTTTAATCAAACACCCGTTTTTTAAAGAGATATTTCAGAATTTAAATGCACTACAAGCACACATAGAAAGGGACCGCAGACAGTCCTGAAATGTGCTTGACATTTGGTTCTCAGTAAACAGATGTGGAATAAACACATTGGTCCTTGGATTCAGCAGTATACAAGGAGATCAGTCCTTCAAGTTCACTGTTCCTCTAAGTCTTGGGGATTGGGAACAATCAAAGTACACTAATTAAAGGAAGCTTCCATTATGTGAGATATACTTTAATTTGTACATAATTGTTACATGGGATTCTGGACATTACATGAAAAAAATAACTGCATGTAGAACTTATAAATATTTTTACAACTTATAAGTCATTCTCTCCTTTTCTATAATCATATATATGTTTTATTACACTTATTATTATTTTAATACACTTAATAATAATTTGATAAAAAGTCATGGTTTTAGGAGCATAAATTCAGACAGTGTATCAATTTTGTGTGTTTGTTTTTGGCTCATGGCTAGGAATGCTTCTTTTAGATACACCTCTTTAGTTCTGATAGGAATGCTAATATCTTAGTTGTATTGTAGAGTGTTTGGGCTAATATTATTAAATCCATGTCCTCTGAATCATGATAACTCATATCTATGCTCCTGTTTTCTGAGTCATATGGAGAGAACTGGAGTTCTTATTTGAAAGACATGGTTTTGCCTTTTTGAAATCTACCTTGCTTATGAAGAGCCACTTCCTAAACTATTCTTTGGAGTCCTTTAAAATGCAATGTGGACCATAAGCTAAAGTTAATATAGTCTGTACTCAACTCTGGTTTAGGGATGGAAGTACCTCTTTGAGGATCTCAGGAGCCAATTGTTCACAACGTTTATTGAAGTCTGTTAACTGTTCACCAGCAAAACCCAAAGATTGTGAATACATCATTGGGGAGGGTCACAGAACCCTCAGCTGAGTATCCATCTGTTGTGACATATTCCTTTATACTGTGTGAAGATTTGTCACTGTGATTGGTTTAATTAAGACCTGAATGTCCATTAGCGAGGCAGGAAGAGGTTAGGTGGGACTTCAGGGGACGGAGAGCTCAAGGAAAAAGAAAGGCAAAGTTTCCAGCCAGACAAGAGAAAATAGGATGGGAGGTACAGAGTAAAGGTAACTGACCCATGAAAGAAGGTAGATTAATACATATGGGCTATTTTAAGTTGTAAGAACTAGTGGGATGTGCCTAAGCTTTAGACTTTCATAATTAATAAAAACTTTTAGTGTCATTCCTTTGTGAGCTGGCAGCCTGAAGAAAAATCCACTTATTTCCATCCACTCCTTCCAGCTAGTTGTACGAAATTTTGTCCTAATTGCACATGATCTTAGGAAGGAGCTAATGTATCTAGGTAGGGAATGAACATGGGAGGGATTCCATCTCTACAGCCAATGGGAAATTCATTACCGTGCTTTAGGTACACCCACACTCCTGACTATAGTGGTGAAATTGTGTCTCTATGTATTGTTGGACACTTAAGTGGAGGAGCAGACATTGTGTCTCCCACAGGGAAGGACTAAGCAACATTACCTTGATTTTTAAGATTTCCAGTAAC
Source organism: Phodopus roborovskii (assembly GCF_943737965.1). Taxonomy (NCBI): domain Eukaryota; kingdom Metazoa; phylum Chordata; class Mammalia; order Rodentia; family Cricetidae; genus Phodopus; species Phodopus roborovskii. The sequence continues at coordinate 2,319,748 of NW_026126576.1, forward strand.
CCATGACATTATGACCCTTCTCTATCAAATGCCATAGTGATGGAATTACTAGACTGTGACACCACATCCTTCTTGTGGTATAAGTTTAAAGGTAGACTTACTCATCAATGTTAAACTTGGGAGTTCAGACATAGATGTACTCATGCATAATTTGTTTTGTGTTTTCTCTGACTTTGTTATGCCATTGTTATTTACTCTCTAGTTCTGCCTCCTATTTTCTATCCTTCCCTCTGCTCTTCCCTTATTCTATCTCTATTACAGACCTGCTCACATATTCTTATTTTAATTGTTTTGATGACCCCTGACCTCATTAAAGTTCATGATCCAGGAGTCAAATTGTTTTTTTACCAAGGTGCCACAGTAGTTAAATAGGGAATATGTGACTTTTCAACAGAGACCACTAAATATCTAGATAGTCATAATCAGCTCTTAAGTAAGCCTCTGCTTTAATATTAAAAAGGATTCTCACTGATCAAGTCAATTTTATGAAGGGAATGTTGATTAATTACAAATGAAGAACACTGATCAGAGTAATACTTTTAAATATTTTATGTTGTAACTCATCCCCCATTTTACTGAAAATATTTTAAAGATGTTAGATACTATGAAGTCAAAGCTTTACATATAAATAATGAATTGAAACAGATTTTGCAAGGTAGCTGACAATAGGGAGATGGGCCCTTATAGTGAAACTTATTTAACTAATAAAATATAAAATTGGAAGTATGCAGAAATGCTAACAGCGGGGGGATAGCACAATTGTTAATTATTAGTCTTTTCTTTCATTGTGGGAAATTTCTCCAGCAGTGAAACTTTGATTTTTATAATTAGAACTCAACCATCATTTTGTGAAATGGACAAAGAAGAAAACTGGATGAAATACAGTAGAGAAATGCATTGGATTCTCTGTGCATGCATTAGGTCAAGGTGAAGGAATCAGGTCTGTTTGCCAATTAAGTTCCTTCTTTTCTTGGTTCATATTGTGTTCCTTTGGATGGTAGAATCTTTTATCCTGTGTGGTCCTGTCTCTGTGCCTAGTCCCTTCTCAGAATTCTGCTGGTGCTATTTTGGAAGGTTGTAGAATCTTGAAGAAGTTGGGCCAGGCTGAGAAGTAGGTCAATAGAGATGGTCTTTGAAGAATATAGATTGTCTGGGCATGTGCTCTCTGTTCCTGGCCTATGCCACGATAAGAAGCTACAGCTGTATAATGTCCAACCATGGAAAGAGACTTGTGATGTCATCCCTTCTTCTCCATGATCAACTGCAAACCATGAGCCAAAACAAACATTTATTCACAGTCTCCCAAAACCATCAGCTGAGACCTAAGAAGCATTTTAGATTCAGCCCCACTTAAATTACTTTTAGCTTTTTGAAAGGTAATTGAAGTCCCAACCTTTGCATTCCTTTTTAGGATTTCAGCATAGATTAAGAATTCTGAGAATGGAGAGAGAAAGAGAGAGAAACAATTCCTAAAAAAGGACTAATAATAACTTCTAAAAATTAGGAATACAATTCACAAAACAGTTCAATGTTGGTAAAAAAAAAAAAAAAGTATCAGATAAGAACTTAATCATCTTAGTGCTGGAAGCTAACAAATATTGGGAGACTGACGCTGGAAATCACTGATGAGTTGGCCTTAAATTCCAGTAGTTAAAGCCACGGCTGTCTTTTCAATCAGGTATTGAGTATGGTGTAGTTCTCTCCTCATTGTTCTGATGGCCTGCTCTTTCATCATGCACAACTGTGCCTCTAAGACAGCCACACGGATGTGCCTGTGTTATATAGGAAGGCTGAGGCGAATAAAGCTGGCTCATCTCCTGCCATTCAACATGTCCTAGGCAACCTCCCTGTGTGCTTTTGATTGAATTTCTCACGTTTCCTTCTTTATACTCTGGTTGACAATTAGTGGTGTACATTTCATTTTTCACATTCTCTCTTTTCCTCCCTCCCCCTCTCTCTCTCCCTCCCTCCCTCCATCGCTCTCTTCCTCCTCCCCTCCCTCCTTCTCTTTCTCTTTGCTCTCTGAATCCCTCTGCTTCTCCTCCTTTATCCTTCCTTCCCTAATCCTCCTTCCATCTCCCTTTCTTCCCCTCCCTTGATCTTCTTCCATCCCTTCCTCTCCTCTTTCTCTGATTTGTAATGATCTCATCATCATCACCCCATGACTTCCATTATTTAAATTCAGATACTCTGGAGCACACAGAGAAGACTAGATGAATATATGTTGAAAGTCTAGGTGCTGGAGTTACACAAACAATTGCTAGGCCCTTAGGGATATTAGAAAACATCTGAGTTCTCAAAGGTTTGTATCCCCTCCTATGTACTGCAGGGAAATGATGCTGCTTTCAGAGCAGGAGAAAGTTAATAAGATGTTACATGAACGCTGGGGTGAAGCTCGGTGGTAAAACACTTGCCTTAGATGTAGAAGACCTTGGCTTCAATTCCCAGCACTGCAATAATTAACAGGAGATGAGACAGGAAAAGTCCTTAATATACTTTCTGGTACACAGAAGAGTTTAATGTCTAATTTAGGTAAATAAAAATGGTCTTGAATAACAGACTATTTTCTTCATATAGTTACTCTCTTATGACCTTTCCTTGTACTTTTGTTTTCAGACTAATGTGATATTAACATGCTTCCTGGCTATTTCCAGTTCCAATGTACTATTCTTTCCCTTGTTCCATTTTTCAGCAATTTATGTTTTCAATAGAACATCAAATACAGATGAAAGAATAAAAGGTATATAAAGAAAAGATGGAAATGTATAATTGTACTGGTAATATTAGCATGGAAAAAAACACTCTGAGATTACTAGAACAAAGGAGAGAGGGGAATGGAATACTGGAAGACTCAGAATCTAAGGAAGAAGCTTCAGTAAAAAAAAAAATATAGCAGTCAGTGAGTTCAGTGAACCAGTTGAAAGATGCAGTTAGATGCTTAGTTGTGTTCATTCCATAGACGCAGAGTAAGGGCAGTTCCAGAACAGTGTCTGTCATGCAGAATGGCTTTGGGTTATTTCCTGTGGGCCAGTTTTACTGCCCAAAGACTCTGAGACAGCATTGTAACTGAATTTGAGTATCAACCTAACATGAACAAGACTCTATTCCCAGCCCTGAAGAAATAAATAGCTAAAAGTATCTAAACAGAATTTAAAAGTATGGGCATATGAAGTTACTTATAGTGCATTTTACAGACATACACAGCCCAGTTAGAAATAAGTACTCAGTACTACCCATGACATCACTTGCCTGTAATACCATACTGGGAAGGGTGAGGCAGGAGGACCAAGAGTCTAAAGTCCTCTTGGGCTATTAACAAGATTCAGTATGAACAGCAGTCATAGTAGAACACAACTAGATTTATGCTCATCTTCAGTTTCCTTCTTTGTAGTTGAGTTTGCTGTATCTATGAGTTTAGAGTTCCATTAAATTTGAAAAAGAACTTAAAGATATCATTATTCATTCACAAAAAATTTTCAGATAAAATTGTTTTTCTGCCTTCTGGCTCTATTTCTACAACTCAGTATGTGCTTACATTAATCTTACACATTCAGTGAGGTAGGTTCTCCCCCAATTTTTTTGTTCTGATGATCTGCTTCATCTCCTTTAATTCACTAGATTTTTACTATCAGTGTCTAACTTGCTATTAATGCAAAGATATTTTCATTTTAAGTGTTGTGTTTTATAGCCATTTTCTATCTATTTTTTGTATTCCATATTGTGATCATCTTTTCCATTATATCTTTGGTAGACACAGAGATAATAATTATAATCATTTTAACATGACTGAAAATTCTATCATATGATCCTATATGGTTCTGCTATTTACCCAAATGCGTTCTCTGCCTATGGTTCATCTCTTGCTGTTCAGTTGGTATTTAGTAGTTTTCTTTTTTTTTTTTTATTGTATAGTGGCTATTGTGATTTTTTTGTGGTTGTTTTGCTTTTTTTTTCTTCTTTTTTTTTTTTTTTTTTTTTTTCCCAAACAGGGTTTCTCTATAGCTTTGGGAGGTCTGCCTGCCTCTGCCTCCGGAATGCTGGGATTAGGCGTGCACTACCACTACCTGGTTTTGTTTTTTGTTTGGTTGGTTGGTTTTAATTTTTTTTTATTTTTGGTGGTATTGTGCATTTTTACATTAGTGAATACTAGAGATTTTCTCTTTTGTATGTTCTTGTTTTTAATTCTTCTAAATCCTTGTTCTAAATGACAATGAATTGTGGTCAGAATTATCATCTTTTCTTCTAAGGCTTTTAAAAAGTAGATACATAATGTCTGTTCTAGGGCCAATGTAGCCCTTATTTTTAAGGTATGCCCTTCAGGAGTCATTCCTGAATGCGTTTGCATTCACACTGCTACTCCAACATGGCTGGAGGGAATTCATATCATTCTCAGCCCTGAAAAATCCCTGGGAAATATTTGGCCTAAAGTTTTATGAGTTTTTCTTTTCCTGAAAGTCTGAGGCTCCTGGATTCTTGGGGCATTAGCCTACCTATGAGGACAGTGTTCATCAAAGGACTCAAGGAACTTCATGATTCTCCCCGAATATCTCTCTACATGGTTCTCACTCCAGTTTTCTGTGGTATCAATTCCATTCTCTGTGACCTCTCCAAACCTTCATCTCTACCTTTTCAGTTTAGTGAAATACCCTCTTTTTGGGTTCCCATTGCTATGTCACAACCCAGAGATCACCCTCAGGCAGAGTGCCTGGCCACTAGAATGACACTCCTTGTTTCTTATCATCCAATATCATTTAGTCTGATTGTTTAACACATTGTGTCCAGTTTTGGAGTTGTGAAATGGTAGCAAGATGATTCAGTCTTCCTTACTCATGACTGGAAATACTGAGTTCACCATAAATTCCTGTTCTGTTTTTCAATTTTGTAAAAGATTTTGCGTGAAATAGGACTGTGGCAAGAGTTTAGCTGTCCTCAGGAGGCTTCAAACACCATCTGAAGAGTGGACTGGAGAGTTGAAGCCCAGCCTCAAATTTCCCCACCTTTCACATTGCCTGTACATGTTCATGTCTTCCTCATTTCTGTCCCTTTTTGTCTTGTTCTTAGATCATAGTAGGTTTGCAGTGAAAGTGAAAGGCACAGAGATGCCCCACATACCTCCACCACACACTGTCACACCCCCAGTTATCACTTTACAGGAAGCTTTGCTCTTGATGCTGCATTCCAAGTTTGGATGAAGGCAGAATAGCAACCACGTTCTGTTTCAAGCCAGTCCAATTCTGTATTCCCCTGGGGATAGAGCTGATTAAAAATGCTTGTCTTCAAACTTTACCAATTGTCTCCTTAGAAAAGAAGCCCAGTAAAGGAACCACTGCATGCATGATTGTTTACAACCAAGATATTCTTCTTTCATTAAAAAAATTAATTAAGACTTTATTGCTAAGTAGTGTCAGGAAAATTATATTTTAGGAGGGCTTTTTTCTTCTGCTGCATATCACTTATATATACAGCTAGTAATTAATAATGAAGCAATTACTATATAACACTTGCTTTTGATTTAGAAGTTACATTCAGCTCCTTATATATTATGAAGGTTAAATAGAAATAGAGATTGGAAAATACACTCTTTAGAGTGGGAATTCCAATCTACTGGAGTTTAAAAACATGTTTCAATATAAAGGAAAGAAAGGTTAAAAAATATAATTTGTAATATTGAATTATATTTAAAATATAAATGATTTTAGGGCCTTTAGAAGATGTGTTTATCAGCATTCATAAAAGACAATCATTTATCATATACTAGGTCAAAATAAAAAGGCAGAAAATTTAAAAAGCTTGAAATAACAGGCCATGTATTATTGCAGTGATTAGAATAAAAAATGAATAATGGAAATTAAAAAAATAAAGGCTCCTCAATGGAAGCTTTACGTATTGTTTTTCAAGTCCCTGGTAAGACAGAAGAGGGAGCTGAGGTGTGCTCAGTGGGAGAATGTTTGCTCCCCTAGTAGGCATGAGTCCCTAAATTTAATCCACCCATGCAAGAAAGAACTCCAGGTTCATAGACAAGAGATGATGTGAGAACACCCTTCTGAACAGCTTTATTAGGAGGTGGACCCTGAATGGAGAACATAGACCTATTAGGAGGTAGACCCTGAATTAAGAACACAGTCCTTCATGTCCAAAGAGGAGTTTTGTTAGGAAAGATAGCTGCCATGTACAGCATTGGGTGAGATGACTGGAAGGACAAGTCCTTTAAATCCTTCAAACAAAGATGTTTTCTGACTTTTGTAGGTCCTCGGTGGGGTGGCAGGAAGTCTCACACCCTATGCTTTAGCCTACATTACAAGAGACATGAGGTAGAGGTAGGCATTAGGGAATATGAAAACTTGTCTTACCCTTGTGGGCTTGTGGGATGGACAGAATGGGCTTGCTTGCCCTGCACCCCACCCCCAGCCCAGACTGCTCTAATCAGTCATAGGAGGATAGCAGGGACCTGCCATTTCTTTGTTCTAAAAGACAGGCTAGGGTGTGTGTACTTGGGACAGTGGGCAGCCTGACTTCTCCCAGGATGACATGTCTGGTTAAGGAAGCTGCACCTTAAAGTTACAGGTCCTTCAACTAACAGGAAGGAGAAAGAGAGGAAAGACTTGGGAGAAATCAAGCAAGATTATGTAATAGTTAGAAAACAAAAATGATAGCAGTAATAAATATATAGACATAAGACATGAATCTAAAGAAAACTGAAAAATTATTCCTCTTGCATAAAACATACGGAAACGAGTATACAGCAACAACAACAAAATTGCTTTAAAAATGCCTAAAAAATGATAGTAAGGTGAATTAGGTTAAAATAAAAATTAAAGAATCAGATAAAAGTATAATGATAATAAATCCACGAGTTTATTTTTCCTTAGGGAAGAAGGATTGAAAAATATCAACAGAACTGAGAACCTAATAAGGCAAATGACAGAATGGGGCAAATAAATGAGAAATTTTAGAGTGTTTTTAAATTTAAAATATTTATGTAAATGGAATAAAGTAGGTAGACCAGAACTGTGGTGGTCTCGATGACCAATTACTTTAGAGCCGAGTCCTTCCAAACTCTAGCAAATTCAAGCCTGTCATTAAATATCGCATGGCATTAAAAATAAACAAGAAAAGTTTCCAAACAATTATGTCAAGAATATGTAGCCTTGTTTCCTGAATTTCTCTATTATTAAATTAGAGAAAATGGGCAGAAAGAAAAACACAGGACAGCCCCATCCAACTACACAATCTGTTTTGGGGTTTAGATTGTGTTGAATTCACTTGCTGAGCAGTGGCTGTCTTACTAAGTCCTGACCAACATCATTAACTGAATCTTTCCTACACATGTGGTTATTCCATTCCTTCCTGTTTGGTGCTGGCAGAAGGTGAGCTAAAATGTCAGAGCTTTACCATGATATCTCTGTAGCCACTCATGAGTGAGGGACTTCAAGGGATTTTTTTTTCTAGTATGCTAAAAAAAACTTTACTATTGAAATAACATCATAGGTCATTTGTGGAACCTGGGAATAATTCACTTCTTGTAGATTCTGGCTACTCATCACTGGGACTGCTGAGGGAGTGCCAGCTAAATATGACCTGAGCCTGGGCAGACAAACAAGGGACTTAGTTGGAACCAGACAAACTACAGGGTATTATTTGTGGCAAGGTGGAAATGTGGCTTGTCTGCTTCAGCTAACTGACATCATTCAGGAGGCAGCATCTCTGTCATGAAATGGTGGCTCCTCAAAGTGAGCCCCTGTGGAATATCTCTGGAAAAAAAATCTCTTTGAAAGCAAGAATTATGCTGATGTGCTGGCAGAGCAGGGTGTTGGCTTCCCTGCAGCTGGAGTTACAGGTGGTTGTGAGCTACACAGTGTGGGCTGGGAACCGAACTAACCATCGATGGAGGCAGCAAGTGTTTCTAACCATGGAGCCATCTCATTTCATCTTTGCCCATGTTACTGAGTTTCTTTCTCTATCTCACATATCTTTACATGGACACTTGTCTATACTGGAGTTTCTGTACTAGATAGTGAGTGTATATTTAACTTTGTAACAAAGAACAAGCAAATTTTGAAATTTGACCATAATAAGACTGTACCAACTCCACCCTCTAGCTCCACTGGCATAAATGCTCTGGTAAAACTCCTCCCCCCCTACACACACACTGAAGAGCAGGAATGAATATTTCCTGAGTCAATGACTTGCAAATTTGTTTTTAGACAAGATCAGAAAAATCAAGAAAAGGGAAGATGTTAATATTCTGCCAAACTTCTTTGAAGAATCATTCAGCTGCCGTTTGCTCTGTGGTTAGCACTATGATGGTCATAGTCCAGCACAAACACTCTCCTCCCTCCATCACTTGACCCCCAGGTATTCACCTCACCTTGCCTACTTGTTGCCAAAGGAGTCCAGTCAATGACTTGACTGAGACAGTCTATACAGAGAAGATGATCACAGTCCTGAGGCAACTGGCACATCTAAGATCCGCCCTGTGATCAGAGAGGCTGGAAAGACATGCCCAGGATTTCACACAGATGGGAATGTTTGTCCCCAGAGGCTGAATAACAAGTGCACTAAGCCTAGCTAGTTCATTAAAACTGACTTGACTCAAACCAATTCTCGGAAGATACTCTTAAGAAAATACATGTTTATATAGTACTTATCGCCTCTTCTTTTTCCTTAAAAATGAGATGCTAAGACCCTTAATCCAAAAGAAAGTCTTAAAGGCTCCAGGATGAGATCACAGAATTGCCTCTCTCCAGGAGTACTTTGGGATCATTGCCATCACCCGGGAGATGGTCCAGAAAAATCCTCCCTAAACCAGTAAAATCCAGATAATGCAGTAATATCCCCTAATTGGGAAAAGGTCAATCCTGGTGAAAAGTCTGAGTTATGAGGCCATCTCAAAAAGGAGAAACGTGGTTCTTATTTTTGGCTTACAATGGTGTTTTGATTGCTTCAGAGGAGAAAAAGCCAAGGCACAGATGTGCTTGGCCCACGTGTGTTACCACTCCTCTGAGGCTATGCCAGCTGCAGGCATTACTAATCAATCACCATCTTTTAAAAGAGTAGCATTTTTGGACTTCATTAGTAGTTGAGTACACAGTTGTTTAGAAATTGCCTTTTGAGTTGAAACTGTGTGACCATTCAAAAACTGATGGTATAAATCCGAATGAAAACCACCTGTTAGGAATGTGTATACCTTTATGCGTGTGTAAAGAAAATACCTCTAGCACACTGTGGAACTCTGTGTGTGTGTGCATGTGTGTGTGTGTGTGTGTACGTGTGTGTGATTTGTGAGCAGAGAGGTAAAGAGGGGGAGAAAGAGGAGTGGAAGGGGGAGGGAGGCACAGAGAGACAGAGGGAGAGAGAGCACTTCTTTGTAGCAGTTCAGCTAGGCAACTCTGCAAGTGATATTTCCTGCTTTGTCTGCAGATAAATTGCTACTCATAAAACGAGACAAGATTGGAGTCGTCATTCTCAACAAAATAAACTTAACTCCTTTTAAATATGGAGTGAGCAGTTGACAGAGAGGAGACCTGACATATAATTTTTAATGGCATTGTTCATCAACTCAGAATCATAAGATACATTTGAAAAGACACATTTTCTTCTAAATAATCAATGTAAAACCAACTGAACTTAGTAAAAGCCTCCAAATTGAATACCTGTTAAGAATGCTATTAATGTTATTAGTTATTACAAATGGCATAACTTTCAATTCTCCAAACATTCTACTATTCTTTCTGTAAACTCTACATTAGTTCTATTGGGGGGTTCCCCTATGGTTAGGTAGTGCATGTTCTATGAAAAGTGATTATATGATATCATTTTTGTGTGAGAAAACTGATGTCAGTCTTTGGAATGATGTCAGCCTAAAGGTGTGAATTACAATGGTCACACAGTCCCTGTGTGACGACAAAAGTCTCATCAGGGTTCTCACCTACCTCATATTAATGAGAATATATTAACCTATCAAAAAGTTGCTCTGAATAAACTTTTATCTGTTTTGAACTGTGTTTCCAGATCAAACATGTTTAAGAAATATGGGTCTTGAGACTATATTGCCTCAGTTTAATCTCTGGCCTGGTTTCTGCTTGGCTTTGGGACCTTGAACTAGTAACTGTACCCATCCCTCTCTTATTCATGGACAGTAAGAAAAACACATATTGTCATAGGGTTATCATAAAGATGAGACTACCTGCTTTTTGCTAAGAACTTATAATAGAATGCTTTATGGGGAGCTGAAAAGTAAATTTCATTTGAAATGAGGACTCCTCCCCTTTTTGCTAAAAGTGTCTAAAACTTGTCTTTCCTGGTGAGTCATTAGATAATAACTTCTTGACACTGTCCGTTAGTTGGCGAACATCATGCTAAGTTATGTTTGACTGTGAACACCAATGAGCATCCCGACAGCTCACATATTTGAACAGTTGACTCTAGCTGCTGGAACTCTTTTGGAAGGTTGTGGAACTTCTGGGCCTTGTTGGGGGAAGTGAGTTACTTGGGCAGGTATTGAGATTTTGTAGTCTGACCCTATGTCCTGCCGGCTCTGTAGTTCCTTCCTCACTGCGGGTACAGTGTGAACAACCACCTTAGGACCTGGCACCATGACTTCAATGTAGTTATGAACTGGATCCCTTCTTAAATTGTGAGTAAAATGAACCCTTCCCCTTTGAGTGCTTTTTTGGCACAACAATAAGTAAAGTGACTAATCAAATCAAAATGAAGTAAGTAAAATTATCCCCTTATTTGTTTACAATGGAATTCTTAAGAAAAGAAGGATTAATATTTTGGCTCATAGTGTAAGGGTTCATTCCCACCATGCATGAAAGGCATGAAGGCGGGTGAATGCGGCATCTGGTCACGCGTTGTTTCTACTCGCAGGAAGCAGAGAAAGGGGAAGTTCTGCTGCCCACTCACTCTCCTCTCTGTCCAATCCAGACTCCAGCCCACCGAATGGTTTCACCTACAATCAGGGTGAGAGGTCCCACTTCAGTTACCTCAGAGGAAAAGCTCTCACAATGACATACCCAGAGGTTTGTTTCTAGGTTCTTCCAGTTTGACAATAATATTTGTCAACATTCCTTGGCTTGCCACATTCAGCTATTTCCATTTAAAAAAAAAAAACCACCCTATTCTTTGACAATTTCCTACATGTATATAATGTATTTTGATGACATCCACCCCCCATAACCCTTTCTTATTACCCTGACCATTTCATTGGATCTCTTCTTTTCTCCCCAAATCTCCCTCCCACTTTATAATATATTTTGTGGTCCACTGATTTAATTATCGTTGCTTGCATAAACATGGGTGTGAAGTTATTTGCTAGAGCATGAGTAACTTAACCAGTGTCTACACCACTAATGAAAGCTACCCCTATACTCCAGCAACCGTTGGCTACCAATAGTTCCTCAAAGAAGGATGAGACCTCATGAGTCCATTCCTTCTACTTTGAACCTTTAAAGTATTTTTAATTTAATTCCATGATTTTGTGTGGGGGTGGTGGGAGGCTAGACAGGGGTGCCAGATTGACTGGTTCTAAAGTAATAGGCACTTGTGAGCTGCCTCATGGCTATTGGGAACTGAACTCTAGTCCTCTAGTCCTCTACAAGAGCAGTAAATCTCCTAATCACCAAAACATCACTCCAGGCTCTAAAATGAACTTTAAAGAAAACATTTTAATGAACATTTTAAACTTAAAACAAAAATATATATGCCCTATATTTAATTAAATAGTGACACAATGAAATGGTATATGGAATGGATTTTCTTTGTTGGTTTTGGTCCTACTTTAATGTCTGGATTAATGTTTGATATATAATGAATGTTCAGTAGACACTTGCTTAATAAACATTACTTGGTTTTAATATAAATTTTCATTTAATGTATTTGAAAATATTTAAGGTATTAAATATCATTTTTTAAAATATTATATGTCACATTTTCCCTACACACTTCTCAATCCTCAGATAGTCATGTTAGTTATATTATCTTCTTATTATAAATAAACAGTGTGACAAGTCTACACAGAAAATCATTTGTACACACCTCTGATTATTTTCTTAGAATCATGCCTAGCTATGCCTGGTCATTGAATTATGTGGGATATTAAGGATTATAATTCATCTACTATTTGTTGAGTCAATATTTACTAAATAATCTAATCTGTGCTCTCTGCTAGACATCTGTCTAAGGATGCCATGGGAAATAAAGTTGAAATAGTTCTGGCCCCATGGATCCTATAATAATTCAGTGCAGATGTTGGAAAGCTGTAGCTCATGAGCCAAGTGCAGCTTACTGCATTGTTTTCCTAAATCAAATTTTGCCTGAGCACAGGCATACGTGTTATGTCAACTGTGTTCTCGGGTGGTAAGGCAGAGCTGAAAAGTTGTGACAGAGGACAGACAGAGGTCCTGCAAAGCTGAACATATTTACTATCTGGCCAACTCCAGAAAAACAATGGCCAACCTCTTGGTTTTATAGCTTATAATTTTGCCTAATTAAATCACAGTCCATATAACTGTGTTCAAGGAAATACTCTCACATCAACAAGAGTTTTAGTACATTTATTTTTCTGTTTCTCCAGAACCCTTTTTAAAACAAGTCATTTTAGTATGCAATGCCTGAACAACCACATGGGAAACTAATAGAACCAGTTATTGACATTTCCTTTCAATGAGTCATTGCCAATACTGGCTGAACCCTCATCAGTATATTGGACTTTCCTTACTTTTTCTAATGCATTGAAGAAGCGTAGAACCCATGCAGCAGCCAAAACCTTCAGCTTCCTGGAAATAAAATTCCCAAACAACTGGGATTATTGAAATCGATACTATATCATTTTACATATGAAATTCATTTTGTTTATTCTGAAAATCACCAACATGACTTTTAATGACTTTTGTAAACAGCAATATCTATTATTTGACTTCTCTCCCCCCCCCCCAGCATTGGTTTCACATGGGTGCACTAACGATTATTTGTCAAAGTCCTACTGTTTGCTTACAAGGTAAGAAGGCTTTTTAGACACTAATGACGGCTCTTGATTCACTTGATAATATTTAGAATAAGCCGTAAAAGCTGATCTTTGAACGAACAGACTGCTTTTATTGGCTTTTAGTGCTATTACTGCTGTCATAAGTGGAAAATTGGCCTAATGCGAGCAGTAGTGCTGTGTCACACCGCAGTGTTACAGCCTGGCTTTATGGCTTGCTTCTCCTAATGAAAAGATGGCCAGGTATGGGGAGAGTCCACTAGCCCTCGAGCAGTGGGGGGTAATGGCCACTGAGATCTGTGGTTCACCAAAGAAGTGGGGACTGATCCACTTAAAGGAGCATGGGGTTTGTTGAGCATCACAGCCCTATGCACACTTAGTATAGAAAGGCTTACTGAGTCCTACCATGTGCTCAGAGCAAGGGATGGAAGGCTCAGGCAGGTCTGGGTAGATCTTTCCATAGGTCTGCCATTCTAAGTCTACAGACAAGAGCCTAGTATTCCATTTAAATTTTAAATTAACTTTTCATTGAATCATAATGTATGCATAATCACCCCTGGACTCTTGAGGGTATAGCTTGAATGTTTTCTCTTTTTTTAAAAAAAAAAAACTTACATTTATTTATTTAGCTAGTTAGTTATTGTGTATCTGTCAGAGCCCAACTTTCAGGAGTTGTTTCTCTACTTCTATCATATGGTCCTGGATATTGAACTCAGATCCTCAGCCTTGGCAATGGGTAACTTTACCTGATGAGCCATATGGTTATCTCTAAGATGACACCTTTTACATATGTGTGTTTCTGCACAACCATCACCCATCACATACAAATCTTTTCAGAATCCTAGAAGCCCCTCCATGCTTCTGCCTCATGTGTATCATGTTGCTAGTATTTTCCTTTCCTCCCCCTATAGTGTTATATACTTTCACACTTTAATTCATTTGTTCATGACCCACATTTTTTGTGTACCTGTAGGTCATTATTTCTATTGCTTTATGATATTCCACTGCAGAACTGCACTATAATTCATCCATTCTATTGTTAAAAGACATACAATCGATGTTCAATGTGTCTATGGTAAATCATGCTGGTTTGAGTAGACTTATAAATTTTTTTTTTTGATATATGTATGTGTTTCTGCTGGGGATGAACCTGGGTAGAACTGATGACTTGTAAACAGACAGAATTTTAGCCTTAGGTTGATGTTATCTGGGCAATTCCTAAGAGATCCCAATTTTAATATCTACCAACAGAGTGGGGGAATCACAATTGATCTTTAGTGTTAGCAGAACCCAGTACTTTGCACTGGACACTTATTCTAGCACATTTTAATGCCTGTATAAACTAGAAGCACATAGAACCTAGGAAAATACAGTTGGCTTTTGAAGATTTTTCTATGTATATTCCAACTTAGAATATGAATCTATCACCAAGAGAGATGATGCGAGACTAGGTTTTGGATTAACTCCAAGTTGGTATTTGCCACTATCAACTATTAACGGGGTGGCCTGAGTGGAGCCAGTTATATTCCCCACATTACTTTTCTTCTGCCAGGAAGAACAAAGCATCTCCACTGGTAGGATTATCATGAGGACAAATGGACAACTGTCTGTATGGTTCCACAAATCAGGAGAGCCACTATGAGGAGATTGTCTCAGTAGAAGCCTACCAGCACATCATGTTCAGCCTTGTCCAACCTTTCCCTCTTCAATGTCCCCTTGTTGCCCAGGCTAGACTCCTTAATACCATCCTATCTATATTCTTTCCTCTGTTTCACTATCCCCGTGGGATACTGACAAAAAGCACCTTTGGATATTTACATTTATCAGCAAATGCTCAGTGCTTATTATTATTTCTATTTTGTGGATGGTGCAACACCAAGCCTGGGTGGTCAAACAAATCAGTCTTGGTCACATACAGAGCATATTCCAAAACAAATCTGATGCCCATTTGATGAGTTGCGGTCTTGTACAGCATTCTAGGCAGTGAGTTCTCTGGACTTCACTGTTGATGACTGACTCATTTCATCTCTAGTCCATGTCATATATTAGCTTTCTGTGTTCATTCTTTTTCCTAAACCTTGTTCTTGACCATTTGCTTACACTCTGTAAGATCTTATCAGCTAGAATCCAAGTCAAAGGCTTATATTTGTGGGGAGCCTTTGCCAAGTCCTGTTTTCCTAAAGTAGCCTGTGATCTAGGGTGTTAGAACAGGTCTTCCTAAGTAATGCTGGGGCCTGAACTATATAACCATTCAGATAAGACCCACATATTTTTCTCATCTTGTACAATGGGGCTTAGTATCTCCTTGCATATTTTCATAAGGAGTACCATTGTTTGAACAATTACACCTGCTGTAGGTGTGCACACACCCACATCCCATCTTTTGTGTAATTCTGGCCAACTAAATGTGATGTCACTCTGTGTGCGTGTTTTCATTCGTCCTGGATTATGTTTGCCTTTTAAGTTGGCTTCAACAAACTACTGCCTTAGTGTATTAAAACATGAGGATTTCAACTCTTGAAGCTGGGTAGCTTAGAATGAAAATCATGGTATCATCAAATCTAAATTACCCCTGGAACTCTAGAGCTGCATCCACATCTTGGCTATTCTGCTTCTGACAGCTGCCAACACTCTGACTTTGACAGTTTCATTATACTCTGTGTCTAAGTGGTTGCACCATCTCCCCTTTTGTAGGTGGCATGAACCCTGTTGAATACTATCCCTTCCTTTCCTCTTCCCCACATCCCTGCTTCTTTCTCTAAGTTGTTGGGGCTTGTTTTGAACTCTTGGATTTAAGTTATCCTCCTTCTTGGCTTTTTAAACAGCTCAGAGACAGTTGTGCCCAGTTGTTGCCTCATTCATGTGATTCATTATAGGCCCCCCACAAAATTTTGGGTAATCTTCTCACATCAAAATAGTAACCACAACTATAAGGACCATTTCATTTACATGTTAACATTTGTTATTTACAGGAACTAGAGTAGGATAGCTCTGGATATTATTCAGCTTGATAATATCTTTTTTATTTCTTTCCTTTCAACATCTGTTATGGTTTGAATATTTAGTTCCAGATTGTGGCGCTGTTCTGAGTGTAATGGAGTGTTTAAGAGGTGGAGCATGGCTGGCAGAAGTAGGTCACTAGTTTCCCATGCCTTTGAAGGTTACATTCATTGCTCGATCTGCTCAGTTTTCTTTTGTCCCTATGCACAGCATGTAAACAGTTGCTGACCAATATTTCCATGGCTAAAGACAGAACCACACATGCTGCCTTACCTTCTCTCAGATGCTGAACTGCAGTCTTTCCAAAATTGTGAGTCAAAGCACATCTTTCTTCCCTTAAATTTTTTTTCTATCAATTTTATCAATGAGGAAAAAAAAATAACGAACACTGAAAATTAGTATTAAGTCTTAGAGTCATTGCTGTGATAAATCTGTCCATGTGGTATTTCAGAATAGATTGGTGGAAAGAATGTGTAGGAGTTTGGAGATACCGACTAAGGAAGCCCTTCTCCATGTAAACAGCATTGAATGATTGATTCTGGTAGTAGTCCAAAGGACAAAAGTGACAATAAAAAAGCAAACAAATAAAAAACAAAAACAGCAAAGACAGTGCTCATGGGGCTTCAGAAAAAAAAAAAAGCCTCTAAAAGAAAATGGCTAATACGGTTATATTTTGAGAAATTCCTTTTAAAAAAATACTTAAATGAATTTATATTTACAAGTAATGAGTTAATTTTTTGGCAAAGAAAAGCTCAAGCCAGCAAAACACTCAGGATATGGAAAGATTTGCTTCATGCTTCTAGTCAGTTTTACAATGAACAAAAGAAGTTTAGCTAAAATCATGGTAGTTGTTAAATAAATGAGTGACATGAATTGCCATTGTTCTTGGTTACCCTCAGAATTTGGTAGGGAGATCCTATGACTGAAGACATATACTTATGTCATAAAGCATGGAAACATCAAGCTGGTACTGAGCTAAAAATGTCATGTCTACTGTTTAGCTTTCATAATGTTGGAAGTTTCTATTCATGCATCATGGGGAGAAAAGTAATCAACATTCTTACCTAACAGTGAACCCTGAGAACTATAGTAATGACTACCTTGGCAAGATATGCCTACTGTTGCAGTAGTGGCACAAATGTTATTGGAGTAACCAACCACTTTCTGCTTGGGTTTAAAGTCTACCCCACAAGATGGTACTCATGCCTGGTACCATTAATTGAACTATAAATCCATCGTTGGACAGACCATAAGCCCTAGAAGAAAGCCTAATACTATTCTTCTAAGTCTTCATCATATTATTCCCAGGTTCTTATCTTTACTCTTTATGCCCATATCTCTCAACCCTCATCAAAGAATTTTTTTAAATATCAGATGATAATTAATTCAGAGAACCCAAACTGGAAAATGTGCAGAAAATAAGAGACTGTGGCATTTTAACTCTAAATAGTACATATATATATCATACTCCCTTCCCTCCCACAGCTCAGAGATCATTACAGAATGGGGGAGGTTAGAAATTTGTAATAGCCAGATAGATGCAGATAGTGATTGTCTTCAGTGAAATAGTATTCACTCAACATGACAAGGCTGTTGCACATATGAACTCACAGTAGCCATAATTCTGTTCATAAAGTTTACATACTTCCAAGTCAGCCAAAAATCTCAACATGAATGTGGGAGAGGATCGTGAAGTCTCAATCCAAGGTGATGAGTCATTGATAATTGATGGATAGTGGGAGAAGGAGAGTAAGTTTCCTTCAGTGATGCAGCCTCTAAGAGGCTAGGTATGCTCCTGTAAATAAGTGTGTGTGTGTGTGTGTGTGTGTGTGTGTGTGTGTGTGTGTAGGCAACACTAAGCAAACTCAGTGGGTTAAAACTGCACATTAAACTAGGAGGGGAAAATGATCAAGGGGGATAGATGAGGGATTAGAAGTATATAAGAAGTGGATTTGATTATAATACCTTATATGCATATATGTAACTCTCAAACTAAAGGAAATAATTAATGAAATAGTGCCATGGAAATGAAACCATTCACATTTCTTGGAAAGAGTTGCATGATTCTTTGGGAGGGAGACTATCAAAGGTCCCAAGGAATGAGAATGAAAATTCATTCAAAATGCTTTAATTTGAAGAGTGCCAGGATAAAGAGTACCCAAAAACAGACTCTAGAGTATCCTACTAGAAAAGGTCACAAGGGGCTGCACCTGTATATGGATTTAGCCACCTTGGAGTTCAGTGGCTGCTGAAGCCATGGAAAGAGGGATGGGCAGCTAATTCTTGAACTGGATGCAGATCTTGCCATTATTCATGTGATCTTGATTTTGTGGACATCTAAATTCAAGAGTCACAGAGGCATGGGGGCTTTGAACAGATACTCAGAGAAAAACTCCTGAGCTACACAGTGTGTTGTGAAGTCAAATTCTTTGGAGGAATAAATGATGGAGCTCTGCAAGTGGATCCTAAGTGGCAGTGAAGACCCCAGGATGTTGAAGATGCCAGACAAGTGGGCCATCTCCTGGGAATACTTTAGGCACCACGTGAAGCTTATAGGAGAGAGGCTACCCATGTCACAAAGGTCAGGGATGGGAAAACAGGTTAGCAAGCCCACTAGACCATATACCATGCAACCCAGTAGCTCAAATACCAGGCATACATCTTGTGGAGCTAATGTTTGCCCTAAACTGGTGCAATGTTCACTTTGTATGTTCCCATCCCTCCCTTTTCAGTGGAGATGTTTATATTATTATATATGTAATAATATACATTATATATATGCATATATACATACATATGTATATATTCCTATATTGGAGCTGAGTAACCTGAGTTTTGAAATTACAAGGACCTATAGCTAAGTTTTCTTGGAGTGTCTATAGAGACTTTGCGGATTTTGATGCTAGACCAATTGGAGGTAGAGTTATGAGGTGGCTATAAGTCTTTCGAGGTTAGAAGCTGAATGTTATGGTTTGAATTTGAAATGTTTCAAGGGCTCATATTTTGAATACCTGGTCCTCAGCTTATGGAATATTGCATCAAGGCTGAAGAGCCTTTAGTAAATACGGTTTATCTTACAAAAATAGGTGTCTGGAGATGGGCCTTTGAAGCCTGCATTTTCTTTTGTTCTGGCCTGTTTTTGAAGAGTGTCCTGTGTGAATGGCTTGCACCTCACACTCCTATGGACATAGCTGCTCCACACTTCTGTACCTTTCCAGATGTGATAGACTGAAATCTTTCTGAAACCATGAGACAAAATAAATGTCTTCCCTTAAATTATTTTGATCCTATTTAGTAATAGAAATGAAAAAAGTAACCAACATACTACCCTAAGGAATACACCTCTCAAACCAGACTATAATAGGCTCAGCCTTGTCTCAAGCCCTCTTTTCTAGATGAGCTGAGCTAAGGCATTGTCTTTGCTATTATCTGAACTCCAAGTATCACTTCTTGCCTGTATTCCTCCCACCAAAAGGATTATGCTAAAATCCACATCTGGTCATTTCCATAAATTCATTTCCTTAAATTTTATTAAGGCAACTCCATCACATTCAAACTCCTTGTCTTAAAGCAAGGCATTTAAGGACCTTTTTGATCTTATCCATTCTTTCTAATATTTCATTATTTGACCTTTCTCAGTCTAATAGTTATGACCATGGGCTTGTGAACTAAACCACACTGCCTTGAATCCTGCCTTCATCATTGAATAGCTCAGTATTCTTGGACAGGCCATTTAGTTCTTTGAATCTCTGACCCGCCCTCGCTTTAAAGATCCTTTTATGGACTGAGACGATAGAATGAGCTCACAGATATGCCAAGTGCTGGGTCGGAACTCAAACAGAAAATCCACATTGCTTCAATATTGCCAGTTACATAAAAATCTAAATGCCACTATAGAGTTCTATCCTCAGACATCTTCAGCAATGTGGCTTCTCAACTTTTCCCCATGTTCATTTTATCTTGGTTCAGAACACAGATTGAAAGTCCCCTCTCAAAATTTCATTGATGGCTATTATACTCCAAAATGTTTACAGATGTCACTTGCCAGGGTGACTTGTTTAAAATGCTACTGTAACCCTGACTCTATTTTGGATCAAGCCCATGCAATCTTCAAATAAACTATGTTGCAATGATTCTAATAAGGTCCCCTCACGATTGTTCTTTAATGTGCCACAGCACTGTGCATGTTTGAACATGGACAGACGTCTACAGGTCACAATATCAGATTCCACATAGAATCTGATTTTTTCTCTCACATACAAATCCTCAAATGCTCATACTTCTTGTCTCCCAAGGCTTAATGTTTAAAATCATTTTGTTATACAAACACCTCCCCATTCTTTTTGAATTAAAATTATAGTTTTATCTTTGCCTGGACAGCCTTTTGTCAGACTCTGGGCTGACTGGCACTAAGAACTCTGCCTGCTTATCCTATTTCATTGGCCTTGAACATGCTAAGCATTGGCCCAAGACCTCAAAAATACTTGCTATTTTCTATGCTGGAAATCATACCCTTATTTCTTTTGGTCTTGTCTAGATAATGCCCAGTCAGAAGGGGCTTCCCTGTTATTCCTATTTATCCTTGTTATTCTTTTCCTCTTTGGTACGTACTTACCATAACCAGACACACTTATTCATTCTTTAAGTATCTGCTGTTTCCCACTAGACTACAAGTGTCATGGATATTATGTTAATTATTGCCAGAGTAAGCCCAGAACAATGTCTAGAGGATGAGAGATATTGAATGCTTAGAGAATGAATGACTGATGTCATTCTTTCCCCAACATGAAACAGGAAATGGGGGAAAAAAGATGACTCTTACACCCATCGGTTTTTCACTGGACCTGCTACTTAGATAAAAAGAAAAAACAGAGCAGCAAACTGAAGGAGCGGTTGTGGCACCCCAGTTTTTCAGGCTTCCTAGACAGTGTGTAGGAACCTAGACTGTCTCCACCAAATGTCTTGTGAGTGCTAGAAAACAAGTAGAATGCATTAATGTGAGTTCCATAATTAGTGTTATGTGGTGATGTGGTGAGGGAGGAGATGCCTGGGAATCCCTCCATTATTAGGGAAGAAGTCATGGAATTCATGTTTGGGGGCCTGATAAAAGCATTCAGCCAACTACTGGATGACTTGGGTTATGTGGATTGTGTGTGTGTTACTGTGTCTGTGGTATATGTATGTATTTATGTGTGTGTGAAATTATATGTATGGATGCCCATGTGTCCATGTACATGTAACTTCCAGAGGTCAATATCTATTGATATCTATATTATTTTGGTGGGAAATCTTTCATTAAATCTGTAACTCACCATTTTGGCTAGACTCGCCATTTGGCTAAACTGCCTAGCCAGTGAACTCCAAGGATCTGCTGCCTCTGCCTCCCCATCACTACAATTACAGACATGCTCTACCATACATGACTTTTGACATGGGTTCTGGGGATTTGACTGAGCCACAGCCTTAGCTTTTTGCATGTTGTTTGATGCACGGCATCTAGCAGAGAATAAGTGTTCATAATGGCTGGGTGACTAGGGCCTGGAATGATGGACACTCATTTTTCTTGGATGTCAAATCTAATATATAAAGGAAGAACCCTGAGGAATATGACTCTTACATGCTCTATATTAGTCAGTCCCAGAACAGAATAGAGCTGCCTTGGAATCCTACTTGACCTGGTGTCTCCCAGGTTCTATTATGCCTTCTATAGAGTAGGTTTCATTTGTTAGTCTTCTACCCGGGGCATGGATAGAGTAGAGCAGTGGGATTCATATTGGACTTGGGCTTGTTGTAACTCTTCCCATAAAAGTTGATGTCTCTGGATCTTTATTTCAGAGACTGTCAAGTTAGAAACTTGATGTTCTGTGGCTTAAAAAGAATAAAAATTATGTGATTCTTGTTTTCTCAAAAAGAAAAAAAAAGTGAAGGCAGCTGTGGGCAAATGTTAACAGCTGTGAAATCTGCATGCAGGCTATGTATTTTTAAGTAATTCCTAAAATGTCAAAAAACCAACATCAAGTGTACATTCTGTTACTAATGTCTCACACTTAGGCACCTTACTTCTGTGTCCAATATCTATTCTCTCCACCACCAGATAAGAGAATCTTATTCCATACTTTGGGGTGGTAGAGACACTGGCTATTTGCTTTTCAAGCTCCTAAAAGAAACTTGGTTTTGAAGCTCAGTTAGATGCTCTCTCTCTCTCTCTCTCTCTCTCTCTCTCTCTCTCTCTCTCTCTGTGTGTGTGTGTGTGTGTGTGAGAGAGAGAGAGAGAGAAAGAGAGAGAGAGAGAGAAAGAGAGAGGGGGGAGGGGAGAGGGAAAGAGGAAGAGACAGAGACAGATTGGCCTCTGCCAAAAATTATGTCATTCCAAATTTCTATGAAAGGAACAGGTCATATTTGTCTCTTGGGCAGTATTTATTTCATTAGAGAGACTTCATGAACTCTGAAGAAACATCCATTGTAATTTTGATAAGGCTAGGATATTTGAATCTGTTAATCCCTATGATTCATCCCTATAATCCCACCCTACACTTTTAGAGAGTGGAAATTTCCCCAATCTGAATTCTTAACTTGAAAGATTTGCATTTGGTTCTTGTTTCTATCAAAACTGCATTAACCTTCTTGAAAACAAAAGCAAAAGCCAACAAGGAGAACAAACTCTGTCTTTGAAGAACAACAAACACTAGGAGTCAATGGGATTCCTACAACTAATCCATTCCTTTTTGAAGTTTCACTGCCAATGTTATATGGGTTAAACTGAAATCAATATGGTTCTCCATTACTAGAGTCTTTCAAAGAAAAAGAATAGTCTTGAAGCAACTTTTATCATCACAGAGTATTTTCATATGTTTTGATGGCTTACATAAAAAGCTCTGAAGTTGTGGCATCTGTGGCTTAAAACCAGCTCCCCAGATATCCCATATGGATATGGGGGCCAGTGTGTTGTCACCAGCTCTGTCTTCCATTCTTAGGCTGGAGATAATAGCAGCCACTCTGAACTGTTATAAATAGTTCAACAAATTGTTACCCATAAACTCTAAAAACAAGGCTGGGCTAATTATAAGTACTTAGCATACATACACTGTTATTGTTGCTCTAACCATTGTGTTGCCTTGCTAGCTCCTCAAAGGATATGCCTTGCTTCCTCCCTCTGCTACCCAGGACACACTTGCCCTCAGCCCATCCTGCACCATCTTCATGCCATGCTTCTTATCCTCTCTGGCAATAGACTACAAACAGCTCAAGACAAAACACATTTTCTTTTTCTGTAATGGATGCTTACTGAATTTTGAGTAAAATATAACCTGTTCTGGTGTAGTTCAGTTACTTCATGTTTGGTTTCCTGGAAAAAAATGTATGAAATATGTATCCAATATTTCCTGTTCTCTATCCTTCAGCTCTTACATCAATTTTGTGGAATGTTCACAGTGGCCATGCTTTATTTCTGAGAATTCATTCAGATTTGTCAATCATATATACGGCTTCAAAGAAATCTCTTCCTCCTTTACACAATGGGATTTATATTTAAAATATAGTCTTCAAGGTTTTTCTTTTTTGCTTCTCTGACGTTAGAGTCACTTTAATAGAAATCCAATGTAATCACTCTTTTCAAAAAGCTTGGAGTATTTATGATTCAAAACGACCTAATAAAAGAACTATGTTTACAGCTAATTACTAAAATGACAATGGTTTTATCTTTTTGAAAGGAGTAAATCCTCTGTGCAGGCCATGCAACTCCAAGACTGTGTGTTGTGCTTTCAGACAAAACAGAATAACACAGGAAGATGTTTGTCTCACACACAATGAACAGCTTTTTAGATCATTAATTTCCTTTAAGATCTCCTTAACAGCTTTTGTACCATGGAAATCTGGTAAAAATCTATGGGACTCATAAAAATAATCTTGAACGTGGGTGTCAGTTAGGAGGCCTGGACAGTCTATGGGGCCTCTGGCAGTGGAACCAGTTTTTAACCCAGTTCATGAATGGAATTTGTGAGCCCATTCCCCATGAAGAGATACTCTCTCAGCCTAAACACATGGGGGAGGGCCTAGGTCCTGCCCCAAATGATATGACAGACTTTTATGATTCCCCATGGAAGACCTTACCCTCCCTGGGGAGTGGATGGGGGGGGTTTGGAGGGTTAAATGGAGGGATTGGGAGTATGGGTGGGAAAGGGAATTGGGATTTATATGTAAGGTAAGATTGTTTCTAATTCAAATAAAGATTTATAATAAAAAGTTTAGGTCACAAAAATACTGTTTTTATTTTAAATAAAAAATTATTTTTAAGAAAGAATCTTCTTCAAATAATAAAATAAGGCCTGGGAGATGCCCCAGGGCCTCCACCAAGCAGCATCAGTATAAGGACTGTTTATGATTCCAGGAAGACAGAAAAAGGGATTCCCTGGGGCAAGCTATGAGTTCAGTTGAGAGAAACTGCCTTGGAAAATAAGATGGAGAGTCATGGAACCATTAAAGCAGACTCCCAGTGTCAAATACGGGCCTCTGTATGTATACACCACACAAACACACACACACACACACACACACACACACACACACACACACACTGGATGCTCATGTACTCACACATCTGCATCCACCTGTGAACTTGCATTCATAGGCATGGCATAAATATTCATAAAAATATAGCAAATACATTGTGTCATAAAGCAAAAACTTTCATTAGTAGGATTTCCATGATCATATGCAAATATATGTACATACTAGCAAATTATTAATAACTTCTTACTGAGTTGGTAGTATGCACATATATACTATATGCATACATATGTATACATATATGCCATAAAAGTTAAATGAGTGACTTGAGATGAGAAGGAGCAATGTCTTGTAGCAACAGAGAACAGTTATATACATTGGTAGACAAATATTTTCAATTCCTATTGCACATGGTACTGATCTTACTGCACCAGTGTCTTCCTGCCTGTGTTTCTGACTAAAGGAAATTCTAAATTTAAGTTACAATTCATAAAACCCTAACACCTGTGTGTCACTTGGTTGTAGTGCCATAAGATGACATTAGTTTGGTTTTTGCTCCCTAGTAAGATTTTCTGCGTAATTTTCTCTATCTAACACAACACTCTATTTCTCAAAAAAGAAAAAAAAAGCATTTATAAAACTTAGATTCATATCTGTAATCATGTGGGAATTAAAGGTTGTGGCTAAGTAAATTTTACCAAAAAGAAAGAAAATGAGCCTTGCACAAGTGGCCATGTTTACCAAGTGCTACCATAAAATTAATGCTACCATTTTATTTTGTTTCATCACTTTGCATAGTGTCATGTCACACACTGAAATCCAAAGAGAGTCTCGGAACAGGAACAAGGTCAGAGTTAGCCAATGAAAGGGCTCCACAAATGCAACCCGGTGTAATTACTTGAGAACATTAGCATAAGATCAAGGACACATCCAGGGGAATAGTTGGAAGACCTTTGAATGCTTGTTTAGTTTTACTTAGGATCCAGAGTGGGTTTGGGGAGATATTCTCAATGTGCTTAGTCCTCTCATTCTATCTTTCATTCTCTCTACTCTTCAGAAACGTCAGTCACTGCAAACAATAATGTCCTGCCATTCATTCAGAAATCACTTTGTGGGAATACATATCATCCTTGAAGGAAGATCACATTGGTTTTCACATGCTGTTTTCTTCTTTCCTTTCCCTGAAGTAATCTCCCCACCTGTGTGCTTGGCAGGACTTGCACTATGATGAAAGGGCGGGCAGTTTCTGCCCACTTTCATTTCACAAAGGTTACGAGTATTCACTGCTGACAAACATTGCCGTGAGTGTGTTGGAAGATATGGAAACAGATTAAGAAACCACACAGTCCTTGATGGAAGAAGAAAGGTGCCCCCACCCAAAAAAAAAAATACCAAACCAAACATACAAAAAAAAAAAAAAAAAAAAAAAAAACCAAGAAAAAAGTTACAAGTTGTGGTAGATCTGGTCACTGTCCATACTTAAGTACACATCTGCATGATAGCTGTGGCAGTCAGCTTTCATATAACAGAACTGGCAGGTTCAGCAGCAACCACCATAGATGGACCACACTGATCAGAATTCACACAAAGGGCCAGCCTCTCTGTAAATGGATGGCTGATTTGTGGTGGATTGCTGAGCACCCAGGATTATTGAACATGAATGTAAGCATGGGTTTTGGTGAGATGCCTGGCTGTGTTACTGAAGTCATCATTATGAATTTCATTTCTGACTTTGGAAGCTGTGGCTCAGTGCTGTTTGATGATGTGGCCAAGATCGATATCTAATCAATAATATCACCAGATCTCAAATACTGGATATGTGCAATTCCAGAGACTCAGCTCTTCCACACTCTCCTTCCTAATGCCATAAACCCTGCAGAGGAAATATTTCCCAGTTCTTATTTTTTAGCAATGGTATTTTAGATCTTTTTTCTTTTTTATTAATTTTTTCATAAATTTTACATACCAACCAGAATTTCCTCTCTCTCTTCTAATTCCCTTCTCCCACCTCCTGTCTACCCACCCACCCACCCACCCACTTCTCCTCCATTCAGAAATGGGCAGACTTTTCATGGGAGTCAACAAGGCATGGCATCTTAAATTGAGGCAGGACCAAGCTCCCCCTCCAATGGTTTCTCAGAAAATTAGGAATCAATCTGTCTAAAGTATATCTCCTTGTTGAGGATGCCATCAGGATTTTTGACTCTTTCATCTTCTAGTTCATTGGCATGTATGCTGGGGGGGGGGAGGATAAAAGTTGAATACTTTTTCTTCACATTGTAATAAGGTGAATGGGTGAGTATTTTATACATACCTGTAACTAACATAGGTTATCTTTTCCAGAAGCCCTCAAATGCAGTGTAGATTGGAGTATGAGATGCTGTGGGATTTTAATGTTATGTCAGTTTCCTTTTCTAAACCATCACATGATTAAGAAAGTGAAACAACTTCTAAATATATTCTTTTAAGTATCAGCCACTATTCCCAAAGCCCACTAGAAAATGAGGTATATCTAACTTTAGATGATCAAAATCCAAGGAACACATCTCAATTTCCAAGATAATCACTTAGAACACCTTAACGTTGGCTTACATTCCTTTTAAATAAAGCATCAAGAATAATTCAGCATTTCCATTCACTTCAGTTAGATTCTGTCTGCTTTTCTTCCTATCCTTCCAGTTGGCAGAGGCTGATCACTTCTGCAATAATGTGGACAAGTATCCATGTCACCGTATCTTCTCTGTGATGAGCTTACTTGGGTGTTCAGACATTTCAAACATCACTAGTTATCAGAATTTCTCTCCTGATTCACATGGCCATTCTTCTAAATCTAACTGCTGCTGGCTCTCCCACCTGCTCCCCGCTGATCCCCTTTCCCCATACTCTCACCCATGCAGAAGCCTGAGTGGCTTTTTAAAAGGCAAAGGGACCTATGCAATGGCCTCTCTATGCAGAATGCCACTGAAAGCTTCTCATTGCCCTTGGAGGCAACAGTTCCTTGTGGCTAATAAAAATCCCATGGGGCTTGGTCTCCCTCGTCTGCTTTCTTCCCAGTGGGCGATGCATTACCCACTAGCATATATAGACTGGCCCAGTGCCTGTGAGTGATGGATTTGAGACATTGACTCTTTCAAAAGCTTCTTCTAAAATTGTAGGAAGTTATTTGTCTTCAAACCTGTTTATGTTTTAATAAGAAAACAAGCACTGCCGTTTGTTTGTCTAACTTGATGTTGCACAGTTTTAATAATAGAACATGTTGGTGCATTATTTTGTTATTACAAATGAGTCCTCACACAAGCAATGTCCAAAGAATCTACCCAGTTAATGACACAAGGTGGGAAATTCTGGGAGAGGTGTAAAGATCAGAAAAGCTGACATGTTTATGGAAACTAAGAGTTTAGACATCTGGGCCACCAGAGAGCTCTGATGAAAATACACTTTCCATACCCCACCAGATTCATTATATCATCTTGTTAGTGATGATAAAGTCATAGAGCCCCTGTGGTTTCTGTTGGTGAGTAATAGGTGTGATGATTGTACATGTCTTGGTATCTTGTGTACATATTTTATGTGTGTATGTATTCACATGTATAAATAGCAGTCTTTGGGTTATGTTAAATTCCCATTTCAAGGCTGTGAAAACATTTTACTTAATTTCTTCTTCTATGAGTCAAACATTTCTTTAAACATTTTGCCACTGGCTTTCTTTTTGTGGGGTGCACACTAAAATTATAAGGCATTTTGCAAAGTCTAATTTGACTACTTAAAACAAATAGCTTGATGAAAAGGAATTATTATCATAATGGCTACTAGAGCTATAGCTCAGTGGGAGAGCTCTTGCCCAGAGGCCCTAGGGTCCATCCCTAGCACAAAAAAAAAAAAAAAAAAAAAAAAAAAACAAAATGATGCTCGGGCTTTGGACCGCTACTGTATAATTGGATATAATTCAGAATTGAAATGTATAGTGGTTGCATTGGGTTTAATGTGACTGAGAGATGTTTGTGTCTTATATAAAGCTTTAGCAGTTTGATATGTTTTGTTCTTTTCAAATTTCTATTGTGTAAGTTTAATTTTTTTTTTTAAGTACAGAAAGAAAAAGTGTCACTTTTAAGGTTGGTGGTGGGACTCTATATGTGCTAACGATGAGAGACAGAGAGTATATGTCATATCATTTTGTAGCTGTAGAGATGGTGTTATCAGATGAGGATATTTAAAAATTAAAATTAGATTTGTCACCCAAATATCCCGAGGTTTGCAGTTTTTTTTTTTAAAATCTGTTTATTAGCCAGGCAAACTATGTTACTATTTCTTGATTTGATCATAGTTAATTCTGCCACTGAACTTATTTTTTTCTTCTACCATTTCATATGATGTTTTATTTTCAAGGGTCCCCCCCCATACAAAGAGAGCAAGCAAAATAAGCAAACTCAGATTCCGTGTCCCTCCTCCCTGCCATGTTTTGTTTGCTTTGCCAGTGTCAAGGGTGATGATATTAAAATGATTCATCCATACAATTCATTTGTGTCTTAAATGACTGGGCATTATGGGATCGGAAGTTCTGCTTGTCTTTCCACCATGAACAGGACAGTATGGCAGAGCAGCAGCTGAGTGTTCCACACTTCTTGGTCACTGACATCAGCAAACAAATCAAGTTTCTAACTGCCTAACCCCATCACTAAGGTCTCTTTCCCATTCAGATCACTCTGCCCGTGATAGAAATTGGAGTTTAGAAAAACCAACTGAATGGAGGACCAATTTAAAAAGTTATCATCCTTGGTTATTTCTCCCAATTTCCCAGTCTTTAATCTTGTTTAAATGAGTACAGAAAAGGTTCATGGTCATCCAGCTTTTACTCTATTTTCACAGCGGATGTTTCTCAAATATATGAAATTACATAAATCAAATCAGCAAATGTTTTCATCACAAATTATCTCAAGAAGATATAACAGTTCAGATGCTCAAGGAACTTAAAATTCAGCTAGGAAAACAAATACTGGCAGTGTGTCCCAGTCACCAGGACTCAGAAATACACAGGTTCATTAGCTGCACTTGAAATACAGTAGCATGTACAAACCAAACTGTTCAAACTTCTGTGACCTTAGGTTCCTTATTAATAAGAAAAGGTATGACGGGATTTTCTGCATAACCTTAAAGGCAACTAGCTTGGGGCAGAGATGTGCAAAAGAATGTGAGGTGTACCTCCAGGAGGATTTGATTAAGTCCACCTATAACAACAATCCAAGCATATAGGAACATATTTCTTTGAGATTAAGAACAAAAAAAATAAATAATGTGAAGATCCAAAAAAAAATGAGTTTGGTTAGGTAATTTTATTATTAAATGGAATGCTGCTGAAATAAATGCTGGTATAATTTGCTGTTTGTTGACAGAGGAATTTATTCATGCTAATTCACGAGTCAGGATATTATCTTATCAACGCATTGCTTAGTCATATTTGTAAAGTGATATTCTTACACAATTTAAAGCATGTACAAGATGTATAGAATTTCTCTGCGTTTTGAGAAGATATAAGTATGTTATAGGACTTGCAGTGATTTTTTTGCCATTTTCATTTTACAATTTTTCTGAATTAAATATACATGGTTTACATGAAACATATACACAGAGATACATGCTAGAAATTTTAACTAAATCCAGAATAGAATCTTGAAAATGAATCTGTCTTTCATTCATTATTCGCTAGTCCATGATCATAGTGTTGAGCCTGACACTCTCATCATATCAGCTCTTGGCCTCTGCTGCCCTCACAGCCAATATTCCAACCAGGAAATCATTCCTTCTCATCTATGGACGCCATTAGCTTCTGAACAGTCTCATTTCCAACACCCCTAACTCATTTACATAAAGATTGTCAGATTTCACATTGAATGTAAAGCACAGAATGGATTTTCCTCTCTGTAGGGTCTTTATGCTTTCATGACTCTAAGCCCAGGCATAAATGGTATCTTTTTTAACATTCAGTTTGTGTCTATAGTCTGCCTGGCCATGATGGTGTGTCGCAACACAGCCAAGATCTATTTCAACTCTTGGGTTACATGTACCAAGTCAAACATAAGTAATGTCCTCTACATAGAGTGCACAGCTCAGACTTTTGTTGCATCTGTACTCTGAGCCATCACATTTCACCAGTTTAGAACATTAGCCTCTATTCAAGGCTTCCATCCCAGCTTAATACCCCAATGTTGCTCATTTCTAGCTCTATTCTTTTCTTTATGGGCTCTAATAATTTCTTTGACTTTATTGGTTTATTCTTTCCTTTATCTATACTATTTTTTGAGCTTTTCCTTAGATTCCAGCATAGTCAGCTAGCTCCAACAGGGAGATAAAAAAAAATGCATCCATGCCTTTGAGTAATTATTACTATTATAACAGCTCTCCTTCACTTATATCAATTGAGTTAGGAGAGCACTTTGCTATACACCACCTATTCGTGAAAACCATACTGGCAAATTATAGGCACATTGTATGATATTTGTACGTATGCATCCCATACAATGACTATGTTTTCTTATAGAGAAGATATTAAATAAACATACCACTAGAATGTATAGAGAGTGATAAAAATATTTAATTCAATCCATGTGACCATATGCCCTCTAGTCTTCTACCATGGAACTTTTCCTATTGTATATTTTTAAAGACTACTTGGTTCTCAGTTAGTATTAGTCAGCCTCCACAATCCTGAGAATTAGTGATTTCTTATATAAGTGTGTGTGAGTGATGATGAGCAGACTAACTTCCTGAAGCAAAACTGTCATAGAATCAGTTATGTCACAGAACTTGTACTTAGTGCCTTGGCTTAGAACCCAGTGACTGTGGGGTTGCTCTTTAATCTACAAGGGATGGCCTGGGAAAATTATGAGGATGCTGCATTTGATAGCTCTAATGTATTCAGGTCTTTAAATACACAGTGTCTCCAAACTGTTATTTAAGGAAGAACACAGATATTTTCTCTCCTATTTTCTCTTCATTTCTTTAATCACTAAATAATATGCATTTATTTAGGAATGTGAGCTAACTCACTGATATACTTACCTCTTCGACAATATTTTTCTCACTTTAGAGGAAATTATTAATTGTTATTTTTATAAAGGCTAGGTGATAAAAAATATTTAAAGTTCTTTTATGGGGCATAAGAAATCTCAGTGTTTTTTAAATTATTGACATGGTTTTAAAGTGACTCCTTATTTTAACTCTTTTCATCCAATCCATTAATAATCAAAACAAGGCCATTTCCCTTTTTTAGTTTTCAGAGGGAAACCTGTGCCTGTCTAAAGGACTGGGTGTAATCCTATGGCTTAGTGAGTGAGATTACACCCTGAAAAAGATTCTTCCAAATTAGCTTTGTACATGCTACTGTATTTCAAGTGCAGCTAATGAACCTGTGTATTTCTGAGTCCTGGTGACTGGGACACACTGCCAGTATTTGTTTTCCTAGCTGAATTTTAAGTTCCTTGAGCATCTGAACTGTTATATCTTCTTGAGATAATTTGTGATGAAAACATTTGCTGATTTGATTTATGTAATTTCATATATTTTATAAGCTAAATTCTGTTTTTACAATAGAATAAGTTATCCTATCTATCTAGACACACACACAGTGAACTGAGAAAATAGCTTTAAGATACATGGGAAGGATGCTGTCTTTTCCTTTATTAATATGTGGTGTGAATACAGAATATGCTATTATTGTCATCATTGTCTAGAGGAGTTTATTTGCAGATATCTTATGTAATATCATTTATTTAGTATGTTAGTTATTTTATACACAAAAAATATTTTATACACATCTTCACATGTCAGGGAGCACTTGTGTGTGTAAGCACATTCCACCATTCCTTTGAGACAGGATCCCTCATTGGCCTGGGATCCTCACCATAAAGACTGATTTAGTTGGCCCCTGAGTTTCCGGGGACCCTTCTGTCTCTGCCTCCCATCCTGCAGTTCTAGGAGTGCCGACATCCACTACTGTGACTGGTTTTTCACGTGAGTTCTAAGGATCTGAATCAAACTTTCACATCTACAGGCAGGTAGGCCCTTTAACAACTAAACCATCCCCGCAGCTTTGTAGATGGTATTCATTTTACGAAATTTAGACATAATATATTTAAATGTATCTTTTTGTAACTCTGGGGGGAATTTGGTTTCCTCTCATTATCACTAAGGTTTCTATATAGGAAAATCTGGAGCCAAGTATTGTGGTGTATACCTATCAATTCTTCATTTGAGTTGGGAAGATCATGAGTTTACAGTCAGCAAAGGGTGCAAAGGCTTTCTGAAGAAGAAAGCAGCAGCAGCAACAGCGGCAATTGTTAAGTAAATGAGGAGCTACAGGGCAGATCATGTTGCCTATAATTGGAGACTAGAATTTATGAAATATCACCTTCACCTTCTACAGTGCTGCTTGGCCTTTCAGAAGCTATGCTGCCATAGGGACACATCAAAGGAGAAATAGCACCTGGTGTCTAATGTGATACTATGCTTCTGTGAGTTGTCCCTTCTACTTTCTGGAAGTCACACACTGGAAAAAACTACTGTCATTACCCTTGCTTTCTGTCTCTGCTGTACATTTATTTCCTGGCAGGTTTAAATAATGTCTAAAATGGCTGAAATGGTTGATGCTACCTACTGAGTGATGTCTTCATTTCCTCTATTCATATTCCTTCTCTTCCCTCCCTCTCTCTATTTTTTTTTAACTAATGGTCTGGTGAACACCTCATGCAGGTGCATTTTATTAGGAAGTATGTATTCCCTCTAAATGTGGCTCCGAAGCTGAAAGAAATGGGCCATAATAGTATAAATGTAAAGTATCTTTGTAGAATTTACCAGAAATAGAATGTCCTTATCCCGAGGCATAGAATGTAAGAGAATTTTTCCTTTGCCAGTAAGATTGCTCTCTCTAGCAATGTTGATTAGGTACATCACATCAACGACTGTTGTGACATACACAAAAATGAGTGGTGTTCAGGCAGTCTCTGTAAGAACCTTTCTGGTTCTGGTTCTCTATCATTTTCTTCTTCCTGATGAGATAAAATGGACTGGCTCCCAGTTTGTATGGATTCTTTCACTCCTAGTTCATAAAACTGCAATTAATAATGATGAACTAAGATCATTCTGGATTTGATGTACTACCCTATCCTCATTGGCAGAGAGTCTTTAAATCTGTGGCTGAACAACTTATGGGACTTCACACTGATTAATTCATCTGGTCAGAGTCTCAAGGCTGACAAGGCACCTTCTCAGCCATCCACTGGGATCAACGTCATCATTTTACATGAAATGAACTTAGTCCTTTATAGGCTTAATGGGAACAAGATTTCAACCGTTGGCTGTGGATGTGCCTCTGGAATTTAATTTGTTGATCTCTGAGAACACAGAAGACCTCATCTTTTCCTGAACTACCTAAATATAAAATAATCTGATATTGGAACTTTAGTAGAAAGCCAGGGCCAGGTCATTTAAAGTAAGTAGTCTCCATCTTTGAAATGTTTAGTGGTTTATCACCAGCATATCAGATTCTTAAGAAAGTCTTAGTCCTCATGGGGAGAGATGCTGGGAATCCAGCCACCACAGGACAGGCTTAGGAAGGTTAAGAGTGGAGACAGCACCCATTCTTTTATACTTTTTGTTGATGCTACAACCTGTTTCTCTCTGGAAAAAGCATTACTTGATCCTATCTGTCAAGTCTTTATTAACCAGAGTGGGTACTTCTGGCTGAAAAGTTGACTTCATTTCTGAGGACTTGGAGTCTAAAGGAGGAGACAGAGAAGACAGAACTTTACATAGAGGTCACCTACTCCAGGAGTGGTAATCGAGATGTATTTTGTCTCACTCTCAAGCTCAGTCAGATCAGTTCCTGTTATACATGGAGCTCAGCTTTCCGTCGGGGCTATAAGCCACTCACATGCCTTCAATCAATTACATTCTCATTAATGCAACTACAGTCCATGTCTTTAATATTCTCCTCAATAAATGATAAGATCTCTTTTAAATTTGCTTGGATCTTGAAAAGTAACCAGCCGATCCTTGGAAGCTCTTTATGTTCTTAGGAAAATACAACACAAAGTGATATGTTCTATTTTACTATCATTAGTAGGCACTCCCAAGGTGAAGATTATGCAAGGCCTAGGAGAGGGTTCATTTTGTGGGTTCCCCCATCTGTACACACATAGATAGCACTGTGGTCTGTAAATGTTTTAACTACCCATTTTCTCTACTTCTGAAGCATGACATACTTACACTTAAAAACCAAAACAGCATGCTATTTATTAACTTCTCCTTAGCTATATTTTGCTTATTGAATAATAAATAATAGCTAATGATTCTATGCTATGTTTAAAGAATAAAATTATCGCATCTCAAGATAGGCTATTCACATAAACTAACAACTTAAAACAGACAATAGTGTGGCTTAATTTTTAAGGTAGGAATTAAAAAGAGATCATGCTTTTGAAATGGGAATTATATGAGTGACAAAATTAGCATACATTAATATTTGTGGCTTATAATAGAGCACCTAAACACCAAGTTTCTTGAGAGCAGTTAGTTTTGTGTGTTTCTTCACCTAGCATGTTTTGTCTAAGTGCAAACAGAGCCCCATAAAATGGTTACTATATTGAATAAAATTGATATTTTTTGGAATCACTTTAATATTCATGACTTGAAATTGACTTCTGAACAAATGAGTAAATTACCTTCCATGAAAGGGAAGTCCAGTGAATTTAGGAATGGCGATATATGTAACTCTCACTTTCCCACTGTCTTTTCTAAATAAACACAGAGTTGAGGCATTTGGAGCTTCCTTTGCATTGCTGAAAGAAGGAGAACTTGGGAAAGTTGGAGTTGGCATGCTCTATGCTATTTTTGAGTAGTATAGGTTATCAGTCTCTACTTTTGACCAAATGATAACCTGTGTGTTCAAGAGTCCAAGTCACTGCTGTTCTGTGCTAAGAGGATAATGGATGAGTTGTGGTTTTTCCACCCTCCTTCTGCTTGTGACAGATGACACAATGTCTGGTAACTGCCCTCCTTTATGACCATGTGGCAATCCTGTTCTCTTTAATTCACACCCTGATTTCAACCATGGCTTGCTCAAAAGAATTCATATGCACATCTATGTAAATAGCAATGCATACGTAGGTGATAAGTGGATAACTCTGCCTATGGAGCCAAGTTTACAGCAAACCAGTTTTTAGGAAATTATATTAGAAGATATTTAGAGATACAAACACCAAGAGCAGAAGCCACAAATTGTCAACATATTAAAATAGACCCATGGAACCTGGTTTCATTTGTCACACATAGTGTGCTATTATTGTTGTTGTGGCTATTATTACTTAATCTTTAACAATCAGGAGAGTTTTTTTTTTAATCAAAATCCAGATTCCCAGTGTCTCAGAAGAACCAGGAGATACTCTAAGAAATTGCTTGCAATTCAAACGCTGGTGGTGCTGTGATTTTAAACTGTAAATGGCCACAATTTCAGGGCTCCCATCCCTTTATCTGGATGTTTCTCATCTGTATCAAATGGTATAAGGTACAAGCACTGAAATGCTTACCCAGAATGCTCCCTGACTTAATGGGGTATTACACATCAACCTATTCCACCTGTAATTTCCACCCCAATTTCTATGTTATATCAATTTTCTCCACCATGTAGTTTTTCACATTGGGACCTATTTTCTCCCTGTCCTTGTTATGAGTTTTATCCAGATCTTGCTTTCCCCTCTTTGGGCTGCTGAAAGGATCCCTCCTTTGCCCTTTTCCCTTCTCTTCCTCTCCTACTCCATTTTGAACCCATATTTCAATATACTAGTTCTTACTCTCTGATCTCTAGGGCAACATGGAGTCAATGTTTATCTATTTGAAACCAAGTTGAAACTCAGCTAATTTCTCCTTCATTTTTGGTTAATGCATGAATGAATAATGAGATATTGTGTACCAAAGAACTCCCTTCTAGATGCTATGGTGGCGCAGCTGCCAGTAGTGCCTTGTTATCCTCACATGGTGACAGTCTTTGCAGCCTCCCTGAGTCTACTTTTTTGGGGAAGCAGATGATATTTTCTGCTGCTGGTTTCATAATATTGTCCTGTTCTCCTATTATCTCAGAACAAAGATTTCCAGAGTGTGGTACCTAGAAGTCTTACTTCAGAGTAAGATGTTATAGGCTTTGGGAAGTTTTCTACGGCTCTACCCATACTCTAAATTGCTTCTATTAGGAATCAGAGAGATAGTAGATGATACATAGATACATATTCAGATAGATAGTTGGACAGATGGGTAAAGCTAGCTAGCTAGATAGATTGATAGATTGATTGATGGTAGAGTATGTGTGCATGTATAAAATACAGCTATATGCGTAAGTAGGTAAGTATATAAATGATATACATGGATTATAGAAAATATGAATAATAGCAGATGACAGATAAATAGTAGAGTATGTGTGTGTGAGTAGGTAGATATATAGGTAGATCAATGGGTACATAGACAGATATAGATAATTGATAGATGATATGTATGTAGATAGATGATTGCTAGACAGGAAGATGGACAGGTAGATAGATGATAGGTTCATAGATATACAGCTATCTCAGTCTGATCTTTGTGAAGTCTAGCATTTGTACACAACACAACTGGTATTGATAGACTTCTAAGTGGTTTGGGAAAGGAGGAAATAAAATTCAGTTCATGTTAAAATTAGTCTATTTCAAGTGGTGTTGCCAAAGCACTGCTTATCCTAAGTATTGATGATAGCCCTGGCTTTCCTCTGCTCTTTGGCATCACCCTGGAAGCTATCAGGCCAATAACCCACATAAGGAATGTCATACAAGAGCTGTTGACCTTTCAAGCAAAATCAAGATGATCGAACCATCAGCTTCTTGGAAGGAGTGTGTTTCTCTGTACTGGCTTCTGCCATCCTCCTACAGAAGGTATGTATCCCAATATTGTATGCTTATCAAGTGCTGCCTTTGACTGCACTGAATTTGGATCTGTGTGAGACAAAAATGTAGAGCAGTGCCAGTCTGCAGTAGGGTGGTGATGATGAGTCTACTCCTGATTACATGATCTGCGAAGTCAGGTACTCTCTGGGTTGTTGACTATCCCAGTGAGTACCTGCTTCATCCCTGCTTATAAAATGGGGAGAATTTATCAAGAGGTCTGGAGTGGGGAAACAGAGACACTGCTCTGGGAGAAGTGTTTATATTGTTCATTCAAGGACAAAAGCCTTTGCTGAGCAACTTAAAGCAGGTTTTTCGTTACCTTTAAAATGGGGCAGTAGGGGAGAGGTAGATTTGATTGGACAGAGTTGGAGAAATTATTATGATAAAATACAAAATAATAATAATAATAATAATAATAAAAGAATTTACAACTTAGAGACAAGAGTCTGGGATTCTGTTTGAAATTCATCAGTCTGCAAGTTTGAGTATGACCCAGATCCTTTTCAACCTCAATCTGTAAGGTGGGCACAACTCTATTGTAGAGTAGGTTGTATTAGGAAACAAATATAAGAGCACAAACAACCTGATAAAATATGTGCAGCATATATGAATACAGACATTTCCAAGAGTAAACCAAGCTCTCAGAAATACTATTTACAGTCATGTTTCTAAAAGGGCAAGAAGCAGAAATTGTAACCCCTTATCCTTCATGTCTAACACCAAGGAAGGAAATAAGGCCTGTGATGGTTGAGCAGCAAGCCACGGCCACAGAGGTGGGAAGCAGCTGAGCTGATATTTAAAGCCATGGGTGACTGCTTTCAGATGCTGTATTCTTTCTGCTGAGCCCATTAGTCCCCTGCCCCAACCTTCTTTTTTGCCAACCCATACATTTTTTCTTAGCAGCAAAAATGAAAGACATTTATGCTAGAAACTAACTCATCCTGATAATTCCCAATTAAGATGTTGTCATCTAGCATCTGGCTCCATTTCCTTTTATGAAATATTGTAAACATAATTTGAGTATAGCTTAAATGAAGTGTCCAAATGGGATAAAAACAGGTCACCTGGGAAATTAGATCTTATAGATTACAAGAATTCAATGCCTAAGTTGTACTTAATGGACACAGTTTTTTTTTAAGAGAATTCTTTGGAAATGATTGGTGTATTTGTCTCATCATTATTTCTATCTAAGTCTACAGTGTGAAACAATTAAAATCAAACTAAAAAATATAAACTTCGTGATATACAGTAGCAAAACTGTATTAGACTTGACATTCATAAGAAAAAACCTAGGGATAGGAGTTTGACTCAAGTTCATATTTTCCCCTTTACCTTGTTTTAAAAAGATTACATATAAAAGATTTTTGGGTAAACTATATCAGAGAATTTCCTGTCCCTGAAACTTTTTTAGTAAGTGATTTCAAAAATACTTTATATGACTATACCTGAAATACAATCTCTGGGGTGTGTGTATGTGTCTGAGAGAGAGGGAGAGAAGGGGGAAATAAGAGGGAAGAAGAGGGAGAGAGGGAATGAGAGAGAGAGAAGCAGTCAAAAGTTGATATTGGGTGTCATCTTTGATTACTCTGTGCCTTTAGTTTTGAGACAGGGTCTCTCATGGAACCTGGAGCTCACTGGTTCTGCTAACCTGGCTACAACGAGCACTCCTCTGGGAGCCTCCTCTTTTGGGCCCCTTAGCACTGACATTATAGGCATTTGTCAACATGCTTGGCTTCTGACATAGGTATCAGAAATCCAAACTCTGGTTCTCCTGCTTGCGTGAGAAGCACTTCACTAAGCTTTCTTCCTGTCCTCTTAAGGAGACGTGCCCTTACTATTATAAAAGAAAGTACTAATTTTTAGTTGAGTGCTTTCAAAGTGAGGGTGGGAGTAGGGTGAGGTTAAGGATAAAGTGCATGATGACGTTGTATGTTGGCATTACTTTAAACATAATAGACAAGCATTCTTTAGAACACGCATTCTATGCTTATAGGTGACTGAACCATCTTTTCCACTTAGCCTGGTGAGGTGATGGTTAAGCCCATGTACTGTCAAGTTCTATAACCTGGGATCCAGTCCCAGCTCTCACACCTCTGAATTTTGTAAGTTTAGGCAAGTTCCTTAGACTCTTTAAAGCTCAGTTTTCTCATTGGTGAATTATTGATAATCACTGCTTCATAGGTTGGTCAGGATGATTCAGCATCAACACCAATAAATGCCAATAAACCCGTCAGTGTGGTTAATGCCATCAGTATTGTCTAGGGCTTGTATCACCTTCTCAACTTAGTCCTTAGACTATTCTGTGACCTTATAAAACACAAGCTGTTCCTTTGTAACAGAATGGCTTAATGGCATTATGAGAAAGACACATATTCCTATTTAGATAAAATATCAAAGGCATAAAGATGTCTATAAAAACAAAAAAAGCTGTAAAGACAACCCTTCTAGTAACTAATCACGAACTTAGACATATTTTCAGAAACAGTGCTAATTTGTACTCATCAAAGGAGGACATATTGATTTGTGTGTGTATTTCAAGCAGTGCTCTTACGCATGCTGGGCCTGTGGTCCTCCTCTGGGGACGGTGGCTTCTTTAACTGCAGTGAATGGTGATTCTATTTGTAGGCATTCTTGCCGACAGCACACTTTCCTTTCTGTGGTGATTATTGCATCCTCAAATTACACTGTCTTCTCTGGAGCTAAGAGCTCCTCCAGCCCCTCCAGCCCCTCCAGCCCCTCCAGCCCCTCTAGCCCCTCACAAACAGTGGTTCTCAATGTTCCAATTGCTGTGACCCTTTAATATAGTGCCTCATGATGTGGTGACCCCCCCCACACACACACACCATAGAATTATTTCACCACTACCTCATTTCTGTAATTTTGCTACTGTAATGAATGATAAGGAAGTCATCCAATATGCTAACCCAAGGGGTCGAGACCCACAGAATGAGAACCTCTGCTCCAGAGACTATGGTAATTCTTTTGAACCATGGAATCTGTTTGCTAAAACCCAAAGACTACAGCACAATTACAGTACAGAAGATGCTCAGACCAAGGCTCAGCCCACGTATGTGTGACCACAGAAAGACAATGCTAGTCTCATTTGAACTCCGGGGAAATGCTTGTCCCTCCGGAGCCATCTTCTCATTGTAAGGAAAAAGCAGCATTTTTACAGCAGGAAAAGCAAAGACCAGGAGAAGGTGACTTACCTTCCTTTAACCAAGAAATGTTACTTTTGTCATTTTCAAAATGTTCGGCTGCTCTTACTTTTATCTTTTCCAACTCAGTTTCTGACATCTGAGGGGAAAAGAGATGTGTGATGTAAGAAATACATTGAGACCACAAATTGTGAACATAGCTTTATGTTTGGAGACTCTTGACATATTGTGGAAAAATTTCCTGTCTGCTGTGTTAGGAGCATCGACTAAGCGGCCTTCCCTTTGGTCCGCTTGGGTTATTTAAAACCCTGACACTGAGAACTGAATTATGTGTTGTACAGTACTTTATACAGCACTTCAGAACTCTGCAGCAAAGCCTGCTGTAAGACCCTAGAACTCTCTGACATAAGTGAATAACAGATTCCTAAACAGACTCAGATTTGCCACAAATAAATAAGAATTTGTTTACTGTTTAGTTTCTTTTCATGTCACATAGAAAAATATGCTAAAAAGCGCAACACAAAGTCACAGAGAACCGTCAAATACAACAGGACCTTTTCAGGAATTTATTGACTGAAGTAAGAGTCTTACTATCTAAGCTAACTAACGTGAGTCCCGGAAGGTATCCAGGAAGCCCTTTCCTCCTCACCTTCAGAGCAGAGCCCTTGGCTTTCAGCTCTTGCTGGCTATGCAGGCTATCCTCAGGTCAGCACTCCCCAGGACTTACCTGTGTGTTACCAAAGAAGGAGGCCCGAGGTGTGGGAAAGGGATGCAGTGTGCTGTAGCCTCCCTTGTCTCTGGGTGTCCAGCATTCCTCTACCCTGGCAGAAGTGAGCAGAGAGGCAAACAAGCTCCCTCCCTGGGTGGTGCTAGATTTGTATGGCTGCCAGAAGCATCCAACTTGCTGCTGAGAGTTTTTTTTTTTTTTTTTTTTTTTTTTTTAGGTAATATAAAGCTTGTGGTTTAAAACAATAAAACCTCCTCCAGGCTAACACTTATTTAAAATGACACTCTACCAAGCAGGCTAAGAACAATGAATTCTTTTCAAATGCACAGAGTGGCTCTCATCCTCTTCCCTTCCTGCCCACCATTCATTACTTAGTATTAATATTAAAAGGTGCTGAAAGAACATACTGAAAACATATACACAAACTATTTGGTTTAAAAGAGAGACCTCCAAAGATGAATTCCCCAGATGTCCATTCTCCAGCTGCTGTTTTCAAAATCATTTTTATCCCTAACATTTTATAAGCAGTAAGAAAACATTGAATTTTTGATTTATCATTTACAGATATTCTAAAAAGGATTTGGGATGGCATTCCAAAGAGCATTAGTCATTATGTTTTTAGGTAAGGACAACACAGCTTTTAATGAAAGATAAAAACCTAAACATGTAGCCCTTGAGTATACATGACAAATAATTCACCCTTCCTGAAAGATGACTTTTTTATTGTGCCAGTATTTGGTGTGTATCTCAAAGCATTTGGCCCCCTTGGAAGTGTTTGTCTGACACAGATGTTATCTGATTGTGTAGTAGTTATTTCTCTCATCACCCAAATTTTATTTCTTCATGCTCTCTGCTATTTGTCTTACCATATTTAAAACCACCCTGGTCAGCCAATTTTCACACAAATGCTACCTTGGGTTTCCTCCTGTATGACTAAGATAGATTTCAGACAACTTAGACAACTAGAGAAGGCCTTGAACGGTAGGATTTCTCTGTATGATTTTTCTACCCAAGATCCAAACAAAATCTGGTCCAACTCAAAGGTGTGGCTGCTGTTTTGTCTTTTGGATCCTAAATACATTTCTTCACAGTGTTCTCTCACTCCTCCTATGAAGGAGTTGTGATATCTTTACATCTGGAAGTGACTTTTCCTTGGTCTGATTCACTTAAAATTCTTGGTGTGATTGGTCTCCATTTTAGTCTTTCTGGGAACCTGCCCTGTCTTCTCAACAATGCTATGAGTCCCTACAGGATCACCTTCTTTGACAGTATTTTTTTTTTCTTTTGGCTCTTGTTTAATACTTGACTAGTAAGCGAGATTAGCACATTGGATGAATAAATTCAGGGTGTTTTCACACAGAGAAAATGGAGGATGAAGACAGAAGTAATGGGCTATGGACATATCAGTTGATATTGCTAGCAGTAGTCTTCAATTTAAATTATCTTTGTTTTCATTCTTAAAGTGGATTTGGGTCTCTCCAGAAGGTTTAAAGGTCATGCATTCTCTGAAAGGCAAAGAATCATGGGAACTCATGTGGTCACTGTGGTGGCTAATTTTGGTTGTCACCTTGACAAGTTCTACAGTCAATTAAACCCAAGCTACTGGGCACACCTAAGGGAGATTTCTTGACTGGATCATTTGAGGTAGGACCCATCCTAAATCTAGGTCACACATTCTGTTGGCAGTGGCATATAAGTACATGGAAGAATGTTTTTGTTTTTTTGCCTGGTTGCTCTCACTTTCACTTGCAAGTTCATCTATCCTGCTACTGAAGCATTATTTTGCAGATGTTAGAACCTATTTCTTTGAGATTGCAGCTCTCTAGGAATTCCCTGAAACTTATCACCAGACGGGGACTACTCAGACATCCAGTCTTTGTGGACTGAAAAACTACTGGAATTTTTTCTTTTTCCACTGTGAGGCACAAATATGTATTTATCCTATTAGTTCTGTCCTTTCAATTAACCCTTACTTAAAAGTTATGCTTCAGGTCAATTGTAAAACCTCTATAAAGGCTGAAATCATGTTTATGGTTAGTATATTCACTTCCAGTAGCTTCTAGGCCTATTGTGGAGCCTCTGTAGGAACTTCTGGCTATATTTATTTATTTTATACTTATGTCTAAACCATCTTCTGGTTTTCTATCGCAGGAGAAGACCATACTTCAAAAGTGTGCCCATAGCCCTTGCTTTGCAGACAATAGATGACTCTTGTGGTTCCTCTTTAGTCTGTAATTGGTGTTTGGCTATTCTTGACTTGCGTTCTCTACTTGTTTACTTTTACAACTCATATTATCAATTATGACCTACTAGTCATAATTTTCAAACTTTGGAATCTTTGAACAGGAGTTATTTTGGGAGATATATTTTATAAACCATAAATTACTAATGTTGGCTAATGCATTTTAAACATGCCATTGGTCCTGACCATTGGAATTTTTCTCTTGTTTTATAATGTTTCTCTGCATCCGCACTGCCCTTGAATTTTGGCTTTCCCTTCAACTTGAATTTTGTCATTGAGAATGGCACTATTTTTTTTTTTTTCATGATGACAACTCATTTGGAATTCTATGGATACCTAGTATTTGTAGCAGGATGTCGCTAGGTATAGAATTCACTTTTCTCTCCATTTCAGCAGTCAGGGTGGTAAGAAGAGGCAACAGGCCTTTGTTACTGAGATGTGTGTTTCTGTTATCCTTCTTGGAAATCATAGTGAATGTTCCCTACTGATGCCAACACTGACATTGTCTGTTCACCTACCTAGTGACGTGCATGGGCCACAGAATTCTCTGCCTGGGTAATGGAGTCTGATTTGGACTAGAATTTTAGTCTCTTAAGATGGTTTTGACCTTGGAATGAATGAATTGAGCCCATGACAGGTTCATGGCTGAGAATAAAAGTAAACAAGTTGTTTGAAGCAATCAGAACAGACTGGGAAACATAATCAAATCTGTAGTCTCAAAGTGACAGGCTAGCCTCAGATGTCAAAAGGACCTGGGATCTCATCAAAATCCAAGGCAAACAAAACATTTATTTGTTTGTTTGTCTGTTTATTTGCTGATATACCTGTATGGAGATAACATATGCATTCTCTCACAATAGTTCCTTTGTTTAGACTCAATAGTTCCTTTTGTTTAGCTTCAATAATCTGATCCATAAATAGAATCTTTGAGGACAAGCTGTCCATCAGAAGGCAGATTTTGCCAAGAACAAAGTATTTAAGGTGATCACATTTCAAGCTCCTGTTCCAGTTAGAATAGGATTGAATGTAAGCCCCTCCCCTGAGCATCTCCAATTC
This sequence comes from Phodopus roborovskii, assembly GCF_943737965.1. NCBI lineage: Eukaryota > Metazoa > Chordata > Mammalia > Rodentia > Cricetidae > Phodopus > Phodopus roborovskii. The sequence continues at coordinate 2,364,383 of NW_026126576.1, forward strand.
CCAGGTTCCACCCACAGAACATTCTAACTGCCCTAACAGCTGGACCCTAGCCCCATCCTACAGAATAACAAGCCCAAGCTTTGGAACTTAAAATCAAACCCGACTCCCCAAGAAAAGCTATATAAACCCTATCTTCTGCTCAGTTCTATGCTCTTTCTCACACAAGCAGAAGCAGCCACCCTCCTGGGTTTTCTGTTTGTTTTTGTTTTGTTTTGTTTTTTTCCCCTTTCCCAATAAATCTCTTGTGTGTGGTTTGTTGTATGGTGTGACTTTCTGGTATTCTTTGGCTCCTGACTTCCAGGATACTTTTCCATCTGAGCTATGACAGGTTAAATGCATGCACAAAGTGTCACTTTAACAAGCAAAACAAGCAAAACAACAAAATCACCTGTGACTTTTTGATTGCCTAAGAATAGCCCACATTATCATTTAGTATTGGTAGTAAAGCAACAAAACTGCATATGTAACACAAGAGTATCTCAATCACTGTGCCACCAACTTACGTTATTGAATTTGAAGGCTATAATTTGCAGAATGGAGCCCGTGATGGCTAATCTTGGTTGTCAATTTTACTACATCTGAAATCAACTAAGTCCTAAGCAGCTGGGCGTGCTTATAAAGAGTTTTCTTGATTGGTCCATTTCAGGTGGTTGGATCCATCCAAACACAAACAGTGTTTGAAAGTATACTTCCTACTACAGATTATAATTGCTAGTATTGAGTATAATTTAAAAATAGTCAACAGCCACTCCAATACCTAAGATATGCCACCAAACAATAAGTGTTTAACAATTCTCTTTGGCTCATTGTGTGCTTAGTACAAGAACCACATGGAGTGTCTAAACAGTCATCCGAAGTGTCAAGGAGAAAAGGAAATGACACATGAATGAATAGAACTTCCTATTTGCTACATAGACTCTAAGAGACAGAGAATGTTAATGCCACAAAGCAAAGCAGAGCAAGGGTTTAGAACACACTTAGTTTATCAGAAGTGGAACAACACTTGGGATATAAAATGCTGTGTTTTATCTTTCTTCTATTTCAGACCATTAAATAAAGATGCTTACCTTAACCAAATTATTTTTCCATAGTTATTTTCATTAACTTGAATCATTATTGTTGAGACATGTTACGTTATAAATTGTTATAATGTTGTAACTGTTATCAAAGTAACTGCATTTGACTCTTGCCTGAAGATGCATGGTTTCCCTGGGACTTATACCATGCATTCTTTTCTTCCCGTGGTCGCTTAGGGAAAGTGTTGCTACACTTCAAGTCATGTGTAAGCACATGGAGTCCATCCCCACCTGCCTTCTTTCTTCATGCCTTCTCTGTAGTGTATATCATTCTAATATGCTTCATACTTATAAATGTCATAACCCCCTAAGGATGTGTATATAGAGCTGATTTTCGCATGGAGAAATTCAAAGAAAAATGCTTTTAAAAATGTTTGTATTGTCATAGTTTCTGGTTGTCGTCCTTCCTTCCCTAGGTGGGACTGTTCATCTGATGACATTTTCTCCATCCTCAAACACTTCTCTTCAGAATTACTTGAGGTCTAAGAGAAATTCCCTTAGATCTCATTTGTGTAAATATGTCTTAATTTGCTGTCCTTCATGAAGGATTCTTGATATTGATTGTTTCTCCTTTATTTTTTGTGATCCTTGGAACTGAATTTGTGACCTTGAACACTAGGCAAGTTCTAGGTCACCGAGCTCTCTCTTCCTCTCACTTTTTGAGACAGTCACACTAAATTGCCCAAGCTGGCCTGGAACCATCTCTTAGTCCAGACTGGTCTCCTGCTTCTGCCTCTTGGTAGCTGGGATTATAGGCCTGTGGCATCAGGCCTTGTTTTGATACTTAATTCTATTTTGTCAGGTATGTTCCTTTTCTCATTTTCTATTCTTTTTACAGTCTTTCTTCTTTTGTATTTTTTTTTTATTATTTCATTCTCTTCACCACTCTCTTATACATTTCCCTTTCACAATCTTCACTCTAACTACCTCCTCTTTTCTTTGTGCTTTCTGTATTTTTAATTGTTATTTTTAGTGGCTTTATTATGTAGTGTTTGGGTGAATTTTTCATGTTTCACATGTTTTTATTGTTTGCATTTTGCTGATATATTTACATAAATATTTGGGGCATCTGTCTAATTATCTCTTCAAATACTGTTTGGGTTTTTTTGTTTTTTTTGTTTGTTTGCTTATTTGATTGTTTTTTGTATCTCTGATGTTCCAGTTATATACACGTTAGATTACTTAATATTTTCACACAAGTCCCATTGTTTTGCACTTCTCTTTATTCTTCAGATTAAATAACATACTGCTTCGCCTCTGTGTCTCCAAACCTTTCTTTCTGAAATCCCCTGTCTACCATTAAGAGCAGCTAGCATAATTTTATTGTTGTTTTAGAATTTCCCTCTAGTCTGGTATAATTACAACTTGTGTGTGTGTGTCTGTGTCTGTGTGTGTGTGTGTGGGGGGGGGTTTCCCAATGTCATTTGTTACCCCCACCTTTTCCTTTATCTTCTTAATTTACTTATAGTTTAAAGTCATTATCTAAGAACTATAATGCCCCAGTCTACAGTTGACTGCTTTTATTAATGCTATTTATTTCCTTTATTAAACAGGGATGCATTTTCTTTATTTGTCAGATGTCATTATTTTTAAATCTGTATACTAAACATTGTTGTTATCCAGTTTGAATCATGCCATATCCATCTCATAAATATTGGACTTGTTCTAGTGAGGTAAATTGATGATGTCATATTTCAGTCCTTACAAACTTGGCTTTAGTATTTTACATGCTAAGTCCCTCTTACTTCTCTTAGTGTTAAGGTCCAGTGAATGCTCTATGACATGGCTACTGTGGCAAAGACATTTGCTTCACTAAATGTCAACTAAATGCCCCCAAAGCTCAGTAATTTGATGGATCTAGAAAGCCTTCTAGCATCATATTAACCATGGCATCTGTGCTCACAGTTGCCATATTTTGTGATGTTTTTCTAAAGGTTTTATTAATTGTATGAATATCCCATCCCTTTATGTGGGAAGCATGCCTCCTGTCTACCTTGTGGGGCTCCAAACAATAGATCCAATCTATAAACAATCCACAACCTATCTCTTGTCCCTTTATTCTTTCTCCAGCAGGTCTATGGCTCCATTTATATTTTACTTACTCATAGTGAAAGGAAATAATGCCAGGTTAAGACCTGGTGTCAAGTTATAGCTCATCTGTTGTGTTTTCCAATAAAAATATCTTCTTCCTATGTTTGTAATTAGATGAGCCATTTACTCCAGCATGATCAATTGAAGGATATGTTTCTGTAATTAAATGCAACCTTAAGCAAAGGGTTCCTCAGCTTTGAGAATCCAATCCTGCCTTAAGTTTATCAGTATTTTTGAAAGCAAGCCCCTCTTATAATAAGTACCAAAGAGTTGTGGTCCCAATTTAACCATAAATTATACATTAAATAAGAATAAAATTTTGCTTAAAAGTAGCATTTAGGCTACACATCTCACCAAATTAAATTCTGAGAAAGAAGAAGCAGAGTAAAAATGGAATTCAAGAAAAGATGTGTCCGTATGGTTTAAATATTGGATGGTCATTTAAAAGGGACTTCGTGTATTATTATCTTATGCTTAATCCTGCCAGCATTAAGATAATAAGATCCCTAGATAGTTTTTACTCATTTCCTAGAAGTACTGTGATGAATTTCAGGGGTTATAAAGTAATCCTTTCTTTCTGTCTATTTATCTATCGTGTTTGTGTGTGTGTGTGTGTGTCTGTGTGTGTGTGTGTGTGTGTGTGTGTGGTGCGTGTGTGTGTGTGTGTGTGGTGTGTGTGTGTGTGTGGTGTGTGTGTGTTGGTAAGTATTAAAGATAGGACCTTATACATGTTAAATGTACACCCTGCCACTGAGCCACACCCTAATTCAATAAAACTTACAGGAACTCTCTGCATGCCACCTGTCACCGAAGTATCAGTAATAATAAAACCATTTACATAAAAAGTTGAGGTCAAAGCATCAAAAGGACAGGAAACCTGGGGTATTCAAAACAACCTAGATCATCTGGGAAGAGGGATCCTCAACTGAGGAATTACCTCTATCTGGCTGGACTATGTGCATTTCTGTGAGACATTTATCTTAGTGCTAATTGATGTAAGATGTCCCAGATCACTCTGTGTGCCATAGTCCCTAGGTAGGTGGATCTGGCATGTGTAAGAAAGCTAGTTGAGCACTAGCAGAAAGAACAAGCAACTAAGCAGAATTCCTCCAAGGTCTCTCTTTTGGTTCCTAACTTGAGTTCCCTTAGAGAGTCATTGTTATATGGAAGTGTGGAATGAAATAAACCCTTTCCTTCTCAAGTCCCCTTTGGTTGGTGTTTTGTTACAGACAAAAAAAAAAAAAAAGCAAGTTAGAATCTCAATAAGAGATACCATTTGTGGATGCATCTAGAGGACATAAACAGAGCTAATTAAGGGTTTCTGACATTGAGAGAATATCCAAAAAGCCAGCAGGAAGTACTGCACAAATGAAGATCTCCAATGACAGGTGACCTTCCTGGGCTATGAAGGGGTAAAGGGTCAAGCAATGCAGAATAGTACTGATCTCAAAGGGTTCTTTTTAGACAAAAGAAACTGACAACTTGAACCTGAAAAATATTTCTTCCTGTCACCCATAGCAATAAGGGTTCAGTTGTTCAATTAACACTAGTTATAGAGATTTAATAATGTATGTTGTTCTGCATAAATCTAGGATACATAAAGACTTTTGAAAATATAAAATGCATTTTGAAAGAGTTGGGTAATTAGAATTGTGCAGTGCAGAATATTGTTCACTCTTCAAAATGTGCTTTCATGAGTTGGTGTTCCAAATCACTTTACAATTATTTATTAATAAGGAGGTATTGATTTACAAAATTGTTACTCTGTAGTATCCTTTGCTAAATTTTCAGTAATAACTTAATTATGTAAACTAATAGCTTACTGACAGGTATGAAGATGCTTAAAGCAACATGCCATTTAAGCAGCATGACCTGTCTGGACAGTTTACCCTACTGTTACCATCTGGAGCTGCAGGTGTTTGGGGGTCACATCTCTTGTTTGCTTGTCACCTTCTGTCAGGTCCTTTCTCATCTCCTTGACTGTCTTTGCCTTTATAACTCCAGATCTTCTTAGCTACACAGGACAGATAACCAAAATCTTTCTCAGAGAATACTTGATCTTCTACTGACATCAGTGAAAAGTACCTTTTCTTTTTTAACCCCAAGAAGGGAAAAAAGGGAAGAAAGGGACATGTTATCTTGATCAGTCTTTTCTCTCGACCACCTCTCATGGGTCAGCCACAAAGCAGGATATTTAAATATATTGAACTTCAAATACAATCTCAGTTTAACAGGACTTTCGGATCCAAAAGGAAATTCTAACATTTGATCAGCTATTCACAAATGATGTCTTTGTGTCCTTTAAAGAACTATAAAGCAAATAAAAAAAAGTGTAAGCAGTTTTATTTGATGTTATCAGAGATAAAATAATTCTTTGAAGAGCTTCGAGACTAATTGGAAAAGAATATCGCCATGTACCTAAATTATTAATTTAATAAAGCCAGAGCCATGCAGAACCTATATAGGTAATGCCACAGTACTGAGTGAATACACAGTTGTAGATGTTGTACAGATTACAAGGGAAAATGATAGTTATTGACATGAGAGCACCAAATAGGCAAAGATTTTAAAACCCCATAACAATTGGATATAGGGATGCAAGACAGCAGAGATGACTAATGGAGAAATTGTCCATTCCTAAAATTAGATTTAAAGCAGAATTTCTTTCCTTCTGAGATAAACAACAAAGTGTAAGATTCTTTTTCTTGAATTATGAATTTCCTCTAAGCTGTATAGGACATAAAAGGAGGGACTGTCTTTTTTTTCTCCCAAATCTAGTTTAAAGTTAGGAAAAATGTTAGTCTGAGCTGTTTTGTCATTGTGAGAGATAAAATGAATGTCCCATGTTACACTAATGAAAACCACTCTGAGTCCCACACTGGTGTTAGGGATGGTGAGCTTATGAAACTGAAAGGGGAAATGTCTGCATTTCTCCCAGTTACAGACTGGGAGTAGATGTAGATTTGCCAGGCTAGTCTCTTTACTACATTGCCATGGACCTTGGGAGCCATGGCTCAGTAATATCTTCAGGCTGCCCCCATGCAATAGAACAGGTTGTACACTACAAAACTGTAGGGTGCGTAAAGAAGTTTGCAATAGAGTAACAATGCTTCCCACATGTCCATTCCTTATACATTTACAGAGGGGAAAAAAAGGAGCTATGCAAGCTAATTGTGGTGCAGATCTGAAAGACACATGTACTAGAATGTATGTCTTGCTTTTTTATATAGGGAGGTTGAGGAAACCCCACCAGAAACTCTTAAGCATTGTTCCTCATCTGCTGACTCACCTTGCCTATGTAACTGTCCAGCACTGTGACCCTTTCCAGCTTCTCCATTTCCTGGATGATGGTATATTTAGTTCAGGATGAAGAACACACACTTCTGTAGAGATACCCATGACACTGATTCCTGCTGAAGCTTTGTATGTCCAAAGCTAATCAGTTCCCAACAATGCATGTCACTCTAACCAATCCCCTAAAATACACACCACTTATTGAATGAAACCCTGATCAATGGAGTACGCCACTCATGTTAAAATATAGTCAAATACAATTCTCCATAGTCCTGCAACGCTCTGCCGGGATATCATATCACCAGCCTCAAAGGTCTCTGTTCACATAGCTTAAGTAGCATGAAGCCTAGAGTGTTACTGCTTACATGGGGCACTGAATTTATGATAGAATCTGGGATATATTGGAGTGTTCCCCACACCTGCGCAACTATCCGAGCACAGCTTATTAGCAGAGGCACCTGAAGCAATTCAGCAAAGCCACTTGTCCATCTCACCCTTGCCCAAATTTGCATATCTATGGGATTATTGCCCACCAGTGCTCATTAGCATGGCATTAGAACTAATGGTGTACAAAATGCATTTCAGTTCTGGAACTGGTTCTGAGAAGCTCAGTCCTTTCACATTTAATTCTCATCATTTCTCAGTGCTCAAAAGTGTTACCTGAAAGTTCCATTCAGGGAGCTAAAGTTAAGCACAGTCATGGAGTGTGATAGAACATACAGAGTGAAGGATAATGCTTGTAGTAAAGAGTGTAATCCAGTCCTGTACATTTCAGAAGACCTGGAACCATGTGATGAGGATAGTAGCAGATAATGTATGGGCAAGGTGTCTTGGATGAAATAGTGCCACTCATACTCACTTTAACCCTATCTAGAAACTCCTTGAAATCCATGCCCAGAGGTTTTTCTCCTGGCTACTTGTATATCTGCCAAGTTTACAGTGTATATAAACCATTAAAGTACAAATGGAAAAACACAGGGTTTAATAGTATCTAACATGTGAGGTATCCACTGAGGAGGTTAGAATGTGGTCCCTATTGGTAGGCGGTGGATTGCCCTGTACAGTGGTGAAGATGAAGCCTGGGGTGCTGGATATCCAGTTGTGTAAGGAAACTCCTATACAATAAAGAGCAAACCTGTCCAAATGTGGTACCTCTCTGCTGGGATTCACTTAAGTATTCCAACTGGCACCATAGATTTTCTTTTCCATTCCAATCACTCACCCCTATGAGCTGTGCGTATCAACTAGGTGTGGATCTGATTAGCTGATAAAAGTTATTGCTGGGAGATTGAATAAGGCTCAACTTTCAAGTGTTCATTTACATTTCAAAAGAGAAAATAATCAACTCAATAGAGGCTCTAACTAATTGATGCTGCAAGAGAGAAAAATATATTAAAATATTTTATCAGAATAGTGATGTTGTCCCCTTATATGGAGAGAAATTTTGAGGTGGTTCCTTCTTTTCCAATTTTCATCCTTCAAAATCTGCCATGCCCCTACATTAACTCTACCATACTGATCCCTCACAGAAGAATAAAGAAGTGTGTGGCTAATAGCACATTGACAAAGCATCACTTTGTACCTCTGTAAGCAGAACTTATACACGTGGGGATAATGCTTATGAAAAGTATGAAAATGCTTATGAGGTAGTAGGTACCTCAAGTTGCAACTTGTTTTTATGTAATTTTCTCTTCCTTTCTGTGGGACAGCAAATTTGCCTTATATCCAGATACTATAGAGCATACTGATGAAGCAACTTATGTGCACTGTAGTATATTCTTCCAGAATAAGCTCATTTCCTTGACACTAGCTATTTGGTGTGACAAACAGTTCACAGCCACAATTAACCTGCCACATTCCTTCATAAAGATTTCTCCCCGTACCTTTGATATCAGTATTTGTAACATGGCCCTTGGCATTCACTTTGTAACAATCATAATACCTATTGAGAATTGTATTAAACATTTGCATAGCTGTAGGTTATCCATGTATGCTGAAAAGTCTGGAACATCCTGAGTCAGTAGGCAATGCAGGTGTCTATGTCTGTGCTCCTGTATCACTAATTATCATCAGCAGCCTCCCTCTTTCTTTGTGATGGAAGTGATTTTAAGCAATGGCAACAATTTCACACCATCACTGGTTTGCTCCTTATCCCTCTAGATGGCCATGATAATAATCTCTTGCAGAAGTTCTACCTCGGACTGTTGGATTAGCTTACTGCCTTCCCATTGGGCAATCTTCTAGAGATCTATCTCCAGTGACTATTTGGCTCTTCTTATTTGCACAGAGAGAAAATACACATAAGGTTGTTTGTTTTTGTCTTTGATAGAGTGAAGTTTACGAAATAAAAAAAAAATCTAAAAGCATCATGGTGGTGCAGTAGACTGCAGAGTTTGAATAGCATACTCTAATGTCTGCCATATAGAATCTCAAGGATAATCATGCCAAATCTGCTAGGACACAAAAACATTACAATTTGAAACCTCAAATGCAGTTTCAGTGGGATGTATATTGTTTTCCCACCATTATAAAGCTGAACACTCAAGAAGTTGTAAGTCAAGAATTGTCTGATTTCTGGTATTCCATGGCCAGAGAACCCTGGTTAAATGTTGCGTTTAGCCTTTCAGGGATCATGTGACTGACTGCCTATCTATTCACCTTCTACATAATATGTTCTATATCATGGATCCCAAAAAGACCAAGTAAGAAGTGTGTGTGTGTGTGTGTGTGTGTGTGTGTGTGTGTGTGTTCGTGCTCACATGCACTTAGGATAGTACAGATATTTCCTCTTCACTATTCCAGAAGTAATAAAGTGTAACAACTATTCATCTAGGATTTAAACTAAACAAGCTGACAAACTGCAGTAAATCACCAGAGGGTACATGTATGGGCTATGTGGTTTTTTGTTTTTACTTTTATCTGCATTTATTTTATACTGAGTTTATTCTCATGCCATAAGTTTTGTTTCTTCAGTTTCTTCTGGGATATTGTTTTCCTCTCTGTGCAACCTCCTCTTCTGGCTTTGGAACAGTCTCTTTCTTTTCCGTGAGGATCATCTCGATAATGGCAGGGGGAGCTCATGTACAGGTTTATCTGGCCGTGAGCTCTGTGAGTTTGTTGGTGCAACTTGGGTGCTTTGTTCACCTGGATGTGTTCAATGACCAGAGAATCTACGTCTAGACCCTTATGCTCAGCATTACTCTCTGCATTTTTAAGCATGTGCAGCAAAAATTCAGCACTCTTAATTTGGCCACCAACCCTGTGTCCAGCCCCACAGTTTGGCCTGGGTGCGCCTGCCAACTCCACCATTGTACAGCCAGAATGGCACACATTGCTTCTTCAAAGTGACATCTTTCATGTATTTGGTGGCTTTTCGGATATGCATGCCCTTGATGTTCTTAAAGTGTTCTTAAAGTGAACCCGAAGATTTGATCCTCTTGACTTGCATGGTTTTGTAGGGTTTTCTGGGCCAAGGAAGTAGCGAACCATCTTCACAGGTCACCTCAGGCGGCTTACAGGAAGAGGAGAGAAAAGAGTATTGAGTATTCACTGATTTGGGATGTTTATTCAGTTCTCTGGGGCAGTCCTAGTATTAATCTCCTCCAGATTCCAGGGGACACTGTACATATTTACATATTTAGTGATGGCAATGATTAACAGTAACACAAATATTCACATCTAGTAATTTTTTTAATAAGAGAATTTTGCTTTCCACATATAGTTAAATACAGAGAACTTAATTTATGATTCTATCTTCCCTCTCCCCCCTTTTTAATAGATTCTTCTCTCATGCAACAAGTCCTAACCACAGTTTCCTCTCCCTCTACTCCTCCCCGTTCTCTCCCACCTTCCCTCTCCTCCAGATTCATACCCCCTTCAGTTTCCCTTCAGAAAGGAACAGGTCTCCAGGAGATAACAACCAAATATGACAAAACAAGGTACAATAAGACAAGACAAATGTCCTCATATGAGCCTGGACTAGGCAACCTAATAGGAGAAATAGAGTTCCAAGAGCAGGCTAAAGAGTCAGAAACATACCCCTTCTTACTGTTAGGAATCCCACAAAACCACCTTGCTAGCAGCCATAACATACGTACAGGACCTGGTACAGAGCCTTTACAGGCCCTGTGCTTGTTGCTTCGGTCTCCGTGAGCACCTATGAGCCCTGCCTAGTTGATTCAGTGGACTGTGTTCTCCTGCTGCTCCCCATCCCTTCTGACTATGGGGCTTCTGGAAATCTGAGTGGGGACTCTCCACATAATGTCTGACTGTAGGCCTCCGCACCTGCTCCTATCTGAGGCTGGAGCGAGCCTCTCTGATGATGAAGGGACAAAACGATGTTAAAATCCCATCTTAAGTCACTAAAATCACCAAGGTGATAAGAAGAATCAGCGGGTAACCAGAAGAGCCTGGCTGTGGCCAGAAGTAAAGAGGGTTGAGAGTTTGCTATATCAAGACATCTTCCAGGTGAGATAAATCTGAGAGCCTGGCAGTCTCCCATAGGTGAAGAGAGAGTGCAGAGCTCAGAAAAGTCAAAATAGAAAAAAAAAATCACATGCTAGAATACTAGATGGGCAGGAAGCCGAATTGAAAGCAAGTGTTCAGACCTTCTGCTGAGCAGAAATCACTACATACATGTAGGGAACACCAAAGTCCAGGGGAGACTTCTGGTGCAGAACAGGAAGTATGATAGCTAGCACTCACACAAGGCATAGAACAGCTGATCAGAAGTATGGCATCTTTATAGTGGAGAAACAAGAGTTAAAACTTCAATGGTGTAGAGTGATGGTGCTTGACATCAGTCAGAAGGTACCATGTGCACAAAGAAGCGAGAACGTACAAATTCTCACAGTAGCACTGTGAGAATAAATTTCCATACAGAAGATAGAGTTTAGATTTTTTAAGGGTTAAAAATTCAGGATTTATGTAAGTTTATATAAAACAAAACATCTGTAAAACCTGATTCCATTTTTAAAAAGGAAAATTGACTCATCTTGGACAACAGAACGAATAATCTAAATAAGCAAATGAATGCTGTAATTAATATTAATTGATCCGCAGCCTAAATCAGAAATAATAGAAACATCAAAAGAACCTTCTGGAATGAGGGAGAAGTACTTAATGATATTAATGCATAGATGTACTTTTTCACTTTAAAAGTCATATATCAAAATCACAGTGAACTAACAGCTGATCTAAGGCTTTCATAACCCACAGATTTCTTTCTATAATTAGTTATGAAACTTTGAGAACACATCAGGAATCTGATGTATATGAAAAGTGAAATTAACTATTAACATTAAATGACATAGACAAGCTGTCTTCATCATGTATCTATATTTATCTTTACAAATACAACCATTTAATATAGCATTTGCTATTCTGGGGTATTTTATGGGTAAGAAAGGTTGATAGAAAATAACTAAGGAAAGACATATTTGTTGTTTTATGCTATTACAGAATTTATTTTTATTTTGATTATTCCTTTATTTACAATGTTTTCATATCGGTCAACATTGTATTTCAGGTGCCACACGTTATAATTATGTACTCTGATAATCTGCTAATTGAATTAGCAATGTTTGTTTGAAAGTAATGAAGTTGGTTACCAGGAGGAAGAATGTGGAATTTTTAATACACTTAAAGTAGTTATAATTTATACTAAATAATTAATTCAATGGTATGCTTTCTTCAGTTTGTCTGAAACATTCCAAAGAAAATCTATATAAGTCTGTGAAATCTATATACAGAAACCATAAAAAGATATTTGTCATATAGCATCTGAAGGACTGAAGCAAATGAAAATGAAGTAAGGGCCATTTATTATACATAATTCATATACTGAAGAGTGAAAACAGAATGTAATTACTTTTAAATTAGAGTGAGTTGAAATTTTACAAATTTCCATTAATTTTGCTTTCTTTCTGCTAATAATGTGCATAAGTATATTGTGATGATATGAAATGAGAAAATTAAGATCCCTAGCTCCAAGCTCTTTCTTCTTAGACAAATGTTGACCAATGGAAAGCATGGGATCTGTAGTGCTGTTTATTTCTATTCTCTGTACAGTCTTTTTTCCCCCCTCTAATGTGTGATTTCTTGACAACCCTCTTATGTGGCTCAATTGAAACTGGTGGACAGCCAGAGCTGTGTGCAGCTTATCACATGGTGGCATCCCAGGGAGGGATGTGTGTTTCCTGTCCCTGTCTTATCAGGACAAGACTTGGGGTCCCTGATACAAGACCATAGATTTTCCCACTCTCACAAATCCAATTTACTCTATCTATTTTAGGCGTAGGCATTCCACATCACTCTCGACACCTCACTGCACTTCAGGAAAGATAAAGTAGAAAACCCAAGATAGGAATGAACAGGACTGTCTGCACACAGAGATCTTGCTGGTGGAGCACATTTAACATGTGGAAATTGATAATTTGCCTACTTAAACTTCCCTAAACAGCTTGTTTATTTAAATGATAGACCGAAGTGTGTTTGTATTTGTTTCTAAAAATTGTCAGCTAATGTGCACTCTTGCCCTTTCTACCATTATTGAAACATTAGAGAGATAAAGTCCCATTTACCTCTGTTCACCAAGACTGTCATATGCAGATAATGGCACGATGCAGAATTTATCATGTACCAGGAGATGATCAAAGTTAATGGAACAAAATGGCATTAAAGTGGGATTTAGAGGTATCCCATGAGATTTGGCACAGTAAATTCACGATTAAACTAGTATGTGGGAAAGACAAAGGGGAGTTTGGCATTTATGAATTGTCCTATGAATGATCTAGATACCCCAAACCTCCATCGTTTAGATAAGTGTGAAATTTTATGCAGCATTGCTTTTTCTTTTGCTATAAAAATCATTCAATCATTCAAAGTGACACAGGTGAGATGACTCAATTGGTAAAGTACATGATAACCCTGAGAGTCATGAGTTCAGATCCCCAGTTCTCATGTAAAAAGATGTGTGTGGTGGCACAGGTCTGTGTGATGCTATCATACATCAGCTTAGACAGGAAGATCCCTGAGACTCCCTGGCCAGATATTCTTCCAGAACTGGTGAGCTACAGATTCAGTAAGACTATGTCACAATAAATAAATAAATAAATAAATAAATAAATAAATAAATAAATAACATGTGAAGAGATAGAGCAAGGCCTGCAAATGCGAGCATGCGTGAGCGCACACACACACACACACACCAATAACGCAAAGTGCTGAGCACAGCAATATAAGTCAACCCAGTAGTCATTTTAGGGTGAATTTCTGTAACAACAATCTATTTAAAAGACAAAATCAAATATTCAAGGATGAGGTGCTATATGACGAAAATGCCATTGCAACTTTGTAAATTTTTTACTCTTCCATGAAAATTTCTAAACTCTCACTCAGACTGATTTGCTGAATTCCTCTGTTCGTGTTCATAGTCCCTGTCTCTCCTGGTACATACAGTGAAGAGGCCATTCTTAGGTTAAGCCCCTCCTGAGTGACACAGAGCACCCCTCCTTTTCCCTACTGCAACCTTCAGTCCCTGTCAGTTTTCCTTGTGGATGACAAGTGTCCCCAAACCTAGAAGTATAAAAATTACATGATACATGAGGCTCCTGGCTCAGTGTCTGGCATTTGGTGAGCTGTTAATACTTATCAGTCGATGTGACTTTGTGACCCAAAATCCATGATTAGAACTGGACCTTCCTGTTCTGCTTTTGTTAACATTATTAATTTTATTTGGCCAATCAACCCTAAGAATTTGTGTCTGTTTAATTTGTCCACCATCATCACTCTGTGCCTTCATTGTCACAGAATCCTCAAGATTCTATCTTCATAGGATGCTTTTTTCCTTGTTTCTATGGCTACCATCCCTTGAACTCTTGTTTTAGATATTGTCTAATTGCCATTCTGTTTGCCTCTTTCTTTATTCACACACCCAGTTTCCCAGTTTAGATACTGGACTATCTAATACTCATCCTTCTTGCAGAACAGGTAGGCAAATGATGCATCCTACCAGAGACACAGAGGATTGCTAGAAAAGGTTTTGTTCCAGTCAAATAGTAAAAGGAAGCACAAATTAAGCACTGGAATCATAAAAAATACAGTCATGGTTTTCTACAAAAGAAACAAAAAAACACACATGCAATGATTGCCCTGTGTCATTATACTATGAATGATAATGTCTTGGTTTGTGTAAGTGTACTCAGAACAAACATCACTAAATGACTCATTGCTCATAACCTGTTCCTGTCACTAAGATTTGCAAAATTGAATATAACTTTGAAGGAGATTCATAAGTGAAAATTTGTATAATTTTCTGTACTGGACAGTGCTGTAGGCAATTCCATTTGTCTGGAATTGTTACATTCACCCTGACATGACATAATAAAACAATCTTTGTATAAGGTGGCTAGGAGGCCAAAACAATCTGCATCTATATCTTACTCATTTCAAACATTTACATAAAACTTCAGGTCTAAACTCCAGTGATTTAGTCTAATTAATCTGCCTATCTTTGTCCTTCATTTTTACAAATTACCCTAAAAGGCAGAAATCCTCAATGCTCCCTTTGGTCACATTCAGCCTTTTTTAATATCCTGTGCCTTCTTCAGTTTCCCAGTAATGCTCCCCAAGGGGAATTGATGGATAGGGTAACTCAGAGGAGCATGTGAAGAGACCCTCACAAACTCTGTACATGTAAGAGAAATTGGATGTAAATGATATTTTGTATGTCAACACCCCATTCCTATCTCACTGCCTTCACTCATTGGAAAGTCACTTATCACGAAAATTAGACGTGGCTCATGGAATTTACCATCTATGCACCCTTGCCTATTCAACTCTTTCCAGAACAGTTTGACATATTGAAAGTTGTGTGTGGCTGCCTAAGATGATTTACAGATTATATAACTTAGGTATTTTCTCCCTCACCTCCAGTGGCTTACAGAGATGCTATAGGAGAACTGTAATGACAGATTATATAATTGTACAAGCATCCAGCTGCTATTTAGGGAAATAAGTTCTTTGTCAGTATCATTAGAAGGCATCAAAACAATAATTTCACTATATTTGACATGTATCAGACTAAAAACCAGGATTATCATAGAGGTAGTTTGAAAAATGAAATTTATCTACCTTTATTAATGGTGACATTATCCCTTGAAAAATAGAAAGCCATGAGGTTTTTTTTTTTACTTTGATGCAAATACATGTGTGTAACCTGTACGTAAATACATGTGTATGGGGGGACAGCTCAAGACCATGTTTCAGTACTAGAGATTGGAAACAAATGTGCTATTGAGGCTGACAAGGCAGGGTTTTTCTTTCAGATACCCACTAAAATACTACCTCATGTTCAATATTGTAATAATTATTATAACTTCATAATTTTAAACTCATATGTCAGGGTCTGTGTGCTGTTTTTTTTAATATCCACAAAAGCCATGTAAGCTGAATCTTATCTATTTTCCATGAATAAAAATATTAGGAGCAATTAAGTTTGTTTCTCAGAGCTAATGTACTCCAAAGTCAAATAGCTGGACCACATGATGTTTAGATCTTAAGCACTACTCTACGGTCTTTACTCATTCCCTATGTTGTAACCAATACATTTATTTTAAAGTTTAAAATAAAGGGTAGAGGAGAATATATTCAACATATATACTTTCATGAAAATGTCATGTGTCACAAAATCATGCACGGTGAATATATATATATATACTTTTAAAAATTATAACAAAAATAGAAGTATTCACTCTCTTAAAGGAAGCATAAACTATATAACAGGGATATTAAAACAGTTTCTACACTAACAGTTGTGATAGCTCCTCTTTAACTAGACTGCCAAGATCCTGTGACTATGGATTCTTAGCTATTTCCTTTCCTCACAGTCTACTGGCACTTCCCCTACTCACTCCTGACTAAGTAAGTGCAATGCTTCTTTTAACGCTATAATTGTTCCTGCTCCTGAAATTTTGATCACAAGTGAATTTGCTATTTCTCTAGCTCTTAATCATATCTTTCCTTATGTTATTTGTTTTTTACTTGATTTTACAAGTCATAGCCAGTGCAATGTAATGTGACAAGAGGCTGATCTGAAATCTATTTTGGTGACTCATTTGTAAATCAACCATGGGATAAACGTTTGTCAATTTCTTTATCTTAGAATTATATAAAAGATGTTGTCCAAATAAAGAAACACCAGCAGAGTGTTACTGAGAGTCTCCTTGATCCTGGTTGCTGTACGCAGATAAAGTGTGGATGCTTAGTGATTTACTTGCTTCCCTCACAGTTGTCTCTGAGTGAGTAATGCACCAACTGGGGCCTGTTCCTGACTCTCTCAACTATATAGCTTTTGTTTGGGTTTTAATAAACTTACAAAAAAATAATGTAAAATATTCAAAGTATGTTCAGATTTTTTCTTTGTAATGATGCATGGTCATAAATTTTAACATATTTAAAGTAAAAATCTACAGAAATATTTTAATAGCATAGATAACAATTCTCACAGTGAAAGAATTTATTTAGAATTAACAATTGGAGGCTGGGAAACCAGAGTATCACTTGAAAGAACACACAGCCCCTTTACTCAACCACAGTGGGACTGGCTTGTGCTTTACCTAGGAGTGGGGCTGATGGACTTAAAATATGCTTTTGCTTTTTTTGTCTCTGATCTTCTGCCACTGTCCTGTTATAGCTGTATCCTTCTTGAAAGTAAGAAAGAAACCACAAGCTAGAAGGTATTTGTCTAGGAATTCTAATATAATAACTGCCTTGAACTGCATTAGGGATCAGCATCCCCAGCAAACTCTTCACAAAGGAAATCTCAAATTATAAGAGATTTCTATTCAAAGTCTCCATTTAAAAGAATCCTTGTGTAACATACTAGCTGGCACCCAGATATGCCCTTGAGCTTGGATGGCTCCTGATCTTGCAACTTGGTTTTAATAACATATATTGTGACTTTAGCCTGAAAATTGGGAGCAATGTCTCTGAATAGCTAAGAGCATCACATCCAAGTGCACAGAAGCAAAGACATGAGCAGATCCTGAGTTTACTGGGAGCAAAGAGCCAGTTTTGAGGTGTTTTACAACTTGGATAGTTTCTTAGGAAATTGAATGTTTCACAAGTATTCCTTATGCTGGGAGTTGTAAGGTAAGTGTCATGGGGTATGATGGTGGTTTGCTCTGAAATTATACAAGAATGTACTTCCTTTCAAGTTCCTTCTTATACCAAGTTCCCACTCAAATCCTACCTGTCAATCTGGGAGGGTGGTGGGAGAAACTTGTGGGAGGCAGAGAAAGTCAAGCCTCAGGAAACTAACAGTTTCTCTTTCCTTTGATTGGTAAGGTTGTCTCCCACTGAAGAACAACTTTTTCTTTCAAAGTGAGTGGTGTATGTGTGTGCGTGCGTGCGTGCATTTGTGTGTGTGTGAGTGTGAGTGTGTGTGTTATGTGAGAAGTCAGTGATGAGTGTCTTCCTCTAGCTCTCTCTTCCTTGCTTTTTCTACACAGTGTCTCTTTCTAAACCAGAGCTCAATCATTGGTTAGGATGGCTCTCCAGGAAACTCCCAGAATCCTTTCTCCACCACCCCATCCTGAGGGGGCCAGACTCCCACTTCCTGACAATTTAAGCTCAGGTCCTCATCTTGCATGGCAAGCACTTTACTGACTGAGCCATCTCCTCAACACCTAAGATACCTATTGCTCATCACCAGCCTTATAAAATATAAGTAAATTCAGGAGTGTGGTGGCTGAGCTGCTAAATGCCTAAAAGTATTTGATTAATTAACATTTGATTTTCTACATGCCTTTACCTATTAAACCCTCATTTTTCACATGCCATGTCTTTAAAAAGAATAACACAATGTGCATAGGAGTGGGAGACAGACAGACAGTCAGTCAGACAGAGGCAGAAATGGAGAGAGGCAGAGAGATCAGGACTCCCACCAATGAATCAAATATTCCTCCTCCCAGTGCAGAAAATTATCTTGATTCAGAAGTAGTGTCTAAGTGGGGACTTTCCTGTCTTGCACTTTTAAATACTGAACATAGTTGTTCTAGGATGTAAGGCCCTAGCAGAGATCTTTCTCCTCTTTGTTCAAAGCCTGCAACCTGAGAGTGATCTGGAAAGCAAACGCCCTGCTTGCCACTTGTTTTCCCTCCTGTGTATGCTGTTGGATGGTTCAGATTAAGCAGTTCATTTTCCCTAAGAACAAGCAGCAAGCAAAGCATAGGAATAAATAAGTGTTCAACAGTTTGAATGCATGAGCTTTGTTATATTTTTTGGAATGATGATGACAGAGATTTTGTAGTCATTTTTTAAGAGAGATTTTTGTATCACTCGTCATAATCTTATGCCATTACTGATGTTTGAAGATGTCTGCATTTTCCTGGGATAAAGACTTACATGAAAACTTAAATAATGGTGATTCTCCTTGTTAATGGATCTTAAAAATATAATTCCCTTAATTGAATTCATTGATCATGCTCACCCAAAAATATTTTTACATAAATTAAATAAAAGCTAATATTTATTTTCTATTCACCTTATAATTTCTGTTGCATTTTTCCACAGATCACATTGCAAGGTCTATTTTTAAATTCATCTTTATTTTATGTAAAATTGACTTTTATATCATTTCTCTGATCTTATGAAATATATTAATGTATAGATACTACAAATTGTGACTAAAGGAAAAATAATTTTGTCTAACACATTTGATTGTTTCTTTCTCAATATATAAAGCTTATTGCCATATATTTTATCATATATTAATCAAAGTTTGAAATTCATGCTAAATATATTTATTATCAAATTAATGTTATAAAACGATATTTTAATTGGGCAAAATACCAATTTAATCTTGGGAAGTTTTTAATAAACTCATAGCTCTGTAACCCCCTTACAAAGCTTGCTTGTGATTTTGGGCAAAATATGTAATTTGTTTAGCCTTCATTTGTCATCACTATAAGCTTCTGATAGCCATATACTCTTTCACTGGAGGTTTGGGGCATGAGAGACCGAATCCAGAGCATTGTACATGCTCAGCATGCTCTCTACCACTTTTCCATACACCCAGACTTTTCCCTCAGTCTACATAGTTTCTCCTCATATACTCTAAACAGAATGGCAGACAAGAAGACTCAGAACGCCCAGCATCAAGTGCAAGCTTTGGGATACACTAGCTAGGCGGTTGTAGAGAACATGTCCAGTAGCATCCTGAAACGGCTGTATTTAAGAAGCCCTGGCCTCTGAGTTGCACACATGAACTTGGATTTTGGGAGAATTCCTACCCCCAGTCCTAACAAAAACTAGCCTGCTGAAGCCTCGGTTGCTGGGATGAACAAGTTGGCTTAGGCTGAGTCCCTAGTCTCGTTCAGGGAATCTGTTATTTTCCATACACTGTCATCTCTTCTGCCTGAGGGATTAGCACATCCTGTGTGATGTCACTGTAAGAATGATCTTGGAAGTCTGTGCATGACCTCCTCTCTGTATGCCCCAGAGTCCCCATTTAGCCTGGGTGTGCTTGCATTGTGATAAATCCTAGCCTGAGTACAGTCTATGCTAAGTGCTAAGAATGCTTGTAGGCAATCAAACCCAGGGTGGTTTGGAGACCCAGATGTTATCATCTTGAATGAGTTGGTAAACTTTGCAACATGTAAATGATACTGATGACAACCATCTCTAAAGGAGGCCTGGCTACTTATGTGTTTCAAGCAAAGAAATGTCTCAGTAAATTATTACCGTTTGATGGGAGATGTCATTCTGTAAATATGTTTCTCATACTGGCTAATAAATAAAGCACTGTTTGCCAATAGGAAAGCAAGATAGGCGGGACTAGGAGACAAGGAGGATTCGAGGAAGTAGAAGGGAGGAGTCAGCATGTAGAGACTAGAGAGAATAGAGTTCCGGGCCCACTCTCTGGTAAGATGAGACCACGTGGAAATACTTACATTAGTAGAAATGGGTTAATAATTAAGACAGAGCTAGCCGATAAGAAACTAGTACCTGGACAACAACAATATATCAAATACAGAGTTTCTGTGTGTTATTTGGGGCTGGCGTGGCTGTGGCTCCAAGCGGCAGGAAATCCTACTCATAACAACCATTATTTTCTTAGTTAAAACATAGCCACCATACTATCATTCTGAAGCTCTAGAATATAATTTACTAATGCTGTTGAAAAAGCAGGAAGAGGTGTGGAAATCACAGCTCTGAACCCTTCATTACTTCACAGGAAATAGGAGATAGGAGCCTCGTTTATCAAGGGCTGTATGGCAGACATTATTCTTGTTTGTTTTGCTTTATTGATGACTTTTTGGCTTATTTGACTTGTGTATGCTTGTTATTTTTCCTGCCAATAATACCATCATTCCCTTGTACCAGGCTTTTTCTTTTAGCCCCCCAATCAGCTCCCAAATCATGACATGGAGACTTACCAGTTTTGAATGCTTGACCTAGCTTAAGCTCATTTCTGTCTAGCTCTTTTAACTTGATTTAACTTGTTTCTCTTTATCTACCTTTTGCCTCTTGACTTTTTACTTCTTTTATTTTTCCTTCTGTGTATCTTACTGCTTCTCATATCTGCTGTTTGGTGGCTGCCTAGCTGTCTTCTTGCCCTAGGCACCTCCCTCATTCTCTCCTCTCTTATTCTTCCTCTCAAACCTATATTTCTTCTCCTATTCTCTCTGCCTGCCAGCCTTGTTTATCCATCCCTTTAATCCCTAACTATTTGCCATTTAGCTCTTTATTAGACTAATCAGGTGCCTTAGGCAGGCAAGGCAAAACAAATGCAACACATCTTTGTATAATTAAACACACATCTTTACATGTTAAACAAATGCAGCATAAACAAAAGTAACACACTTTTACACAGTTAAAGTAATATTCTGCGCATAAACAAATGTAACACATTTTTGTCCAGTTAAAATAATATTCTACAACAGTACCCCCAATTAGAACCCTTCTTTTTCATCTCAGGGTATATTTGCTCCCTAGAGAAGAGAATAAATCATGGTTATCAAGCCAATCCATCATCAGATGACCCCCAACTCTTTGACCTGTGATGTGATGATGCTCTAAATGATAACATACAAGCTAGGACCCAGGAGCTTTGCTCTTCCTATAGACAAATCTTTTTTTTTTTTTTTTTTTTTTTTTAGAAGAAAGACCCTTTCCTTCTGACTACTCCCTCAAGAATGCACATGTAGTGGCAGGAGACGTGGTAGTTATTTGGGCCTATGAAGACACAGGCCAACAAAGTCTGAAGTCAGAGTGATAGAGAGAAAGAGCATCTTTCATAACAGCCTCCTGGAGCCACAGTTTTCTTCTTAACATATGGTCCATCATATGATGGGCACCGAATATGGAAAGGCTTTTAAAGTACTGATTCATTAATGCTGAATAAAAATAAGAATTTTTGTGCTTCATCAGAAATGTAAGGGTCTATTGAAAAGAGCCCTTGAGAATCAGAGAAAGAACCAAAGGCAACATAGTTGTTACTCAGTATGTTCCTTGGGGTTGGTTTAGGACCACTGAAGATACCCAAATCCATGGCAAGAAAAAGATGTTTACATCATCGATACAGATGCCATTCTTTTTTTAGTAATTTTGTTTGGCAGAGATTATATCCACAGATGGAAACTCTCCAGGTGTGGTTAAATGTTGTGTTACATGCCTGTGATCTCACAACTCAGGAGTTGGAGGCAGAAAAGTCAAAAGTTCTAAGGGAGCCTGAGCTAGCTAATGAATTCTAGGCTTGCCTGGGCTACATAGGACCCTGTTTGAAAAACAAAAACAAAAACAAACAAACAAAAAAAACAAATAGAAAAATAGAATCTTTAGGTATGCATTTCAGGCCTTCTGAACATCTCTTGTTTGATTGTCTCTAGCAAAATAACCATCTCTCTCTCTCTCTCTCTCTCTCTCTCTCTCTCTGTGTGTGTGTGTGTGTGTGTGTGTGTGTGTGTGTGTGTGTGTGTGTGTGTGTGTAGCTCACTGATTTAGCAAGAATAATCAGCAAATTCAGGAAGTGTTCTTATCTCTACCTCCTCAAGCTTCTGGAATTACAGGCTTCCTTCTATTGTGGCTTTTATGTATGGGATCAGGGAGAATTGAACTAGGGTCTCTATACTTGTGTGATGAACTGAGTCACTTCCCCAGCCCTCAAATTAGCACTTTTGTGGTAAGAAGCAAAATACAGTTTGAAACTCAAGCTTTAATAAGAAGTGTTTTATTTCACTTATGACATTTCTGGATGCAAAATGCTATTACCATTGAGTGTTTGAGGTCAATATGTTTGAGGCAGAAATCAAATAATGATGACAGAATATAGTCTTTTTTATTTGAGGGTGACATGATATCTATGATAAAGAACCAGGGTGGCTCACTTCAAACTTGAGTCTTTATTGACTGCAGTACACACCCATTGTCATGTCTGACACTGCTTATTAATAAGGAGAAAACTTTGAAAGTACCTATGCCTTAGCATAACTGCTTTGCTGGCTGAGAGTTCATGAATAACTGATGACAATTTTGAGTTGAGATGTATTGATGGAACACACAGTAGAGCTAACTTCATAACATCCTACTTCCAAAGGATTTTTCTTAGTGTCTGATTACCTTCTGGGGAACCAAATGCCTCTTCTGTTTCATGAGATTGATTAATGAATGGCTTACCAACAGTCATGTTTCCTAAGCAGATCTCAAGTGTCTTTTATACGCTTGGCAGAAGCCTTTAATAAAGACTTTTATGATGCACATACCTTTCATTTTCAGAGCTATCATTGTTAGGCATAATTATCTGCCCAGTAACTGAAGACCAGAAAGCAGGGTCTGAAGCTACTGTGGATGGCCGGCACTTTTGACATTAAGTATAATCACCTCCTTTGTCTAGTTCATCTGCAGGTTTTCCAACCCATTCCATTTCCCTTGCTCTGTGTTTGTATGTTGTGGCTGAAGAGGTGGTTAGTTCCAGAGCTAAGGAAATGGCTCAGTCGATAAAGTACTTTCGATGTGAGCATAAATACCCAACTTTGACTCCATATAGAACACCCATGTTAAAAAACAAAACAAAACAAAAAACTTTAAAAACCAAGGAAAGTGTGCATGGGGGCAGTGCTCTGGGGGCAGCAAAGACGGGAGGATCCCTGGAGCTTACTGGCTGTCCAGTCTAGCTGAATCAGTGAGCTTGAGGCTCAGTGAGAGGAATATTAGCTCAACAAATAAGGTGAGGCCAGGGAGATGGCTTAGAGCAGTGACTCTCAACCTACTTGATGCTGTGACCCTTTAATACAATTCCTCATGTTGTGGTAACCCATAACCATAAAATTATTTTCATTGCTACTGAATAAATCTAATTTTGCCACTGTTATGAATCATAGTGTAAACATCTGTGTTTTCTGATGGTCTTACACGACCCCTGTGAAAGGGTCAATAAACCCCAAAGGGATTGAGAACTACAGGTTGAGAACCACTGGCTTAGAGGGTAAATGCTCTTGTAACTCAAGCATGGAGACCCATGTTTTATCCCTAGAACCCATGATGGGAGGGGAGAACTGACACCAACATGTTATCCTCTGAATTCCACACATGGTAGCAACCACCTACACTCACACACATTGCCCTCTCACACACAGAGATAGATAGTAGTAGTAACCCTAACCCTAACCCTGAATAATATACTAATTTAAAAAATAAGATAGAAAGGCATTGAGGGAGACCCATGTTGACCTCTAGCCTTCATATAAATATTCATGACTGAGTACCCCATACACACATGGATATGCACACATGAATACACACACACAAAGAGGTGGCTGGTTCCTATATTACAGTCCAAACTATTTCACATTTTGGAGTAGAGGATAGAAGTTACTAGTAGGTATAAAACTCTCTAAAGAATTGTAAGTGCCAAGCGAGATAGAGCCGAAGATGCTACTCATTTAAGGAAGACAGTTTTGTACTCGAAGCCAATTTCTCATTACTTTTTAAAAATAAGCTTTTTATTTTAGGATTGTGTTAGATTTACAGAAAAAAATATTGAGATGATAGTAAGAGTTCCTAGATATTCCTTCCACACAAAGCTTCCGCCCCTGCTAACAACTCATATGAGTACAGCATACTTTTCACAATTCACGAGTGAAAGGTTAATACTGTCCATTGTCATTAATTGAGATTACTACTGTACTCAGACTCTTTTGTCTGTTTGCACCTGGTACCTTTTCTGTTCTAGGGTCCCATGCCAAACCATACTAGGTCCCTTTGACTGTGAATTTTTCTCAACTTCCCTTTTTATGACCCTAACAATTTTAAGGAACACTGATTGGCTATGTTATATAATTTCAAATAATTGGTGTTTTTTTGATGAGCACTTGGGCTGATGGATTTTAGGAAGGATGATCAAATACATAAATCCATTATTGTCATATGATATTGAGGATGCGTGTGTGTGTGTGTGTGTGTGTGTGTGTGTGTGTATGTTTCTCCAAGGACCTCTGGTCTCTCCTACTAGAGAATCAGACCAGATTGTGGTAGGTTACTAGCTGTGCTCAGTGCTTGTTGGTATTGGAGTGTCACTAATTCTAGATCCTCTCAAAAAAACAAAACAAAGAAATTTGTATGTCTAATTCAGATCAGAACACATAAAAATCTATAATATATTAGATTTAAACTCATATGGACATTTCTCCATTTCTAATCTATTACCTTGTGGATAATACCCATTTTTCTCCCCTTAATTATTTGAACCCACACTCCACTAGTACAAATTTTGTTCCAACACTGACCATCTTTTAATTAATTATTCAATAGCAATATCTATAATGTCATTTATGAATTGATAACCCATATACCAGTAGGAAACATCTTTATAAAGTGTAGCTTGGTGTTTTGGCTTACAGATTCTAGCTGCTTCCAATCTTGGTCAGGTGTTCCCTCCCCCCCATTAAAGGTAGTTTGTAATACAAGCAGTTCATTTTTGTTACATTTTAGGTTTCTTCCTTTCATCTTCCAACATTCTAAATTATTATCTAAATTATTATTTATTATTATTACTATTATTATTATTATTATATGGTTAATTTATTTGGAATGTGTATTTGTGTACTTGTGTGAGTACTTGTAGAAGTCACAGATTGAAATATGAAGTGTACTTCAATTGTTTCTCCACCTTCTGTTTTGAGACATGTTTATGCTGAACATGGAAGCTGTCAAATTAAGACATACTAATTGGTCAGAGAGATCACATGATCCTCCTGTCTCTGACTCTTCAGCAATGGGGTTAATATGTGTAACCATGTTGGCTTGTCTGTGTGCATGTATTAAGGATCTAAACTTAGGTCCTCACACACATGTCATGAGTACTTGGCCATGTAAGCCATTTTCCAATCCCTTGCCTTTTGTTTGTTCTTTTCTTCTCCTTCTAGACAGGCCCTCACTATGTAGCCCAGACTCCTTCCAAACTTGTAGTCATCCTGCTTAGGCCTGGCAAGCCTGGGATCATAGCTATGCTTCTGTGACTCTGAATCCCCTGCCAGCCAACTTCTCTGCACCCTAACAACACCTGAGTTAATCAGCCTACAGAGACAAGGCTTGCTTGAGTTCATCTTTCAGAAGGTTGAGCTCATGTTTGGTTGGCCCTGATGTTTGAGTCTGTAGTCATAGAGCAGGTTACACAACAGAATTGCTTGCTTCAATACCTAAGTGAAAAGGTAACTGGGGAAGTGGTGGTGTCTCCTGTGCCCTTCCTTAGTGACATAAATCACTTTTATACTGGGCCTTAGAGTGCTAAAGGTTCCAGCACTCTCCAGTAATGCAGGCTGATGACACTATCAAAGAGAATTGTTACACTGTGGTAAAAATTCCTTTGTGCTTAACTGGACCCTCCCACCCTCTTCTCCCACCCTCTTCAACACTCTTCATGATCATCATTCACTGGCCAATTCATCCTCTTCATCATTTTGCCTGTTCTAGGACATCATGTGATGAACTCTTCAATATATTGCCTTTCCAGACTGGCATCCCTCATTCTACAGTAGCCTTTAATATGTATCACCTGGCTTTGACAGTTCCTCATTTCTCAGCATTAAATAGTGTTTTATATATGGATTGTTGCCATTTGAGTATTTTTTTTTGCAAAAGATCTTGGTTTTGTTGAAGAACTGTGCAACAGTTAATATATACAAGTTTCTATGGGGATGTGAAATTTCATCAGTTCATAAATACCAAGAGGTACAAATGGTAGGTCATGGGGTAAGACTTTGTTTTGACTTGTTTAAGAAAACAAAAACAAAAAACCTACCAAAGCACTATCCCCAGCCTTTGCATTCTGTCAGCCATGAAGAAACACTATTCTTATTTTGTGTCCTCATCAATATTTGGTATTGCTTATGACTTTGGATTTGGTCCATTCAAATCAATGTGATGGCTATTTTAATTTGCATTTTATTTGTTTATTTGACATGTTTCTATATCTTGTAGTGAAATACATGTTTAGATCTTGTAACCATTTTTAATATTTCTGTGTTGCTGGCTTTTGTGGTTGTTATTTTTGCTCCAGGTATTAAGGTCTCTATTGTGTTCTTTTTAAATTTTTTTATTCTTGAGATTTTCAAACACAAAGAAATGTGATCATATATACCTCCAGTCCACCCCAGCTCAACTCCCCTCATATCCTTCTTAATATGTCACCCTCATAATGTCTGGTTTTCTTTTTATAACCCACTAAGTCCAGTTAGTGCTGCCCATATGTGCATGGGTGTGACCTTTCCCTGAAACATGGAAACTCTACAAAGGATGACATCCTCCCTAAAGAGTGATTACTTCTCACGCAATAGCAGTCAACTGCCAACATTTCCTCCATCAGGGGTGGTGTCTGGAGATCATGTGCTCCATCTAAACTGTAATTTTGGCTGTCCAGATCTTGTGCAGGTCTTAGGAAGGCAACAGGTGCTGAGAGTACATGAGTGTGCCAGCCATGACATGTGCAGAATGCAACATTCCCTAGCACTGCCTGACATGTCCTGTCTTTTAGACATTTATATGCATTTGGCATCCTCTTACAGGATGTTCCTTGAGCCTTGAAGCACAAGGTTTGATATAGATATACCATTTGGGACTACATGATCAGTTTCTTTTTTCTCTCAGCATTTTGATCAGTGTTGTGTCTCTTTGTTGACTGTTGACCCCTGAAAAAGAAAGCTCTCTGACCAAGGTTACAAGCATCCCAAGTCTAAGGATATCAACATAAATATTTAGAAGTCACTCCTAAAGCACAACCATTTAGCAAAATAACAGTAATACTTCTTCCTTAAGGCTTATGACCTTCCCAGCTATGGACTTTAAATGAGAGTTGTAGTACTGAGCATGATATTCCCTCCTGGAGAGCAGACCCCAAATTTAATCAGATAGTATTTAGTTACCTCCATAACAACCAAACCACTATTGCATCTGTGAGCATATCCTGCCTAGAAAGTCATTATTACATTATACAGAGTCCTGTGCTGGGTAAGACCAGTGGAGTATCTCTCTCCCAGAAGCTTGCATAGCACCTTCCTGCATTATGAAATTTGACCAGTAGAGGAAGTTCCCTAGTGGGTTTTCCATTGGTTTCTCTATGTTCTGAAGCCAAAGTTTCATCAATAAGTTCTTACCATGCATTTATTGATGGTAACCAAGGGCAATGGCAATAGCCTGAGATATTTTGGAGATCTCTGTGGCCTCTCTGATCAATAACTCATAAGAAGATGTCCCACACCTTACATTGTGATTTTCCTGTGATTTTCCTCTAATAACTCATATAGTCTTGGAGCAACTTTATTCAATTATACAGGGTAATGCTATTTAAAGTAGTAATTTAAAATTATCTTACTAACTAGTGGGTTTCCATCAGATTTTTTTCATATTTTCACAGTTTCACTTGATCCCCCCAGAATCTCCTCCTCTCCTTATCCCCCCACCCCATCCCTGGTTAACCATCTAACCAGAAGCATCCCCACTTTCTTTTCATGTCATATATATTCTATTATTCATCCAATTATTTTTCCAATTGCATTGTGAGATAGTAGATTCCCAAATGGCTTTTCATAACCCCTTCCTTTGTTTTAGCCCTTATTTCTAATTCCTGCACCTCTTTCTACATAAACTTTTCCACCCTCAATATTCCATATCCTTCTTTCATTTTTTTTCCTGTAATCTACTTTCCCCTCCCTTAATGTGTCACTCAAAGGTCCATCTCCTAGTTTCCTGCCTTCTACATATGCTCCAAGTCAAGGCTATAAAACAAAGGATTTGAAGATAGGATCTGCATATGAGAAAACCTCACTCAGTACAAATTTTCCAGTTTATCCCATTTGCCTGCAAATTTCTGAACTTCCCTTTTCATTACAGATAAGTAACATCTCATTGTGTATATACACTTCATTTTTATTGTCCATTCATTTGCTTATGAATATCTAGGTTTATTACATTACTATCATTGTGAATAGAACAGCAATGAACATGGATGTGAAACTGTCTCTAGAGTAGGATATAGTCTTTTGGGTATGTACCCAGGAGTGGTATAGCTTATGCTGTAGCTTTGAATTGTTGATTCCTTATATGAATGCACAAGCAAACCTTTCAGTGAAATTAATGCTTAACCATTACATAAAACCATGGTGATTGCATGCTGGTGATATATTGATTACATATCTTAGCAGAAGAGAAATAGACATTGCCACCCACTCATAAACTAGTCCATTAAGAAGATTATAACATTCTAAAATAAGATATACAAACACTAACCTACAATATACAGGAAATTAATAGCAAATAACAGTATGATAACACAGACAAGTAAATACATCTTCAGTGAAATTCAGAAACTATAAACAGAGGTAGTGCAAAATCTTTCACTGTGGAAGAAATAGCACAGTAAGTTGGATTTCATTTAAGCAGAGTGCTATCCATTCACTCAAGGCAGATGGTATGTGCACTGTATGCAAAGCATTGTGATAAATTAGGGGAGGTGGTTAAAAGATGGAAAGAAATGACCTGGAATTTTGCTTTTCTAAATGTAGTCAAAAGAATTTCAATTCAAGTCATAGTAATTATTTAGAGTTTGCTTAAGTGAAGGAGGTAGTTTGTTTTTACAAATAGGGAAAACGTTAGAAAGTTACAAGTGCTGAAGGTAAGATCACAGGAGCAGATGGGTTTTGGACAAATAACTGGAATAGTAACATGATGTCAGAGGGCACCACACATTTCAAATGACTTCAAGAGGTTACAGTGCTGCCTGCATAAGTGTCTGGATGAAGAAAGAATGTCCAGAGCCATGATCCTGATTTGGTTCACTCGAGCTGCTCTAGAAAATTACCAT
Source organism: Phodopus roborovskii (assembly GCF_943737965.1). Classification (NCBI taxonomy): domain Eukaryota; kingdom Metazoa; phylum Chordata; class Mammalia; order Rodentia; family Cricetidae; genus Phodopus; species Phodopus roborovskii. The sequence goes on from NW_026126576.1 coordinate 2,394,200, forward strand.
AGACTGAATGGCTTAAGCAAAAAGTAAATATCTGTCACAGTTGTGTTGAACTTGTTGATGCACAAGTTCTGGGCACTGAATTTGGGGGAAGCAAATGTTTTGTAATGGAAGTCTTCAGTTTCAAAGAGGGAGGATGGCGTGGGTGAATGGTGCTTTCTCATCTCTTTGTAAGAGCCCTAGGCCATTATATACGCTCTACCCTCAGGGCTTCTTTCTACCCTAATTACCTTCCAAATGCCTGAACTCCAGATTAGGTTCCCCATGAACCAGGGGCAAGAGGCATAAACGTTATAAACATCTACTGTGTTCCAAGTCACATGAGGAACATTCTAGAGCCTCAGAATGTCCATAATGCAACAGAAGACAATACATCTACGTGAAAGTGTATACAAATTAATATGTGAGATGAGCTAGACTTATGATGGGAGATGTTATTCTGTAAATATGTTTCTCATACTGGTTAATGAATAAACCACTGTTGGCCAATAGGAAAAGCAAGATGGGCAGGACTAGGAGACAAGGAGGATTCGAGGAAGTAGTAGGGAGGAGTCAGCATGTAGAGACTGGAGAGAAAAGAGGTCAGGGTCCACTCTCTGGTAAGATGAGACCACATGGAAATACTTAGATTAATAGAAGTGGGTTAATAATTAAGGCAGAGCTAGGCAATAAGAAACAAGTAACTGGCCAATAGCATTATATCTAATACAGAGTCTCTGTGTGTTATTTGGGGCTGGAGCCGTGGTGGGACCCGCGGCTCGGGAAAACTTTACTAGTAACAGACTTATGTCAACTTGACATTCAAACTAGAGTTATCTGAAAGGAAGGAACCTCAAATGAGAAAATGCCTTTATAAGATCCAGCTGTAGGGCATTTTCTTAATTATTGATTGATCTGGGAAGGTCCAGCCCATTATAGTTGATGTCATCCCTGGACTGATGGCCCTTGGTTCTATAAGAAAGAAGTCTAAGAAGCCAGTGAGTAGCACCCCTCTAAGGCCACTACATGAGTTTCTGCCTCCAGAGTCCCTGCCTTCTTTGAGTTCCTGCCCTGACTTTATTCTATGATGAACAGCAATGTGGAAATGTAAGCCAAATAAACCCTTTCCTCCACAACTTGCTTTTTGGTCATGGTGTTTTATCGCAGCAATAGAAACCATAACTAACACAGCAAAATAGCAAGAGGCATGCAGAATCTTCCTTGCTGTTGTAAGGGTGTTGGTCTTTTCATGAGGAAAGCTGGAGTCACAAGAGAATTGTGAGCAGATAGGAACAGCATTCAGTGAAGTCCTATCATGTAAGTTATGTGGAGAGAGATTAAAGAAGCAGTCTCTTCCCCTGACACCTGAGCAGGCCCCATGCTCTCCACATATCTGTTCCCTAAAATGCTGTGGCTTACTAGGTGATTCTGGTTACTGGATCATTTTTCCTTCATCAACTGGAGAGTCAGAGGAGGGGCGTGACAGAAGAGTTTTCAGAAAGTGTGGAGCACTTGGCAGGCAAAGTGTAAGGAAGTCGGTAACCCATTAAGTCATTCATCCCCATGATGGTTACAACCTGGCAGAATAAAATGTGGTCTTAAGTATTTTTTCATCTATTTAATGATAGAAATCAATAAGTGAGGCATTGTTGGAAGAAAGAAATAACACTTTCTGTAAGTGATGTTTAAGGCATTTGATCTTGTAAGGCTGTTGGATTGGTCCATATGGCAATTAGGGGTGGAAGAAAAGGTCACTTGATGTAGAAGAAACAGTATGGACAATAAGTCCCAAGAGTTTCCTCCTAAGACAAGGGTAGATACAGTACTGCAGACAGTATAATATGCACAAACAAATTATGCATGAGTTTTCTCAGGGGACTAGCCAGGCTGCTGCACAATAATGGGTAATTGCCTTAGCAAATGTATCCTCCTATTGCCTATGCACCCCAACAGACACTTAAAGGAAGAGGTATTGAGAACAAACGTCAATTCAAAACACATTATTTTTATGAACATGCTTGTTGGGTTTGATTCTTAGGCATCACCCATCTATTAGGAAGCCTATGGAGATGTTGCTAAGAAGTAGAGAAATGTATACTTCCTTCTGTATGTTTAAATATGAGTATAAGTATTGGTCCAAATTTGAAAAAACTGACACTCTTCTATGTCAAAAGGGAAGCTAAGTGATTAAAATGCCTGAAGTCACTCCTTTAGAGACAATGCCCTCAGTTTGCTCTTATTTTTTTTTTTTTTTGACTTCCAGAATATTCTGTACCAAAAACATACATTTAACTTTAAAAATACCATTTATTCTTTAACTTTTCTAGGTATTCTTTTGAAATTCTAAACCACTGTGTTTGGGCCTGTGTATATTTAATATACACAATATTTTAAAAGTGCAAATTTAGGATTTGATCCTAGAATGTTTCTAAAGTCCCCATTTTCTTCTTTTGTAAAGAATAGCATGACTGTGTAGGATTCATTTTTGTTTCTTAATATGTATTTAAGTAAGTCTTTGCATAGAAAAATACCAGGGAATCATCATAATACAATGAGCTAAGAGACATGTTAAAGAGGTCAACCACACGTGAAGCTTACTTTCGCCATTATTTCCACACCCAAAACAAGAATTTCAAAGCTACTTGTATGAGTGTTTCAGATGTATTAGATCAATGCTGTGAAAAGCATCCACAATCAATACCAATTGTTCAGAGTGAGAGTCCTCAGGTTTCTGTCCATCTTTGCTCCACTGAGCAAGTGGAAAGGAAAGATCTCCATACACTGAACCTGGAGAACTGCTTTAGATGTCTGACTGGTAAGGATTATGTAGTGGACACTTTATCCCATTTCATGTGATGATGGGCTTTAAATGTGAGACCACTGGGAGATAATTAGAGTTAGATGAGCTCACAGGTGCAGGGCCTCCATAAGATTAATGGCTTTATGGGAAGAAGGAAAAAGGCAGGAGCTCACACATCACTCCACCATTTTATACAACAGTAAGGAGGTCCTCAGGAGATGAAGCATGATGACCTTAGACTTTCCAGGCTTCAGAACTGTAGGAAATAGATTTTCCTTTATGAGTTACTCAATCAGTGGTGTTATTTTATGGAGACAGAAAGTTGACTAAGCCAACAGTGGTCCTTACCAACCCGTGCACACACTGTACCATTCTTGTTTCCTCTGATCTTACCCATAAGCACACTATGGAGAAAGCTCCCTTTTCCAATAAGGATGTAAGATGTTGAGATTGATGATGAAAAAGCCCAGTGGAACATAAAGAACAATACAAATCAGAAGCAAGCCTAAATACTCAGAGGCATACTTGACATTACTTCCAGAATTTAGAGCTAGGGTGATGTTTTTAAAAATAAGTATCAAGAGAGGAAATGAGAGCTTTTGGTAATGAAAACAAAAAACGATTGCAAAAAACAAAAAATCTATTTTAAACTTGGAGGGTGAGGTTCTGAATATCTTCCAGAAATCAAAACAAAACAAAAAAATTCTTATGGTTGATCCAAAACTATCTTGTTAAAAATAGAGAGAGAGAGAGAGAGAGAGAGAGAGAGAGAGAGAGAGAGAGAGAACAAAAAAAGAGGACAGAGAAACAGCAGTAAAGAAAACAGATGAATAATAGCCTCAGTTTCCACAATGGAAGGATTTACTTCCTGTAGATTGAGTTCAAGGCCTCAAGGCATGTTAAGCAAACACTCTCCATTGAGCTAAGTCCCCAGCCTGTGGTGGAGCACACCTTTAATCCCGACACTTGGGAGGAAGAGACAGAGGGACCCCTGAACTGGGAGCTAGTCTGCTCTACAGCGCAAGTTCCAGGACAGCCAGGGCTATACAGAGAAACCCCATTTCAAAACAAAACAAAAAAATCTGTATGAGGGAGAAGTGGTTTGATCAAAACTTCAGCTAACTGGATGTTACGTGACACCTTAGTGTCTTCCAAATCAAACAATAGAGTCAACACCATTCTGTCACTGTTTAAAATGTCCCTGCATGAAAACTGGGAGCATGGAGGAAGGGACAAGGGAAATGGGAGAAAGAGAAGGGGAGAAATGGAAGGGAGAGGAAGACAAGAGGGAGCAGGAAGAATGAGTCAGGGGAAGAATAGAGAAGAGCAAGATAACACAATAGAGGGAGCCATTATAGGTTTAAAGAGAAATCTGGAACTAGAGAAATGTCTAAAGATCTGCAAGGATGACTCCCAAATAACAATCTAAGCAATAGTGAAAAGGCTAACTTAAATGTCCTTCCCTGATAGATAATGAGATTGACAACTACCTTATATGCCATCCTAGAGCCTTTATCCAGTAGCTAATGGAAGCAGAAGCAGACACCCGTAGCTAAACACTGAGCTGAACTCCTGGAATCCAGTTACAGAGACAGAGGAGTGATGAGCAAAGGGGTCAAGACCAGGCTGGAGGAATCCACAAGAACAGCTGACCTGAACAAGAGGGAGCTCCTGGACCCCAGTCTGATAGCTGGGAAACCAGCATAAGACTTACCCAGACCCCCTGAACTTGGGTGTTAGCTAAGAGGCCAGGGCAGTCTATGAGGCCTCTGGTAGTTGATCAGTATTTATCCCTAGTATACAATGGACTTCGGGAACCCATTCCACATAGAGGGATGCTCTTTTAGCCTAGACCCTTGGGGGGAGGACTTAGGTTCTGCTCCAAGTGATATGATAGACTTTGAAGATTCTGCATTGAAGACCTCATCCTCCCTGGGGAGCAGAAAGGGGGTGAGATAGGAGTTGGGGGCTATAGGAGAGAAGGGGAAGGAGAGGGAACTGGTATTGACATGTAAAAAAGCTTATTTAAAACTTAAATTTAAAAAAAAAATGTTATCATAAAAAAGTCCCTGCATGAGATGGAGAATTACAAAAGCTAATTTAAAAACAGCAACAACAACAGAAACAATGAGGTCTTAACTCACTAACTAGGATTTATTCTTCAGGTTATCTCCTATTCAGAATACATTTAAAAATGTAAAACTAAAATTGGACTAAAACTAAAATTCAATACTGAACCAAGTGCATAACAGCATTAACACTGGGCAATATTTAATGATGGTGGTGCTAAATCTCACATGGGGCAATATTTAATGATTGTGGTGCTAAATCTCCTTTATCACATGATTTTATTTGTTCATTTAACGACATTTTGAGTTATGTTTGATGGGAGATGCGATTCTGTAAATGTATGTTTCTCATACTGGTTAATGAATAAAGCACAGTTGGCCAATAGGAAAGGAAGATAGGAGGGGCTACGAGACAAGGAGGAAAGAGGAAGTAGGAAGGAGGGGTCAAGATGGAGAGACCTGGGAGACCAGATGCCTGCCCCACTCCCCGGTAAGGAGACCACATGGAAATACATAGAAATGGGTTAATAATTAAGACAGAGCTAGCCGATAAGAAATAAGTAACTGGCCAACAAAATTGTATCTAATACAGAGTCTTGATGTGTTAATTGGGGCTGGCGCGGCGGCGGGACCAGACCAGCAGCGGGAGGAAAAACCTTACTCCCTACATATATTGCCCAGCTGTCTTACTACATTTGATCTACAAACCTTACGCATTCAAAAGAAAAATCACCAGAAAAGTACTTAGCAGATCAAGACTGACAAAGAGATATCAATTTGTCATGATCATTAAAAAGAAATTTAAATCAATGCTGACCAGTGTAGTCAGAGTAGTGCCCCCAATTATGTATGTATGTATATATATGTGTGTGTGTGTGTGTGTGTGTGTGTGTGTACACTCTAAATTACCAACACTCAATTGATAGTCTAACCAGTGAACTTCAGTTGCATCCATTGAGCCAATATTGATTGGTACTGTTGTTTGCTGATGACTGAATGCAAACTTTCACATATGCATGTGCTGAGCCCCATCCCCATCCCCACCCTCACCCCCACCCCCACCCCCATCCCCAGTGCAGGTGTGATTTTGAATAGAAATTTCTATAGGCATCAATTTGTTCCCTTTTATTGCAGAATAATAAGAATATTCATAAAATATCACATAACCCTAAATTTAACAATAACAATAAAATGTGTGTTTATTAGTGTATTCTTTTCTAATTTTCATGGCTGTGAAACAAAATCATTAGACTCTACATTCTACATGTTCACAAGCTTGAATACAATTAAGCATCTTCACAAGAATGATACAATAGGCTTCCTAAATAAGCAGGAAATTGGAAACACTTCAGCTTTCCCTGATAACCCTAAATCTTGATAGTAAGTCCCAACTGCTTAGGGACACGGCTCAGTCATCTGAGAGACTCTGCTCCGTGCTTCTTGCTTTGGTTTGCCAGGATGTCCCCATGCCTGTGTGTAGGACAGAGGGCTCAGGAGCCATTGCCTTGTCTGTTTCAGACATTGTCTCTCACTGGTCTGGATCTCCAGTGCTCTAATCTGGTGGCCCATGAACCTCCAAGAATTACATTCTCAGTACTGGGGTGACAACCAATGCCACCATGCCTGGATTTCTTTTTTAATGTGGGTTCTGGGAACCAAATTCAGACCCCAAGGCACTGAGCCATTTTTCCAGCTTTGTTCTTACTTTTGAAATAGCTCTTTGTGATTCTGTTGTGATCTGAATAAGCAGTTAGCTGTATTTACTTCTACTGCAAGGGTATTCATTCCACATAATCTGTATTTCCTTCTACTACAAGGGTATTCATTCCACAGAATCTCTGTCTCCTTCTAATTTAGTGCTTCTAATTTGCTGTGGTTTGGGAAAACGCACAGCTAAGTTTATTAATAATCATAACTCTAGCCACAGCAGTAATTAGACTGAGTGTTTCTGAACACTTTCTCTATCCCAGCCAATGACTGTAATCGGTGCTTTTATTCTTTATTATAATTCATCGGAAACTGAGGATTAGTAGAGATTCAGTAATTTGCCCAAATTCCTGGAATAAAACATCTGATTTTTGAAGTAGAGCAAACAGAGCTTGTCTGTAGAGAATGGAAATTAATGCTGGGGTGGGGAGTTGCTTAATCAATATTCCTGAAAGGGCGGCTGTGCTTTTAGGTGTGAGAGCTATGTACTCACAGGAAGCAAGATGACTCTGTGGTGTGCTCTGAAGGATTTTACATACATGACATACACATGTGAAACCACCTTCAATTGTAAAATCCCACTTATATTTTTGTCGAGTTATTTCATTATTTAGTTATGGGTGCGGGATTGCACCATGTTAGGCAAGGGCCCTACTATGGAAACCATTCCAGGTGCTCAAAATCTTTTCTTTAAATTCAGTTTCAGGTTCTCTGATTATGTTAAAGAAAAAGTCACAATGCAGGGTGGTGGTGGTAATATGTTCTTAACAAGTTTTAAAAATGTATTCCAATGTATTTTTGAAATCAGGACAAAAACATTAAGCTTCTAGGATAGCTTTGGTATCTAGCTAGAAGTTACTAATGTTTTTTCATTTATTATTTACTTCAAGATAATGCCTGCTAATTCAAAGTGAATTTTTTTTTCCTGAGTAAATGTGATGTTTCCTTTTGAAATTCTATCATTTTGTTTTGTTTCCTGAAATACTATGATTTACATTTGAAAGTTGAGTCTATTTTCTTAAAGTTAAGCTGTAACAGATGTGACAAGAAAAACACCACGTGGATTACCATAAATGATTAAATATTTAAAATGCACCTAATAGAAGGAAAATTAATTTTGAAAGTGAGAAAGCAGTCCACAAATGTGATACAATTTTTTTCTGTGTTTAGAAAAGTCAAGCTGGCTAAATGAAAAACCAGTTGCTCCTCACTCTTCCCAGCTGGTGATCAGGTGGTCCACTGCTTCTCTGAGGTGTGAGTTCTAGGAGATCTTTTGTACTGATGGGGCAGGGTGCTCAGCACTTCTGTGCTCTGGATGGCTCACAGCGATTTCACAAACCACTTATTAAAATCAGCCATCACCAAAACTTAAATTACACCAATTTATATTTAAATAAAATTCACTATAATAGAAATGAATACTCAAAACTTCCCTTGTTTTATTCTCCCATTGCTCTTGAAGCTATTTGTGTCTACTGTAGAGTGGGCTAGCAGTGCAATCTAGTGACGTGTCACTGTGCATCAACTTCAGTGACTTTATGTTTGCTATCTAGTGTGGTGTGAAGAATTTACACCATGAAAATTGGCAAAAGCTATGAGCTGGGTTATTTCCTGCTGGAGAGCTCTTAACATTTAAGAGCTGTAACAGAAGGAGGGGAACTGGATGCCCCTGTTCCTGGTCTGATGCTCCCTAGTCACTGACTAGGCCTCTTTGACAGGGAACTGCTGATCAGTCAGTAAGAGCTCTCTAGCTGGAAATAGCAGGAATGAGTCTTGAACCTGTTGTGGTTGGTCTGTATGCAGGGATAGGAAACTCCATCTCCAGTCTCCCTAGCAGAGACAGAATTCATCTTCTGCTTTTTTTTCCTATAAAATTTCATATGGACTTGATTTTGTTTATATTATTACTTTTTCATTAAAACGTGTTTAGACATGTCTTGGCAAGAAGGAGCATTCTTCAGAAGTTTGAGTACTTTTCTGAATGATAGGGACTTATCCTTAAAAAAATCCATAAAATGTAAAAGAAGCCAAAGTAGACAGTGATAAAAATGTCAGTTGTTGAAACAGAATTTATGGCTTTGGTTTTAATACTTGGAGTGTTTTGAAAATATCTCGTCTCTTATCTTGTGCACACAGTGGCTCTTATTCAGCTGAGAGAGAGGTTAAGTGAGAAATGAGTTGGCTCGCCAAGGATAGATTTGTCCCACCCACCCCAGCCCCCAACACACATATATATACTCATGCACACATACTCTGATGTTAATTTGATTTGAAGAAGAAAAAAATATCAGGAAACATCATCATCAATTTCTCTTCTTACAGAAATGATTATTCTTGCTTGAGTGCCCTCTGCTGGAATTCCTGATATATACACATTGCCTCTACTTACAAGGACAAGTTGATGGAGGCAGTGAGTAACTTAATATTATGAGCAAGATGTAGGATGTGCAGAAGCCCAGCACACAAGATTAGAAATAAAACTGAGTTAAGCAGTAAATGCAGTGGTCAAGTGTTGATTTAATTAGCCATGAAAAATAGCCACGTTTTGAATGGATCAAAGAAAACAATTACACATAATGGGTGAACTGAAAACAATCCACTATTACTGAAAGAGAGGAATGCTTTAATTAAGCTAAAAGATATACCTAATGTTAAATGAAGTGGTTACAACAGCTGCACGTGAAAGCTGCTTAACTGCTGATTATAATATGAGAGATCAGAAGGACTAGTTAAATGCACGTAATAAAAAAGACAACCTTATTAAAATTCTATTACTATTATTTAAAACTATAGTAAGCCCTTTTCCATATTTGGCAAGTTGGATAACCATATTAAAGAATGGTCATTCTAACAGAAAATATGTAGATTGTTATTTTAATATCATTTCTGATACAGAGATGTTGATGTGCTTTACTTTATAAGTATATTGTTGGTATTATTTAGAGAAAATACTTCAGAGAAAGAGTGTGATTGTGTAGCATTAGGACCTTGGAATAGATTAGATGAGCACATATTGATCTCTCTCTATAAGGCTTCCAGACCTCGAGGAATAGAGGTGATTGCACAAGGTTGGGCTAGTGTAAATTTGAGCTACAGGGATCTCACTTTAGAATGCCATTTGGAATGTTTTACTATGAAGATCCTCCTTTTCTTTGGAGGAATTTGAATTAGTAAGGAAAATGGATTTTTAGTGTGTGTTTGCTGTTCAAAGCCTGGAGCTTTGTTTTAGTCGTTTTCCTTCAGGGTCTCTGTCAGTGTCTAACTCATAAACAAAGGAGATGGGAGGAAAATGAAGAAAAGATTTAATAGAGATTTAATAGAAAGAACAGAGCAAAAAGTAGTTTCCCACATTATCTGATTCTAATCTTATCCTTCCTATGGATTGAACTCCAGAGTTAAGGTTCTCAGGAGCCAAGTTTCCTGAATTCAGCACATGGATTATGCCGTGGTGCAGTTAATGTTGTCTCCAGTGTTGGTTAACTGGTGAGGTGTGTTCGTTCTTTTCAATAGGAGCTACTTACTATGAAAGTAAGTATCATTTCTATTACAAAAAAAAAAAAAAGAAAAGCAAAAACAAAAAAGAAAACAGTCATAAACAGACAATAGAGATTCAAAGTCATCCACTAACTCAATGTCCTCTATCCTATCCAGATATCCCTGCCAGCAAATATTCACTTAGCACATCTCTGACACTAATTTGAAATTTAAAAATAAATCTGGAGAAAGAGTTTGAGGCTAGAAATGTAATTTGATTTAGTTTTGTGAATGCCATAAGATAAATGCTTAATCATTGAATAAGATGCAACACTCTAATGCTCCTTAGAGTGAGGCATGCTCAAACTTCACAATATGAATGCAAAACATTCGGATTTTTTGGAGGACTTTTTGACTGCTAAGCTGCTTTAGAATTATACATTCATATTTTAGAATGAGGATATCAAAACATTATATATCTAATTTAACTCTGAATGAAGAAATGAGTCCTATTTCACTCAAAGGAGAAATACCTAAGCTTATGCCAATCATGTATCTGGTTCTAATGTTGCGATTTGTGGCTATAAGGACACAACCCTTAGGCACACTTGGCTCTTTATATAAAAGCTCCTGTAGTCTCCTCATGAATAATTATCCTGATTATATGCAAGGTCTAAGTAGAACAGGGACAACCTAAGTGCAGAGGGAATTGGGGTTCTTTCATACACTGGCTAAATAAAAAGTACTGCATGGCATTTCTAGAATTCATCTTCCAGAAATTCTAAGAAGTTACACATGTTGTTAAGATGCTCTAGAAAGGACTTTCCCCCCAGCTTTTTAGATACATTTTTTTGTTGTTGTCTGTAGGCTATCGTTTTTGTTCATGTCTCCAGAATCCTATTCGGGGAAATGATCTGACAGACAGCCTGCTCAGAGCAGCAAGCCCCTTTCCCCACTTGCCTCTCTGCAGCATCTGCATTGGGCATGAGCCCGGATCCAGATTTACGAGACATATGTAGACACTTCTCCCTTTCTTGGCAAATGCGTAAATAGACTCCTACTGTCTACATGTAGGTACTATATAAATACAGAGTTGTGCATACTCTGCGGATGCCATGTATCATTTATCCACGTATTTTTAGCATCAACACATTTACATATGCTGTCACGTTTCAAACTGCACCTCAATATAGTGCCTTTTTCAACATGATCTCTGCAGCAGGCAACATCATTCCTTTAACATTTTCACCAAAAATGAAGATCAGAAAAGCCAGCAAATAAAGCCAAAAATAGAAGACAAATTTAAAAACGGATAACACTCTACTAAGATGCACTGAGATAGTATAGAATTAGCTGGAGCAGTGAACTGAATCCTGTTCTGGAATTTAATTTATGCAATCATTTGAATGTACCTCATATGCCTGGGCTTCCTCAAATGAATGTTTACCCTTTGGCCATTCTCTAAATTCAGTATCAATATGCAAACTATTTTCACAATTTGATGTGGGATGCTTGTAAAACATGGTAGCGAAGGAGAACAATACCTTAAATGTGATTAAAGAAGCCAGAGACTCTTCACTAGGGATGAAATCATTTGAATTGATTCTTAGAGGGTAGACACAAATGTAGATTACTTTGAATAAACCATAGAAAAATTAGAAATCAACCGACCTAATAGATCAAGTCCATGATGAAACATTATAAAATAACTAATCTAATAGATGACACCCAGAGGGCCCAATTTCTAAACAAGAATTGGTCTTAGTTAGAGGTCATACAACGGGGACCAGAACATGTCTTTCCACCCTTATTGAGGCCTTAGTATGCCCTTCTTTGACCTTGATGACTATGTAGGTATGGCCGATCAGTTTAAGAGGTTTACAACAGAGTCATACCAATGCTTTTTCAAACACTTTCCTTGAGAAGCACAGCATACTATTAAGAGAAATATTTCATGGTCTACTAAGCATGAAATAGAAAGAGGAGACAACTAGTCTGTTTAAAGTGGGGCTTGGAAAAGGGAAGTTCATGTACACACTTTTTTGGATACTCGTATTCTTGATTTCTCCAGGTTACTGAATGGCTTTGTACATACAAGTTGTAAGTAAAACTGCCTGGCTCTGGCCCTGTATACTTGCTGATTCTGACCCAGAGAATTTTGAATATCCAGGCCACAATATGCTTCAACTGTCCCTGGTCTCATTTCTCCAGTAGCTACTACTAGAGTAGCAAGTGATACTTGTGGGACTCAGCCGTGGTGCTGAGAGTATAGTGTGAGAAGTAGCTACCCAAGAAACCTGTTAAGATGCAGTCTCCACAGTCCATTCCCACTGATATTGATTCTGCAAGGTCAGAGGTAGAGCCTAGGCATCTTTGGGATAGACTCTGTACTCTTGGTAGATCTGATGTAGCAGCATTTAAGAAGTGGAGATGATATGATAGACTACAATGGTGCCAAAGAGGACTAAATGAGGAAAGTGCTAGAGTAAATTCAAAAGAAGAGTTTAGAAGGGGAAGAAGGCACATGGTAATGGCATAATGCTAAGACAAATGGCTCAGTTGGCCATGCAATGGCACTGTTGCTGGGTCCTTACCCCTGCTTTGGAAAACAAATGATAGGAAACATAGTCAGGTCATTAAGTGTTGTTTCCAAACTATAAGCATTTAGTTAACCTATATGTACCTACGCTTTCTCTGTTCCTCCCTCCTGCCCTCTCCAGTTAAGGGAAATTTGTGTGTGTGTGTGTGTGTGTGTGTGTGTGTGTGTGTGTGTGTGTTTATAAGCATGACACATTCCTGTTTGGTTGCCTATAATATGGTTTGCATATTGTATAGCTTTTTATAAAATTTAACTTGTAGAAATATGAAGATTAAAACATTCCTATGTTATGAATTAAAAGAAAGCATTATAGAGCTAGGAACATGGCTCAGTGTATAAGAGGACCTGCTCCCTAAGCATGAGGAATTAGTTCAAATCCTAAAGATAATCATGCAAAAACTGTGCATAGCTACACATGCCTGTACCCCCAGCATTGTTAGGGCAGAGGCAGGAAGATCCTGAGAGCCTTTGGCCAGCCAGCCTAGCTATCTCAAGGCAATTAGACAGAGATCAGTGAGGAAGATGGCCAGGGTCCATTGCTTATCTCTCTGCGTGTGGGTGCACAGGTGGAGCATCTACACTCATGTGCATACAACAAACACCTCCCTCTGCACCTCTCCCCCCCATCTGTGCATCCCTCTCATTTGCCTCTGTCTGCCTCTCTCTGTGTCTCTGTTTCTCTCTATCTCTCTATACTTCTGTCTCTGTTGTCTCTGTCTTTCTGTCCTTACCCCCCCCCAACTCTGTGTATGTGGAGGGTTGTTATGTGCCTTCCATAGCTTGCTATGCATGCATGGAGGAAGGATTCCCTGGAACATATGTGTGAACATTTCTCCTGGGATATACAATTTGATATCTCAGTAGTTGCTACATTGATTTCTAAAACAATCATTTTAATGTGGTAGGTCATAAACACTGCTTCAGCCTATTTCAATGACCTTTATCATATGTAATTCATCAGGTTTTTTTAAGGTGGCACTATAAATTCTGGTGTGTGTGTGTGTGTGTGTGTGTGTGTGTGTGTGTGTGTGTGTGTGAAGACTGATTTTTGAACATATATGTCTTGATATTTTCTTATTTAGCAAAAAAATTAACATGAAATGAAATGAGAAAATGTCAAGGCCATTTCCTGCTTAACTTGGGTAATTTACAAAAAGTTTCTACATGCTTTTAATCTTCTTGAGGCCTTATCTGTGGATGTTCTCATTTCGCTGACCTAATATTTATTTCAGCCATTTTTATTGCAGAGCATGTAGCCTATGTTTTCTGCTCTGTGCATAATTCTTGCATTTGTTTGCTTTATGTCTACAGCTAAATATTTTCAGAGAACACTTGTCATTTTTTTTTTGCAGAAATTTCCTTATTTATCCTTTTATCAGAGGAAATGGTTCTTAGATTACATACCTGGTTTCCTGTCACTAGCATCTTTCAGTAGTGTGGCATTTGTCACAATTAATAAGCTCTCATTATAAACTGTGAGTAATTTAAGTCCATATTTCATTTAGTTGTCTTAAGCTTGTGGCAGGTCTTTTGTTCTGTTTCAAGATCTACTACAGGGCTACTGCCCTTCTATGTCTTAGGATTCTCTTGGCTGACTACATTTTAGTTTTTCATTTTTGTTTGTTTGATGACTATTAAAATTTGAAACTAAAGTATCCTGCACAAGTTCATGTTTAGAGTGTTCAGTAGGAGGAGGGGTCCTGTTGCTAGAAGTAGACAGTAGGGATAGCCTTTGAAGGTGCACCAGCCCTACTTCTGGTCAAGCCTTCTCTCGGCTCCCATCCCATTTCACACTGTTTCTGTTGGGCCTTTCTGTTAATGGCCACAACAACGTAAAAGTAATGAATATGATGATGCTAAGCATTTAAAAAATAAAATATCAATTATAACTGAACTGGTACATTTCTTTAGATTAGTCTAGAGTGATGGAATTTGGAAAGAAAACCATGGGAGTAAAAGTATCCAGAGTCCCTAAAGCCATAATGTTAGTTGATATAGGTCAGTTGATATAGAGGTCATTGTGCAGACATGAGGACCTCAGCTTTATGCCCAGCACTCATACAAAAAGCCATGAGCACTAATTCTAGAGATGAAGAGAGGATGGCAAGTGGGGATCCATAGGGGTTCACTGGCCAGCTAGCCTAGGCAAATTGGTGAGTTCTAAGCAAGGAAGAGATGGGTCTCAAATTTCAAAAAGCAAAAGTGAAGAAGACACCCAAGGTGACCACCACAAACCTGTGGACGCCACATGAGCACCCAAGTGGACACAAACATGTGAGCATGTACACACAGAGGTACAAGTACATATGTGCACACACTTGCTGATCTTCACATTGGTCACCTGGTAAGAATAGGATATCTGTCAGGTTTCTGCAGAGGAACATCACTCCTGGGTTGAGATTTCCTGGGTGCATCTTTGCTGTCTTTAGAAGACAATATTTCACAGCACACATTCCACCCTGGTCCTCTGTCTACTACAGTCTTTCTGTACTGCATTCTATGTTCCCTGGGCCTTGGGTGTAAGGTTTGTATTGTAGATGCATAATTTGGGCAGATCCATTATCATGAAGTGAAACTTGAAGTGTCAATGATCTCTGGCCTTCTACCTGGTCTTCCCAGATTTTCTTGATCCTGACTCCTTCACTGGGGCAATTTTGCATGTGGAAAATGTGCCCCAAACTGTTTTGTTACACTCTCCATGTGTTCTTAATTTTCTGACTGCTTAGATTTTTTTAATTGGCATATAGTAAGGTTTATTCTTTGTGTAGTTACATTTGACAGGCTTTGAACGAGTGCATCCTACCTCCACCACTATAGTATCTTGCAAAGTGGCTTTATCAACCTAAAATCTTTTCCTCTCCATCTTTTCTATCCTCTCTGCTTTTCCCTACAAACCTGACCAACTTTGATCTTTTGAGTAATTTTACTTTTTCCCAGAGTGTGGTAAAATTGGGATCATCCAGTGTGTAGCCTTTTTACAATGGCTTCATTTACTTAACAGTCTTCCATGTCTCTCACTTTGGACCAGATAACTCACATCATTCTGTCACCTAATGATATCCTGCAGGGTGTCATTTATTGACCTGATCACCTACTGGAATGCATCTTGGAAGTTTCTATGTTCCAACAATTATAAATAAATCTATTGTAAAAAAATAATCATATGCAAACTCTTGTGTGGACATCACTTTCAAGATCAATCAGATAAACACTTTTAAACAGAATTGCTAGATCAAATGCTAAGATTGTTTTCAATTTTGCAAGAAATTGCCAAACTGTTTTTCACAGTGGCAGTGCCATTCTGCTTCCCCCCGGGGAGTGAAGTGGTGCCCCTGTGGTTCCCCATCCTAAGTAGCAAAAATACCAACACATTTTTGTGCATTTGTTTTTCTTTCTTTTTCTTTAGATGTTAGCCATTCTAAGTATATGTGCAACATTTCTTACTGCTTAACTTACATTTCTTTAATATAAAAATGTTTTCTGTCTTGTATTGTTTTTGTTTGGTTTCTGTGTATATTTTTAACTGAGGTTTCAGTTTAATATCTTTGCCTGTTTTAAAATTAGGATGATGGCTTATTGTTAATTTTAAGCATGTACCATATACATATATATACATATACATATATATATACATACATACATACATATATATTAGATCCTAGCATCCTACCAGCCAGATACATTTTCTGCAAATATTTCTCAAATTTGAAATTTATGCTCTTTAAGGTTTTTTTTTTTCAGAGTAATCTTTTATAATTTTAATAATAGTAAGAGTTAGTCTTCAAGTTTTCCCCATTGACTGAGCTTTTGGCATTCTAGTCAAACACATGGCTGCATTGGCTTGGCTTCTTTCTTCATAAACTTACACTTTACACTTAGGTATAAGTATATCATGCATTTGGGTTTATTTGTGAAGTTAAGGTCCAGGTTTCACTTTATTTGTGTGCAGGTAACTGTCCTCCAGCAGCACTTGTAGGGATATTTCCCCATTTCGCTGAATCCCTTTTGTGCCTTTACCATCTAGAAGTTGATTATCTTTGTTTGGCTATCTCAATGAGTTCTTTGTGATGCACTATTGCTCCTTGTGTCTCTTCTCTCACCAATATCATGAGGCTAGATCATGATGCCCTGGGTTGAGCCCTGGCATTGCAGGGCTGAGTCAACCAACTTTCTTTTTCACTATCACATTGCCAGCCTCCATGGTTTGCTTTGCTGGAGCAATTTCAACACCACTGTCAGCATCTACAAAGTCTCTTGACAAATTGTTAATGGGATTACATCGAACCTATAAATCAATTATTCAGAGAGGTACTGTTAAATCTTTTAATCCACAAACACAGAGTACCTTTCTATGATTTAGATCTTTGTTTTCTTGCATTGTGGTTTAGATGTCCAGAGCATGTTAATACCTTGTTAGATTTAAGACTGAGTATATGAGTTACTGTTACCAGCATTAGCTGCAAAAACCCAGAGTAGTGGTGCATGTGCATGCAGTAATCCCAGCACTTTATCGAGAAGTAGAGGTGGGAGAATCAGAAAGTCAATGTCATCTTCTGCTACATAGTGAGTTCAAAGCTAGCTTGGATTATAGTAGTAGACCTGTCTCATATATTGTAATATTTTTCTACTTTATTGGGAAAGCATTATATGCGGTTAGAAAGCAATTAATTTTTCCACATAGTAAACTGGTATCCCACAGTCTTGCCATCTTAATTTACTAATGCAAGAAGTATTTGAAAAGAACATTCATGATTTTTCAAAGCAGAAGATTACATTGTCTGTTAATAAGGACAGTTGTCATTACTTCAAACTTCTTTCTTTTTAAGATGGAGTGCCACCCCTGTAACCCATGCTGGTCTGCAAACCATTGTGTAGCCTCTGCTGATGTGAACTCAAGGCATCCTCTTGCTTCTGCCTCCCAAGGGACAGGGTTACAGACACGAGCCACCACACCAGGTTCTACATTACTTTTATAAACAGAAAATGAAGAAGGGAGTTTTAGAATGTGGCAGGAACAAAAGTCATCCATTTTAAATTTGCTAAAAATGTTTAGTGTTATTAAGGGCAATTTTGGATGCCTGCATAAGTAATTATGTCATCTTGCACTAAAGTAGCTTTTTGTCTTCATTTTCAACCCATCATCCTTTTATATTTTTCTTGCATTATTCCAATATCTAGGACATTACATTTATTGTTGAATACTAATAGTGAGAAATGAGGATGTCTTTGCCTTGCTCCTAATTTCAGGTATGTGTGTCCAATTTCTCATACTTTGTTTTGTGGTAGATTCAGGATTATGCATCTTTAGAAAGAGGAAGAAGTTTCCCCCTATTCTACTTTGCTGAGAACTCCAGCTATTCATGGGCTTACTCTTTCTTCTGTGTCAATTGATATGGTTACATAATTTTATCCTTAATCTTTTGGGTAAAATACAATAGTCTTACTTTTACTTAATTACTTTCCATTAGGTATATGTGAGGAGGGTCTACAGATGTGCTTCTACAGGTCCCTATGGATGGCAGATACACTGGATCTCCTAGAGCTGGAGTTACAGGTGACTGTGAGCTGTCTGACATTGATGCTTAAACTCAACTTCTCTACAACAGCAGTGAAGCTATGACCCAACCCTCCATCACTTCTAGTTTCCTAATACTGAGTTTTGAGTGTTCGTTGTTAGATATGTGTTTTGTAAATATTCATTCATCCTGTAGCTTTTCCTTTTTATTCCTCTCAAAGGGTCATTGACAAAAAAATTAAAGCAAATGATAAGTTTTGACAAACTTAACTTTATGTATGTTAATATATATGTTTTTGCATATTTTAGAAATGGCTTTAGTCACTGTATTTTATGTGCATAATATTAACAAACTATAGCTGTCGTCCTTTTCCTCCTAAAGTGAAGTACAGAAACCTTTCCTTTCAAGCCTGCTTTTAATTTCGTTTTCTTAGTGCTTCTCTCCCTATTCTTCGAACCATATTAAGCATTAATATATTTTTTTCAACTGACAAACATAATTCAGAAATGGTTGTGGGGAACATGTCTTGTCATAACGTATTTATTCTGTTATTCCTCTTTCATTCCTGGTAACCTAAGATCCTTTCTCTAATTCACTTCTATTTAAAAGCCTCCCCTTAGTCAACCATTTTACAGTAGGTCTCCTGATGAAACCAGGGGTTTGTTTTCCTTCTTCTGTGACTGTTTTAGTGTCATAATCATTTCTAGCAGAAATCAACACTGAATATCAAGTCAACAGTTCTTTCAACTTTTAAAAACTTTGCCTCATGTGCCATCTCTCAATAATGCTGGGATTAAATTTGATGTTTTTAAGCTTTTTTTGTAATTAATTTCTGAAGGGTTGACTCTGCCAATTCTGTGTGTACATCTAAAGTGTATATATGTATATATGTGTTTATATGTATATGATGTATCTCTGTGTGTATATGCATGTGTCTATGTGTTTGTTCGTTTATATGTATATTGTATTGGTGTGTGTGTAATTGTGTATATATCTATGAGTATGTATATGTCGAGTATATTTCTTTGGACTTCTCTTTTGAAACATTTTTATGCTTCTAGAGTGTGTATGTTGCTATTTTCTGCCGAATTTGGTAGTTGATTTGTTGTTTCTTTGGATCCTTTCCGCCTCATTTTCTTCCTACTTTTGTGATTCTGATGTCATACATATGAGTTGTCTGATTATGGTACAACATGTTCTTGACACCTGACTCTCTTGTTTAACTCTGTTTTTTTTATTGGTCAGGTTCTCTTAACTTCCTGTCAAGATCACTGGACTTCTTGTGACCCCTCTCCTTCCTGTCCTGGAGCTTTGCATGAGGTTTCCAGTTCACTTATTGTACTTTTCAGCTCAATTTTTTCCATTTGGCTTTTCTTAGCCTATTACTCTGATAAGGCCCTTTTATTTAAAAAAAAATGTTGTAGCTGCACACATAATTATTTTCTAAAGCAATTTTATGAAGACAGTTTTAAAATCTCTTTAGATTCTGGCTACCTCACTGCTTTTATCTATTGATAGTCTCCTGAGTCAAGATGGGAATTCTCTTTTCCTTGGTGTAAACGGCATTTTATTGAAACATATATTTAGAATATTATAAGCCCATAATCTTTTAGTTACTTTCTTCTGGTGACAGCCCAGCATGTGGCAGAGAAATGAACTCCTTATTGCTACCAGGAGAGGGTAGAAGTATAAGGTGCTCCCTCCAATGTTTACTGACAATCAAGGCTGGGGGAGATGCTTACCTCTGAGTGAAGTAAGGTTCTCAATTCCCTACTAGACTTCTACTGATGGTCCTCTAGATTAAGTAGGTCTTGTCACTGCTGTAGCCATAGTCTCTGCTGATCTCATAGGGTAGCAATGCACCTTGCTGTTACCTAGCAGAGATGAAAACCCTGAACCCTTTCTTGGACAGTATCACAGCAAGTATGCTATTGTGTCTTACCCCAGCTCAGGGATGGATGGTAGAAGTCTAGAATTTTCACTTTCTCTTTGGTCTCATGGATTGGATTGGGACCATGGCTTGTGGTGGTGTGTGTGGGGGTAGTGTGTGTGTGTGTGTGTGCATGTGTGTGTGTGTGTATGAGAGCGAGAGAGAGAACAAGCACTCACACATGCACCATTTAATTTTCTATCTAACAAACTGATTATGTCTTGATAAAATTTCCATCTTATGTGTCCTCTGGCTTGGGAACACAGGCTTTGTTGGGTCTCATTTAGCTCTATTCTTCAGTATTTACAGGTTTCCACCTTCACCAACATTCTGCCTGATTCATATGAGATAAAAAGGAAAACCCGAGGAGTTCAACATTGTCTTACTCTCTGGGTCCTCCCACCATCTTTCCATCTATTGATATATGCAACGTGTGAGAGTCAGTTTGAGAGGAAGAGTGTAAAATGTATACACACCATCTTGACAGAAGGGAAATGACCCCCCACCCCCCCACACACACACATACACTTTTTTTGTCCATTCACTGCATATTTTCATGTTTCACCTCTGTTGGTTTTATGATGCTCTTGCCTCTATGCAAGTAAGACTTTCCCACTTCCTTATTAAGGTCTACTCAAAACAGTTGTGTTACCTTTCTTTTATAAGATGCAATGGCAGGTTTGGTTGTTGACTGTCTGCTTCACAACACCTTATGGTGATGGTATGTATTCATTAATCAGTTTTGTCCTTGTCACAAGTTTTCATGTCATATCTTTGTGTCAGTTCTGCCCTAGACTCTTGTATTACTTGACATTGAGTGACTTCACAGCCTGTAGCAGGACTGTTGTGCTGTGGGACAAGGTGTAGAAGCCTTACATTCACAGCATAGAGGCACTGTCCTCTCGATCTGCACAGGGAAAAAGGGACTGTATCTGCAAGACTGGCACAGTGCTTTGTTTATCTGAATAGACCCAGGTCATTGGCTTCTTTAAAACACTCCGGGCTCAAGAGAGTTCCTATTACCAATTCTGACTGATTCATTTTCTGTCCTCTCATTGTACAATTTTCTCACCACAGAGAGAGTCTCTCATCTCTAGGAAGTGTATAAGCATATGTGCTTGACATATGTGACTCCTGGGTGCTCAGCAACCTCATTATTTAAATCTCTTCAATTCTTCCCATTACAAACTGTCTGGGGCAGCTCAGATACGAACCTCTGGGTTTAATCTCTATCTTAGCTTCATTTGAAACTGAGTTTACAGATTAAAAAAAAAAAAAAAACAATCTGTCACCTTGTCATCATAAGATTTCCAGAAAAAGACAGTGAAGAAAAGTGCTGACTGGGGAAGACATTTTTAGAGTGCTAAGTTTTAACCTGCATTTATTGAGTACCTAATGTTTCTATCTTTCATCTTCATACTTCAAAAGAAGACGTCCTGGAGGATGAGCCAACAAAGAACACATGACTG
Source organism: Phodopus roborovskii (assembly GCF_943737965.1). Taxonomy (NCBI): domain Eukaryota; kingdom Metazoa; phylum Chordata; class Mammalia; order Rodentia; family Cricetidae; genus Phodopus; species Phodopus roborovskii. The sequence goes on from NW_026126576.1 coordinate 2,415,740, forward strand.
GAGTTAAGCAGGGGTAACAATTTTCAGTTGACAATTTGGGCTTCATCAAAATACTTTATAGAGAATTCGCAGATATTTTCTTTGAATTAACCATGCATTGTCTCCAGCTCATTCTTGACTAGTTGACGATTTCAGGTAAAAAAATACTTTCAAAATCTCCCCATGAAGTATCTATTATATGTGAAATGAAATCATAAGTACCCCACATGCTAATTGCCATTACTTCCTATGAACCCCAGTGTAATGCTTGTGTTGGAAAACTGAACTAGCATGCTTATTTTAGAAATCTGCTTTTACAAGCAAAGGACTCATTCTACATGTAGAAGAGTGCTATGTAATTTGACTGAAGCCATCAGTCCTTGTCACAGGAGTTTTTTTATAGGTCCTTCTGTGACAAAATGGGACTCTGGCACACAGCAATAGGTGCCACTTATATTTCACTATTGATTCTAGGATTTCTACTTTACTATTCTGTTGGGGGAGGCAACACAGAAGAGATTACATATACTTACTTTCCCCATGTGGAGCTGTACTTTGAGTACAACCCACCTTAAAAAATTTGAAAATGACAGACTCCTGAGATGGACATAAAGATTGTTCACAAACTTTCTTTGCAAACATGACACATTGTTAATGTTTTAGACTATTTCCTGTCAATCTTTGTCTGTGCCCTGAAATTTAATTGGCATCCTGCTGTCCATGCACATTTATTTCTTTGCTTTTAGGGTTTTAATTTTTTTCAATGTCATTTCAAATCTTTGCAAATATCATTCTAATAATTGCATAATATTTTATTGAATCTTGTTGAAGTATATAAAACTAGACCACAAAGCAGCAGAGGCACTCCATGCTTAGACAGCAAAATATATCATATAAATAAGTCACCTCAAATTGGATATCTGAATTAAATAAAATGTCAATTAGGAATGCAGAAATTCTTTCTGAGATTTTTCATGTAGAGGAAGAAAAAAGTAAGGTACACTCTTCATCTCTATTAGATTCAAAATACCTAAAAATTATATCAGAAAGGAAAACAACATTCACAACTATGCACTCATCAAAAGAAATAGTTTTAGACTTCCACTTCATATAGTAAAGAGAAATAAGTTCTAGATGGAGAAATATTATTTTTAATAATCTGAAATACAAGAATGAAGATTAGAGCATTGGGTTTGTTTGTTTTGATACAAGGTTTGAATATATGGCCTGTGTCTGAACAAATTTCCCTCCAAGATAGATTTAAATTGTAATACACAACAATATTGCTTTGCAAAATGTAGAATGTCAGTTTCCATTATTATAATTTTTGCATGTGACATATACACACAGAAATTATGTAGGTTCATGCTACAATTGAAAACATGAATTGATGCTAAAACTTCATATAATTTTTTGAAATGATTACTATTTTGAAAGTAAATCTAAATTTAAATTATTAAATGTATATTTATTGTTATAAGTACAGAATATTTTACTTATATGTTGAAAATTTGGATCTTATATATTTTGTATGCAAATAATCCACATCCCAGATTATTTTCAAGAAGAAAGTGAAAAACATATATTTTGAAAATATCTGGTATCTGCTAACAAATGTTTATTGGTCATTGTGTCTGCCACACTGTTTTAGCTTTGAAATAATAATACTTCCTGTATGTTCATTCCTCTATTCCCACAATAGCACATGTTTTCTTTGATTGTGCTATTTTGTCAGTTTTCTGGAGTTTCTCTTTTCTTAAAACTCAAAATATAATGTAAACAAAACCAGTTATAACTTTAAATATGTGATGTACTGGAAATAAAGCAATGTGTAATAACACTAGTGAGTGACATCATTGCCAAACAAGCACAAGAAGTCAACTGTATCTAACAGAAGCACACATGCATTTATATTTAATTTAGAAATCCCATTTGAAGACACTATCTTGAAGTGCATCAACACAAATAAGAAATGAAATTGACGTAAGAATTTCTTTATGACATTAATATTATTTCAGACAAATTTAAAGGCAATTATATACAGCAGTAGATTATTTCAATGAGAAGCAAAAGGAAATGGAGAAAATCTATAGGCTATATCTTGTTATCCCCAGAAGATTGGTTTCAGGTCCCCTGTTGGTGCCAAAATGTACAGATTCTTAGAGTCCCTATTTGAAAAATGTCACATTTGCAGAGAACCCTAGTCCATCCTGCCATATGCTTTAAATCATGCCTAGTTTACTTTTATCCGGTAAGATATACTGTAGGAATAGTTCTTATACTGTACTTTTCAGAGGCTAGTAATGAGTAATAATAGTCTGTGTTCAGTACAAAGACAGTGCTTTTTCTAACATTACTGACCCAAGATCGGTTAAATTTGGTTACATAACCACATATTAGAGTGATGGCTTATTTTATAGGTGAATGCAAAATGATGTGCAGAATTTTTTTGTTAAATGAATATTGTATGATGTAATTCCATGAAGAAATTTATTCTTGGTCTAAAATCCAACTTTAACTGGACATCTTACATTTATGATGATAATGATGATGTGTGTATACATGCACACCTACCTATACATCTATACCTATTCATGTCACTACACAAGCTTTGAAGTTAGATGATAATGTTTTGGAGTCAATTTTCACCTTCTACTCCTTTCTGTTGTTTGTATTGTTATATAGCTTGATCCAGACTGGGTAGCCAGTTCCCCAATCTCTGCCTTCTGTCTTGGGATGGAGTACTGGGGTTACAGATGCTTGGATATGCATCCATCCTTTTACATGGTCCCCAGGAATCAAATCCAAGTCATCAGGTTTGCTCAGTTAGTGTTTTTACCTCTGGAAACATCTTTCTGGCCCAGCCTGTATTTTCATTTGCCAAGTCTGACAAGACATTTTAGGGAAAAGGCTTTGAGATGGAATCCATCCTGAGGGAATGCTCTGAAAGCATTGCCTTGGGGATGGATGTCCTTAAGAGCAGGAAGTAAGACTCAGCAAGAGCAGGAAGTAGACTCAGCAGGACCATTATCTGTGACAGAAGTCCAGACAATAGCCACAGGCGAGGCAAATTCCAAAGTATCTACAAAACAAAAGTCCCCTAAATGTACCAAAGTCCTACATTGTGTCCTCTATTTAAAATGTTACAGTGAGTATTCATGGATAAAAAATGTCAGGCCCCTTAGGAATTTTCTTTTAAAAGTTGCAAATGAATAAGTCATTCATGGTGATAATAGTGGAAGACAAAAAAGTAAAGTTAAAGAAACCCCCACTTGAAATGAAGAACATACTAACCTGGAAAGCTAACCCAGACCAATATCTGTTCCTTGGAATTTGCTAACTTCCCCTCACAAGGCCCTGAGATAACAAGATACCAAGAATTCACACTGCCCCTCCTTTCTTGTGAATCAGCAGGTGAATAGGGTCCTTAAGAAACAAAGAGATAACTGTACCTCCAGTTTGCCCAGACAATATTAATTAGCACACCCTGAGACCCTAAGGTCTGTTGATGCTAATAGCGAGACCATCCAGCCTCAAAGGGTCACATACTCAATGGACAGAGGGCCCCACTGTGCCCGGGGTATGGTGCTTCTCTCTAGCCTGCTTGCTAAGGGAGCCTATTTGCGCAAATGTTTCCTATTCATTAAAGCCTCTTGCGTGTTGAAGCAACTGGACTGGACATTGAGTTCTTGGGGGTATCTACCGAAACTGGGAGACTCCTCATTCTGAGGGTCTTACAAACAGTAGGTGTCAAAGAGTTTATAGAGTTTACATGCCTGTAAACCTTAAAAAGTAAACAGCAAATTAGAAATTTTAATATTTAATTTGGATGTTTCCTTTTTCCTTATATACCAATATTTCCTCAATCTCTGTCTGCGCCCCACCTTCTCCCACCCTCTACTCCTCTGCCACCAACCAGGGTTGGGCCTCTATAATGCTCCTGCCTCAGCCTTCTGAGTCTTGGAATTAGAAGTATACGCCTCTATACACAGTCCATTATCTCCTAATCTTAGGTGTTTTTGGATGTTTGGCTGGTTGGTTGGTTGGTTTTTTAGATGCCTGCTCATAATTTTACCCAAACACCCATCTTTTTCCTAACTCATAGAAGATGACCCCATTAGAGCTCTTAGGTTACATCAGTGTTCTTAACTGGTAGCATGTTTGCAATATCAAGATATTTCTGTTAACAACAGGAAGGCTCTGTTAGAATACACTAAATTAAAGAACACTGGAATAATCTGGTAGAATGTGTTGTTCTTTTGTTACAGTTACAGTTTGAGGATAAAAGCTGGAGAAGAGGATTGTGATCCTGAGTGAGTGGGGTTCCAAGGTAAGGGACCACGTGGGAGAGAATAACAGGTTCCATAGCAGGTGAACGAGGTGGAGGGAATAATACGCCAGGCAGACAGAGCTTAAATGAGTTTATTTGGGAAGGGCAGTGAGGGGGGAGGGAAGAGACATAGCGACACCAGGAACAGAAGAGAAAAGGGGGGTAAGGAAAAGAGCAAAAGAAAAGCAAAAGAGAAAGTAAACAGATTTCATAAGTGGGTGGGGTCTGACTTTTAAAGGGGTCCTTTACATCTGCATGCACACTAGTACTCGTGGAACCCTGGGCTGACCAGGGTACTGCCTGAGTGCATTCTGCCAGGTGACAGGGACAGGCCAGCATAATGCCGGAGTCCTTACAGAATGTGCCAGCAAAACCTTAGTGGTCTGTGGCTCTACTTTGATGACCCTTTAAGCATTTTTATTAGGGACTTTTCAGAGGGATGACTTTTCTGTAATGTGAGTGAGTTGATAAGTAATAATTTACTTATAATGAATGTTTGAGGAGCTGAGGGTTTGTGTTGTAAAGATTACATCACAGGTCAAAGGTCAACTAAAGTGCTTAGATTCATAACTGTTAGGTTTTATTCCATCTTCCTCTCTAATTTGTAGTTGGACCAGTTTTTAAAATTTCCCTACTGGGTATTTCAGATACATATATGCCCAGCTACTGGTTTATAATGTGTAAAATGTGGATCCCTTTCCTCTGCAGGCATTTCTAGTTGGTTTATGTTAAGGAAAGATGGAAGCTTACACACACACACACACACACACACACACACACACACAGAGAGAGAGAGAGAGAGAGAGAGAGAGCACTTGGTTTGTTTGTTCTTTTGAGTAAATAAAAATTGCTCTATTGAACATTTGCCAGTTTGACACAATCCCTTCCCCCTCTTTCTCCATGGTTCTGCTCTTCTCAGTATATTCTCCTTATAAATACCTTCTCCAGAATGGTGACAGGTGGAGGATCTCAATTAACTTTATATTGCTAGTGAGATTTTCTTTACACTCTCCATATTTTTCTTTTTTTATTTAATTTTTTTCAGTTTTCATACCAGCATCAGTTCTGCATTCCTCCACTTCTCTTGCCCTCCACCTCTCCCCCACCCCACCCATCCCCATCCACTCCTCAAAGGGATTAAGTCCTCCATTGGGGAGTCAACAAGGTCTGCCATACCAAGTGGAGGCAGGACCAAACCCCTCCCTGATAATCAAGGCTGAGCGAGGTATCCCACCATAATGAGTCAGCTCCAAAAAGCCAGTTTGTGCACCCAGGGTAAGTCCTGGTCCCTCTGCCAGGGCCTCTCTCCCCACGCATCAAACCCATAACTGTCACCCACATTTAGACCACCTAGTTAAAAATAATTAATTTTAAAGAATAATTAATTCCGTGTGTGTATATGTGTATTTCAAGCCATACATGCCTAGAAGAACAGAGACCACATTTCTTCCATTTGCTGACCATCTATGTGGTTGAGAGTATAGGTATATATTTTGTAAATAGTTTTCTTAAAAATGAAAAAAAAAAAGGGGGTGGGTTGGGGTGGGGATATGAGCCTCTTAAACTGAAAAGGTAAAAGCCAGAAGTCACATTGGGAAATAGAAGTCACATTGGGAAATAGCTTTCATTTTTCATAAATGCTATAATTAACCATTTTGGAGCTCAAACCATGATTGTGACCTCTCGTGTTCTTTGAGGTGTCCACACCCACTTTCGGTATGATTTGGGGTGTTAAGTCCTGGTGTCAATGCCAATTCTAACTTAGAAATTACATTCCTCCCACTCAGAAATTCCTCCTGGGGTTTCAACAGGAGAAATTATTCTTCATTTTCCTTCCTGAAAACTGTTGTGTAATGTTGCTGGCCGAAAGAGGAGAGTGGTTCCACCCCAAAGCTAGCTGGGATTCAGGAGAAGTTGAAACAGTGTCTATATATAGTATGTAAAATGCCTCATGCTAACGGTAGATGAAAAGCACTCCTGATAGGAAAGGCATTATTACTACTAAAGTGCTATTATTTTAACTTTGCTGCAAGTTACATCAAGCCTATAAAATGTACCCAACAGTATAGCAGTCAGATATGCCTCACACTTGGGGTCATCGTCCCTGACAATTTGTTTCTCTTACTGCATGGCTACCTGTTAATTTTTATTAAGCAAAAATAATTTGATTTTTTTTTTACTCTACATGTCCTTAGTGGGAATGAAATGGCCAACAAAACCATTGGTTACAGTGTCACTTTGTGTACCACTAAATACAGGAGCTGTCGGTCTTTCTTGCACTTTCAAAAAATTAGAAAAAATAATCTACTCCACTCACACTGAGTCTTAAACATGATTCAGTTGCTACCTGCTGATTTAATCAATCCTTTTCAGTGAAAAATAGAAATTGGAGTATAATATGCATGATGAAAATTTTTAATAAAACACATTGGAATTTCTTCTTCTTAATGGGAAATGGAAATGATCTAGCCAATGCACCTTTTAAAATCTTTGGTATAAAAGAAAGAAAAAGAAAACCAAATGATAGGAGAGTATCAAAGCCTGATTGTCATCCTGTATATTTATTTCACACCCTTGGGTGTGCATCACTCTGGGATCTAAGAGCTTATGTGAGTTAGTTTGATGACTTGAGCCAGCCCTTCAGTGAACCTTTTGGTTCTGATCTCTGAGAGAATCAGAGAATTTTGCTTCCCCCATACATAAAGCCAATCCCCACACTCACACTACATCTCCAAAGTAAACAGTAAAGAAGGGAGCTCAAGAGAATCCATTTCCAGGCAAATAGAAGCCCTTGTGCTTCTGATGCTAGGGACTAACAGCTGTGATAAACAAGAGGGCACATTCTAGTCAACATGTTACATGGGAAGCCTTTCCTGCCCAATAAGAGCAAGCTGGTGGCAGTTTATTCCCCTTATGCTATGTAAGGGTGGTAGAATGCAGGTGTTCTAAGCACAAGGAAATGAAAATTGTATTGTTCTTGACAAAGACTATCCAATGAGGTTTCCTGTAATAGAGGTCAAGTCCTGCATTTGTGTTTTGTATCTTATGAGGTCATTAGCTAGATATGGTCACTGAGTACTTCTGAGATGTTGTTAATGTAAGTGACAACTTTTATTTTATCTCAATTTATTAAAATAGCTGCATATAGCTAGTGGCTAATGTATGGGCAGATGTAATCTGTGCATCAGGAGGAGCAACCCATAATGGTAGACATCTCCAAGCTGGAGTGCATTTTCTTTTTTTAGGAAAGGCTCTGTCTGTGCACTTGAACTGCCAAGTGGTGTGTTGGCTACTCAACTTTCCCACTTGGTAGGCTTGTGAGCAAGTCTGTGCTACATTTTCTTATTAGTGATTGAAGGGAGAAGTCTCATCCCATGGTGGGAGGTGCCACCCCTGGACTGATGGTCCTGGGTTTTATAAGGAAGCAGGTTGAGCAAGCTATGAGGAAGGAAGCCAGTAGGCTGCACCCCTTCATTGCCTCTGCATTAGCTCCTGCCTCCTGATTTCCCTAGATGATGGATGTATAAAATCTAAGATGAAAAAAAAAAACCCTTTTTCCTCCACAAGTTGCTTTTGGTCCTGGCATTTTTGCCACAGCAGTAGAAATCCTACATAAGGCAGATGGTATGATAGAAAGAACTGGGGGCTGGAGTTTGACTACCCAGTCAAGTTACCCCCTTAGAACAAGTTCCTACATTGAGACTGAATTTCTTTAAAATAATGGTAATAAAATTCATATTGTTAATTTCTTGTGAAGATTAACATAGGAAATGTTCTTATGACCAAGCAAAAGGCCTGTCATGTGAGAGGTGGTCATCAATGTTAACAATTGCTCATTATCATTAGAGATATGCTGATAACTACAGACAAAAGCATAAGCTAGACACAGTCATTAATCTATGAGCATTTTTCGAAGCTGTGGGTGGATTTGTGGGATGCTGGCTTAAACTGTCTAAACTTATTAAAAGGTTGAACTTGTCCCATTCATTCATTCATTCATTCATTCATTCATTCATTCATTCAAATGCCAGATTGTGTGTAATAATCTGCTAGGCACTATGGAGTGAAAGCGGAAGACTCACAATTTGCCTCTTCTAGCATGTAGTCTAGAACAACCTATGGTGAATTCAATAGGGTTTTGCAATAGTGGTCTGTCAATAGTGAAAACAAGCATGACATACTTGTTGAGAGATATCAAAGAGTCTTTTTCCAGTTATCTGAGGGATGGCAGCATTTATGTGCCTCCTGTCTCTTCATGCTTATAACTTACTGCTTTTTTTAAAGTGATTTTTCATCTTCATTTATATTGTGATAGATTTCATGTTCTATTTTCTTTTAAATCCTGTAAATGGTGCCTTTTTTGGTTTGTGTCTGGAATGTTCCCCCATAAACTTAGGTTTTAAATAGTTGTTCCCAAATCGTGGTGTTGTAGAACCTTTGGAAGTTGGGCTTAGAAAGAAAGGAAGGAAGGAAGGAGGGAAGGGAGGGAGGGAGGGAGTAAGGAAGTGTGGACTTTGGCAGTATCTATATAGCCAGGCAGCTCTGGTTCTCTGCTGCCTGTTCCCATAGCCTTGTCATGATAGCCAAAGAACTCTCTGAAACTGTGAACCTAAGTCAACTTTTCTTCACTTAACTTGTCCTTGTTAGTTGTCATAGAAATGAACATGAGTGACTGTCAAATACTGCTTGAATAATATCAATGTTCTCTGTCCTGAGATTTGAAAACACAGGTCAACACCCAAGACAAATGAAGAAAGCCTTTTAAAAGATACCTCACACCCATACTCAGGTCATGACTAAGTTCAGAACATTCAGTGGACTGTCACAATAGCTGATTGCACCTCTGTGCAGGGTAGCACAAAATTGTTGGCAAGAAGGCATGGAACAGTCTGAAAAGCACTAATGAATGCTCAGCCTTCTGCCATCAGGTCAATAATTTCAACCCAAGCTAGACATATAGTGGCAGAAGCTCTTCTGCATGTCAATGTCCCTACTTGGTGTCCATCTCAAAGTCAACAATACTGCCTGGTTCTCTGAATTTAAAAGCAGAGTCGAGCTAGTGACAATTATTCCATGGGGTGTGTATATGAACAGTTGTAGACAAATTCACTTTGTGAAGACTCCATCAATTTTTAAACACTCAAAATGAAATGTATTTAATGTAAGTGAAGAACAAATGAATGAATGAATGAATGAATGAATGAATGAATGTATTGGAATTCCGTGTTGCTATCTCTTTTAACTAGAGGTAGAGCATGATTCATCTCATATTTCTGGTTTTATTTTGGTTTCTTCCTTTCTTTCTTTTTTCAGATGGAAGCTTAGGTGCTATTGTTTATGCACCATGTAATTAAAAAGTGATTTCTGAAACTTGGAGCAGTGATAGTTAACTATTAAGTCAAAAGCTAATTTTTCATTGAAAGTTCAAAATGTACATGTATGAAGGGACACACAGGTGAGTTTTCACCTGATAAGTCATTTCCTTTGTCATGTAACAGATAGAGTAGCATAAAGGTAGGTGGCTTAGAAGGAATCATCCACAAAACTTTTATATTTAATGGGGGAAAATGATATACAAGAAAACCCAGGCATGAGGCAATTGATTTCTCAGCTGGGATGTATTTCAGAGAAAGATGGCAGTGTGCCTGCCCCATCAGGACTTGGTCATCATTCCACTATTCATGAACAGATGCCTTGCGCACATCCCCAAGTGTAAGTGAATTCATTAAAAGATCTGGGGAATTGGGATGTTAATTCTAAATCATTACATATTATAGATTTTCTGGAAACAAGTAGGGGGACATGGCAAGGAGAGGAGACAGGAGAGATTTTATCTGACTCATGGCCAGAAGTTGGTCTCCTGAGATCAACCAAAAGAGTTCTTTTTTAAAAGCCTAACTTTGCAGCTCTTGAAAAGATTTAAGCAGATATTGTCACAGTGTAGAAGGTGACACAAGACAAAGTTGAGTCATGAACACCAGATGCCATATATGGAAGGAGAAAGTGATAATTTGTTGGATAGAGGAGTGTGCAAATGATTCTGTTCTCTGTATATTATAGGAAATAATTTTCTGGTAGAGTTTTTTGTCAGTGCCACTGTCCTATAGAGTGTTTGAAAGGAGGCTGTTAATAGTAAACATTACTATAAATATATTGTGACATTTTTTCCTTTTTAATTTAGAGCTTCGTTGCTCTCTTTCCAGATTTTTTTTTTTTTAACTCAGACAATTTGGCACTAGTTAGTTGATGTGTGGGTGGGTGTATTTTCTCACCTGCACAATTAACTTGAAGTTATTTTTGGAATCATTTTCATTTCTAGCTATTATGATGATACCATACTTGGGAAAAAATGCTGTTGAGTTTGAATTCAGAGATTCTGAATATTTAAGGGCAAAATGTGACAATCAGGTCACAGGGAGAACTTCAAAATAGCATCAAAACTGTGTTAGGATAAAGTTGTCAAGTATATAATTCCTATGGATGTGTTTCTTCATACATTCTGCCTCTGTAAGTTAATGTCCCATCATGAAAGTCCCATGGGTACAATATTAAACATTTCTGTCTACTTTTCAAATGACTTAATGTCATAAAAACAGAGTAGTGGCTTGAATGGTCTCTTCAAAATCTTACTCAAGAACATGGATGGAAACCCTGATGTTTTATTAGTTTATTTTGGTAATGCTTGCTACTTCAACCTCACCAACACCACAACATTAGTAAGATAAACATTTCCATATATGTATTTCTGTAGCAAGTATGGGTTTTGAAGACTCTAAATCTATTGAGTAGAAATGTCCAACTCTATAGAGATACATGACTTATGCTTCTTGATATTTGTCTTTCTGAAACCAAAACCTGTAGGTCATATCTGGACCACTGGTTGTCTTTGTAAATTAAATATTATTTGGACATCAGCCTTCCAGGTTTGAGTGCCGTCTATGATATTTTGCATTAGTATGGCAGAGTCGAGTAATTTTCACATAGATTGTAAAGGCTCCAGAGCCTAAAGTATTTACTGTCTGGCCTTATTATGAAGTTTTCCAGCTCATAGTTTAAAAGATTTTAGTCAATGTTTTGAGATTGAAGGAACTTTATTTCTACTAAAAATTAGAAAAAATCAAATTTGCACACAAAATATCTAAAGAAATAATTTACCAATGTATATTCTCATGCCAGGGTTAAAACAGTGAGTATGATTTACTAATCAACTCTATGTAAATATTATTTTAGTGTATATTTGGATATTCTTTTTTAAATGTAGCAAACACTGTAAATTCACTGATTTAAAAGACAGTATAATGATGGGAGATGTATAAGTTCTTTTTTATTAAAAAAAATAGCATCTGGGATATATGCTTACTTTGAAATAACTAATAATGGAGGTTGATGCATCAGTTCTGTTCTTGAAACATGAATGAGATATATAATGGCTGTGACATCATGAGAAACAGTAGGACTGTGGGAAATAGTTACCCTACCACAACCATATGTTCACATTCCTGCTTTGCATATTAGCATTGTATCTTTAGTTGGACCAAGTGACCTTGCACATAATGGGAAAGACCAAGAAACCAGCAGATACACAGGAACTCTTATTTTTCAGCTGTGTTAACAGTAGTCGTAAGTGATCCTGTCTGGTATAAAAATGGTATTTTCACTTTAAAAACCTTAGATTTTTGTAATAACTGAAGAAGATAGAGTATGAGAGCTGTCATAGTTTAAAGAAAAATCTGATTATTTGAGTAGAATACAAAATATGTGCTGATTATCCTTTCAAAGGAGACATGGATCCCTGATGCCTGATTCCATCCAGCTATTTAGCGCCACTGTGGTTGCTTTTCATCTATGATACAGTGTTCAAAGATGTCTACCATAAATCTTCTTTCTTTTTCATACACACCATGCAGTCTATTTACCTTCCTTCAAATCATAGATGGTCTTGTGACTTGCTTTGACAAATGAAATGCATATCATCTGATATTCTGGGATAACTAGTTCAGTCTTTGAGAAGAGTAGCAGATTCTTCTGGAAACACAGAAGAAGATAATGACTCAAAGAAGGAGTCATAATGGTGTCAAGTACTTCTGGCTGTTAGGTAGACTGGAAATCAAGAGCTGATGATTATTTAATATAAATACCATTACTATTTAGATTCCAAAAATCACTATGGAATTTTTAAATTAAAATATATATGAATCAAGGCAAATGTATATAGCAGAATTTCGGCAAATTTTATATAAAATAAGGACATTGTTTTACTACTTGATACATGTATGTAATAGTTGGTTCTAGGCATGTACTAGGTGTCAGATGAACCTAGATGTGTATCATCATCTGCTCTCAATTTCCCACTCATCTCTTCCCAGTGATTCAAAGGGATGGGTATATCCCATCCTGCTAGGCCTAAGCCAACAGGAAATCAATTTTTGTCATTGGCATTTTCACTTCTCTTATTTAAAGTGTAGATGTAGCACTGAAGAGTGTCTGTGTAATTAGTCACAGTGCAGTAATTCATGATGGCTTTAGGTGGGGAACATTGGCTTAAAAATTGGTAGAAAGTATCCCTTCCTATAATTTATCTCAATCAAACCTTACTACCCTACCCCCTACAGAGGGATATGCACTTGAGTTTTAAAGAAATTTTGTGTGACTTATCCAAAGTCACACAGAGCTTAGATAAAACCTAGGTTTACCTTGTTCCCACGCACATGCACATACCATACCTGAGGTTCTTTCAAGGGAGGGTGTTCTATCAACCACGTATGAAGTCATGAAACCCTATTGGAGACTACTCGCTTATAAAGCTCACAAGATGCCATGAGTGCCTTGGGAGACAAAGTTTCTTTTCCCAACCTGCAGAGCCATTCTGAATTATATTTAAGGTAAAGGCAGAGTTAAATTAGGCTCTTGTAGCAGTCCAACGTATGCAGGAATTGAAAGCCAATAGCTTTGAAAATGACGGCCCAAAAGCTGTTCATTGTTAGTGTTATCTGTCATATGGAAATGGATTGATGCTTTCCATTTTCGGTTGTTAACAAATGAAAGAAGACAAAATTATGATAATTTTGACTTTGTGTTTGCTATTACTTTTACTCTGATATTGTTATACCAAAGAAATGTGATATTCAACATTAACAAATATATAATGCAAGAGAAGATTAACATGGTAAAAGCATGGTTAGCTAGAGATGGTGGGAAAATAATAACCTAGAGCCAGGCAATGTTAATTCCCATTGAAAATCTATTTTTGCAAGCTGTGGGCTACCCAGTGACAAGTAGTTTATAAAAGACAATTTCCATTACTTTCTAGCTGAACTCAATTAAAATAGAAATTGAATATATGTTAATTGGGATAAACTGGATAAAAATCTGGATACCTGGGTATTTCTGTGACACATTGTTCAGTAGAATGCCATCTTATAGCCTGTCCCATGAAACAGTTTATATTCATGTTTATGTCCTTCATCATTGGCATACATTTTCTGGGTTCCCCAAAACTGAAGTGCCAGTTTTTAAGTCACATCACAAAATTCAACCTGGAATATTTTTGCCTTTGGAAAGGTTCATAAAATACCACAAGCTTTTTTTTTCTTACCTAAAATTGGGATATTAATATGAGCTAGTAAAGGTATAATGTTTTGCAAGGTGTTTAGCAGTTGGTTGATTGCAGTGAATGGGGATTATCTTACAGCTCCTTCTGAAAACAGCCGGCTCCTGTTTATATGCACATCAACAGGTTGTTTGTATACCCACTGTATAGTGTAAGCAGAGATACAGGTGGGAACACAGAGGCACCTGTGGAAGGTGTGTTCCCTTTCTAAAGGCAGAAATAAATAACACATCCATTACTTTTCTCATTGCCTTGACAAAATGCCTAAGAAAAATAACTTAAGGAAAGGATTGCTTTGGCTCATAGTTTGAGGAATATAGTCCATGATGGTGGTGAATGCATGTCCTCAGGAGCATGAAATGACTGGCCACCTTAGATCCTCAGTCATGATGCAGAGACAGATGCATGCTGGTACTCAGCCCACTTTTTCCTTTTTATTCAGTCTGGCATCCCAGAAATTTGGATGGTCCACCACATGCAAGATACATCTCCTCTCCAGCTAAAATTCTCTGGAGAGGCATTCCACCTATGTCTGCTTGGGTTGACAATGATGACTGGCAATCACAAGCCCTCTCTTCCAGACACAAACTGGAGAAAGAGAGCAGAAACCCACTACCTACATAGAAGCTGCCCTCCTATTTGGCTCTCCTTAGTACCTGTTTAGGTAATACTTAAATTTAGGAATCAGGAACTGCATCTAATTCTTGGCTTAAGAACCCCTCCTCTGAAAATTCGGGGTATTGTATCATCTTCCAAGTCCATGTCTCCTTCAAATTCATGAATAATTCTAACTGCAGACGTAAGCAAGCACCTAGCTTATAAGAATATGTGTTCATCCATATGCATATAGAGTGAAGCCACAGTAATTAGCATCTAGTAGGTATTCATAAATGAAGCCTATTAATGTCTTCTCTGGTATGACTTGAAGAGCATTTCCAGTGGATAATCGTAGTTTATGAAAAGACCAACATTGTGAAATGGACTTGTATATTATAAAGGGCTGGGTCAGCATAAAGGATTCTTTTACAGTGTCTTACAAGTATGCAGTGACTAATGACCACAATTGCAGAGCATGCAGAAACTCCATTCCTCAGTGATTGCCTGGCTTATTAAAATGTCCATTACTATTTCAGGAGCCCACAGGCCTTAAAAGAAATAATTCTCGTATTTATGCATTTACCAAATATTTAATAAGTACCTACCATGTACCTGGCAAAATTCTGACATTGTTTTAGGGACAGGCTGGTGCATAAACCAATGCTCAAATGTATGAAATGTATTAGCATTTGATATTTCAGCTGGAAAATGTCTATAAACATTCATGTTATGATGTACAACTAAGTATATGATCTCTTTTGAGTTTCGGGAAATAAGAAGTCTGGCTTCAAAATAGTAACATGGGAGTAATCATAGCACATTTCATAAAATCAAGCCCAGTCATATTGAAGCTTAATTCTTACCAGTACCAGGTCCAAAATTGCTATTTTTTTCCTTCTTCAGAAGTAACAAGAGAATTAGACACTCTCTTCTATAATCTTAAAGTGCTGGAGTAAGGAGGACTTAAGAGAGGAAGAGCCAGGCAATGGCCTTGCAGGCCTTTAATCCCAGCACTTGGGAGGCAAGGGCAGGTGGGTCTCTGTGATTTCCAGGCCAGTGTGGTCTACAGAGGACAGCTAGGACTGTTACATAAAGAAACCCTGTTTCACCTGTTCAAGAAAACAAAATCAACAACAAAAACAAACAGAAAGGGTGTAGGAAGAAAGGAAGGAAGGAAGGAAGGAAGGAGAAAGGGAGGGAGGGGAGGAAGGAAGGAAGGAGAAAGGGAGGGAGGGAAGGAAGGAAGGAAGGAAGGAAGGAAGGAAGGAAGGAAGGAAGGAAGTCACTGCTAGGGAGGACTGAAGAGAACATGAAAAGAAGAAAGGGCTTCTTTCACTTTCCTTTCTTGTTTTCATTTGGCTTTGAGGGGAAAGGTCAACTTCCTAAATAAGGAGCTTAATGGAGGTAAGGGGACAACCTCATGGATCAGTCCTTGCCTTTTACCATGTTTAAAACAGATTCTTGTCACCACTGCATGTGCCAGGCTAACTGGCCCACAGGCTTCCAGGGATTCTCTGGGCTCTGTCCCCCATATTGCCACAGGAACAGTAGGGCTAGAGATGTCCTTACTGTGTCCAGCTTTACATGGATTCTGGGAAGCCAAACTTGTCTTTCCACTTAGGTGGCAAGGTTTACTCATTGAGCCATCTCTCAGCCCTATGATATCAGTACTTCAGCATCAAGACATGAGGATCGCCACATATTAAGTTTTAGACTCTCACTCCAGCTTACTATCACATCAGAAACTAATGTTCCTGTAATAGTCTTTTTAAATAATATTTTCATTAATTTTTGCAAGATTTCATAAACTGTAATTTAATTATACTTAACCTTCCCACTCTTCCCTACCCCCATTTCCCTAACCTACTAATTTGGAGGATTTTAATTTTTTTCTCAGTAAGTCATATTTGTTTTGCCTAACTACTTTTGGTAGTGGGACATGCCCTGGAGTGTGGCAACCTACTAGGGGTCAGGTTATTTAAACTGACTCCCCCTTTTCCAGAAGTTACTAAATACCAATAGTAGCTCAACTAAGGATGGGATTTTGTACTCTCCTCCCTGCATCCATGCTGGAATTTTGTCTGGCTTGAACTTGCAGCTAGCAAATATTTATGATTTTATTTCCTTCTTCATAATAGGCCTTGTGCATGTTGTTACAATCTCTGTGAGTTCATATGTGTACCTTCCTTGGTGTGTCTGGAGAACATGTTTTCCTAGAAATGATCTATCACTTTTGGCTCTTCTAATCTTTCTACACCTCTTGCATAATAATCTGAGCCTTGGAGGTAAGGGTATAATGTGTGCATTGGTTATTTTTTCAATATTTGATCAAGAGTGCAAATATATATATATATATGTGTGTGTGTGTGTATGTATGTATGTATATATGTGTGTGTATAATGTATATACATATATATTATATGTATATTTTTTAATGAACATTGGGTGTGTATCTGTGCACATGTGTGTGTGTGTGCATGTGAAAGTATCTATCTTATTTCACTTTTATGTTATTCAATTTTCTTAGAAAAATGCTATAAGTAAAATTATTGGATCCAAAATATAAATATCTAATATGTATGATCCAATTACCTTTGAGAAACATGGTTCTAATTTTTGTCCTCAACATTGGAAAAAAAGAGAGTTCATCTGATAGTATTTACAACAGAGTAATTTGTTATAACATATTGATATATTAGACAAAATGTAATACTGTAATCTAATCTTTTACTTGCCCATTTTTATTATGAGTAATAATCTTGAATGTTTATTAAGTCCAATTTTCTTAGCTTCTCTGAGATCCTTGCAAATATTCATGATTTTATCTTCTTTGTAACAGTGATATCCTTTTCTTTTTTTGGATTATCCAGAATTTCCAAAAATAATATTAAATAACAGTGGACAAAGTGGCCATTGTCTAAAACAACATTTCTGGAAGTCCAAATGTTGTGTACAGTACTTATACAAGAAAGTGAATCATGGGAGAAACATGACAGAATTTAGAAGCAGGTATTAACAGAAAAATAAAAGATTATTCATGCCCATAGGTAATTTGGAAATGTTTGCCATGTAAAAAGAACATGCTATTTCCCTTGTTTACTTCATCCTAGAATCATCTTTACTGATCCCTTCTGGGAGTGAATACTGTTTTCTGTGAGTTTTAAGACTAATGTAAATTAATCTTTTCATCCTAAATGGATTCAAAATGATTTTGTAGATCCTATCTTAACATGTATTTCTAGCTGTTTTTTGATTTAGAAAATCTGGTTTCTTTGACAAATCAGCATGTAAAATTCTAAAGTAGTGTAATCTTTCTTAACAGTTAAGTCAAATGCAACACACGCCTATTACTGAATTCCTTTCTACACTTTCCACAACACGCATCTTTATGTTCCTTAACTCTCTCTCTCTGTCTGTCTGTCTCTCTCTGTGTGTCTCTCTGCCTCTCTCTCTCTCTGTGTCTCTCTTTCTTTCTCTGTCTCTCTGGTGTGTGTGTATGTGTGTGTGTGTGTGTGTGTGTGTGTGTGTGTGTGTGATCAGTTTAAGTAGCTGGAGGAGTTTCCTGATGGAGTCTCTTTCCATATTAAAGGAATACTCTTCATAAAATGGGTTTTTTTTATGACCGGAAGTTGCTCTTCATAATTTTGGGTATCCTAAAGATGTCTTGTACATTTTATGCTTATCCCTTAAAATTTGACTTTTCACTTCATCCACCACATAGGGAGTGTGTCGTGGAAAAATGTAAATGCTGGATGTTCTGCTCAGACACACATAAATTTAGATTTTTTTTGGAATTACTACAGCTATCTGTCAGCCTTAAGGCTTTGGAGCCAAAATTCCCTAATTCCAAAATTACGAGCTTGTGATAAAATACAGTTGATATTGCTTTATGGAATGCAGCCCCTTATGTACACTGTAAATAGACTGAAGAAATAGACACAATCTAATGTGAAGATGACCTTAATTCATTGTTCAGCAATCCTTTGATAACGTGACTCTTAGCCTCAGTCTGTTCCAAAGCTAGAAGCATCTGAAGGAAACTATATGAACCTTGCATTTTTTAGTCTTGGGAAATTTACAATGGAAATAGACACTGAACTGTTTTTGCTTGGATTAAGCAATCATCCAAAACTCCTTCCCTATCTCTTTTCTCCTTTTGCTGGTTGGCAAGCCTATCCACTCATTTCCCACAATACACTCAAAGTTAATTTCAGGTTTTCAGGGGCAACTTCACCACACAGCACATTCATATTCAGATTCAAGATGCATCCTCACTGGCAAATTGTCTACATTTTTCTGACACGAATTTTCTCAAATATAAGATAAGGCTGGAAGTAAGGGATAACTAACAAAAAAAAAAAAAAAAAGTGAAACTCAGGGTTATATGTGAGTTGGCTGTAAGTCAAAGCTATAATGTCTATAGGTAGCATTTGGTAAAGAGAGTTGATTTGATAGAATTTTCTTGGAATTAAGTGGTGAAGTAAGTGCTCAGCATTCTGGAAGCCCTGGGTTTGATCCCCAGTGCAGCGCTCCATCAAAAAGGGGGAAGAATTGGGGATTAACATGTATTACATAAAATTCTCAAAGAATTAATAATATACTTATAGAAAGCAAGAAAAAGGAAGTTAATCAAACAAATATATAATGTTAGACATTGCACACCAATATGGCAAGACTTAAGAATTTAGTACATGAGTCACTATCACTGGTATTTGGAAAACATTAGCCAACAGAAGGTTGAAAGGAATGTATATAAAATTTAGTGTTATTCAGAATCTCAAAGAGAATTTGCAATTATCAACAATATAAACTGCTGGTATTGAAAGCTGTCCCATCTCCTTAGAGTTCTTCTCTTTCACTCTTTTGTTTCCTTCATTCTTGGTGTGATATTCCTTTCTTGTTTGTGATGACAATTATGTATTTATTTGCTCTCTTGTCATGGGCAAAGGTTTATCTTCCATCACACAATGGAGTCCAAATATACAAATGTTTTTCTGGGTAGCCTTGGGGATCATTACATAATCCAACACAAAAGAGTTGGAGTGAAACCCAACAATTCACTGTCAGTGCTACCCAATAAGTGTGTGTACATCGAACTGAGCAATGCCGAGGGAGGTCAGGAACTCAGAATGCAAACTTTACTCTTGGCCTTGGAGTCTTACATCTGTCAGTCTCTAGTCCTCCAGACCAGTGTTCTTGATGTAACATATGATACTTAGGAATTTGAATAGAATAATTCTGTGATCAATTTGTTGCCTATTATTTTCTTCAGCTAACAAAAAGAAATATGAAATATAACTACTAATCAGCTTATTTTCTCTTTAAAATATTCAATTACATTTACTTATTTGTGTGTATGTGTATAGTCTCACTTTTTCTCAGTGGGGATATGGACATGAGACGACAGCTTGAGGCAGTTGGTTCACCCTTCTACCAAGCAGAATCCAACTCAGGTCAATAGACTTAGCAAGCTAATACTCTTACCAACTGAGCTATGTAGCTGGCCCAAGTTTGTTTTTCAAGAAAAAAAATTTTCATTGCTAATTCCTAATTCTGGTTTTCCATAATTTTCTTCTCCGCTTCTCTCCTGGAATTATTTTTCCTACTTTTTTTCTTTTTTCTTTTTTCCAGTTCAAAAACATTGAAAATGTGGTTACGATTTAGTTTAGGGATCGTTTTCTTACTAAAAGAATTATACCTTTTTAGCTTAGGTTTTCTTTTTGAAAAAGCTCAAAGCAAGTTTATTGACAAAAATCTTTTTTTTTTTTTTTTTTTTTTTTTTTTTTTTGCCTAGGGCAAAAATGAGTAAAATTATGCCATATGAAAGAGATTATTAAATATTTTATTTTGCTTTTTAGAGAAAAAAAGGAATGAGCAAACATTTATAAGACCCTTCTTTATACTAAAGTTTATTTTAATAAACCTTCGCTAAAGAACTTTCTGTCTGATTCTTCCTAATTCAGTGTCTTGAGTATGAACATACTAACATCTAGCAGATAATTAGGCAGTCCTATTTTCCAGGCACTGTACATTCCACTAAAATGCCCACATATTGTGGTGTTGCCTTTCACCAGTACCCATTTTCTGTTCTGCAGAGCCTTGGGTAGATAAAAAATAAAACAAACAAAAAACTTCCAATGGTTATTTTATGGCTCTTGGTGAGTTTCGGTAGCTATTTATTCTACAGCAACAGAGCTTTATTTAAGAAATAAGATTTATTTCTTACTAAAACACCATTTGAAATTTTGTACTTGCCTTCATAAATTGATTGGCTTGGTTAAGGTTTCCCTGTTGTTTGATACAGGAGAGCCAGTGGTTTCACATTTGAATGAGTGCAGTATCACAGTTTTAGGCTCCCTGTATATGTTCTTTTAATTAAAATCTCACCACAACCCAGTGAGGATGTTACAGTGTTTTATGAAGACTGACATACATATTGCCATCTTTTGCTGAAAGCTATTAAAAATGTTTAAAGTCTTTGAAAAAAAATATTGCTACGAGAGCTCAGTCTGTAAAGTGTAGGCCACATGAATCATGAGGACCTGAATGCAATCCCTAGAAGAACATGGTGATGTGTGCTGATAATCGCAGCTTTGATGACATAGAGACAAGAAGACCCTTGAGGCTCATTGGCCAGCTACCCTGGTTGGGTTAGTGAGTCTGATGTCCAAGTGGGAGACCCTGTCTCAAAGAAAATAAGATAGACTCTTAAGGAACCATCCCAGACTTGACCTCTGACCTCCACACATATGTGCAGTCACACACAAATAAAATAATGTATTTCTATATTAAGATCCAGTTTTTGATGGCCACGTTCCCTAATCAGTCAGGTGGTTCCCAATGTATAGCTATTGACCACCTCTTATTTCAGGTTTGATTCTTCATTCTGATAGTCCAGGGAGTTGTGGACAAAAAAAAAAAATGATAGCATGGGTAGCATTATCCTTCATCATGATCTATAAAACACAAATGATATCTTTAAGAGTTCATATTGCTCCATCATACTCCACCATAATTTGTGTTCACACATTCAGTATTTGGAATATAGAGACAAAAAGTATCTGTATTATCTGGCCTCAAACAGTCTAAGATACCAAAAACAAACAAACAAAACAAAGCAAAACAAACAAACAAAAAACAGTAAGGAGATGGAGAATGGCTAGAAAATTCAAAACTTTTCCCAAACCCACAAATGGAGGCCAAATGCAAAGATGGAAATAAACCCAAAAATAGATTAGCACTGGAACTAGCAAAAGAAACTCTGGATCTAACTTCGAAGACACAGGTGAACAGCAGGTGTGTGGTCAGGTTTGGGTACATTGATGGTTTAGAGCCGGCCATTTTCCAGAAGTGCTAGGATACCTGGTTATCCTAAGATGTTAGCCAAATGTAGCTCATAATCTCTGGTATAAATAAAGTTTAATTGTACTGTGGTCACACTCATGCATTTTCTTATTTTATGTGACTCTTTTCACATCATGATGGCATAATTGAACATCCGTGACAAAGCCAGGAGCCTCCAAATCCTAAAATAGCCACCATAAAGTTCTTTACATAGAATGTTTGATAATCCCAGATGCATAGGAATCTAATGATACTATATGTTCTTACTTTTATCTCCTGATCATATACATATTTACAGAATGGATGTGTGTGCATGGCATCTTAGAGGCAGTTTTCTTATATTTAGTTAAAGATTCTTCATGCAGAATAGATGCTATTATTTTATCAAATATCACTTTTAGGATGTATATACAATTTTCAGCTCTTGACAAGTAGCTTATAGATTTCAAAATACAAGTTTCATTTTTTGAAGTGGTATCAACTGCTTTTCTTCTTAACTTTTAAGACACTGATGCTATGGAATCATTAAAATGAGTTGTGAATAGACTTTTATTCCTATCTTTAATATTAGAATAGTTAAACACATTTACTGTTATTAGATTTAGGATAATTTATCAGGACATCATCTTGGAAATCATACTTTTTAATTTTCCTAATATATTATCATAATATTTGATTACATTATGGGATATTTCAGATCATGCAACTGAAAAATAACTCATTATCCATGACCTTGAGACTGAGAGTGTTATACATCAAATTTAACCCATATAAGACATTAGTAGACCTTATATTGACCTGGACCCATGTAGAAATCCTTCCATATGGCACTTTCGATCTTGTCAAGATTCAGAGGTACCCGGTAGACACATAAGACCAGATGGGAAAGAGCTACATTGACGATATAATTAATCTTCTTGGGATTCAAGCATAAGAATGAGAACCATAGTAAGGATTGTATATAGTTTGGTTGAGCTTACAGCTATCATATTAAATAAATATGACTTTCTTCTACATCTGAGCATGATGGATGCCAGCTTAGCATTCCTGTTATAGTCAACCAAATATGAAACCTGTAAGAGGAAGAGGAGGTTAAAAAGATAACCAGATGAATTTCAGCTCAAGACAGATCCTTAAAGTGAGGACAGCAAAGATGTAAAACTTATTCTGGCTTTCAGTTTCTGTCTGGGCCCTTTCTAAACTGAAATGATAGGAAGTCAAGCAAAGAACAGCAGATTCTCAGGGTGGTGGAGTCAGAACTTGGAGGTTAGTGTGGGAGAAGCAGCTGCAGTTATGTTCTGAGACATACAAAGATCTACTTTCAGCATTTAACATGACGTTGAGCTGTTCACATGAGAGTAAGAGTTTACAAGATCAGAAAAGAACATATTTCCATGAAAGAATAACTTCTTTTAAGTTTCTGTAGGTGAAAGAATCCCCAGAACTTTCAGAATATGGGACATCCTAGTTCTAACCAACAGGAATGACATGGCTTTCTTCAACAGCATTTTAATATCTTACTCATTCAAGTGTGATAGTTATATGTATGTAGTCTAGGAGGAAGAGCCAGCAGATGTGGCCCATGACCAGAAGAAATAATATTTAATAGTAAAAGACCTAGAATGGCAGTGATAAAAAGACTGGGCGATAGCTACTGTGAATATGTTAAATGATTTAAAGGAAAACATGAAGGTAATAAAGAAACAAATGGACCTGATACAGATAAAACCAAATTTAATTTCTAGAAATGAAAGTACAGTAGTCATAATATTGACCCACTGGTTGAGATATATAGCAGATTAGCCACTATGGATGAAACAATAAACTAGAGATGGGCAAATGATAGGAACTATGTACATTGAAAGGCAAGTAAGGGAAGATGCTGAGAGTACTGAGTAGCTTGGAGACTTGCAGGACAACTCTAGCAATAGAACAATGCCCTTGAGGTATTGAGAAAGGGGGTAAGACAGGAAACAGAAGGAATATTTGAAGAAATAACAGCTTTAATTTGTTCTCATATTTTTGGGAAATGAAAGGATCAATAAACACCAAATCACGCCAAGCTACATTGTAATTAAAACTTGGAAGACCTTAAAAGGATGCAGACAGAGAAAAGGCTTAAAGCCTGGCAGAGAAAAGAGTGTGTTAAATACAGAACACATGGAGTAAAAATTCAGGCATTATGTGGGCCTGCTTCTGTTACCTGGCAGAATGCACGGTACCTGTGTCAGCCCAGGGTAGTCTGCACTCAGGTGCAAAGAACCCTTTAAAAGACAGACCACTGCCCACTTAAGCTCTCTCCTCTTTTTGCTCTCTCTTTCCATTCTCTTTCCTACTCTCTTTTCTGCTGTTCCTCTGGGGCAGTCAGGACTTTTCCTGTCTCTCTCTTCTCTTCTGCCCTCTCTGCCTCTTTACTTCTTTTCTCTTTCCTTCCCTCTCCCTCCCCTTTCTAATAAAACTCCTCACTTAAGCTCTGTCTGCCTGGCATGTTTGTCTCCTGGCTCTATCACCCTCACCTGCCATGGAATTCACCAAGGTCCCCCACACACTTATTCCTAACACATGATACCATATTGCAAGTATCAATAGTAATATGGATAAGTGTACTCAGGATGAAAAGCACTATGTGAGACACATGTGGTAGCTACTTCAGTCATTCCATAGTATGTACACATTCCAAAATATCAGAACAATACAATCTAAGTTTTACTTATAGGGTTAGCACACACACACACACATACATACACACACACACACACACACACACACACACATATATATGTGTATATATATATATATATATATATATATATATATATATGGGAACAAAGATAACAATCACCACTAACAGCAGACAAAAAAAAAATACTAAGTAGAAGACAATAGCAGAATATCATTAAAGTTTTGATAGAAGAAGGCAGAGCTAATGGAATTTTACATGCAACCAAAATATTATTTACAAAATAAAGATACTGTAACTTTTAGATAAAATGTGAAAGAATGTTTTTGTCAATGGATGTACTCTTCAAGATCCTCAAGATGGTAAATATGTAGAACAAGTGATGTATTCTTGAATTTCTTTGTTTAAACATTTCTCACTAGGTAATTAGCTGTTAGAAGTAAAAGTAGCAGCCATTCATAAAGTGCATTCTAGTGTATGTTTATGTAAGTACAATTAGTGATAGAGATATGATATATCATAAATGATGGAGGTTTTATTATATGATGGGTTTTTCTCATTATACATGATGCACTATTTGAAGTCAGCTACTGGTATGTTCAAGGTACTTATTGTAACTCTAGGACAGCACAAAACCATAAAGCACAAAGACACCATGAAACCCAGAGAACTTGGCTTAAAGCAGAAACTAAATGGAATTCTATAAAGAGATTCAATACAAAGCTAGTCTGACAGAAGAGGGAAAGGACCAAAGAATAAATGGTACAGGTAGACAGCAAAGGAAAGATGATAGATTTTGTGTAAAAGCTGAACATCATTTATAAGCAGTCATTCGCTTGAGGTTACCTTTGAGTTTGCATTCTGTTAAGGCTTCATCATTGATTCCAACCACTCTTTTCTGACACTTGGCTAAGGGATATTTTGTTTTAACAAGTTGATAGTGTTTGGTAAAATCACAACAATTTGATGATAATGTCTTGATTGTTGTAGGGATGAGTTTCATGAGCCATAATAAAATTTGAAAACTCATCACGTATAACTTTTACCACACACAAAACATCAGGCAGGTAAGAAAGAGGTCTCTACAGCCAAAAAGCATTCTATTGTGTATATGTACCACAATCTTTTTGAAATCTCCCAAACATGACTGCTTAAAAAAGATCTGAACAATGACAACATAAGTTGACATGTGACTGTGAATGGGGGAAATCTCATAGGACCCCACCCCTAGATAAAGAGCTACAGTCAATTAATTGCTACGGAGAAAGAGAGAATTCAAACCCACTAAAATGTTGTCTAATGCCAAGTGGTCATCCCTGAAATATATGTACATAGAAGCAACACCAAGTGTACTCAGTAGGTTTCATTGATATATTTATTGACAGATACATGAAACAATAATAATTGAAGAAAACGAGGCTATGAATTTGAGTGGGGGTGAATAGGAAGGGATGGAGGGAATAGGTGGGTGATGATGTAATTATATTCAAATTACTTTTAAAAATGAAAAAGGATCTCAAAGCATCATGACTTTTCTTTCCATGGGGAAAGAACTAAAGGAAACATATAATTATGTAAGTACTTTCAGAAAATATGCACCTGGTTGCACTACCATGCCCCTGATAACTATGAGACCTTATTTGTACCATTTGAGTACTGGGTATTTGTTTTTTCCTCTAAAAAATGGGGGGTGGGTAGGTTATAACCTAAAAGTCTTTGGGATCAAAGATCAAGTTAGGAACAAATTAATCAAATTAATGTATTAATAATGACCAATATTTTTAATGTATACTCATTTTTGTAATTTTTCCTTTCTTTTGTAACTTTAAAAAAACTCTCAAAAATGAGACAAATATATTTAAAGCTGGTTTCATTATGTTGTTCTAAACTTTAACCTGAAATCTTTGGGGTTTGTAACCCCATGTCTTTATTTTCCTAGTCTGTCTGCCTCTCTAGTAGCCCCAGGCTACTAATATCCATGGACCCTACATAAGACCCTATTTGAAAACCCACTCTGTAGCTGTCTCACATTCAGAATGCATGGATAGCTTGAACCATATGATGGGTTCATTCTGCAGCTGCAGAATCCAAGATGACATATTGGTCCTGATACCTGGTCAATCACTCATGCCTGCTCCTTCATCATTCTCATAGATCAGTTATCTCCTAGGATATTTTCAATGTAACCACAGTCAACAATAGGAATATGAAAAGCAAACATCTGCTTGATTTTCCAGGGAACATTTGAGCATGACTCCTGGGAGATCTAAATAATCAGTTTACTTGAGAAGGGAAAAGAGAGTCCCAGAAGCAAACAGATTAGAGAAGCAGTTGGCTGTCAATACTCACACCACCTGGACTGCCCTATCATATCTGGTTTTGTATATCTGTGTGGGGTTGGACCTGGGTAGTACTGGGATGCAAGAAGCACTAGCCTAGCTATGGATGAACAGATCCTTTGCTGAGAGCATTTTCTTGTGCTTCGTCAAGGCAGAATTTTATCAATGAAATTATTTTGGGATTTGCATGTTTTTAAACCCAGGCTTGCCTGAAATCTGTAGCTATAGCTTATCTTAACCTTCTTCCTCTATTAGAACAAATTTACAACATCATACTTGGCCAGTACATGCAATTGTTGATCCATAAAAACATGAAAGTGAGGAGCTGGGAAGATGGTTCAACACATAAAGTGCTTGCCCCACAATTCATGAGGACCAGACTTCCCATCTTTGTACCCATGTGAAAAGTGGGTGAGCATGGCATCCAACATCTAATCCAAGTGCCAGAGAACAGACTCAGCATCCCTGGAACAAGATGGCCAAGACACTACCCAAATTAGAAACGCCCAACCTGCCTCAGTAAATAAAATAGAGAATGAGTGAAGACACTTAATGCTGAATGTTACCCTCTAGAACTTCCCTCTACCTACAGCTCCATTACTTAATTAAAAGTAATCAATATGCTCATTCACAGGAGCAGAATCAACTCTCTTCTTCATTAATTTTCTAAACATCTCAGGCGTTGGCTCTTACACTAACTGGAAATGGCAGTCTGCATAGGGGGATTTTTTTTTTCTTTGTGTTTTGCAAGGATAGGAAATGTGCAAATGAAATCCATAACAATGATGCCTTTGAGTGTTTAGAAGCAAGAGGGAATGCTTCCTCCCAGTTTTGAATAATTTTTAATGATCTTACAACCATTCTGTTCACTCTTCCTCTCAATTTCCTCTCGCGTTAATGAGGGGAAGCTTTTAAAGAACTAATTCAGCACTGGTGAAATTAAAAGAAGCCGTTAAACTTCATGAATTGAATATGTAAAAACATATTACCATGATGGACTTGTCTCACCAAAGGCATCTGACAAACTTTAAGTGTAATGTATTAAAGAAGTCAAGTTGGCAGCCCACCACCATCCGTCCATCCCTTTGTAAACACATCACACTGACAGCCTTCCTGTAATTACATGTATAATATTTTCTAGTGCATGGTACACTTGACAAAATATTTGATCATTAAGAGGATTAAAAGAAAAACAAACACAAGAATGAAATACCTAAATGCTTACATTTTTCTTTAAATTTGAGGGAAAGTGTGTGTCTCCGAGATGATCAAGTCACAAGAATATTTTAGTATCTGAAAAGTTGTCAGTTTACTAAGTGGTTGCTTTGTTCATATGACAACGGATGCTGTGAAGTGATTGCCAAATGATAAGGTACATGGAGTTATGCTTTCAGGCTCCCCATGAGGGAGTCAGTAGCACAGATCAAGGTGCACACAAGGGCTTTAGTACAGTGGTGCTTTGATATCAAAGGGCTGCACCTGCTGTGGCAGATCAGAGATTAAATGGCACAAGCGGGTAGGTTTGCCTCTCCTTATTTGTCCAAGAGCCTAGTGCATACAACTAGAACCAAGGCAGTCAGCCGCATCCTAGAACTGGAATGAATACACTGCATCAAGATAGTCTTAACATAGCACTTTGTTCTGCTAGAACCCAGTGATTGTGGAAAGAAACCATTCTGGGCTTCAGCCGCCATGAGATGATGTCATTTATATCCAAATAAGCATCCTGAGAAGCTCATTTTGGGAGTGAGGACATCATTTGTTTCATAGCTAATTTTAAAGGAAGACACTGAATTAATAAGAGAATTAGTCTTGATTTATGTTTTTGGTTTTTGATACCAAGCTGATCTTGGAAGACATGGCCATCCTGCCTCAGCCTTCTAGTGCTGGGCTCACAGATATTCACCATCCTGTCTAGGCCCAAATAAGCCTTTTAAAACTTTTTTTTCCCTAACTTAAGCACTGCAAGTCAAGAAATCAAAACAACAAACAAATTGAAATAACATGGAAAACCTTCCATGTCTAAAATTAGGCAGATCCACAAATAGACACCAGCAGCCTTCTTCAGGAGGTGGCCCTAATTGTCAATCTGTATCTGATCATCTAATGGAACACTCTGCTGCTTCCATGGGCATTTAGTAACACTTTGATCTGTGTGAAGATTCCTATGTGAAGACTTGTCTATGAACACAGCTGATAACCACTCTTGCTTATGAAATAGTATGTGGACTTGCACAATGCCACCAAGAAAAGAAACAGAAGGAAATCAGCAGCCACCAAGAGCACCTCTTTGTCAGCCTCTCCTGTAGAAGCCAAGCTTAAGCACAGAAGCAGAAAATAGGTACAAAGTAATGGAAATACAACATCAAATCTATTAAAATTATATAAAGAGGGATGGAAAGTCAGAATTCCTTCAAGAAAGCACAGTCACAATTTGTCCTAGAAACATTCCCAAGACAAAAGAGCCCCAAATACTTCTCATGGAAGACATGGTGAGGCTTCTGCTTGCCCTGCATATTCTGTATATTTTCGGAAATTGTGTGTATAAATAGCATCTCTAAAGAGGGCACTATTTAGGGGAAATAATAGGCATTAATTAAAAGATGGACAATAGGGAACAAAGGTTCGTAGCTTTCTAAAATTAGAGGCAGATGATTCAATAACAAACAGTGCTGCATTACTAGTCTCCAATTGCCTCTGTTCATTGTCCCTTTTGTCACCTTCACTGTCTGTCTAGACAGAGTGGAGGAGAAAGCTCTATATTGCTTTCTAGCTGGTTCTTTATGAATTTTTTTTCTGAAGCTCATCAGGCAAAGAAACAGGAGGAGAAGGCAAATCCAGTCTTTGTGGTAAGCTCTGTAAACTGAACACTAGAATACTTTCTGATTTCTGCCCCACTTTGGACTTGGACAATTTTGTTTTATGGAAAGGCCACTGAAAATCTTTAGACATTTTGTAAAGTCTCTAGTGATTCACTAATTTCAACAAACATGAAAATATATTATCAAGGCTCATTTCAGTATCTTCAATGACTTTAAAAGTGAGCAACCCCTGGCCTATTCCTTACCACGTTGGATAATTTATAAATACAATGAGATGATTGCCTCTGTCCAACTGATTTATTTGAGTTTGACACCAATAATAAAGAATGAAAGAAATATTGATGGAGAATATAAAAATGGAAATTTTACTTTTGGTAGACAAGTGGCACCACTGCTCAGGGTACCTCACCTCCGTGGGAAGGTGGTGGGGATGGGCAGTGAGAAAGGCTGTCACTGGCTATGTGACTATCCTCTCTGTGCCTGTACTTCCTTATGTATACATTAGTGAAAATTATGCCTGATTTTTTTTTTCCACGAGCTTTAAAAGAATCAAGGGTGGTGGACAGCAAAATGCAGCTCAGAAAAGTTTGTGAGGATGGCGTATTTAATGTGACAGTTGGACCGTGTAACTGGCTACCTTTCTGGGTTCTCGGTTATAAAGTGCATAGGTTTCACTAGGGGAGCTCTGTTAATGTTTCATGCTAAAGTATAAAATAATCGACAGTAAAGTATATGAAAAGGAGAAAAGGAGAGGGAGAGAGAGAGAGAGAGAGAGAGAGAGAGAGAGAGAGAGAGAGAGAGAGAGAGAGAGATTGAGAGATTTGAGGGCAGCAAGGTGGCTCCATGGGTAAAGACACTTGACATCAAGACCCGAGTTTGATTCCCAGGATCCAAAAGGTGGAAAGAGAGGACCAACTGCCACACATTGCTTTCTGACCTCAGCTTATATGTCCTGGCACGTGCACGTGCACGCGCACGCGCGCGCGCGCGCACACACACACATACACACACACACACACACACACACACACACAAATGTGCACACACACTAAATAAACAAATTTGAAAATTAAAAGTGTCCTCTGTTCAGAGTATTTTCAAATTAGTGAAAAATGCACGGTCCCAGAGGCAGAACCAGACACCTGAAACTTTGTCGCAGAAGCAGGAAAAATCCTGAATCCAGAGGAGAGATGAAGAGAACTGGAGAGTGGGAAAGAAGCGATAACAATTACTGTCATCTGGAAGATGGGGTGGGGGTGCCAGGGGGAGGAGTGGAGGAAATTACACCCTGTTGACTTCTGCTAACAGCCCCCTTCCACTCAGTAGAACAAAGGTGAGCACAGCGTGGCTGGTAATATTTAAGATATTATGAATTCATTTTGTAGACAAAATGTAGACTGGGATTGGGACTCATCTGTCATCATCATGTCTTCTGTCAAATGCATGTTGCCCTTGGCAATGGGTCTGCTGTTACTAATTTCGTTTTTATTTAGAAGCTTGCGTTTTCCTCCTTGGTTCTCTGAGTTGCTGCGAATTAAAAAAAAAAAAAATTAAAACTCACAAAAGCCAAGTGTCTTTGATTGATTTCTGATCTCTGACACCATTGTACTTGATGTTTGTTACATAGGTGGGCGGGAGGCATTCCCCTCCTTCTCTGTGGCTGCTATTGTTCCAAAGTAGATCAGGATTTCTCACGAGATCTGGGGAAGAAAAGGAAGAGCGATGCACCAGTGACAACCACGAAGACCCGCTTTTGCTTACTGCCTTTCACAATGGCAGTATTTCCTAGAAACTGTCGGGAGAGGTCAGTGCCCTCATCCAATCCCAGGTTCTCCTTAGCTCTAAAAGGAGCATAGCCTAGTTAGATGCTCCTTCTAATTCCAGGGCACAAATATCTGAAGAGGAATCCTAGAACACCTTTATCCTGCATGCAGTTCTTACGGCTAATTATCAAAACCACCAAGAAAGCCAGGCTGTTGAATGTTGGGTACAGAGCCCTTTAATTACATGGCCTCACAAATGACCTTTAGAAACAATCTCCCAGTGTGCATTTCACCTCTTTTTTTTTTTTTTTTTTTTTTTTCCTGTCGAGTTTGGATTCTGTGTACAGCAAGTGACTATCTACCTCTTCTATCTGTCTCTATTTTGCTGTGGAGACACAGGAAGATGTATTTTAAATTATTCATAAGCTTTAGATAGAAACCTAAGCAAATTAAAATGTAGGCCAATATAGAGAGAAATGATAATGGGCATATAAGTATTTGTGGCTCCTGTAGCTTCCATTGGGACAATCATAAAATTAATTTCATACCTTGCACAGTAATTTCAATGGGAACAATTTCTCAGTTCGTGGTCAAACTTGTTTCCAACATTGATGGAGATGAACACTAGAGAAAGTATTGAATTTTCTTTCTAATTAGCTTTTTCTTATGAAATAGCTTCTTAATCATTTCCCTTCGTGTCCAGTACATAAAGGTATCTATTCCTTTTTAAACTGTATGTGAATTTAATTTATATGCCAATGACGTTTAATGCATTGTCTAGTCTGCATCTCATTACTGTCATTAATAAGCACTGCGGTACATCTAGTTACAAGGTTAATTGGGACAAATCTGGGCTCCTTTCTAACTGTAAATACTGTATCTCAGCAGCATGTTACTTGGGTTGTGTGGTGAAAGTTACAGTATTTTACATTGCTTTCTCCCTTTTTTTGTAGTTGTCCAATCAATCTAAATGCAATAGGAAGCGATTGTTCTGTATACAATGCATAGCTCTTGCTCAGGATTTTGCTTTTTACAAACAAGATTGCTGATCATCTAACTGCCATGTAATCCCCAACACTCCCTCCCCTTCACTTGAAACTATTTGAGGAACTGGATATCACCAGAAATAACCCCGGTAAATTTAACAATATTTATAGGAATTTTCTATGAGAAAGTCCAGGCCTAACATTAAATATTTTAGGCTTTTGAAAATATATGTTGGTGTTATAGTGGATGCCTCTCTATATTATCTAGGCTATTATGGGACTGGTGAAATCAAGCAATTTCTCCCTACTCTGCTTACTGAGTGGTTAGGACTATAGGCAAGAGCCACTGTGCTCAGTGCTAAATAATTTCAGGTCTTCCCACTGAAGTTTTTATTGGCTATAGTTGTATAGTTGTCATTAGGAGATACTGGATAGTTTTATTCTTTGGTTTTGGGACCCATAGTGAAATAAGCCACTGCTCAAGGGCTGTAAATTTAGTAATGAGATTCTCTAACTAGTGCAGAAGGAGGAAAAGGACCCACCAGAGATCCTAAACTAGCCCTCTTCTGCTCATGTCACAGACATCATAATCAGGTGAGGCTACATTTCTGCTAATCCCAGACCCAGCTTTACTATCCTGCTCCATATACAGCTCCATGTAGCTACTTAGAAGGAAGCCCAGCTACTGTGTGTCTCAGGCTGGAGGCCCAGAATCCTTTGATCAGAATGATCTGATCCTAAGAGGATTTCATCTCTTTGCCTAGATTCACCTGTTGTTAAGCCTGGATAGTCTACATAGACCATTACCAACCCAGGAAATGGTGACAAAGGACTCACTTAGAATGAGCAATCCGAAGGACCCTTACTTGTTCTTTGCTATGGGACAGTGTTAATGTGAGGCTGCATTTCTAGCTTCCCTTTGATATAATATCTAGGATTCTTTTTTTGATTCATAGCTTACCTGTCTTTATTTACTTAGATCGTGATGTGTTTGCATGTATGATGTGTATTCATGTGTATGTAGGTGCTATCTGACTCCAGGACACCTTGAAGGAACCCATGCAGAGGGATTTCCTCTTGGTGCCATTATGCCCAGTCTCTGGTGGCTGATGGAGATGTTACTCCTAGCTAAACAGATTTTAAAAGAAAAAAATTCATTTAAACAGTGCCTACTTCTCTTGCATTTTTAAAAAGGAAGTAGGGTACAGTGTAACCCCATACTTGGAAACCTTGCAGTGGGTAACACTAAGTGTCCTCAAAAGCAGGAAGCGTATTGTGGAGAAGCAGTGGTCCACTAGTGTCTTCTTTTACTGCTTATACATAAACATGTGCTCTGTTGGATTCAGCAGTATTATACCCCAGGCCTCCCCCTCCCCCCATGCATTCCTCCTCCTCCAGCTGTCAGTGATACTGGCTGCAGAAGGCTCGCAGCTGCGTCCCTTTCCATCAGTGAACCTCCTTTCACAAGGTGAGAGTCCCAGCCTCTTAGTGACTGGCCAGTAACAGAATACAAAGACACAGCACGTTTCCAGGAAACACAGCGGGGAGCATGCTCAGATTCTTTAGACCATGCTGTAGCTATCTGCAGTGGTGAAGTTTAAATCCTTGGGGATTTGAAGTGACTTAATAACTTGTAGTGAAGTGGTACTTGGAAGATTTAGCTGTGTTGTCTGCCCCCCCCACCCTTGGTCCCTTTTTACTTTTTGCTAGATATTCTGCATTTTAAAATTATTTGGTGTTTTTGACAAGCACATATATATGTATAACATATTTTCCTTCTGATAACTTCATGCCAGTACGTAATGTATTTTGATCAGATCCATCCCCATAGTTCCCTCCTCTTCCTGTTGAAGGTTTTTTCTTTCCAACTTGTCCTCTTCCTGTGTGTGTGTGTGTGTGTGTGTGTGTGTGTGTGTGTGTGGTGTTCCCAAGTTGAATTAGGGTTGCTTGTATAAACAGGGCTGAGGGCTATTCACTGCAGTTTGGGTCACCCACCAGTGGCTATCCCACTGAGGGAAATGGCTCCCAGTCCCCAGCAACCATTAGCGGCCAACAGCT
Organism: Phodopus roborovskii; assembly: GCF_943737965.1. Lineage (NCBI taxonomy): Eukaryota > Metazoa > Chordata > Mammalia > Rodentia > Cricetidae > Phodopus > Phodopus roborovskii. The sequence goes on from NW_026126576.1 coordinate 2,450,248, forward strand.
TCAGGTCAGAGTCACTGTCCACTCAAGTTGTCCCCTGTTGAGTATCCTAGAGCTCATTGAACTGCAGCTGGGACAGCATGCCTTCTTCCACATTCAAGGAAGAAGGGAGAGGATTACTGTATGTTTCAATACAGAATGATTTGTTTCTATAGATGTAAGGATGATACTTGGATCTACCATGTAACTGCTCTGACTAAATGGGAGACAGCAATGGTCCCTAGGGTGTATTTTCCAAGAATCAATACAAAAAGAAACTCTATTTTCATGAATTATCATTAATAGTAAGTACAGCTGAATTTACAGTTATTTTCATTGATGTGTGACAATTTGTGATTTGGAAAAAAAAAGTTTTCCTAGAGGCTCTTCAGATACCTCTGAGGTAGAAATATTAGAGTTGGATTGTCTTCTTTATTAAAAAGAAAAAAAAGACAAAAATAGAAATCATATAAAAGTATTAAATAAAAATCAGATTTGTTTTGTTTAAAAAGTAGTAGCAATGATGCAAGAAGATTCAAGGGTTATGAGGGGTTTTGTATTGGTGGGATTTTAGAAATAGGATACAGAAAGTGTTGGGGGCAAGTTAGATAGAGAAGGGAAGTGGAGTCTCCACATCAGGAAAGGTTCTATTTCCCGCTACAATACCTGAGTCAAGAACAGGAAATTCCTTAGCGGGATGCTAGGCGATGAGTGACAGAGATCCTGAAGCAAAGAAGCAAATTCAAAACCCTTGTGTGGATTAAGAACATGAACAGGACCAGATGTGAGATAATAGTTTGATTTTAATTTATTCTATGCAAGCCAATTTACTGCTGTCTGAATTATGAACATTACTAAATATTTAGCTAAGTAATAATTACAACTCTCGGGTTTTAATTTTTTAAACTGAATATATTTATCTTCTTTAGTTGTCTCAATGTCCTTTTCCCTGTTGTTAGGAAAGAATGTCCAAAGAAACAGGTGGAATTATTTGAACAGTTTATGATAGGAAATAGGAGTAGGGCCTGTGTGATGTATCTTTTTAATGACAGCAATATGAGTTGACTACAGGCACAAGAAAAATAAGAAAGGAAGAAAAAAGAAAGAAACAAAGAAGGACAGAGGGAGGGAGGGGAGGGAGGAACGGAGAGAGGGAGAGAGAAAAAGATATTAAAAGGCAAAAGACAGAACACACCTTTAGCTCTGAAAAGAGCTTCATGAATAAATTAAACCTGAGCTAGAATTATTTGGTAGTTAACACCGCCAAATTAATTTTTTTTCTAAGAAGTACCTATGCTTTACTAGAAAAACCAGGTTATAGTGGCTGGAGGATCCCCCCTTCCCACCTGAATGCCCGGCTAGAGAAGTTTCTAGGATCTACAAATAAAATCTAATCAGGTCTTAATCAGGTCCAGCCAATCAGAAACTGAACTGTGGGGCAGAAAATTAGAATTTAAATAAAAGTTGCAATTAGAACCCACCGAACTAGCATGCCATTCGTTTATGTTCTCAGTGCTAAGAGACAGTGAAAAAAAATCATCTCCACAGTAGGAGTAGGAAGGGCTGGTGAAGAGTTTTGCCTCCTGATAGAATATTGAAAATTATCTTCATCAGTGGGTTAATTGGCTTAATTTTCCTTCAGATGGTAACTTTCAAATGCTTGGTCTTAATTAGCATGGGTAAATGAGAAATGTAGGTGATTCACACTTGCCGGTTTCCTTATTCCCCAGGGACTTCCATCCCTTCCCCTTAAGATAGTTGAAATTGCTGAAGGCTACATTGATTAAAATAAATTATGCTGGTATTTTAAACCAGTAAAAATGGAGATGGAATTGACTTATGCCTGGTCCATTTAGAGTAAAATGCAACCCCTCAAATACCATAATGGAGAATCAGTTTGAGCTGCTTAGAAGAACCTTGTGTTTGCTGTTCTGAAATGCGAAACCTAATTTGTAAGTGATGTCATTGAAGAGGTCTGATTTTCAAAGGAGGGAAAAATTTCAGAGCTGCTTTGAGTCTTGAATGAGGCTGGATGAGTGAAAATCAGTATAAAAGAAGGATGGATGAATAAAATGAGAAAACAGTGTTCGTCAATCCCAAGTTATTTTCTTAACTATTTCACCATTCTATCAGGAGTCTCATAATCAAATATTGTTATTTCGATCTGATATCCTTTGGTGTGTCTTCATCCACTGTCAGGTATTGCATAATTTCTGCTTTAATCAATGTTTTACTGCAAACAACATTACCACTTAATAAACTCTTCAGGAAAATCTAAGGGCACTAAAACAAATAGCATCCTCAGATCATGATACAACAGCTTTTCTAAATCGTCTAATACACTTAAGCCTTTCTTATTTTGTGAATGTTTGACTATGAAAGCTCTGAGCGTATAAAGCCAAAGATTTATCTTAAATATTTTTAACAAACTTTTTTTAAATTTAATTAATATTGGATTGTTTTCTTCTACTAACACCTATATAAATACTTAAAAACTATCAAAATGACCTTAGTTTTTTGAAATTTGACATAAAACAACTGAAAAATACCTTTCAAAATAATGTTACAAGAGTTTAAAATAGGTCTTTGCAGACGCCGCTGTCCCTTGCCGCTTCTTCCTGCAGCCATGGTCAACCCCACCGTGTTCTTCGACATCACGGCCGATGGCGAGCCCCTGGGCCGCGTCTCCTTCGAGCTATTTACAGACAAAGTTCCAAAGACAGCAGAAAACTTTCGTGCTCTGAGCACTGGAGAGAAAGGATTTGGATACAAGGGTTCCTCCTTTCACAGAATTATCCCTGGATTCATGTGCCAGGGTGGTGACTTCACACGCCATAATGGCACTGGTGGCCGGTCCATCTACGGAGAGAAATTTGAGGATGAGAACTTCATCCTGAAGCATACAGGTCCTGGCATTTTGTCCATGGCAAATGCTGTACCAAACACAAATGGTTCCCAGTTTTTTATCTGCACCGCCAAGACTGAGTGGCTGGATGGCAAGCATGTGGTCTTTGGGAAGGTGAAAGAAGGCATGAACACTGTGGAAGCCATGGAGCGTTTCGGGTCCAAGAACGGCAAGACCAGCAACACAAGATCACCATTTCCGACTGTGGACAACTCTAATTCTTTTGACTTGCAGGCATCTTACCCACCAGACCATTCCTTCTGTAGCTCAAGAGAGCATCCCCCACCCCATCTGCTCGAAATGCCCTGTAATCTCTGCTCTCACTGAAATTGTTTGGGTTACATATTTTCCTCATTCCTCTCCAAGTCTAGCTGGATTGCAGAGTTAAGTTTATGATTATGAATAAAAACTAAGTAAGAACTGTTAAAAAAAAAGTTTAAAATACAGTAGGGTCATATAATATGATTGTGTCATTCATAAGCAGATGTTGATGGCGTTTGTTAATTTACATTTATAATGGATCACATTTACAATAACTCAATAATTTATGTTTTATTTAAAATATTGACATTCTACTTATAATGTATCTTTAAACTATCTAAATTGGAAGGTTTTACATAAAAGTGAATAAAATGTATGTTTACAATATTTACTAAGCTATTTAGGTAAGTAAATAGCTAATATTTAAAAAAAAGAGGGTGTTGTATACAGAAAAATAGACAAAAACCGAATTGCATGAGAGAAATGAATAGAAAAAGGCTATGCTAATGTCAAGATGGTATGACAGGTATATTTTGTATTGTTTAAGATTTTCTGTAGTCCTATATTTTCTATAAAAGATTTTTTTTAGTCAGATAATATATTACAAAGTCTATCCCTCTTTTGCCTTTCTGTGCAAAACCAGATCCACACCATTTTATGCTAAGAATTTTGAGTCTAGAAGTTGTTGCTTCCCTGAGGTAGGTACTGAGCACTCAGGCATGGAGATCACATTTTCTTCACTATCTAATAGCATCTCCGTTTCTAGATTGCTCCCCAAATAAAAACAAGCACTGAACTTCCAATCAGTGATGATAATTTAATTTCCCTCTCAGCTGTAAGTACCAGCAAACAGTCAGGCAATCAGTGAGAAAAACATGTTCTCCTGGTTTATTTTTACATTAAGTAATTAACATTTTTTTCTCTCTAACTAACACGAGGTCTAAAAGTATAGGCTTAGCTGACCTAATTGCAGAAGACTTTTTAGAAACAGGCACGAGTGGATTTGGGGAAGGCAAAATTTAGAAGTGAGGTGTTTCAAGAAAACCCGGAAATGACAGAACTCTTAGAAGCGTCTTCAAAATGCAGAACGTATTGGACTAAGGTGGTTTTATGAAAGATTGTCAATGGCTTAAGAGATGAACAGGAAAGATCCAAGGTTCCCTTCCAGTGCAGTGTGCAGCATTGTGTAGCAGAACTTCCTGTCTGGGTTTGCTAGATTCCATAGATATGTGCAGTTTTAATGCCCTGTTATTGAGGTGACTGAATATCTCTATACAGAGATGGAAGTTAGGTTTCGGGGTCTTGTTCATGAGTTGTTTGTAATGCTGTCATTTGTCTGTCCAGAGACATGCAATTGCTTTCTGTTTTGTAGATAGGGCGGCCCCAAATAACGTCAACATTCCTAATGCCATGTGTGTCCTGAAAATGTCCTTTCATTCTGTTTTAATGTTTTACTGACTCACTCATTAATTGATTGGTTATCTTTTCACTATATTAATTTCACATTTGTACAAAAATGATTTTACTTTGGCCAAAACCACATATTACTACATGAAATATGTTGAGGTTATAAAAATCAGATAAAACCAAAAGCAATCCATAGGTCAAGTGTTCCATAAATGTGATTTAGGAAACTTGAAGTATTTGCCTTGAACGCTTAAGTATACTTCATGTGGTTTTTCAAATAATAATGAAAAATATCAACTGAACTAAAGTATGTAAATTCCAAAATTTTCACATTGGATGTCACTTCCACATGAGTTGTGGATTCTACTCAGTGACTTTATGACATGTGAAAATTATGAATTTGAACTCAAAACAGTACTTGCAGCATAAAAATTAGTGCATAAAATCTGTTACAAATATAAAAGATTCTGCTCTGTGATGTGTTTGAGGAGGTTTTTTCTATATAGTTCAGGCTAGCTTCAAACTCACAATCTGTCACTACATAAAGCTGGCTTTAGTGAACCCATATCTGAGACATGCTGTGGTCAAACATAACAGAAATGCATGTTCCTCAAGTTATATTTAAGCCATCTGCACCTAGGGCTCTTTAACTCTCTGATACTGTTGGGAAGGGAACTTGTGTAACTCCAAAGTTATAGTTTCTATCCATAATAGTGGAAGCATGGATTGTAAGGAAAGGTCCAGGAGAGGCAGCATGTGGGATATGTTCTTATCAGAAAGTACCTCTTGGAAGGCATCATAAAATATAATGATCTGCTAGCACCGAGTCTTTTAGCTGAACATAGAATGACAGGACAAATGATTATAAACTTGCCTAAGCCTGTTGTCCTATGTCATCCCTGTTGTCCTATGTCATCCAACAGTCTGATTCTTACAGGTTAGCTTTGATCCTAACCATCTGTCTGATAGAAAAGAAACCAAGAGTGACAGCTGAAAGCAGTTCCTGTCTCAAATTCCTTAGACCCAACAGAGCAGATCTCTTATTAGATGCAGTATTGAATTGCAAACCATTGCTATGATGCTGAAACAGGACTCCTAATTAGGGAGAGGGGTGCATCGGGCATAGACAGTACAGCACTCTGAGAGCTGGCTTTACCCTGATGGAGAGGCTCTCTCCAGGATACTGTACTTCAGGCCCCACAGGAATTCTTAGGTTAAGAAATATGAAGCACTTAAACTTGGGCTTACTAGGGAAAGGGATGGGATTTTGTCCTGCTTTTTCTCTTCCTTTGTTCTTCTGAGTGTATAGAGGAATATGGTCTCTGTCTCTTTAAGGGCCTTTCAATACCATAGAAATTTCCATGACAACAGAGGTTTTAGAGATCTCATGAGATAACATCCTCATTTCTGCTGCCTGAGCATCAGTCCCTTGCCTAGGATTCTTGCCACCTTTGAAGAATCCATTATATGTGGATAACTGTGAAACTAAGAAGGGGAGAGTTAATCTGAACAACTATAGTAAAGTGCTCTCACATCTGGATCATGTTCACACCCAAACTTTCCCAAATCAGTTCTCTGCAGGTAGTCCAAAGCAATTACAGCATAAAACTTCCCTCTTTGGTTAATGCATGTGTGATAGAGACTTTGAGACTTTCAGAAGAGTGTAAATTATTCAGAAGACCCTTCTATTGACCACTCAACTTCATTTAAGTTGAGCACAACTTAAGGTCAAGTTGAAGAAATTGGCTGGGAATCCCTCTAGTTTACAACTTCTGATAAAATGACATGGTACCTGAAGTCTGAAGCAGCAGATGGGACACTTTGTATCAAGGGTTGATCTTTCAATGGTCCAATTGTTGTGGTTAGAGGATCCATTCATTTGTTCAGCAAATGGAAGACCAATTTATGTTTTTTCCAGTCATCCAGGTTAGCAGAATCTGTCAACCCGACATTTGTGTGGAACAAGGAAAGTCATCACTATTTTTCTTCCATAATCTCCCAGTTAGGCAGAGACTTGAAGAAAAAGTTCTTGATATACAAATGTAGTAACACCTAACAGAGAATCTTTGCCAAATGTGCAAAGATCTCAATGGTGAATATAAATTGTGAAGTCTCAGCTTTGAAATCATTGTATGATGTCTTTCAGTGCAGCTTTAACAGTATCATTCTTCAGCAGCACAGATGCCTATTCAAAGTTAAAGATTATTAATACTATGGGAATATTTTTAGTTTAAAAGTGTGATTTTTTTCTTCTTTTGATATCTAATATGTTACTAATATAGGATTCTATGAAGGACTTCCATCAATAACCTATCCTCCCTCCCTGCCTCCCTCCCTTCTCTTTCCTTCCCTTTGTCCCTTCCCTCCTTCCCTCTCTCCCTCTCTCCCATGAACTAGTATTTAGCTATGATGCAGTGACAGAGACTGTAGTTACTCTAACAGGCTGGACAAACATAACCCCTGTTCTATGATCTTTGGATTGAGTGAAGAACAGGGACATATCTAGTAAAGAAATTTTACCAATTCTGGTTATATCATAACATCCTCATGAGATGTTCAATTAAGGGTTTACAAGTTCTTATGAGAGCATATGATTGGGGAGCAAATTAATAGAAAGTGGAGGGTGAGCAGCCAGAAAAGGTTCTCGTCGAAGGGAAATTGAGTTTGAGGCCTGGACGAGAATAAGCCAGAGATGATACAAGAGTGTGTCTGAAACCCTTTGCAGATAGGATCAAAGAGGCAGTACAGATATTAAAGCGATTATTTTGCTATTGATACCTTAACAATGAGTATCCACTAGGCACAAACACAAACAAGACTGGTTTGTTTGTTTAAATACCTTTTACCTTATGGTGTTCAACAATCATTTGGCTGGTATATGTCATTGGATTTGGTATTAAATTTGTGACTTAGTCACAACACAGTTTTAATTTCAACTGAATCTTTTATTTTTAGTTACAAGATAATTATGTCAGAGTATAGTGAGATATTCATCCCCTCCACACACACACACATGCACCTGTAATGCTGACCATGCCCAAATGGGCATGGTCACAGGTGCGTGCATGACCGGTTAAAAGGATTGAACTGGGGTTGGGAAGCCCCCTTTTTCAGGTGGCGGGGAGCATCTGGGTGGAAGAGTCTGCATGCTTGGAACAGGAACCCAAGACTGTCATTTGTTTCCTGTGTGAGTTTTCTCCTAATAAAGTCCACTTCATCTTACTGGTCAAGAATCATGATTTCCATGCCTAATACCAGGGTCTTAAGAAAGTGTAGTTTATTTTTCATCCACTATCTTAGTTCTCATACTAACGTTTTTTTTTTTGCCTGAAAAAGTGCTTTCCTTTATGTTTACCATGGATGACTATGAATCAATGAATGATGACAAAAAAATTTCAATTAGGCTGCCGATTTCTGAAAGAGTAGATAATTATCTCCCAAAGCTATTATTTATTGGAAGAAACAAAGACTCACTACACAGAACTCCATTGGAAACAAATATTTACAAAAATGTGTGGAGTCTTTAAGCCACAATAATATGAACAGTATTGCTGTATAAATAAGACCCCAACAGTAATAACCCCATGCTCATGCTAATATAGAAGGGGGAAGTCTTAAGGGGCTCCAGACCTATACAAAGAACTATAGTAACTAAAGACTAATGAGGGAGATTTATTCTTTCTCAGTAAAGTTTTCCACAGTTGGTTATCCTACACCAAGTGGTCAGCCTGAAGTCAGAAACAATATACAAGCACTATCTAATAGACTTAGAAGATTATATTTAGAATTTTGTGTGCAAATATGTATGAATGTAACAATATTTATGATTCTATGAATATAAGAGAGAATGGGAAGCATATGAGAGGGGTTTGAAAGAGGAAAGGGAAGGGTAAAATATTGCAATTATATTTAATTTGTAAAAATTGTAAAACATAAAAATAATTTGGGTAAGAAAAATGGCAAACTGTTTAAATTTCAGTGTTTCTTGGTGAAAATGGATTGCTCACTGAAGTGTTAATTCCCTTATGAGATTAAATTTCTGAGATAATGATATTAGTAATAGTATGACAATATTAGTTACAGAAGCTTATCTTTTTGTGGAGTTTGGGATGCAACAAGAGCAATTGAACACTTTTGGTTTACACACCTCCTCACCTAATACTAGATCATGGCTTTCTTTGGGAATATTCAGTGTAAATCTCAGTATAAAAATCTCTAAAAGTAATAGGATTATGAATAAAATATTTCACCTCTAACTTAAAGTAGCTTTTTTTATTTTTTTAAACAGAATCTGTCCAAATTTTATAAAAAGGAGCATTTGAATCCACAGCTTGGCATTTCTGTTGAGCTATGATTAACACAACAAAATTTAGGTTTCAAATGTTCATCCCAGGCAGTTTTGAAATTTGGAAAGAATAATAGAAGACAGAGAAAATTCCCTCATGCTTCTTTATAAGCAGTTTCTCTTACCACCTTTAATCTGTTGGGGTTCAGTCATAATGGATGAGTTGTGGCTGGGTTTCATACGAATAGATCACATATGTGTTCTTCAGATTCTCATTTCTTTGTCATGATTTCTGTATTTTGTATGTATAAGTAGTGTATCTTTTATCCTCAGGAGGTATCAGGTTGTGTGGGTATATAGCAGCATGTTGATCCTTCCACAAACTTTAGCTTCAGCCCCCTAAATAACCATTCCTTGCCTACCTTTCTGTTGGAACTAACATCCTGTAATCAGTGGATAAAAACCTTTAGAACCTATTAACTCAGCAGCTCACTAGCTTTTACCAATCCCAAATCCAAGCATGTCATCAGAGAGCATTTTAAGCCTGAAGAAACACTTCCCCCACTTCTCTTTGATGAACCTGCCAATGTATTTTAAACTTGCCTTGATTTATGAATTTTTCTTTCTTCAGTAAATCTATAAAAATTCATAAAACTGCTTACAGATTGGGCCGTAAAATTTGGGTAATACTAAGTTTATGTCCTTGGACCATAGTCACTAAATTTGGCACCAGAATAAAACTACCTTTCATTCTCTTCAAAAAATATATAGAATGAAAAATGGGCAAAGGATCTGAAGGGGCACTTCACCAAAAACAGAGACAGCAAATAAACATGTGCAAACATGCTCACCACCAAATACTGTTACAGAACTATAAATGCAATGCCAACCTTATGAGAATGGCTAAAACCTCAAACAGTCAACACCAAAATCTGGCAAAGACATAGAGCAATACTACCTTCCAAACGTGTTGTCATACAACATATTAACACCACCTTACTTTATGATCTGGCAAACACTTCTTGGGGACTTACCTTAATGCAATAGAAACATCCATGTACAGCCATATCAAAGATACTGAGGAACGTTTTTCAGAATTGAAAATAAATTGATGTGCATTGATAGTTGAATGCATAAGCTATGGTACATATGCTAAGGGCAGTGAAAGTATGTTTGTGTCTGGGGTTACCAGGTAACTTAACATGAGTAAGTTTGCTAATGGCTGACTGAGACATTGTCTTCATAAATTTGTTTATCATTTTAATTCCTTCTCCTTACTGTCTTTTATTTATTTTGCCTCTAGGGTAGTGAATTTTGAAAAGTCCTTCTAGATTCTAGACATTAACGCCCTGCCTGGTAAAAGGGGCATATATTCTCTCCCATTCTGAAGATTTTCACTAACTTACTCCATTGCTTGGTTCCTGAGCTTTGCAGACTACTTTTAATTTGATTAGTCCTATTTGATCACTTTTTGTTTAACTGTGCATTTGCAGTCCTGTCTAAAAGATCAACGTGGACTTCAATATCTTGAAGTATTTTCTGTCTATTTTTCTCCATTAGTCCTGGTATTTACAGTTTTATGTTTATCCAAGTCTTCCATCCATTTTGCATGGGAGAAATTGCAGTAAAATCTTCATCTCTTCTACAATCCCGTCTGGTCTTCCTGGTACCACTTAGTCACATGGCTGTCAGTTGTCCCAAGCTGGTTAGCAATGCAGCTGTCCTTCTATGCAAGTATGTGCTTGAGGCTGTGCAGAATTAGCTGGCTGCACCTGTTTGGGCATTCTTTTGGGAATCTCTCTTCTTCCCCTGGTCCATTTGCTGCTCTTAAGCCAATGCCAGGTGTCTGCTTACTAGGACTCTGTAGCCATGTCATGAAATTGAGTGTTTTATGACTTCGACTTTTCTAATTTTGTTCATGGTTGTTTTAGCTACTTCAGGTATTTTATGCTTCCATATGAATTTATTGCTTTGCTTTTCTGCTTCTATAAAGAATACCACTAGTTTTTTGATAAGGAAATAAATTAATTTTACATTAGAGTGTCTTTTGGATGCATAGAAACGGCACTTCAAAATGTTTTTGAACAGCATGTATTTATTGGGGAGTGGTGCATGTGGCTGCTCGTATGCCACAGAGCACATACCAAGAGGCTGCGTCTCTCTTGACACCAAGGACATTTTAGGAGTAAAACACAGGTTTTCCTAGTAGGCAGTAAGGAGCCTTCCCTGTTGAGCCATATCTCTGGACCTGGAAACTGTATTTTCAATAAAATTCCACTTATCCCTTAAAAAAAAAATGTTTCAGTTGTTGTACCTGACCTAGATGGATGCTAGATAGAATCAATTTTCACTGCAGCATGGTCAAATGTTGATAAACAGCTCAGTATCATTTTAGAAATAATGTTTTGGGACTGAGAGAAACAGAAATTGTACAGAAATAATCATTTCCTACACTATTACAAGTAACAGTTACGGTAGCGGGAAGGAAAGAGCTCTGAATTCCAACCGTGGACACTCTGGTAGTCAGTTTGTTCTCAGTCTACCTGTGCTTCACAGTTCATCCTAGCTGATGACACCATCAACCTGGCTGAGAAGCTGAAGAAATTGGCAGTGATGGAAATGGTTGGTTAACTTCCTTTTTGCAACCAGCTCCCTCAGACAGAGGGGTATTATTTTCTTTTTCATTTTAGCTTTATGTCTTTTTTTCCCTTCCTTCTTTCCTTCCTTCCTTCTTTCCTTCCTTCCTTCCTTCCTTTCTTCCTTCCTTCCTCCCTTCCTTCCTTCCTTTCGTGTGTGTGTGTGTGTGTGTGTGTGTGTGTGTGTGTGCATGTGTTTGTACTGTTGTGTTCCTACTTCATTTTTCCCTTACAATCTTTATTGGAAGAGTTTTCTTTTTTCTTATTTATTTATTTTTCTTATCTTACATATCCATACCAGCTCCCTCTCCCTCCCTTCCTCTCTCCCTCCCATGCCACCCCCTCCCCACTTCACAGGGAAGGTTTTCATGAGACTATAAACTACTCTATTATCTGCCACTATTTGTTTCAAGACATGAATTCTCGGTCAGTGTTTTGTGTCCGCTTGGGAGGATAGCTGTTATAGAGAGGGGTCTGAGACTGATGCACATGTGCAAGCTGCCTTGCAACTGAGTTGGCAGCTACTACACTCATGGCTCAGGCTTGGTACTGATCCTCCCTCCTTTGTATAATGGAGTGATAAATGTGTTTGATTCCTGTACTAGGTAATCAGGGAAGAAATTGGTTTCTGTTACAATTTGTTTCAAGATTGGAATCCCCAAGAAATGCTTTGTATGAGATTGAAAGGACTCCTGCTAAAAAGAGAGTACCCAAGGAACCTTTCTGGGTAGAGCAGGATAAACTGCTAAAGAAAAGGAAGTGGTTTCATTTACAGTCTAGGCCTATTACCCTCCATCTTCTGAGTACAGCACCCAAGTCCTAGCATGTACTTAAAATGTGAAGGAGGGGGACAAAATGTCACAAAAACAATAGATTACTTGTAGATGTATTTATATAATCTCGGTTGTCCAAAGATCATGACGGCTCAGAGATGATGAGGAAATAATCAATAAATAATATTTAAATTATAGTGATGTTCCTTTCAGATAGTAAAGCAAGAATAATATGAGAGCAATTACTTGGATTCAGATTGGGGAGAACTGAGTATTTGAGTGAATTGGGATTTTTAAGAGAGTTGTTCTATAATGTTAGATCCTAATATGCAAATAGGAGAGTTAGTTCAAATGAAACTCGTTTTACACAAGAAAAGCATTTTGGCATGTGTAAACAATTAAGAACCCTGCTATATTAAGTCCAGGTCATGTATCTAAGGCTAATGCATACATGGCAATTTGAGTACACTCTCCTCATCTAGACTACTGCCACCATTTCCCTGTAGATCTCCTGATAGCTTGCACCAAAGACAGCATCCTCTCAGAGTGATCCTTCTAAATCCTAGCTAGAGGAGCTCATGCCTTCTGCATGGCCCCCTGCAACAACTCACCTCCATGTCAGGGTAGGACAACAGGACTCTTCCCTTGCTATCACTCTTCTACTCGCTGTCTTAACATCTCCTCTTCCTCCTGACTTACCTACAGTCTCAGCACTTGGCCCTCCTAATCACCAGAGCACATTCGGCATTTTCCACGCATCAGCTCTTCATTGGCATGGAACACTATCCTCCCAGTTACCAAAGAGTTCCCTTCTGACCTCAGTGGCATGTCCTCAATGAGCCACACACAGACTGCGTCATATACATTTCAGCACGGCCTCCTCGGTGGCTCTCCACGCTTGTCTTTCTGTTCTATTCCATCATGACACCTGCACTTTTCACAGCTTTGTATTTCTCTGCTAATGTCTCTTCCTCCCATTACAGTGGATTTGAGAACAGGAATATGTTGAAAAGGCTTAGAATGACCTGGAGCAGTGGTTCTCAACCTCCTTAGTGCTGCAACTCTTTAGTACAGTTCCTCGAGTGCGGTGACCTCCCATCCACAAAGTTATGTTTGTTTCTACTTCATAACTGTAGTTTTGCTGCTGTTGTGAATCATAATGTAAATATCTGATATGCAGATGATCTGAGATGTGAACCCCATCCCCAAATGGGTCACAACCCATTTCCTGTTTGAGGTTGAGATCTGCTGGTCTATAGGTTCAGAAAAATACCATTGACTGCATAGGCATATAAAGCTGTCAAAATTTCACACATCCTATGGTCCAGGAATATAGCTGTTGGGGCCTGTCCTAGAACTCACTCTGTACACCAGGTTGGCCTCAAACTTACAGAGATCCACCTGCCTCTGCTGCCTGAGGGCTGGGATCAAAGGCATGTGCCACCACTGCTCGCTCGGCTTTTTCTAGTATTTTAAAAACTCACTTGCACAGCAGTCTTAAAACTAGAAAGACAGTGACAAAATGGGAAAAAAAGTTTTTTAAATGTCTACAATTTTCAAGTAATTCATAGTTAAAAGTCAGGTAGTGGTGCATACCTTTAATCCCAGCACTTGGGAGGCAGAGGCGGGTGTATCTGTATGAGTACAAGGCCAGGCAGGTCAACTTGGCAACTTCCAGGCCAACCAGGCATGGAGAGATTTTGTCCCTAAGTAAATAAATAAAATTCAAATAACAAGTTCCTAACACAGAAGCAACAGTTTAGGTGCTGTGAAAACCTAACGGTTCAGGTGTCCTGTGGGAAGAACAGGTTAGAATTGTTTCTTCCATGTCAATTACTAGGACAGGCTCATCTTTCTGTGCAATGTTTTCTTCCTGGCATTGTATTGCAGATAAAGGTATATTGATAATGATAATATTGATTGAATTCTTTCAAAGAAGGAAGAAAATCTATTAGCTTGTATTTTTCAGCTAGCGTTGTGCTATTTGAAACAGTATAACACAAAAAAAGCAAGTAGGCTTGACTGTTTAATTACAGAAGAACACAGTACCAATTCAACTATTGATTTTACTTCATGTGCCGTCTTGTAATATATGATACACTTTTCCAGCCATCCTACAGAGTGTTCAGTATAGAATTTTATGTTTGTAAGTTCTTTTAAATATTTAATTCCTTCATTTAACTTCTTAAGTCCACATTTTCTAACAGACTGAAATTATCATCCAGTGTCCTATTGAAAAGTTAGGATGCAGGCATAGCATATCAAACTTTATAATATGTAAGAAATTTTAGAAAATATGAAGCCAGGTACCTGAATCCTAAAGGTGTCAAATTAAATGTATTAATTATAATTTATGGATTAATATAATAGAGAACACATAATGATATGGATATAGAATAGCAGTACATAATGAAATTTAATTCACATATGTAAGTAATATGGAAAATGCAGTGGAGATTTATGTGATTTAATAAGTTTGTTATTGAATAATATATAAAAATTGAACAAGACAAAACTAGGCTTTATTAACATCTCATATAAATTCGTTGAACAATTCTGATTGGAATGAGTAGCATCCCTGTGGTCAAGGTCTGATTTTCTTGAGTAGTAGAGCCATGGTAGTTTTGAACAATACAGAGATAGATCTGGGGCTCTAGGTCTGCTGGCACAGGGAACACCTTGTGTGCATGACACCTGGGTTTAAGCCCCAGTGACACATAAGATGCAGTATGTTGACCCAATCCTGCCACTCAGGAAGCAGGAGAGGCAGAGGCTCAATATCATCTTTTGCTACACAGGAAGTCCCTTTCTTTGAAGCCAGCCTATCTTAAAAAAAAATCATCGGTAACATTTTTAAAATCAATGTAAATATGATACTTGCATTTTGTGCATACATGGGTTTTATAGCACATATCAAGTTTATATTTACTAATGTATTAAATAAATAAAACTGTCATTGATGACAAGGCAAATTGATACAACAGTTAGACATTGGTTAAACCTGCAACCCGGGGGAGGGTCGGGGGACTCTGAAATATATATTGCTGTGTAATCCAACCACTTTGGCCCTGTTGGCAGGTTGTTTCCTTGATCTATGGAGGCATTAGGAAATGACCACTAATTACCATTATTAGACCAGAGGATGGTCATGTTGGGTGCCACCCAGGCTTGCTAAGTTGCTAATGTGCAATCTCATTCCAGCAGAGCTGTCACTGTGAAGCCAGGTCAGCATGGTGGCAGAACTTATAAATATAGTTCCCATGTCATATTCTTTCATCTGTAGGATCACACACATTGTCTTTTTAAAAGAGGTTCCCATATGTGTGGAAGACGTGTGATAAATTAAGCACTTCTTTCAAGATACTGAAAACATAATAGTGATCTAATTAATTACAGTCATATTCTTGTTAAAATTGTGCAGAAAAATTACACCTTTTTCGATTAGCATGAAATATAAGTGTCAAATCCCTAATAAAACCCGGATCAATAAGACAATAATAATTGTGTTGTTAAAAGTGGACATTGAAAGGTGTTCATGGCAACATATTTTAAAGGTTAGAAACCCTTTTAAAATAAACGGATTTCATCTTTACACTGTGTCATCTAAATCATTCGTCTGTTTGTGTATACAATTATAATCAGACGATAAATTGCAGCTATTGAATGGATTAAGTCTGCACTTCTTGACCTCATAAATCTGAGATTGTCATAGCTTTAGAAAATGCTTGTGTAACAATCAGTTGATTACATGCCATGAACAGCTGTGTGCATGTTAACTGGAAGACACAGGAGGGGCAGGGTAGCTCAGAGTTCAGTGGTAGAGCACTGACGCTTTCTGAGGCTTTCAGAGCCTTCCTTCGCAGCCTGGATTAGAGGTTAGTTACATGCTTCTCTTTGGTAGAAAGATGGGCTGAAAATTTAAATGCACAAAATAGAACCCCACAGAAAAGTAAACATTTGGTAAAATTTCCTGAATGAACTTGTTCACATCAAGCTTGCTCAGGACCCTATGAGGAAGAGAATAGAAGAAATACTCCCTGGGGTACTTCAGTGTTTCAGGAAAGAAAATCCTCATCAAGACCCACCCAAACCCCAACAGTGTTTCTTAAAGTGCTCTGTTTTGACCATGTATGCAGAGACATTTCAACATAACGTTTGTTTATACTGGGGGGGGGGATCAGTAATTACCTGATGATGTAGGCTGCAGAGAAAATGCAGCAGTTGAGAACACCAGATGCTCTTACAGATGACCTGGGTTCAATTCACAACACCCACATGACAGCTCATAACCATCTATAACTCCAGTTCCAGGGAATCTGATCCCCTTTTCTGGCCTCCACAAGCACCTGCACATGGTACACAGACATCAGCTCCGGCTCATACACATACACATAAAAACTAATAATAATAAAATTTTCAAAATGATTGCCTGGTGTTGCATATTATTGAAATTTTAAAAACTATGAAAACAGTTATCTCACCACTAATGAAAATAAAGTGCTTAAAGTCATAATGCAGAAGTGGTTTTGAAGATGGGCTACACAGCAATCGGCTACTTCATCTTTAATACAAGAGGCATTATATCCATTTTAGATCTCCCTAAAAGAGAACTGGTTTTAACTCAAATTTATCTATTTGTATATAGCTTCTACCTTCAAAAATTTATATAGACTATGACCCAATTTTGGAAATCTCATATCAAAATGGTATTAATCAAAGATCCAAAGAGAATTAGATTATTAATAATGAAATATTTTCATTGACTTTAATTTTCTCAGATGAAGGGAAGAGGTGTGTGCTTGAAGCGTTAGTTAGGAATTTACAGCCTGCTCATAAAAGAAGCATTTTTCTCACTCTGTATAAAATGTTCCAGCATATAGTAGCTAAATAATCCAAGGTCACGATGAAAAGCAATGTCAAGGAGCAACTAAAAAGAGAATCCTCAGTTTCCCTGTTCCAGAAGAATAAATGTCTTGTGATAGCCCCAGGGAATTTGCTCACTCGTGACAATAAACACCTTGTTGTATAGGCATTCTGGTGTGGAAAAAATAAAGGTGGTGATCTGTGAGGTGAACCAAGCTTTGTTCAAACTGTCTCATAACAGATTGGACCCAGCATACTAGCACCTGGTTTGAGAAACCACTGTTGTCTGATAAGATGTCTAAGGAACAAGCATCCGCATTCCAAAAGGATTCCTTTTTTGCTCGTGTGAGTTTTCATCCAGAGAATTGACTAGAAACAACACAGAAGTCTGTTTTGAACTAATTATCATATCCACATTGATAATACCTCCTTTTGATAATGTGATTGACAGGTCAGTCAGGTAGAATAACCCATGCTACTGAGATTTACCATCAGGAGCTAGCCCCAAGCTCACAGCAAGCATCGGAGAGTCAGTCTTTGGATTAGGACATTTATGGACAGAAACTCACTTTGTCTTGAAATGAGTCAATAATAATGAGAATTTCCTGTGAAGAAACGAGGGGATGAAGCATGTTCTCTAAGCCAACCACAGAAAGTAGCACAGTGATTGGAAGCCCAGATTCTTAAAGAACCAGAATGAAGCCTGATTTCCAGGTTGTGTGTTTCCTAGATCTACCTTCCCTAAGTAGGATTTCAGAGTCTCAGATAAAGACCCTCCAGCAGCCTGTCATATTGGGTGTCATTGTTACATATATGTGTTCCTGTGCATGAGTGTGCACATTGTGTGTCTGGATGTGTGTGTGTGTGACTATGCATTAGTACATGCGTGTGTCTGTGTGTGTGTGTGTGTGTGTGTGTGTGTGTGTGTGTGTGTGTGTGTATTTGAGAGTGTGTGTTTAAAGATAAGATATCAATCTTGGAAATCATTCCTCAGGAACTTTCCACCATGCTTTTTCTAAGGCAAGCTCTCTCCTTGGCTTTGAAGTTGCTGCCTAGTGACTCCACAGTCCTCCTGCCTCTATCATCTCAGACCTGAGATTATAAACACACCTTGCCTGACTTTTTATATGGGTTCTGCTCAAGGAAAGCATTGGACTCAGTTCCTCATGTTTGTGTGGCAAACATTCTCCACCTATCAGTTCCAGTACTTTGAAAGTGAAAATTATAATCCAAAATTCTAGTCGGAAAATGACCCATAAACCAATATTCTGAATACTGTGTTTTCGAGGCAAGGTGGTATGATTAGTTTTCAACTGGGACCCTCCTGTTGCAGCCTTTCAAGTGCTGAGATTATATGCGTGAGCTACTACACATGGCTCTAACTCCTTCATTTGTCTAATTAGGTGATGAAGCATAGTGTAGCTATTGAATGTTAGGTTTTTCACTTATATGAAAAATTCAATCATTGTTTACTATTTAAATCATGGGATGGTTATTTTAGTAAAAGTGGTTAGAATAACCAGGGAGCAGCTGTGAGGAATTCTTCCCCAGATAGAGTGTTTGTCTAAAGTTAAAAGAAACTTACATAAAACACATCTTGGTAGATCAATTTGTTGCTTCTTTTGAACTTGTGGACACAGAGAATTAATTCGATTAGAGAACTAACTAACTCATTAAGAGAACTAACTCTATTCATTCATTCATTCATTTGTTCATTCATTTTGGCAAATGTACCAAGTGTAAGTAATGATGTTTTGGCATATTCACCTAAAACCCTGGCTTAGTTTTTAGCTCAAGTGTGTAAATGAAAAACATGTTCACTGGACACCACTTTACCCTCCTGTTTCCTCCCAGATATCACTCTGAATTTGAAAGTGTCCCTCTCCTCTTACACAAAACCCCCAGGAATCCTTTCCTTCTGCCTGAAACATGCTCCCACCCCGATTACAATCCTTCACTGACCTGGGACACTTAACGTTCTGCTTCAGAGTTCTACTAAATTATCTTTCCTCTAAGGACAGTTCTCTGACTTCAACAGTCAGGTGAAAAGTCCATAGTACATGTCAGAGGTCACCCCTTAGGAAGGTGACTCTTTACTTGAGTTACTCCCCTGTGTGATTGTGACCACATGCACAGTGATGCTCCCATAACATAATAATGGGGCTGAATAGCTCCTGTCACTTGATGATGGTAAAGATATTATAATATATCACACCACATTGGTCACCTGAATGCTGGTACAAAGAAACATAATGCACTGCCAGTTAGACACAAGAATAGCACATGCATCTATAAACCATATGCAATACTTGGTAATGATGATCAACAGTCATGCTACTGACTTATGTATTTACTATGCATCCTGTGATTATTTTAGAGTACATACCTTTTACCTATAAAAAATGTTTACTGTAAAACTGTGTGCCATATGCCAGCAGCAGCCTCATACATCTGGTGTTTACTGAACCCCTTGATTGCATCATTTTTTTCCTGCACTTGATTTTCATCATGTTGTGTTCATCCCAGATCCCAGAGTAATAGATTATGTGTTATACATGCACTGTGTAGCCTAGGTGTACAGAAGACCGTATCATCTGAATTTGTCCTACATGTACTTTGAGATGTTCTCGAGATGATGAGACTGCATTTCTGAGAACATGTCCCCACTGTGTTTAACAGTGTGATTGTTTGACAAGCACACTTCTTTCCCAACATCCTCTAAGCCCCCAAAGGGCAGACCATGGATATTTATGGTTTTCATTCATCCATAGCATCTAGCACAGGCACTGGTGTACATCAGGTAATTCATAACTACACAATTGAGTCAAAGATAATGGATATCGTGTAGACTAACCAAAGATATTATATAGCTGAAAGGAAAAGGTTCTGTCAAGTTTATGAAGTGCCTCTCCATATCTAGTACCCACATTTAAGTGTGTGGTTCCATCAGTTGGGGATATAATGGTTTTCCATGTTGTCTCTCTAATATTAAAGCCTAGCAGTTCTCCCAATGGGACTCTTCCTTCAGAGTCCTCATGAGCCTGCAGGCACTGCAGTGTCCCTAAATTTTCTGTGTTCAGGTTGTGTGCACTTCACAGTATGTTGTAAACTACATGTTCCTGGGATGCTATTTTATTTCTAGATGCCTGCCAAAGGTCTGCATAGCCTCTCTGCTTCCGGTAAGGATTTGCTTAGATAATCTTCAGAATTCTTCACACTTGAGGTTTTCCATTGTTACCCACTGTGAGAAAGGAGCATCCAGGTCAGAGAGATAGTTTGTCACCACCTGTGTGGGTCAGTGTCTCTGTCGAATTTACCATGCCCTGGGACTGAACTGGCTTCTGCAGAATTCGATGGCTCCATTCCATCAAGGATCAAGGACACAATGGGGGAAATGACACCAGATCTATTTATGTAAAAAGCCATCTCAGATGTGGCTCTGTGTTTGCCTTTCTCCACGTACATCTTTGCTGTTCTTTTTTTTACCTCGTTTGCTCATTCTTTTAGTAACAAACATGAAAATGGTGCGTTGAGCTACTTCTGGAATGAAAAGCAAGGACTTGCAAACTGTTGACTCAGTCAGACACATAATTTAAAATATACACGGACACTGTGGGTGGGTGTTAGGAAGAAGACAACTTGAACTTTGAAGAAAAAGAGAACAAACAAACAAGAGAAAAGGCTGCCCATAAGGTCAGCAAAGCCCATAGAGAGCAAAGCAAAGGAGGGAAGCAGGGAAGGCACGACCTGCCACCCATGGGGATGTGCAAGTGGGGTAGAGACTATTTTGGGCTGAAATGGACCTTGCTGGGACTATTTAGGACATTGATTCTCAAATCATGTGTGGGCCTTTAAACACTAGATATTTTCAAATGATCTAACTTACACTGAAAAATTTTCATAAGTAGACTATACCCCTGAAGATAATTCTCCATGACTTGCTACTTGAACCTCTCTGTCTGAGCAGGCCTATGTCTGTTAACATGTATACGTAACATTAAAATACATTTCATTCTAGTGAAAATTGAAAATCTGCATTTTAAGAAAGGAGCCCTCTATCAAAGAAAATGTAAAAGCTACTAATTTTAACAATTGAGTGGTGGTGGCATATATCATTAATCCCAGCATGTAGGAGGCAGAGGCAGATGAATCTCTGTGATTTCAAGGCCAGCCTGGTCTACAAAGCTCCACAAAGAAACCCTGTCTTGAAAAACAACAACAACAAAAATTGCTGCTGAATTTTTTTCCAAGTGTTTTTTCTCATTTAAAATTTTTATCAATACTCAGGGACATAGATGGATGGATAGAGATAGGTAGGTAGGTAGGTAGGTAGGTAGGTAGGTAGATAGATAGATAGATAGATAGATAGATAGATAAATAGATAGATAGGGACAGTGGGCTTATAAGTAAACACAGATGCATATTGTATTCCTCAGTGCCTTTTTTTCTTACCAGCAAAAGAAATCATTCTTACTGAATTTCTAGGTAATTCTTAGAGGGATTGTCTCCAAATAATAAGTTATACAACTTACTATATCTCATTTTTCAAATCTGATTCTATGATACTGAATAGACAAGATGGAAAATTTGCAATTTGTCAACCTATATGCTTTATTTCCTATTTTTACTAGGTTTTTTTTTTTTTGCCTTGTGTGTGAAGGACTTTATATCTTCAAACAATATGAGCTATCATTTCATGGTTTTTAGTGATTGCTGATACCCACTTTAGGAGATGGAGATATTAGTAAATATTGTCTTACCTCTACCCTCCCCATGTTTACTTCCCAACTTATGTGCAAGTATGCTAATGCACTATCCTGG
The DNA here is from genome assembly GCF_943737965.1 of Phodopus roborovskii. NCBI lineage: Eukaryota > Metazoa > Chordata > Mammalia > Rodentia > Cricetidae > Phodopus > Phodopus roborovskii. The sequence goes on from NW_026126576.1 coordinate 2,472,175, forward strand.
AGGGATATCACTGGGAAAGTAGAGAAGATAGCAAGCAAGTCCTATTCCTGAAGAATGATGTCTTGAAGAATTCAAGAGTCACTGTGAAGTTTGCATGAATGCAAAAGTGTCATAGGTTTTCTCTGAAGGATCACAGAAAGGAATAATGGGAGGGGGGGAACCAGAGATTAGGCAGGAAAAGAACAGAGCAATAGGTGACAGGTATCCAGAGAATTTTTGTGAAGAATTTTATAGAGAGCATATAGGAGAAACTGAAAAGAAACTCCAGTCTCAAGTGTCCACAAAGGCCCATGTCCAGGGCCATCCTTGCATGAGTTCATTTTTGCCCCTCTCTGGCTTAAGAGCTAAGATTTATTGGAGGTCATTTCCACCTTTCTGTTGTCTCAATCACTACTTGTTGCCTTACTGGGGAACCTGGCCATCCTTTACCTTGTGTTAAGCTGTTTACAAGTATGTGGTGTCTGTTCTGGTGATTGGATATCATATCCAGTTTATCTCTATTTCCCTAGTACTTGACCTAGAGGCTTGAGCTGAGCAGTCATGGCCCGTGACAGAATTTTAAAATATGTCTGCACTGCACTTCACTTGAGATGTATTCATTGTTTCTCATCCCTCCTTTCCTCCTTTCCCTCTTTCTGTACCCCCCATGCATTTTGCTTTGTTTTTCTTCTTTTCTAAAATGGCAAAGCCTTTCTATAGATGCACAGATAAACCAAGACAAAGTTCCCATGACATCATGGTGGTCAAAAAACCTAAAGGAAAACATTACTAAAAATAATGAAGAAAGAGAAGATATTCAATATTTTTTAAACTCTCCCAAAGAAGAGAGTATGTAATCTTTTTGAGGTATGAGAATAATGAATTGTCAGCATCATGTGTTAACTAATGTTAAATTGAAGTTGTTTCCATGATGTTTGGCTGAACTTGTCATTCCTCTCCAGTAAGTATACATTCAAAACTAAGAGTCAAATTATCATAGACACATTTCAGATAGCAGTGAACAAGAGATTAGAGGTAAAGAGATACATGCAAACATTTTTCTGGCTCTACTTTGGAGATCACTAGTCCATAAAATACCTGTCTGAATTCAAACTTTTGGTCAGAATCAATGATCGTTTTTTATAGATCAGTAGTTTTGAGAACTGTGAACCCCTCATGTGGCTTTAGCTAAAGGGACTTAAGCTAAAGAAGATTACAGAGCTTAATACATTGGAAACACAGTAGATATTTGAAAGAAAATGATGCTGACTCCTTGCTAAGCCACAATCTGGGTTCTCCTGGGGAGTGAAACTAGGTTCAGGCTATTTCCCTGATGGATCACAAACTTGACTTTTTGTCCTGAAAATGGGGACCCTCAGAGAACAAAGCTCACATTAACCATATTATCTCCCACAGACCTACTTCTCAGAATACCAACTTCTTGAATTATACTGGTAAATTTGTCATCCAAGTCATATGTCCTGCTCCTAGCAGGCAAGCTCTCTGTAAAGGAAACACATAGTTAGGACTTGATTTGTGCATATGTGTGTCAGTCAGCCATTAGATGTGTAGCTTCAGAGTATCCTAGAACAAACCTGTGTCTACAAGAGGATAAAAATCTACCACTATCCCTCTATAAATTCCATAATCTCCCTACTTGTTATTCCTGTGTGACTTCTTACATATGCCATATTTGTCATATTCTCAATGTTTCTTAATACTGTTAGAGTTGCATGGCTAATTTCATTCACACACACACACACACACAAAAACATTGAATGAATTATATCTTGCACTTCACAAGAGGTTGGCATATGTCACAGAAAGTGTAACAAAGACTCAGAGATAAATAAGAGTGACGAGTGACTTAACCAAAGATCCTACAGACTCTGGTCCACAAACCCTTCAACCCAGGAAACATATCGAGGATTGTTTTCTGAGTCCCAACAACAGCATTTCACTAACTGAGAGGTACTTGGGACAGATTTGTTGATGATAATAGAAAAGCTATTGAAGTATGTATTGGCAAGACTGATATGTTTAACTATTTATAGCATTTTCACTTTAGTAAGTATTTCACAAGTTTTTCATTCAATACTGAGTTCCTCTTAATACATTTAAGACATGGCTTGCTTTTTAAAATGTAGCTTTCCAGAAGTATTTTAAGAAAGCATCTATGTTTTCAAAGATGAATGACTTTGAACTATTATTTTAAGGTTTAAGAAAGACAGATGACTTTCTTCTCCTCAGAGGTCTGTCAGATATTGCTCTCAATAACAAGTTTCAATGGAAAAAAAATTATGCACAGATGCACTCAATACAGTTCATGACTCATCCCAACTCCTCAACATCTCCTTAGCTCACACTCACACTCTTCAGGGAGCTTTTCAGAAGGTTCTTACCTGACAATTTCTTCATATGTTTGCTCAAAGATCTCTCTTACTGTTTGACCATTATGCCCAGAGTGCCCAGAATATTGTAAGGACAGTTTTGTAGAGTGTCACTCATGGAAGATCTGCAGACTAGGAATGTGAAAACCCAGTGCCCTCATCGCCAGTGGGTACAAATGAGGTGTACCTGAAATGCCAGACCCACTTCATCACTAGGCTGAAGGTAGAACTTTGCCTCAGATCAGATCCTTGGTGCCTTCCAAATTGCCTATGTCTTGTTTCCCTTCCATATTCTTGTTTCTCTTGGGAGCATAATCTCAACCATCCCTTACCCTGAATCCTTTCCTTAAGCTGATGTTTGCTGAAAAGACCCTACTTTCAAGCAAAATCATCCATGGGTAACTTGAGTTTGAATTACAGATCCATTTGTAAAATTTACTTTATTTTGTTGATTTATTTTTATTTTATTTTGTGCCTCCTCTGCATGTATATCTGAGTGGATGTGTCAGAACCCCTGAAACTGGAGTTACAGACAGTTCTGAGCTGCCATGCAAGTGCTAGGAATCAAATCTGAGTCCTCTGGAAGAGCAGCCAGTGCTCTTAACTGCTGAGCCATCTCTCCAACCCCACAGAATCCATTTTTGGAGTTGTAGTTCTGCCCAAAACAATAAGGCACAAAATAAGGTTTGGAGACTGCAAAGACATCAGCATTACCCAGCCACAAAATGATTAGTTACAGAAAAGAAACTTAGTATGAGATATTGATTAATAAATATAGATAATTGTGTGCATGGTGTGTGTGTGTGTGTGTGTGTGTGTGTGTGTGTGTGTGTGTGTGTGTGTAGGTGTGTAATTGTTAGAGGTCAATTTTGGGAGGCTTCCTCGGTTGCTCTACACTGTGTTTTGAGGCAGCATCTTTCATTTTCATATAATGACTTTTGCTTGCCTGGCTGGCCAAGGGAGCCTCAAGAATTCTGTTGTCTTATCTCCATGGCTCTAGAATTATGAATATGCAAGTAGGTTTCGTGAATGGAAGTCAGAGTTCCATAATGCTCAGCTAGTGCTTTAATGAGCTATTTCTACATCCCTTGAACCATATCCCTTATTGCTGCTGACATCAGTGTTCATGGCCAGAATGAACCAGTGGCCCTTTGCTTGAAATCCCTCCTCTCTGTTCTCACCTCCGTGAAAAAGAGAACTCAGAATGTGTGACCTCTTTCTTTCAGTGAAATCACAGAGCCAACATACAGTTGCCAGTCAGAAGCAAGCTTGTGTATTGCTACCACAGAGGACATCAGTATCTCAAGATGAGAAATTCTTCAAATACAGGAATGTTCAGATGGTCAGATAACACAGAACACATGACAAACCACTGCTTTACTTAGACTCAATGACAAGTTAGGATGCCTGAAAGTATATGTATTTGTTTATGCATGTTTAGTTACTAGTTGAATTTGTTTTTGTAGGTGAATGAAACTTCTGACTTAGAAAATACATGTTTATGTTATTTCATGAAATGTACTAGTTTCATGGAATGCTAAGTTAAAATATTTTCTGCTTTATTAAACCTATTATATTTTGTACAAAATGAAGATATTTATTAAAATGTGGTGTTAGTATCAATAGAAGGCATAAACCTAATTATAGTATTAGTTTGGCCCAGAAACTGGAAATGAATATTTTCAATTGAAAGATGAAGAATAGAATTTTGGGGGTTGATATCAGTTGAGAGACTCTCAGTGTGTCACATGAAGCCTGGTGACCTCTTCCTTGTCACACATAGAATCACTTCATTACAATGTAAACTGCTAGATTTCACATTTTGATGAACTTCCAGAATTCTATAATCTTATCTTTTTTAATGGTCAATACTCTAGAGCAGGGGTCACCAAGGAGCAGCCAAATCTGGCCCACCACCTGTTTGTGTAAAGTGTGTGTGCCAAGAATGGTTTTACATATTTAAATACAGGCTATTAAAATGACTATTAATGTCCATGACAAGAGTTGTTTGAACTGCTGAGGACACTATATCTTGACTTGCCAACCCTAAAATATTTAGTACCTGGCACTCTGAAGACATAGATTGCTGATCCGTGTATAAGTATATAGCCAAGAAGGAATTCTGCATTGAAAGCATTATATTACATAAGACACTGTCATTTACCAAATGTGCCTCTATATTTTTCACGAAGAAATATCACCCATAAAGGAAACTAATTATGTTTTAGGGGGGAAGTGCTGGAAATGAAGAAACTGTAATCAGAAGATAATAAAATTAAAGACGTCAATATGCCTTTTCCCTCTTCACCCCATTGTTCTATAAATGTGTAAATAGGAGTCACATGACCTACCATGAGGCAAGAAAACACACTGGACAAGTGATTCCTTAGGTTTGTGTGACACCTGTAACTTCTCAAAGCTTTCTCCTGATGGCATTTAATGTCTCACGGCTGTGTTATAGCAGTAACTGGGGTTTTTATTGTTTAGAGCTATGAAACTCAATTGTGTATATTCTTTTTATCTTTCATGGTGGCAGTTACTCTACTCCTTAGCCAAGAGATTTAGTTGAAAATCAAGAAATTTGTGGATGTGCTATTTGCTTGAAGCTTTTTCTGGCTGCGGTCAGTGCTGGAGGCTCAAAGGTACTGAGACAATCATAACGTTCTGCTTGTCTAGTTAGTCAAGGATGTGTATTTAGGAGATAATCCTACATATGCTTGGAAAAAAATAGTCTTTTGAACATCTGCTGTATTCAGTGTGTATAAATGTCCTCCTGAATCACTTGGTGCCTGCCACAGAGCATCATTTCTACCATGAGTGTTCTGCTTAAGAAGTTATTCGTCTCTAGGCTAACAATGTGCATGCCAGGTAAAGGACTTACTTGCCATGCAAAAGTCCCTGAGTCCATTCCCATGCATCACCAAAGCATAACACTTTCTAGTGTTTGATTATGACAGTTGATATGACATGGGCTTGGGATAAAGATCTGAAGGCATGCTCAAGTCCAGAGTTAGGGTGGATATTTGAATAAGCCAAAGGAATGACTAAAGGAACAATAGCAGCTAACTTTAGCAAACACATACTGAGTGGTGATTCTGTAGTTAGCATGTTGCCTAATTCAGTGACTCTGAGTGCTTATGACTTAAGATTCTTATATTACTATTTAATGCATGGGAAATAAGATTCTGGGGCACAATGTTGGCTGACGGCTGTTTATTCAGGGAGAAATCACTTATACCAGAAACAGATGACCATCACAGGTCCCCATTGGAAGGATACCTCCGGATGCTCTCTATCTCTGACAAGGAAGTAAGAGAGCAAGCTGGGGCCTGGGACCCCAAGCCTAGTCCCCACCAGTCACACCCACACCTGTCCCCATGCCTCAAAGAGCATGGTCAGTGCAACAGTACAGGATGGATGGATATCTCACTACAACCATTTATTGAAGATTTCTCTGCCATAGCTTGATAAAAAATGTGTGGAATCCTTTCTCAAAACTATGTGAATATTCATCTTATAGATCTAATGTTTTTTATTCTTATTCTAAACCCATAGGGTAACTATTCAAGTGCAGAGATTCTCATTCTGGATTTTTTTCAAAGAAGCATCCTGAGTTTATGTGGTCTGCACAGCTAGAAGGAGATGCAGTTAGAGGGAACTTGGGTTCTTCATCAGATTGACAGACAAAAGTGTCTTTAATTCTACTTGTAATTTAATAGCTTTGTTTTCATACTTAACATATTTGTCACTTTTAGAAATTTGAATTATACATATATATGGGGTACTGAAATATAATTTGATACATGTATGCAGTGAATAATGATCAAACCAGGATGATTGACATTTACATTCCTTGTTCATGTCTATGTTTTGAACTTTTGAGTATCTATTTTGTAGTTCTTTGTTAAGACATATAATGAAGTTTCTTATAAACTATAAACATCTTGCTATGATGTAGAATGCTAGAATTTATTCTGTCTATAACTTTTTTGTTAGCTCCTACGTACCTGCCCTCTACATTACTCTGTCTATCCCTTCCTAGCTTCTAACAACACAATTCTACATTCTAATTCTATGAAATCAACATTTTCAGGTTCTATATAGGGAAAATGCATTTAACATGATGTCCTTCATTTTCATCTACTTTGCCACAAATGATAGTATCCCATTACACCTCATGCCTGAGGTATATCCATATTTTCTTACCTGTTTATAGATACCTCTGTTGATTCTAGGCTTGACTAATGTATTACTGGTCTAGAAGAGCAACTGCTTCCTTTTAATATTTAATAATGATCTCTCTCTCATATAAGCAAAAAATTTGCTAGGACTTTTATAATACTGTATTGAATTTTCTGAGGCATTTTCATCCTCTTTTCTACAATTCTTAATAGATTATTCAGCTAACTTGATAAACTATATATTCTCAGCATCCTCATTGTGCTTTAAATTAGTCTGGGAATTAAGTAGTCAGAGATGCTAGGTAGTGGCTGTCTGAGATTTTTATCCTTAAAGTGGTTATTCAAACACCAATCTGAGCAGGACCCATCATACAAACACATATTTGTATTTGATGGCCCAGAGTTGAATAAGGAGAGAGGAAGGGGGATAGAGTATGGAGATGTGGGTGTCTCCATACCCAATAGATATTGTGGGAGGAAAGTGATCTTTGGAATAATCAGAACTGTTCAGACAAAGGTGTAATCTGAACATTATGACATTAAAATAATACAATAAACACCAACAATGCACAGGCAAGAGTATGAAATGTCAGATAATGGAATTAAAGATATGACTGCTCCAGTATGGAAGCAACATATAAATACTGCTGGGTCTATAGCCTGTAACTGCAGTCTCTGATGAAATGCTAAAATTTGAGAGGATTTGCATTATTTAAAAAAAAAACACTTCAGTGTTTCTATTGTCTTAGACTGGTTCAAATTTATATCCTTTGGGCTCTGCACAACTGGATCAAGCAGTATTATGTGTTTCAACTCTGCATGTGTATTGCCTTGATACAAATACTGAAGTCAGAAAGAGGGAGCACCGTTTGTAAGAACTCAGCTTATTCACCCTTTACCAGTTGTATGTTATTTTCCCAAATTTTTAAGGGGGCATTTTTAATACTATATACCTACCTAGAACCTAGTAAAATTTAAATTTACTGGACTTGTTTCAAAAGTTTCCATAATATTAGATACAATTGCAATGCCAGAAATACTTCAAGGAGTGCAAAGCTCCCATACACTATATTTTTAGAAGACAGTAAATAAAGTGATGGGGCTAAAAAGAATGATTTGTTGGTAGGGCAGACTTTGAAGACTCCCCATGGAAGGCCTCACCTTCCCTGGGGAGCAGAAAAGGGATGGGATGGAGGTTGGTGGTGGGAACAGGGGAGGACAGGAGGGTGTGGGAATTGGGATTGACATGTAAAACAAACTTATTTTAAATTTAAGTTTAAAAAAATATTCAAAAAAGAATAAAGAAAAGTTTTGAAGGGAAAGAAATTTGTGAGTAGCAAAAGGAAGGAATGGAGGAAGGAAGGGAGGAAGGAAGAAGAAAGGGAAATTGAAAACATTGTAAAATGGTAATTCAGAGTATTAGAGTAATGTCCAGAAGACCAAGCCTTAAAATCACCATACTATATAAAATATGGAAAAGGAAATTTTCAAGGAAATTTTCAGTGAAAGGATTGAATAAGGAGCTAACCAGGAAGAGATGAGGCTAGAAATGGATGAGTCACTGTACCTCCTAGGGCAGCAGGGAGCCAACTGGCAAAGGCCAGGACATCTTCTGCCTCCCCTGGAAATTGATCTTTACTTTGAGGTGGAAAGGTGAAGTATGAAGCCTAGAGGAATGGGCTGCAGATTGTATGAGGCTCCTTGAACCACACTGAGCTAAAAAAAGCTCACATAGAATTGTAATTTAGGTCCTACTAGTTTAATCTGTAGGGAATGATGGAGGATGGGAGGAGATGTGGGGAGACAGAAATGGAAGAATGCTGTTTTAATATCCCCAAATATTTTTTAAAAATAAGATTGTAAAAGAGGCAGCTGAATGAGATGTTTTCCTTTCTGGGGTGAGGGGGAAGTATGGGACTCTCACTCTGGTATTGGCAAGTTGAACATATAAGGCAGACCATTTTCTATGGCAAATTGGGTATCTTGTAAAGCAGAACATTTTATTTGGCCGGTGGGATAGAATAGTTATCACAGAAAGTCTTGTCAGTCAAATTCTATTTCATTATGACTCAGGAGGGAAAATAAATCCATGAAATGGCTTGGATTTTGTTGTTTTATTGTTGTTTTAACATCTGTCAACAGTGGGTGATATTCATGTGAATAATATAGAAGAGAGTATTAGAATACTCTTTGGAAATTTTATTCCATTGAGATAGCATCTCACTATGTAGTTCCAAGTTAGCCTCTTAGTCACAAGTTACTCAGTCTAGCCTTTAGCTCATGAAAAATCTCCTGCCTCAGCCTTGTAGGGGCTGTGCTAACAGGCATGAGTTGACCTATGCCTGGAAATAGTAATTTTTAGATGCTGATAGCTGAAGAATGACAACTGGTGGCCAATCTCAGTAGGAATCCATTTACAACCACAGCCCTAGGCATCTAGTCTGTAATGTTAGCAACTCCTGAAATGAGGACTCTTGTTTTATCTGTGGGTGACAGATACTTGGGAATGAGATCTCATTCTGTAGCAAGTATCATCAAGACTGAGAGGCAAGAGAAAGCAAAGGGAAGAGGGAGAGGACAGAGAAAAGAGAGGGAGTAGATCAAGGGAACAGGGATGAGGATGCAGGAGAAGAAAGGAAGAAGGAAGGTGAAAGGGGGTAAGGTCAGGGTGGAAGATGGAAAGATGAGGTGAGCAAGAGCAAGAACCTCCACCACTTGCTGGCAACATGACCCTGGCAAATGCCTCACCTTCTCAGAGTGATAATTAACTTACAATGCTGTAGTTAACTAAATGACATTAAATACACAGAGTATATTTTAGGGCTTTGTCCAGTAATGGAATTATATTTTCAGTGATTACCCACTGATGACTGCTGTTGATATGGAGAGGACAATGAGCCGGCAGTAACAAGGTGGATTTAATGGACATTGAGAGGTATGATTATGATCCTGTGCTAAAATTAATCAGTTACAAAAACACAGGACGCAAATGTCCTCTGCTCAGTTCAGAATCAATCAGCCTATGATGTAACTAACAGTAAGAGCAGGTTGACTTCAGCATCCCGTTCTTGGTCCAAGAAAGGAGAATGCTTCCCCTTTGTTGTACTAGAAATATGTGATGGGGTAATTGTTTACATTGGGTCAAACATTCTGAAAGTATCTAGGATTGGTTTGTGGCAGAGACAGGTAACTAAAATGTTGAAATGCCATCATTCAGGAAGTTGTTATAACAAAGCCAGAGGTTAAACAAAGCAGAGAGAGAAGCAAAGGGATTGTCCAGTGAGTACCATACACCATGTTAAGGAAGGGGCAGGCTCTGTGTACTGACAATGAAAGGTTTCTCAGAACTTTAGCTGTGAGAGGATAAGGTTAACACAAGGGATATGAATCACTTATGCTTTCTTAGTGTGAGTGGAGTCCTGGTTTAAGTCTCATAACTAGGATGAACAACAGAAAGCATGGTCTGCCACAGTAGGAGCAGAATGGGCTGCAATTTATGCAGAAAAGAATTTTTTATGTTTGCTTAGAGAAGCACACAATGAAAACTTAGGAAGAAAGTAGGACCAGAGTGGAGGAATGGAGTTTGCTTGCTGGGAGTGAGATGTAGGCAGAAGACAGCCAAATGCACCTAGCGGCGGGGGGATGGCCTGAGGCTGGGGTTCCCAGCAGACACTCAGCTGCTCAGCCATAGGTATGGAGGAATAAGCCAAGCATTTTTAGCAGTCTTTCTGATTCTTGAACCAAGCAAGAAAGTTAGCTCAAAAAATGAAATTAAATTTATAAAGTCAAACAAAATAACCACTTGTCATACAGTGCAAGCAACACTGTCATCCAGAAGGGATTGAATCCATTTTTGCTGCCTTCTTACAAGAAGCCATGTAATGTATTAGGAGATAGCAGCTATCAGTTAAAGTCAGAAGAACTTTCTAGTAATTGAATCTACAGTCCTGTGAGGCCTTGATAATGATCTATTATTGGCTTCAGCCAGTGAATAGCACTCACTCGAGGATCTGTTTTAAACAAACATTTATTGGGTCTTAAGTATGAGGTAATAAACAGGGTAGTTAATCTCCAAAAGTGGCCACCAGATGATGAAGTAGCTTGTTATGCAGCAATAAAAAAACGAAACAGCCCTTTACATGATTTTTTGTTCATTTAATTCTCTCACTATAACCTTATAAAGTGCTTGGTATACAGTAAGACAGTAAGGCATGGAATGGGTGGTCTTTGTACCTTACCGCTCTCTACTAGAAGCCAATGAAGTACTCCTAGGGAAGCTGATAAGGAATGCAGAGTCCCAGGTCCCACAGATTTGTATAATCAGAAACTACATTTCAAAAATTATTTTAGATGCTCAGTAAAGTTCAGGAAGCAAGTTTTATGCAAGTAGTGTGTTACTAAGCTTTTGGTTACTATGACAAACATCCAAGATAAACAACTTATATGGAAATGACCTGGTTTCATTTCTGGTGCTGTACTATAGCATCCCAACTAAAAACTACTTAGGGGTTTATTTTTCTTGCAATTCCAGATCAGATTATTACTGAGATTAGCCAAGGCAGGAACCTAAAGCAGAAACCATGGAGGAATGCTATTTGATGGCTCACTCACTTGTTCTCGGGATCATGTATGGCTATTTATTTATTTATTTTACATTCCAATCTCAGTTTCCTCCCCTCCAAGTCCCTCCCCCTACATCCTCTCCACCCTCCCCATTCACTTCTCCACTGTTTCTATTCAGAAAAGACAGTCTTTCTATGGATATTGACAAAACATGGCATATCAAGTTTAGTGAGACTAAGCATCTCACCTTGTACTAAGGCTGGGCATGATAACCCAGTATGAGTATTAATAGGATTCCAAAAGCCAGTAAAGGAGTCAGAGACAGCCCCTGTTTCCAATTAAGAGTGAAGATCAAGCTTTCTTATACAGATCAGGACCGCCTGAAAAAGAAATGGTGTCATCCACAGTGGGCTGTACCTTCATGTATCAATGAACAAGGCAATCTCCCTGAGACATGCCCATATCTGATCAAGGCATTCTCTCAAATGAGAATCCATTCTCAGTGGCTTTAGGCTATGTCAACTTTGCAGTTAAAAGCTAAGTGGGACAGAATACAGGTTGATCTGGCCCCACAGTTTTGAAAGCTTCAGTCTCTGGATTCTGGGCTGAGGTGAAGCAATACATCATGTTGAAGCACATAGAAGATAAAGCTGTAGATTCCATGCCCAGAGATCAGCAAGCAGAAAGAAGCATTCAGTGGTCCAGGGATCCAGGGATCCCACCCTCCCCAGTATGACTGTTGCCTCCAGTGATCTGTGCTCCTTACTAGGTCTCACCTCTTAAAGGTGCTGTGACTCCTAGTACTGCCAAACTTAGAACCAAATCTTCAATAGATGACCCTTTCAAGAACATTTAAGATCTAAACCCTAAGTTTTGATACTCCAACTTCAAAATGTGGTTTGTTTTATCCCTAGTGGGGAAGAAAAATAGCCCACACTTACTTAGTCAGTGTTTAATTTTATTTGGATTGAATATTTCAATTCATAAAACAGTAATAAACTGAGCTATCATCAATGACTACAACATTTGATGTTATCAGCATCATTGGAAATGAGATGTGAAATACACAATGCTTTGTGTGATGGGAGGAGCTGGTTTAGAACTGAAAGATTTCACTTCCTCAGATTTAAGTGTATTGTCCAGTACTGTATGAACACAGTTCCTTGATGACCCTGGTGACCTAATAAGACTATAGTCATGCCATTGTCTTCAGCTCATTTTCTAATCCACTCAGAGTGGGGGAGGCACTCTGCTGTGAACTGAAACAATGGTACCTGAAAACATGAATAATACATCATACTAACAATGCTTTTGGAACCATTATGGTACAGAATATTGTATCAATCCATAATTTGAAGATGAGACTAAATGGATCTTTCATCTGAAAGAACTCCTGTGATGTGTCAATTTATACCTGATATTAATAAGAATAGCCTATCACCAGAAATCCACATTAAAATATTTTATATAAGACAGACTTGCATTAATAGATATCTGTCATTTGTTACTAAATACAGCTGTTCGAAGAACCTCTTAAGTGCTTTAGAAATTTGTTTTTAAGACTGTGACATTGGATTGAACAAAGAGTATTAGGAAGCCAATCTTTCATGGCGAAAGTGGACAGAATGGATGAAATACTGTATGTTGCTTACTTCATTTTTGCCAGGTCAAACTGAAATTCCCATCAACATTTGACACCCCTTACATGGCCACATAATGAATGAGTGAGAGCCTAAATATGGACATTAAATATTTCATTTCCACTAGACATTATGACCGTTTACTGTGGTTCAACTTTGCAGACTTTCACATTTCTTTTCGGAACATTCTGTTCTTTCATTGTGAACCTTTCCTGTAAGAGGGGAGTAAAATAAGGTGGTTCACTCAATTATGAATCATTCTGGATTATAAATTCATGGATCATTAGCCATGAATTCAACAAGTACACAGTGATGTGTTTGCTCTGAAATTGCATCAGAGTGTGAAGTAGTACTTTAGGAAGATTAAATTAATAAAACGAATTGAGTAACTGTTCCATATCAGTGAAATATGGCCCCCTCACCTAAGGGTAAATAAATAAATTCACTGTTTACATTGTTCCCCTTTGACTTCATTTTCTCCATCATCTTCTTGCTGACACTAACTGTTCCTCCATTTGATGGAATCAATATTTTAAATATGAATCAAAATGCAAAGTAGGGGGGCTTAGGCACACATAAGTTTGTGGTAATTTTTTTCTAATGGCTTCTGGCCATTTATCTTCATCTGAAAGGCTTTTGACTTGTAGCGAGGATGGACCCAGCGTACTTCTTTTCACAAAAGTTACATTTCACCTTTGAAAATGCTCTCCCAGCTGAGAGCAAAGCAAGGGGCAAACGTCAACCTTTATAGGCATTATTGTTGCTATTGATGCTATTTTGTTGAAAATGAATATGGAACATGGTTTTTAAGCTGCTTTGGTATTACAATTGCCAGAACATTTTTCTCTCTGAGAGTGTTCATCATTTGATTTCTGCCATGCTTACATTTTCTATCCTAAGTAGGATCTCTCGATCAGACCCATAATCTATTGGGCCAATCTTAACAAGTGAACTTGTCAAGGAATGGTTTCAAGTGACTGGCCAGAATGCTGAAGCATAAACCAGATAAGAAGTACCATTAAGCAATTATATTTGTTAGTTTCTTTGCTTATTAGCCTTCGTTATTTCCATGCATGGTAATCTGTTTCCTGAAATGTTCACACACACACACACACACACACACACACACACACAAAATGTAATTGTTTGGCTTATACATCAAAATGTAAACATTCTGAAATGATTCCAAACTTAAAACTCTCTAGAACCCGAGTTGCTACTTAGAGAAATGGGTCAAAATTATTGGACAAAAGTGAAATTACTGTCTGCCGTGTTTGTATTTCCCACCAACAAATTCAATTCATAATAGGACTCAAGGCTTTTTCTCCCCCTGGAGTACTGGCCCAGAGATGTGGTAGCCTCAGCTGGGGAGCACTGTGACCTTCACCTATAAAATATGTTGTCTGGATGAAACAGTTGGAGGTAGGGGCAGGAACTTGAAAGTTGGTACAGAGATTGCCAGGCAGGCACTGAGCTCCAGAAGCAGGCCCAGCTCCACATGAAAATAGGTGTCACAGTGCATGCCTGAAGTTCCTGCTCTGAGAAGGTAGAGGAGGAGCATCAGGAGGAGTTCCAGGCTATCCTGTGCTATATGTTGCAGTTAAGAGCAAACCTGAATTACAATGAGTCCTTATCTCAAAAATATAAGTTTTGAAGGTAAAACTATGTATTCATGAAAAACAAAATTTATGAATACAAAGTTAATTGCTACTCAACAAATTAAATATCTCCAAGAAAAATAATATACTATCTCTCAATGGGTCTGATTGGAGGATTTGTACTTCTTATTTAAATATTTAGTTACTTCCCATCTTAAATTATTTGTGCCAACGTTTGCCTTACCCTCTCTCTTTTTCCCTTCAGTTGGCATGCATGCTACCTTTAAATGCTTTAAATGTATTCCTGTTTGTCATTCAGCAAGCAAATCTTTGCTCTGTAATCCCCCTCTGCCCCTCCCTAGCCCTTCCCCTCCATCACTGACACATTCTGCCATTACTTCCAGGCCACACAATGTCACCATCTTCATGCTTTTCTTTGCACTCTCCCAGCTGATGTCCCACATCCTTCATCCCTCTGCATCTGAGCAAAACCATCAGATGACAACTTTAGGATCATAATGCGAATTAGTTATGTTCTCACCATTTCCCATTCTCATTAAATCATTGTCAGGACAGTGGATTCATGGGGTACCATTTCCTGTTCTCATTACAATTTTTGTCACAAGAATGAGGTATCAGAATCTCAGTGCTTAGAATAGCCTTTGAAAAATCATAGTTAGTGAGCTGCTTTGACCTAGTTTTTCTCTCTTCTGCCTTTCACTGAGCTCTGCCCTTCCCTATTCTATCTGCCTGCTTATGGCTTTGCCAATTAGCAGATGGAAATTTAAGAATCGAGAATTTGGTAAAAGTCAACAAATCACACAACAGGATTTCTCTTTCCAAGAGCAACAATAATTGTTAGCCACACACTTTCCAGCAAGTTAGATAGGCTCTAAGTGGTCCTTTCATAGGTAAATGATGTATTCATCACCTGTGTTTTCATTTTAATGTTCTCAGAGCTTAAAGTACAAAACCTGAACTCATCTCATTCTTGAACTAAAGCAAAGAAATCATTGTTCATACTTGGTGGTCTTTTTTTTTTTTTAATGATTCCAAATTTATGTTACTTGGGGATGCATATTGTTACTATTCAAATTATTTGAATAAATTACTTTATCTCCCCTCCCTGCTGATCCTAGCTGCCTTTATGGGGTTTGTTTTACAATTGATGGCTTTGTTCCTCCAAGACAGTTAGATGTTCTGTTTGGGTTCAGGTGGAAGTCTTACAAACACCAAGTAATGATTTGTTAGCTAAACGCTCCTGAAGCTGTCTGTCACAAGGATGGAGTCTCCTGCCTGTAGTCACTTCAGGGTGCTTTAATTAGAAGCAAACTTCTTCAGACACCAAAGAGGGATGGGCATCTCAGAATGCTGCAAAACCATTGGCTCTCTCCTTTAGTAACAGGCAAAATTACATTCATTTGTTTTCTTATTGTTCACCATGAACAAGATATGCTGCATAAAATGATGATCATTTCCCTGGTAGTATATCTAGGACCCCATCTATGGGAAATGAATGTTTAATATGTGTTCATAGTGTCTCCAAATTCAGCATACTGGCTTTAGTGGTCAGCACCCTTTTTTGTTTTGTTTTGAAACATATTCCCAGAGTCTGGTTGCTTTTTCTGTATTATTTTCTGTTTTCTAATTTATATTTGTCTTACATTTATTTTCAAACTTTATATTTTTTTGTTTTGATTGAGAGATGATTTCTGTATCCAAGGCTGCTCCTGAATTTGCTATGTAGCAAGTAGCCAAAAATGACCCTAAACTCTTGATCCCCCTTGCATCCAACTCCCAAGTCCCATTTCTGTCTCCCTGGGCTTTAAAAAGCCTCTATATCTGTATGAGAACCAAAGGCATTGAATTATGGAACCTAGGATTTATTCTAACCAGTCAATGTCTACTTACCTTTATAAAGTTTCTCATCTTCCCTCAGTAGATGAAAACATAGATAGGAAAAATGCAGACCTGTACATGTCATGTTCCCCTTTAGTTTCATTCATACATCATGCCATTATCATTTTTATTTTGTCAAAATTAAGTGCATGGATAATTGTGGTTCTGAGTCCACCCATCATTACTTTTGATAACTACAGACCCAAGGTTCTTAGCCTCTAGAGTTTATTATTCCAATATCCCAGTCATTTTGCTGGTATAGGAAAAGTGGTCAAGAATTAAGAGTAGAATGTGAATTCTCCTAAATTTCTCTATATATGGACATTAAGTGCTATGTACAGATACTGTGTTTTATAAAGAAAAATAATCTTGGAAGGATATTCTCAGCATACATGCAGAAATGAGGTCACAAAATGTCACAAGCTTTCTGCTCCTGTGGGCATGTTCTAAATATTGTGGGTACAAACTTATACACAGACCCTGACTGAGGGAAATTCTTCCAAGTGGTTTTCTTTTAAAGCAGGGGAATGAGTGGTCTCCATCTTATTTCTTCCTATATGCTTTTCTACATTATTTACTGTGACAAAGCTTAGCCTTATTAGGGACAAAAAGATTTGTAAAAAGAATGAATTCTTTAGCTGTGTAAGGTGCTTTATTTCATAGCAAAATAAAATTTTGAAAGACACAGCTGCCTGCCTCCTCACTACCATTTAGTTCTAAGCCAGTTTTGTGAGTAATGCTGAACATCTTTCTAGACTGGCTTTCAAACTGATATCAAGAGAAACAGTACACAAATCTCCTTCCTTTTCCTCAATGAAAAATATTCCCTACTTTTACTTCTCCATTCTCTAAGTCTGAGGTAGACTCATGAATGACTTGTCTCCTGTTTCCCACACAACACATTTCTTCTGAGCTGAGTCCATCCTTAAAGTATCCCTTCATGTCCTCTGCATCCACCCCCTGGAGCATCCTGAATAAGTAGGGGGCACAAGTGAAGTTACAAAATCGTTCACTGGAGGCTTACTCTAGCCATCTATTTGAATAAATGAGTTTATAAGGAAAAATTCAGTGTTAATTTCAATTCGGAAGCAATTATGCAAGATTTAACCAATGCCTTTTAAATTAAAGATTTCTGTACTTATTCTGGCTAAAATAAAACTATGATTTTTCCCAACTAAATACAGCCTGAGAGAGGACGGCGATAATATTTGCAGGCGGTTATATTAGAAGCATATTTCTACTTTTGGAAATCAATATAATGTTAGAACACCCTAAATTTCCACTGGCATTCAAATAAGCTGCCTGAAATTACTAATATTGTGGTAAGGGGATCTTTCTGCCGAAAGCATGTGCCCATAAGATTCTAAATTCAGTGTAGAAGGATGGTTTGGCAGGGCAGAGCTGTTGCTTAAAACATAATAAGGAGGAAGGAAACCAGGAGAAAGATGCCGCCATTAAAATTTCCATCTAGTCCGTATGTTCACACTATTAAAATGGACTCAATATTTTCATCTGTTTTCCACACACAAACCCTGTGACTAACCACCTCAGCTCAGTTGAAATAACTCGGATCCTAACATTGAAATCGAATGCATGTCATTTCCCTTTCAAATCTATCTAGCTTCACAACTTCATCTTGAAAGCTGTTTAAGTCTTTCATAGCTTTTACATCTGATTTGAGAATTTGACATACAATTCAAATCTTAGGACTTGAAAGTTTCAGCTAGTGGAAAAAGATTGGAAGTCCTTGGAAATTCTTTCAAAAATTCATTCTCTTTAATGTCCAAAGATGAGGCTGACATCTAAAGAAAGAAATTAAAATAACAATAAGCCCATTTCTCTGGTTTGGGCTCCAGGTGGGGCAAAGAAAGTCCTCTACAATGGAGATATCTCTCAGGAAGACATTGGAGTTCTCTCTTGTCTGGGGGAGGTTAGAAAGAACGCCACAGGAAAAACAGACCAAAGAAATGATTTTTATAAAAATTAGCAACTCTAAAATCAGGATAAGAGCATAGGCTCCCAAGCCAGAAGCATCTGTTTCCAAATCTCAACCCCAGCCATCTGATGTGTAACTCAAACTCCTGTGTCAGAAGGTTGAATAGCTTCAAAAAGCCTTATGAATAAAGTGACTCAATCCATATGCAGGGTTTATCAGAGTGCCTGGCATACACCCCAAAAAAATGTAGCCATCATAATTACTGCCGTTATTACAAATAAAAAGAAGTCTTCATATCTGGCATGTTCAAAAGAGAGTTTTCAGATTTGCATATGCAAATGGCAGAGTTATTGACAAGTGTGTTTAAATAATTCTTCCCATCTTATTTTAATTGGCTTTCTGTAAGACTTGAAATTCTAGACTTGGCTTCTGAACTGCTCCATTTTCCCAGGCCATGGCTAAGCTGTTGGTGCTGTTGTTTTCTAATGAATTAATTGCTACTTCTTGGATCTGAGCAGAGAAGAGATGGGTCCATGTGTGGCAGTGCAAAAAGACTAGTCTTTCAATTGAAATTACCAAAAATCCTCATCTATGAAGCTTCCCTGTGCTGAAGATGGTAGATAAGTCCTCCCTCTTTTGCCTCCTGTTGTGTCAGAGAGAACTTGACTCAGAAAGTTTTGAAGATAACATATATTCTAGGTCTATACTACTGTTACCAACAAGAATAGTTCAAAGAGGAGGATCGGAAAACAGGACGGAATTCAGCAAGAATATTACTTCCAAGTGGAAATCTACCCATCCACCATAATGCTGTCCTTGCCTGGGTTTGAGTGGTCATATATTCTTATGTATTAAACACTTGCAGTGCCCATCTGAATGGTTTGCTCACCTAAGATTTCTATTTCTGGAGGCTCCACGGTAACTGTAAACATCCCATACAGCAAGGGAGGAAACGGGGCCCCAGAGGGACTAAACGATATGCTCTGGACTTTATAGCTTCTGGTTTGGGAAGTGGGGCTGATGCTGAGGAAGTTCAGCTCTGGCCCCTGACCTCTTCACCAACATTACTCTACATATTTTGTATGGGTCCCTAGGAGTATACTTTTAGAAAAAAATCATGAATAATAGGTAGGAAAAATTAATCCATTTAAAGGTTGAAATGGTTATGTTCCTTTCCTTTTGATTTATAAAAATGAGAAAAAAAAAAGATGACTTGCCTTTTATGATATCGTTTGAAATCTGGCAATACTTTAAATTGGTGAGTTTGCCTGTGAAACTGCTCTGGAGGAAAGTGAGCCTCCTGTTACTTTGTAAATGCTATTTTCCCAGCAGTGAGATAAGGACAATAAAGTTTGCAAAAGGAAAATGCTGATTTGGAGAAATGAATGTTCTGTGTTTTCCTTCTATTGACCCATTCTCTTAAAAAAGGTCTCTATTCTAAAGAATCTTTTTTCAAATATATTATTCCATAAATAGCAGTTGATTCTTCTCAAAATCTAAAAGGAAGGAAAAAAATTATTTTCTCAGATTTCTATGATGCCAGATAAATTGTCTCTTATCCCATGTCTGAAATGTTTTGAAACCCAATGACAGTAAAGAAGAATTCATTTAGATTCAATTGGGTATTAAATGATAAATTTTCTATTTGCATAAGTTTAGCTTCTTTAACTTTAGACTTAACATGTCAGTTTTTAATGTAATGAATCCATCTGTTTGTGCTTGTGGAGTCCCTTTAAAAGAGAATTTTATAATAGTCTGTACTTATCTGAATTCAAAACATAAAGTAAAACTCATGGGAATGAGCATTTAAAGTTTCTCTTAAGGTAATATAATATATGGTAATCTGTGACTTTTCAGTCACAATCAGTAGACCATAAGACAACATTGTTATATAGAACCACAAGCTGTATTAGTAAGTATAACAGAGTACAAATGAGATTCCATTCTTTCCTCCATACTTATTTTATTTGTATAAAAGCATAGTGACATAAATATAATTAAAAATAAGTAGTATTTATAAAAAAACATAGTGACTCAGTGTTTAGTTATGGGTGTTTGCTTCTGTTTCCTACAGGTACTAGATGAGGGCTCCATACAGAGGGAGAGGGCAAGACCAGGTTGCAGAAACAAATAGAGACAGCTGACCTGAACAAGAGGAGCTAACCGGCCCCCAGACTGATAGCTGGGAATCCAGCATGAGACGGACTCAGGCCCCCCTGAATATGGGTCTTAGCTAGAAGGACTGAGCAGTCTAAGGGATCTTAGTGGAACCAGGATGTATTCCTGGTGCACAAAGGACCTTGTGGACACATCCTCTATGGAGGGATAACTGCCTTAACCTAGAGACAGGAGAGAAGTCCTAATCCTACTTCAAGTGACTTGACAGATTTACCTGACCCCACCTGGATGCCATTGCTCTACATGTGGAATTGGGGTGGGGAGATGGGAAGGGAGGGTGGTCAGAGTGCATGTGAGGGGGAAGAGAGGGTAAGAGGAAGAGACAGAGGGAGGGAGGGAGAAATGGAGGAAGGAAGGGAGGGAGGAAAGGATGGAAGGAGTGAGGGAGAGGGAACTGGGATCGACATGTAAAATAAAAAATATGTAGCATGAGTAATTTATTCATAAAAAAATAAAAATAAATAAAAACCTAGTGAACGGTACTGAGGCAAACAAGAGGTATTTTTGCCTAGTCCAAGGAGTTCCATATCTCAACTATCTACTTAGATTATTACATTTTGCATCTAAGCTTAAGTTTGTATTGGTGTGTGTGTGTGTGTGTGTGTGTGTGTGTGTAGGAGTTCTATTTAGAACTCAAGGAACCTTTTCTTGTTGGGAAGATGTGGTGTGAACAGTACCACAAATCCTCTGGTTGACTCTCTGTGTTCTGTACTTCAAGTCTCAGGTATAAATTTTTCTACAATTTTATCAGATAAGATCAAGTAATTGATATTTCTTCCATAACGGAAAAGTCAGATGAGATAAGTCTTGCCCAAACTTTTGACATATGGTGGAGACTATCACTATATGCTAAAAATGATGTGTTTGGAATGACATATCTTTAAGTTTTTATTCTATTTGTTATTATTGTATGTATGTCCATGATATGTGTATGAGTGCAGGCAAGAACTCACTACACCATACATGTAAAAGGGAAAGGAAAACTCCAAAGAGTTTCCTTTCTTGCACCTTTCTTGCAGTTCTCTTCTTGCACCATGAGGAGGGATCAATGGATCAAACATGGATTGTCTGGGCAGTAAGAACTTCATCTCAGAGCTATCTGGTTCCCACTGTGGATGGTAGATAGCAGGGTAGACAGCCATGCTGACAGCTGTCATTCAGTACTCAAGAGTCTGAAGCCAAGTCTAATCTGGCTGAAGCTTCTTCTGTTTTGTTCATATGATTTAAACCTTAAGGTACAATTAACTGGACGAGGTTAGGGATCATGTTTTAGAGGAGTTCCTAAAATTAGCCCAATAAAAACATCTCAAGGAATAGATCATCATTTCAAAAAAAAAAAATCTAAAAGTATTATTATTTGTCTGTCAAACTTTACCTGTTTTCATAAACATGTTTACATTTGTAAGTAAAAGTCATCTTTACCAGTTAACTGAGTTCCAAAATTGTAATATTTTACAGTTGCTCTTGGCCCTGGATAGTGACAGATAGACCCAACTCCTCCGATGGATCTTAAAGTTGACAGGATAAAATATACAGGCAGCGTCTGCTCTGTGCCCACATTGCATTCCAGAATTGAGTTTGGGAAGTTGGAAACTGTAAAATGGGCATTATCTTCACATAGGAACACTATTAAAATTTAAGGAAGTCATAATAAAAACATTCAATTCAGTAGTAATAATACTTTCAAAAGGACCACATATATAGACTTTCAGGGAATTAAGAATAATACATCATTTATGTATGACATGAAACACTCTCTTGCACATCCCCTAACATATCAGAGACCGGATACGGCTAGTTTTCATTAAAACATCCCTGTTTTATATTCACAACTAACTGTATTATCATATCTCTGTCTTTCTTCAGCCAACTCGGGTACTTGGTCATATGATTTCTTAGGAATGACACTTGGTAAAAAAAAAAAAATGGTAAGTTTTCATGTTATACTTACTTATTACATCACTAAAATAAAACAGTCACAAGCCTGACAACTTGAGGTTAGAGAGGTTGTGGGGGGCATGAGATGTTACTATTCTAGCTTGGAGTATCATTACAAGCTTTATCGTGTGGCAATGATTTCTTGAAAACACCTTTTGTGGTCCTGCTCTGCTCAAGACCAAGAAAGCTCCTAGTAAGCTCCTGGTCTGGGAGGAATGGAGTAAGTCTGTGTTTTATTTTCCCCTACCTAAAGGATGAGCCCTGTCAGGTCCAAATGACATGGTCCTGGCCTATCTTTCTAGATTTCCTACCTCACTGGACCAGGATTTCAAACTCAAAGGTGATGTTCAATTGTCTGGGCCATACAAGTCTTCCTAAAGCGTCCACCCTTCTCTCTGTGCTTTCCATTTCTGCTGAGAGTCTGGTGGTCATTCATCATTACTCAGTCAGTCTATATACTCAAGGACTGTATTTTTCTTCAGTATTTTAAGTTCCTATCTACAAAGAAATGACAGTGTATACCAATCATTATCATGAAATTGAGATAGATACATAGAAACTGTTTATTGGCATTGCTTCGTGTTTGTGTCCCGCGTCCCTCCATGCATGCAGTTTGGCATCCCCACTTTCTCCTCCTTGTTTACATTCTCACTGGGGAAATACATTATTCATTCTAGTTCAGATTCCCAAGAAGTAGAACTGGTCCATCTCCATTCATCTTTTACCTGTAAGCCATGATGTACCCATCCACTGGCCACCCTCAGGCAGGATAAACATGAGTGAAGACCAATGGAGTCATGCCAGAGAGTTGAGTATGTATTCTGCTGCTGATAGAGAAAGTGTTGGTTTTGAATGGCACTATATATGGAAGTCTTTCTTGTGTTTGCTTTTATTGATTTACTTGATGTAGATGGTACAGGTATTTTTTTTAATCAGTTTTAGACCTAAAGTTCACTAATCTTTGGCAGAGCTGGATTAATTACTCAATTTTTCCATAGACTGGAAAGAACTGAATCTAAAACCTACTATATGCCTGTTCCTCAGGGGTCTTTGTCTTACACTTGGGTCATGCCATAAGCATTTGTGAGTGCTCAGAAGGAATGACTCAGTACAGACAAATGGGAACAACATTCATCTGGGGACTCTGGACAATTCTATCGCCCTTGTGTGCATGAGGATTGTGAGCATGGGGAAAAGAAAGAAGGCAGGGCAAGTGAAGAGTGACTGAATTTACAGATGGTTTCAAACTCCCCAACTTCCTATATTCATTTGATGGTAGTTCTGTTAGTTATATAATAAAATTGTGGGCACCTCTGTAAACATAATACCTTTTTTTCTAGGCATTTCTAATTCAATTGTAATTCCTCCTACTTATACATTCTCTGTAGGTAATATATTTAGAATACAATCAAGTCTTTTCATAGTCATGGTATCCATCTTCTCAAGTTTTATAGTTGTAATGAACAGGCCATTTTTTTTTTATCTATGTTAGGTAAAAACAAGAGTGAGTAAGGTGAATCTTCAGAGGAGACATAAATGATGATAATATTATTGGCAGCTGAGTGGCTTTGAGGGCTGCTGACAAGGTTACCATTTATTGTGGGACATTGATATTAGGCTCAGATAAAAGGTGGGTGGCTGAGTACCAAACCTGCTCCTGATTGAGCAGATGCTTTAGTTAGGGTTTATATTGATGTGAAGAGACACCATGACCTCTGCAACTCTTACAAAAGAAAACATATAACTGGGGAGGCTTATATTTCAAAGGTTTAATTTATTTTTATCATGGTAACACTTGGTGGCATGCAGGCAGACATGGTGCTGGAGAAGGAGCTGAGTATTCTACATCTTGACTCAAAGACAACAGGAAGTGGACTGAACTCAATGTAACTTGAGCATAGGAGACCCCAAAGCCTACCTCCCAACAGTGACAAACTTCCTGCAACATGGCCACACCTACTGTAATAAGATTACACCTCTTAATAGTGCCACCACCCCTCTATGAGCTTATTGGGGGCCCATTACAGTCAAACTAACACAGCAGCCCTTCCACCATTCTGAAAACCCCGAATCCTGTTCCTCAGAGCCTATATTCCCATCCCTTACTCCCTTTCTCCCAAGGGAACTTTTCCACTCTAAAAAGTAATAAGGGAAGTGCTGTTCCCACTCAAATAGTCTTTCACAGTGTTAGCTATGCACATGTGTCTTCTCCATTGATTACTAAGGATTAACCTTCTAAAACCTACAATGTAAAAGTTAATCCTATTTCTTTATTCTCTGTTTTTGTGTGCATAATATTTTATCTCTTTCCTAACATAAAAATATAGACTGTCTAGAAAATAAAAAAAGGAAAGAGCCCCAAAATAGAAAATAATAAGTAATAATGTTTTTAAAGAATTATTCAGACTGATAAAAAGCTAACAAATCATTAATAAATATACTAATTAGTCACTGCCTCTTCTAGAATAAATGTAGATATTCCTATAACATTATTATTTCTTAATGGTATATGAGTTATACAAATATATTTCTGCTTTACATTGTTCTTTCATACCTACAAAAATGGGAGGCACCATATAAACAATATCCACATTCTCCCATATGGAAGCTAACAGATTACATCTTTCTTGTAGTTGTAAAAAGGATGTAGCTTCAGGAAGTTGTTAAATGCCCTTTCTACAAAGGACCCACTGACACATATACAAAATGGGCAAGTCTTTGTCCAAAATGTATCATGAAACTAAATAGGAAAGAAACTATTTCTTTTCCACACAGGCCTCACTGAGTTAACAAAGCTTTCTACCTCTGGCTTTTCATAGAGAGTTTCAAAGAGATTTGGGAGGATGTC
Source organism: Phodopus roborovskii (assembly GCF_943737965.1). NCBI lineage: Eukaryota > Metazoa > Chordata > Mammalia > Rodentia > Cricetidae > Phodopus > Phodopus roborovskii. The sequence continues at coordinate 2,497,325 of NW_026126576.1, forward strand.
TGTTTCCAGGACCATTCCATGTGGAAAGGATGCTGGGGTTCTTTTTGAATGGGAACCAACTAGGCCATTGAAGGGAGTGTAGTGGGTAGGAGTCTCTCTTGAGGTGCTTGAAGTTTGGCATTTCCTTTACATGTGTGCAAAGGCATGGAGGGAGAGAACACAGCAATACAGAAAAGATCTAAGGTGAGTCACTGAACCATGCCAGCAAGGTAGTCTTTCTGACCTTGGAGAGATTATCTGTAATATGTCTCTTAGAGAACATGTGTGGGTGACTGAGATGGAGGACTATGCAATGTAGAATACATTCATGTGATATTGGATGGGCTGAATGTGGGGAGGAGAACACATAAAGAAGACAACACCCTAACTCCAGAGAAGATGGCAAGTCGAATATGTGGGCAAATAGGGAAGAACTAGAAGCCTAGTCAAGCTTAAGGGAGAACAGCTCCAGTCAATCTCTGACTGGTCTGCTGCTTATCCATGCTATGTCACAAATTACATAGAATTTGACAACCACCACTGAATGCCCTTTCCCACATTGTATTAAAGTGGTCAGTTCTCACTTACTGAGTTTTTTCATTGTTCTCACTTATAGAGCATTTACATTGCTCTCACTTCTTGAGTATTTGAATTAAGTACTTACTATACTGGGTCTTTTACAAATTACAAATACTTTCTCCATTACACATCTCAGAAATGTGTTCTGTGTGCACTTTATGAATGTGGACAGTGACCTCAGATTTTAAACCTACCATGTACCTCTGCTCCAGCACTAGAATACTTCAGCTGGGAACAGTCCCCTGGAAATGCATATCTCCATCTGGTAATGATGTGTCTGCATCTTCCCTTCCTTGCTGAGTGTTTTGAATATGACATAGAATATCCTTGGTGAATATATTGAACGGAGAGACAGAGGAGAAACTAACAAATGTGTTCATTGTGTTCATTTCTAGCCAAATATTTTATGCTACTAGCAACCACCCTTCACTCTGTGGACACACCTGGCCTGCCTTGCAGGCACATGCCAGCCACTTTCTCTTTGGGATTACTCCACAAAGAAACATCCCAGATACGTCCTCATGGTGACAGTATGTCATCACTCAGTTGGGCCTACAGATACTTTTGGTCTATAGACAGGTGGGACTGTGAAAAATTGGCAACATGGAAGGCTCCAGCAACCTTCACCAACAATGGTCTCAGAGCAATGGAGAAAAAGACTTAGACACTTGGTTCTTTTTCTCAGAGTTTATGCCACTGTGAAAAAATGTCTGAAATTAACAAGTTTGGAAGATTTATTTTGGCATACAGGTTCAGAAAGCTGAACCCATAGTTTTATGCTCCAATGATCCTGGACTTGTGATGGCACAAGCCATCATGGTGGTAGGAGAGTGTGGCAGAGACTATTGTCACATCAGGGTGAACAGGAAGCAGAGACAGACATGAAGAGGCCAGGAAAGATACACCCCACCTGATCTTTCCGAAGACTCTGTCTTCTAAAGTTTCCAAAACCCCCCAAAATGGTATTAGCAGCTGGGGACTAAGATTCCGATATTTGAAGTAGTTTTTTTTTGTTTACTTGTTTAGGTGTTTTTTTTTTTCTTTAAGGGGAACACTTCATATCCAAAACATAAAAAAGGTGTTTAACGGGTATAACAGAAATGCTCAAATTAGATAACACTCACAGTAATTTGCATATATGATAGTATGAGGAATAGAAAGAAACATGTAAAAGTAAGAGTGTAGCTGGCATATACACTACTATATGCTCAATAAGTGAGAGGTGTGATCATTTCATTAGAAGTTTGAGTGAATAAAAAAAGATTGTATTCTTTTCTGGAGAAAAGCCCAAAATGTATGATTTCATGATTTCACTATTTTTAATTTCAATATTTACAGCTGACATTTGATATTTTCAGATTCAAAGCATCAAAGTGTTGTAACATGTTTTATTAGATGTCTTTTTAGTATCTAATGATAGTTAACATGTAATTTCTGTTTATCTCCTCCATTTCACACAATTTTCATTTTCTAATTTTGTTGGTTAATAACCTCAAAGCTCAATGCTCATTTTTTCCTTCCTTCCTTCCTTTTTTTCTTCCTTCCTTCCTTCCTTTCTTTCTCCCTCCCTCCCTCCCCTTTTCTTCCCCTCTCTCTTTCTTATTATTTCCCAAAATATTCCTGAGTCCTTTTCTCTCATAGGACTTGGCCTTTCTTATTTCTGCTTTTTAACTTTAGACAGCTAACCTCAGCTGGTTAGCATGTTCACACATTCATTTAATTTTTGCTCAAACCTTGTCTCTGGTTGCCTGCTATCTCTCCCCCACCACCACCCCCAAGCTCCATGGTAAACTGTTTCATAAACGTAAAGTTGCTTTACCAGAATCTCTACAGTTTGTGTTCTGCTGAGGGAGAAGTTCCATAATGACAAGGTAAATGATATTAAGCAGTAGCTCTTGGTGTAAAGGAATAGAAGGGAAGATTTCAGAGAAAAAGGTTTGGTAAACTGGGCAGATTTTTCTGTGAAAATTCTAGTTGAACCCCAAAGGACTTTGGGTTATCTCAGGCTCTACAAAGAGGATGAACACTGTGAAGCATCTTATTTTTATAGCCCTGCCTGTGTGTATATGTATATGTGTTCATATGTGGGTGGGGTTATGTTTGTGAAAGTCAGAGGACAATGAGGAATGTCACTACTCAAGCACCTTGCAAAATCTGAGATGGGATCTCTCATCAGCCTGGAACTTCCCCATGTGGTCTAGACTAGCTGGCCAGTGAGCCTCAGAGAGTGACTGCCTGCCTTCCCCCTCCCATGTCACCATCACTGGGGTTACAGAGGTGCATGGTATACCAGGCCTTTTATGTGTGGTCTAGAACTGAAACCACTTAACCATCCAAGCTGTCTCCCAGCCTGTTCTTGTAGTTTGGACTCTAAACTTTGTGAATATCTACCTTGAATGGACCAAATTCATCCAAGAATCATGCATGTATGCATCTATAAACTAGCTGTGTTGATAATTGGCTTATTTTATAAATTTCTGACATCTCTATGCCATCCAGTTTTCTTTTTCCCACTTAAGGTGAGTATTCTGCAATCTTTTGTCCACACAGTTTTATAAACTATGGGTTACATATTTTAATTGTTTTTGTGTCTTTCCTTAAGGTATGCTTTTGAGTCCCTGCTTTCTCTCACCTCACTTCTTATTCATTTTTTGCTCAGCCCATTTAGTTGCCTGTTGGTTGCCATCCTTTCTACTTTTCCCTATACCCATCAGCCTGTATAATAATATATCCTAAGGTAGTAGCATGTCAAATCATGTCTGTCTATTGACTCCCTGTGTTTCCATGAAGGGGGAACTTTGTAAGACTTCTATATGAATTTTTCTTTATTTGTGTTTGTGAGATGAGCTCATCTGTCCTTGATTAAACTGGATAACAATGATGACTACAAATATCAGATTATGAAATCTAATGTCGTTGGCACAGATGGTAAGACTGGCATTAGTGTTTATCGTGGAACAGGAGCTCCTTTAGCTATTACAAAGAGAGTGTCCGGATTTGTTTTCAGCACTGAGTTCTGTTACTGACTCTTTGTGTTTACAACCCTTCTCCATGGGGACAAGTCTCATAGTTGATTATCACAGTGGTTGGCTCAGTGCCAGAAGCAGGTCTAGGAACAGCATCCTATCAAGGCACAAGCTAGTGCAATGCCAGGAACTTTGGAAGCCCAAGAAGGATGATTAGTTACTGAAGAATAAACAGCAGTAGAGGAGGGAGCATTCTCTCAAACAGTGCAGAAAAGAATTTTCCATGAGTTAATATGAGCATGGGCCTCGCTATATTCTAGGGTGTGGGCTCCACTGGATGATTTATGCTTTGTTATATTGTTGGAAAACATTTGACTAGTACAAAGTATGTCATTTAGTGTTTAAAAGAAATAAACATTTCTATTATTCAAAGGAATACATTTAGAATCCTGCCATCAGCATATACGTTCATTTATAATTTAATAGAAATTTGATATAGAAAAATAAAAACAGTAATAAATCGAGGAAAGTAAAACTACTGGAGTAAAAAACCTGGACTTGGATGTAATATTAGCTAAACAGAATGTGAAGGTGCCATGTCTGCCTTTTAATAGAATGCTGATGCAGTCACTGTAATGGGACTTGTAAGACTGAAAGTTCTAGAAGGCATCCATTTCAATTTTGTAATATTTTAGATTTCTAAGACAACTCTTACTAAAAACAAACAAACAAAATCACTGGATGATGGCAATGTTTTTCCTGTTCTAAAGTAACCTAGGGAATGGAAACTCCAACAGTGGTGGAGGGTGAGGGGGTCTTATTTAACCCATTACTTGCCCAAACAATTCTGTTGTCAGTATCCACCTACTAGTCCTAGGTGGTGATGCAGGCCTATAAAAAGCACATGGGAGGTTAAAGAAAGATGATTCCATGTTTCAGGATGATGAAGAGTTACAGGAAAATAGGATAAAATGACCACTCTTTTCTGAAAACCCTAAAGTGAAACTATATATGTAAGCACTATTTTTAAATGACCAAATAACAACAAATAAAATACTCTTCATTAGTGGTCAGCCTGAGCCACACAATAAGACTCTGTCTAAAAACAGAAAAGCAAACAAGCCTTCATAAAACAATCAGCCCACTGCCAAGGAGAGTAAGCATGTTATGGCTCTAACTAATGCAAATACTTCATTATTGTTAGTTGATATTTGGAGAATTATTAATTTTTAGTGCATAGTTTTCTCTTAAAATTTTCAGGAAAGACTTGTGATTTTTTTCTCCTATATTTCTTTAGTGCTATTCTACTTATATAACATTTACATGTGAAATGGGCCAGGACCAATCTACTAATTTGCAATGTTTGAGCTGATTTGTGGGATGTAACATGCACTGACTTTCCTGATTACAATTAATTTGAATTAAAAACATAAATGACTGAAATTAACCAATAATTGGTTTTTCTCTTGTATTCTGGTCTTGAAGCTCCATTTCCCAACAGTGGTGTGCAGAGCACACACCACTTGCGTATAGACACAAAGACAAAATACATAGAACATTATGACAGAAACAAATGTTTCTGTTTTGTTTGTTAAGGTTTCACTTAGCAAAATCAAATATGAGATTCTCTTTAAAATGAAACTTAAGTCTCAGAAAACATGAGACATGCCAATACATGACAACAACCAAGCCTGAGACATTCAAAACCACATTCAAATGGTCATCCTTGATGAGGTTCATGGATCACTGTATGCAATTCTTGCTGATACAAAAGAAGCATTTATATATAGCAATATTTTAAGAGTCGGCATATTCAGTCAAAATTGCAAAACAGATATATTAAGTCACTTAAATCCAATGTCTTCCTGGGTTTCCAAAGTTTGAGCCTTTGGGTTTTGTACTATTGAGAGAATTGTTTAATTTGTAAAAGTTCATGTCACTTGCCAATTTTTCTTGAATTCAATTACACACGTCAGGTGGATGTCAGGTGTTGGGGGGGGGTTCAATCGGCATATCCTCACTCATTGACACATACATGAAAGAGAACATTTGCAGATGTTTTGATAATGGAAGGGTTCAAATATTTATCCTAAGGCAGTATTTGTAGTGGTACTTTGATCAGTTTCACCATGGTTAGACTATTTTCCCTGCAGAAATTACCACATGCCCCTAAAGGACAAGAGAAACAGTATGTGAGAAAATTGGAAAACATTCGATTGGTGTGATTCAGCAACCGAGCCAGAATGAAGTAGATTCAATCAGATTTTAACTGCTTAATGTAAGGTGTTTAATACTGCAGTGAGACAAAAAATATCAAGAAATAAATATCCACATCAATCATAAAAGTGTCTCTACTGCGACAATACTCCTAGACCCTAACTGTGATTATTTTCTTTCATTTAAAAGGTTGCAGATGTCATCTTCACAATTATTTATAGTTGCACAATATTCTTTTCAATCTTATGGCTATAGACTTATGTAATTCACTTTAAAAAAAAAACGAGGCAGACTTTTAATATCCTTTTTACAGTAGCTAATCAAGGATGCATTTAACAATTACAATATCCTTAAGAATAATCAGTTGGTAACTTACAAACCAGGAATATAGATTCTCCAAGCTCAGGGGTCATTAAAGAAGAGGGGGAGGAGAAACTGTAAGATCCAGAGGCAGTAAATGGCTTTAAGAAAACTGTGTTTTCTGAACACAGTGGAGCAGTTATACATACAAATCAACAGCAGTTGAAACAGCATACACAAGCCTTTCAAAGTTCAAGCCAGACAAAATCCCAGCATGGAGGGAAAAGGCAGGCATGGATTTCTATCCTTAGCCAAGGAACTACTAGCAATTGATAGCTACTAGGAGAGGGAGAGTCAATTTTAAGAGTGTTTATAACATGATAAATCGACCATGCTCCAATGGAAGGCCTCCCATTCAAGAATATACAAGCAACACATATTAAACTTGATGAATATATATGTATGTATATATACATATATGTACATATGTATATGTATGTATATACACACACATGTGGGGTGTGGAGAAGTGGTGGATCTAGGAGGAGGTAAAGAAGGGGATGAATGTGATCAAAATATATTGTACAAAAATTCTCAAAGAACTCATTTTAAAAAAGAGGCAATCTATTTATGCACTGCTGCCCTACATGTTAAAAAAAAAAAAACTTTTAATTATCCTTAGAAAGGTACATGAGTAGGAGTTTTAGAATTAATAATTTTAGTTACAGTTATAAAATCTCCCAGCAACTGCTCTTATTGAACATTTTTCATGAACCAGCCTTGTAATTTATGATCTTTGCTTTATAGACATGGAGCTGAATCTTAGAGGAGAAAAGTATTTGTCCTGCTATTGTAAAAATCCATTGAGTAGGAAAACCAGCATTAGAATTTGAGACCTTTAAAATCAGTAAACACTTTGGGCAGAGCCAATATTACAAATAAATAAGGATTGCAAATAAATAATGGAAGTTTTTTGGGATTAATTTTTTTTTTTTTTTGGAAAACTAATTTCCAAACTTGTTTGTATCACATATAACACAAAATTTCTCTTTATTTGAAAAACACTTTTCTACAATTCTTATCTGAATATGCTAGCATGTGTTGGGATGAGAAGACCATATATATATATATATATATATATATATATATATATATATATATATATATTCTGACAGTTTTCGTCCTGCTAATTTGTTGAAAATATAGTATGTTCAGTCTTCTCAGGGTGTGAAGACTTTTTAATCATAAGCCTTCATGTTTAAAATTAAAATTCATTGTCAGCAACAACATAACTTACAATTTCAAAAATTTCAAAGGAAAAAAAAATCTTGGGGCTGTTAGGCATATTGAAGTCCTGTGCTTCCTTGTGACCCCCATCACTGGTTCATAGAGAAGCAATTTTAAAAGCGCTTACTCAGGCAGAATTTTCTTCCCTCACCTTCACTAAAGTCAGAAAGAACTCTCAACCCCAGCCACTGGGACCTGTGCTTGTTTTCTTACTTACTGTGTTAGAGACTTGAAGATATAACAATGTCTTGAAGATATAACAATGATGTTTATCCTTCTCCCAGATAATCCACCCCACCCCCTGTGAACTGTTAGAAACCTTGGCTTGAACGCTTCTGTTTCCTGGGCTCAAATATTTGTCTCTGTTTTAAAAGACTTGGTGTGTGTTATTTGGGGGAGGAGAGTTTAAAATGTTTATTTCTAAGTAGAAGTGAAATTCCACTTTATGACTGAAGTGGAAAGCCAAGTTATCTCAATGGGTTTTCACAAATCCTAGCATGGACAGGGGAGGTGGGCCCTTAACAACCAGTTAGAAGAGTGGGGGGGGGGAGTTTTCCAAGAATAGCCCGTGGTGAGGGGACAGAGTTCTAGCAGAAAGGCACATGGCCAAAAATTTATGTGAGTGCGAATTTATCTTGATGGGTTGGAAACAAACAAACAAAAAGAGACAAATATGGGTGGAAATAGGAAGAGTTGAGGAAAGGGGTGATATATGATCAAAGTATGTTGTACAAAACTCTCAAAGAACTAATATATAATAAGTATATGCCAAGTGAGAAAATGAACTGAGTAACGCTGAGTACGACAGGGATCAAACCTTCAAGTTCAATTCTGTTTCAGAGAGCTAGTTTGAATCCTATCCAATGAAGCTCTAGGAGACTCTTGTTAGAGTGCTACACGGAACTGCCCTCCCTGGCAGTCACACAGCTTAGAAACATACCCAAACCCAGGCTTCTTTGTCAGCATCCACATTCTCCCCCAGTTGGTTTGACTCTGTAGGCAAAGAGCCCTGCAGCCTTTATTTGGTTGTTAACACTCACCACTGAAGTGTGACTCTTGCAGAGTGCAGCATAGCACTGGCTCTCTGAGGGTGATTCCACAAGACAAACTGACTGTTCAGCCACAGGCATTCAGCCATGTCAAAGAACAATGCTGCAAAGACTAACTCGTGTTCATAGGAAAGGTTTTTTGTGGGTTTTCTTTTTCTTTTTTCTTTTTTCTTCTCTCTCTCTCTCTCTCTCTCCTCTCTCTCTCTCTACCCCTCCCTCTCTCTCTCCCTCTCTCTCTTTGCTTTGTTGGTGTTTTTAATTGAAGGGCCTTATATTAAAACTGACCCACTGTTGGGTTTTTGGAATCTTCTGTTTAAAACTCAGTTCTGTGGAATAGTAATAGTTACTCTGATTTTACCAATGTGCAATAATGTTGTCTAATTATGTATAAAGAGTGATTTGATTCTGACTCATCCCACACCACAATGACACTATGTAAGACACAAATGCTATGCTGGAAACATGTATCTGGCTTTCACATATAAGTCTCTGAAATCCTAGTGATTCTTTATGCTATCTTCCTGCTAAGGAATCTATGTGATGTATTGAAATCTAGACTTACATTGAATAGCTTTTCCAGATATCCTTAAATATTGGTTTTTAGACAACTATAATTGAGTATCTTAAGTCTGAAGGAAACCCAGAAATCAGTGTGTTAACTTGGTTTTTTGTAAATGCAAGTGCAATAACTCTTTTGGGGGATGTTGTGTGTGGTGTGTGTGCCTATGTGTACATGTGTTCATAAGAATGTGGGCACATAAATGTGTGCTGGTGCATCTATATATGTGTATATGGGTGGAGGCCAAGAGTTGTGCCTCAATGGCTGTCCACTTTATTTAGTGATACAGGATCTCTAATTGAACCCAGAGATCACTGATTCCAGCTACTCTAGTCAGTTTGCCCCAGAGATATACTGTCTCTGCCTCATGAGTGCTGAAATTACAGGCAGCCATCATGCCTGCCCAGCTGTTATCAGGTTCAGGGGATCTCTCATACTTGCATGACAAATACATTATCTGCTGAATCATCTCCCCAGCCCCAGGTGCAAAACTCTCCCTATGAATATTGAAATGATTTTTGTATCACTGCACATGAAGTCACTCCATGCTGCTGGGGTTGTGGGTATGTCTCTTACTCAAGCACTGCCAGTTGTAGGCTATAGATGGTGGCATCATTCTCTGAGTAACAGAAAGAAACAAAGATACTTGCACCCGAATGCCATGGTAGATCTCTTTACATTTGTAGCATGTCATCTGTGCTCTCTCAAGTAGGGCATGATGACAGAAGTCATCCAGGGACTTGTTTGAGGCTGGTATGAAAGCTCTTCTCCAGACCAACTTTGCTTTGTACTCACTATCTGCTTAAATCTATCTTATTATCTTTAATTAACGTGGCTTTAGGAAAGGCAAGAATATGAGACCCCCATAAGCATTATGTACTGAAATAGAGAGTAGGATTAGGAACTACTCAGGTTCTTCATCCAAGTCTAGATGACAGGGCTGCTTGTTTTAGGGTGCAACAGTGACCATACTTGCTTACCATGTATATTCTAGGCACAGCTGTATCAGAGAAGTGATAAAGTCCAACTGGTTAGTCATTTCTTTTCACACAAAATACTTGAGATAATTATAACTTTGACCAATCAGCTCAGGGTAGATATTTCAGAGAAGCATATACTCTTCCTCTCTTAAGTTGGTGGGTTTACAATGTGAGTAACAGCTTTGTTAGTCTCTGTTTCCTTTCATGTCATCAACACCACAAGGGACATTTGGTTCTTCCTACTACATTCCTAATGTTTAATTAATCAACTTAGTGGTTATTCATTTTACATAACCAAACACAAAGGAAAGTGTTTGATACTGTCTAGATTAACACAAAGAGTGGGATTAGAATGGGTGTTTTGACATGTGTCTCTGGTAACTCACAGCTAATCCACAGCCCACGCCAGCTGGAGAAGTATTAGTCAAGGATTGGAGTATAGTAGGAGAGTGTTTTACAACATATACAAGGCTCTATATTTGAATCCTAGGGCTGAGGGCAATGGAGAATCTAAGAAGACCTTTATGAGACTGTCACGAGAATACAGAGGTGACAAAAAAAAGAGCCAGGAAGCTGAAAAATGTAAAACTTCTGGGCTTTGTCACTAGGGAAATGTGGCTCTGAGGAATCATTGCAGATACTGGGGTGTTAAGGTTGAACTACAGCAGTCTAAACTCTACCTTCAAATTACAGGGGGCAGTCTGAAACTTGTGTTCTGAAACGTGCACTCGGGCACTTCCATCAGCTCTGTTTTCCAGACCAAACTACAACACAGAGACTATGAAACCTTCCCAAGATCATACAACTCCCAGCAGAGTACCTCCCCCTCCTTTTGAAATAGCACCTTAGAGTGTGTATACACTTCCAAACTAAGAAGCAATTTCATAGCTGCTACTAAGAAATGGAATTTGTTGTAAATCTATGTCCCGATACATACCCCTCCCTCAACCTTCCCAACCTCTGTTCTGGACCATGGTTGGTCTCTTAGTCAGATATTCCCTACTGGAGTATGCTTTCTTTGTTTTAAGCTTGTATTTTAGGCATCCATTCCTCCCAGTAAATCTATCTGAAATGGCTGGTGTTTTTGTTGCCTTGCACAGTTACATATACTTTAAAGCTATGTTTTTGTATATGGAGAACTGATACAGTGACTTCAGACATATAAACAGCCTTGTACTCTCGACCTCAGTAACCTACACATCACTCTGGGGGATGAAGTATGACAGGGAAGTTAACAGTGTAATGAAGATGGTCTTGCTGCATTTAAGGTCAAGCTAGAGGGCCAGACACCCTGTATCTGGATCATTCTGAGCTTTGCCACACACAATTTTCAAATCATCAAAAAGTTGCCCTTGCCCCAAGAAGCAGCCACATTTTCAATCCAGGTAAATGTCTGCCTACTTATGTTGCCTTAGCTGCAAGAAGAAACGAAGGGAGAATTGGTTCTTCTCCACAGAATGCTAATTATTTATCCTGATACAAACCTAATTACCTGGCAGTCCATGGAAATAAAAATCAGGGCATTAAAAAGAATGAAATAATTAAAATATATTGATAATGAGCACACACTGCTATATTGACCCAACGATGGTTAAGATATCAAAGATGCACTCTTCAAAGGGGTATTATTTTGTAATTAAAAAGAACTGCAGAAAAAGAAACTGAAGACATGATAATTATACAGTGCTTCCAGCAAATGCCATTTAAGGAAAATAATACTGTTTAAAAAGAAGCTAACATGGGGGGGGGGGACCTGAAAAGAAACTTGCTGTTGATATGAGTAGGATCAATTATACATGTCTGCAAGGCAATAGTTACCTGTGATAGACTATTAAATACCAGACACTGGAAATATTAGTTTCAAAGTCTGGTTGTTTTGAAGAAGGAAGATTTGTCATTGTCACCAGGGACCTTCCATTACTGGGCCACCTTCTATGGAATCATAACTACCACTACCAGACTATACTCTTAAATTCAGTTTTGTTTAAGAGTATCCAAGCTGTCCTCATTTCAAAGTAGAGACGGCCTTCTTGCCAGACTGATGGACAGTACTGTTCATGTTTTTAAGGGACTAAATGCTTGATTTGATCAATCCAATTGAGAAAACATTTGAGTTCAAAGTCATTGCTGGCATCAATGAAGGCAAACATTCTTTTACTCTTCAATTCTCTTCCAACTGGGTGGGCATCCTCTTCAGGGAAAGTGATCGCTACAAATTCAAAAAGAATGAGTGGTTTGGACTAAGTTATGTCTAGTCTTTCTGATGATGTTGGGGCCAAGTCAAAATAGTTTTATTGAGGAAAAACAGTATGAGTTATAAGTAGCTAGCCACATTACTGACATCCCTACTAATCATTTGGTATACCTTTATGGTGATTAGAAATTTAATTGGTATACACTGATAGGAATTAGGTGTAACACTGTGGGATCTAATATTTATTGCTAACTTTAAGACAAGACCCAATATAAAGAAAAATTTGTACTCCATATAAATTGAGTGTATACTTTAATCTACCCTATGCCATCCTATTTCTATGAGTAAAGCATTCAATGATTAGGAAAAGTGGGTTGGGATCTGTTGGTTTGCCCTTTGACTGTCTTCTTTCCTAGGGTACAAATTCTATCACGGCACTTTTGTATTGGTCCTTGTTCTGGTTACAGAGTTAACAATCAATGAGTATTCATTAAGAGGGAATGAGGGGAACTCACAGATTGAGTCACTGAGATCATCTTTGGACATCAGTTTAATATCCTGGAAGCAAATATGACAAAGTTACTTCATAAGGAGAAAGGGGAGAATTCTCCAAATGTTCCTTTCTAAGTTGTATATTAAAAATATAACTCAATATATTTCATAGATATTCATAGCCTTGCCCAAAGATACCAAACTATGATTCAAATGCATGCTTTTTGTGTGAGATGTATCTGTGGTGGATGAGCATGTGTTTCAGGTGTATATCTCACTGAACCTGGAAAATATTTATTTGGCTGAGCTGGCTGAATATCAGAGAATTGCCCATCTCCTGCTCCCTTAGTCAAGAGCTGGGGTGACAGTCACACACCCTTATGCCCATATTTTACATGGGTACTGGGGATCTGAACTCCGGTCCTCATGCTAACATTTGGAAGCATTTCACCAACTGAGCCTTCTCCCTACACTGAAGAATTGCTTTTTAAAAGAGAAAGTGCCTTTTATGATTTTTATTCCTATTCTAATCATTAATATAATGTATACTGAATATATAACACTTGGGAAATACAAAATACAAAATGCCAAAGATAGCTTTCTAGGGCAACTACCCAGACATCATTCTGTTTAGTGTATCAGTCTGTTCTATTTCCCAGGTCTGTTTTTCCCTGCTTGTCTGTATCATGTATCTAGCTGAAATTGTATGGCATATATACAATTTGTTACTTCAGTTTTTTCTTGCCTATCATAGTGACATAAATCTCACATGCCAAGAGTTAATCAGTTCTCTACTTTTAGCTATTGATATTATTTTCACTTCTCACTACTATAAATATTTCCATAATGTCAAATATGATAAATCATCCCAACAAATTTAGGCTTCTACTGCTATTGTGTATGCATAATCAGGAAAGGAAGAGGCGCATGCCTCCACTTTGAATTTTCCTAGAACAAAAATATGAAAATCTTTAGAGTCCAGAAAAGAAAGAACTTGGCTGGGCTGTTCCACAGGGGTAGGGTACTTGCCGAGAGAGTACGCAAGATGCTGGGTTCTGCCCTTAGGCCTGCAGAAAAGCAAAACAAATACAGACTCACAGAAGAATAAAGGAGCAAAGAAAACAGAAACTCACAACCCAACCCAGAAAGCTTTAGTCTATTATGACCTGGCATTTCCGCCAATGAAAAAGTGACTTGAACTTGGTGTTTTTGCGACTCCTGACCATGTCATTGAATCTGAACAGCCTGTGGTTTAATATTTGGTGCAAAGGCATTAGGTATGTGATCCAACATTATTTTCATTTGGAGTGTTTTTTCTGTATTTCCAATGAGGTTTGTTATGTGAAAGAAAACACAGCTGTATTTTCTCCCAAGTAGAGAAACAGACTTACCCCAATTACCAGTCATCTAGAAGGATTTTTTCAGAGGATTTTTGGTTGATCTTTATCTGCCCCAATTAGACATATCAACCCCATGTCACACTCACCCATGGATAACTGCTTTTTCTATCAACTCTATGCCAAATTTCATAGCTAACCTGATGAGCCATTGTGCTCCTGTGCAGGCTCCTGACCACTGCAAAGGGTCTTTGAAATGTTCCAGCTAGGAAGTGCTGGAAGAACCCTTATGACTTGGGCAGCATCTCTGACCCCAGGTGGTCGAGTGAACCAAGAATCTACTTGTTCTGTTCACCAAAACAAAGTATTTTGTTTCAAACAAAGAGTGGTACAAATAAACCAGGGCTACGAGGGTCAACAGTGTCCTTGGTCTGTTTATTTGGGTGATTCGGGTTCCTACACTCTGGGGAACCTCCAGCATCCTGCTTTGACTGAAAGTCATTTGTTCAGATTGTGAGAAACAAGCTAAGCATGTCTTTGGAATTCATCTACTTTCTAGACTATGGTTTTAGCAAGTGGAAAAGGATGCACACTTTAGTGATTAAGAGGGTCAGCCAGATTTAAAAAGCAACAAAAGTTTGCCAGCATTTGAAAATCTTCTGTGTCTCTACTGAGCCTTCGTTTAAAAACTGTATCCTTGCAGGCCAGTGTTATTTCAATGCATGTGTAACATTATCAGGTCATTTTCCTTCACTGGGACAGTATTGAAACATGGGACACTAATGTTTTAAGCCCTTCATCCCAAACTTGTTTTTCATTGTTACAATAAATTGGAGTTTAACATCACACATAACACACACACACACACACACACACACACACACACACACAGTCTTATTTCCTTTCCCAAATACTATCATAACCTAATTAGGTTTTCATTAATATGTTCTGTGGAATCTTTGAAAAGCCTGACAATGTCCTTATCTCTGTAGAGTTACATGTTGATTGCCCAAGGTGATTTTCCCATTGGATCCTGTAAGTTGGTTTGAAACAATTTGTCTTTGTGTCTGAGAGAGCTCCTTGAGCAGGTTGGGGATGGCTGGAGCAGTTTCGGTGCCTGCCCGAATTGAATTCTTACCTGGAGATCTGGCTGGCTTCTGCGGCCCAGGCTTCAGCTGTACAAATACATCAGTACATCTTGCCATCTGCACATGGCTGGGGAATTGAGCCCGGAGACGTTCAGGACCTGTGTCAGTATTTTCACAGAAGGACTGTTTATGAACAGATGTTCTGTGGTGTTTTTCACAGAAAATGGACTCTGGAGAGTGAAAATGTCTATCAATTACTGAGGTATTATGTATAACAGCAATTTTTAACCTTGAGAATGAGTCTCTCAAAGTTCTTGACAAAATATTGTCAATTGTGACCACTTTCTTTGTCTCAAGTCGGATGCAACCTAGGGTCATATGCAAAGTACCCATCAGGTTGTGGGGTGATCTCTCAGCTGGAGAGACCAAATTCTCCACCCAACCAGGGGTTCCTGATGCTATTATGCTTTCACAAGTAGTAAGATATCACTGTGTATAAAACTAATGTTGCCTTCTCTGTTTTTTTCTAGTAGGAAAAATAAACTTTAAAATAAGACTATGGGATGAAATGGCCAACTAGATTTTTTATTTTCTTTTGTAATTAAGTGCTCTTAGTATGTTCCGTTGCTTTGGTTAAAAGGCTTTAAGTGGTTCAAAAATGTTAATTATGCTTGGAAAATTGAGTATCTAGAGTTATAAATGAACTGGTTTGCTCTCGCCGCCTTCCTGGATTCAGCCTAGGTGCATGGAGATGGCTTCCACAGCGTCTCATGGCTGATGTTCCAGAAGACATAATCAACTCCAGTAGCAATACCAGGAGTGTGGAAGCCCCTCTGTGACCTGTTGACAGACACCATGTTTTGCATAATATATATATTTTCATTTTCCCTTAGCTTTCTTATTATTTATTCAATAAATCCTTTTTTTCTTGCTGACAGCAGTTGTATTTATAAAGCTAAATCCAACACAGCAAAATGTTCATCACTTTATAAACTAAATGCTAATGTTTTATTTATGTGCAATGAAGAGAGAAAAAAGAATTGAATTGATGTTTACCTACCAGGCAGCACAGAAGTACAGTACCATAATGGCGGAGTTCAGAAGCATTCTGGCTTGTAATTTTGGGTGTCAACATTTGAATTGCAGAAAGAGTTTATGCAGACATAGCACGTACACAAGTGCAGTTTAGATCCACATCTATAAAAATAACATCTGTTTAAGCATACATTACATTTAAAAATAACTGTACAGTGATCAGCTGGTTAAGTACAGTTAACCAGATGTCGTTTTAAAGGGCCAGATGGAACTATGAAATGAAGATTGAAAAATTAAAAAATACTGTGAAAGGTCAAACCAATTAAGCAACCTGTTTTGTTGGCATGTAATAGTTAAAAAAGTAAGTTAAAGTGCTTCAGGAGGGAGTGGCTTGAAGATGCAACCTTTGTAACCAGGTCCTGCTCCTCTAAAGATAACTGGGAAACATCTAGGACACTCCTGGGATCCAGAAGAACTCACTCACACTAGCATCAAGAAGACCGATTCCAAGGTGGTTCCAAGAAAGCTTGAAATCGGAGATTAGAGGGATCTTGGGCACAGACACAAAATTTCTGTGAAACAACATTCATGAATGTACAGGATTCCTGTACACCATGACTGCAATTAAGCAAACATATCTACACTTGAGCATCCATAAGGAGTGGAGGTATTTTCAAAACACACACACAGATACATGCACACAGGGACACACACATGGACACACACACACATGCACGCATGCACACAAACACACCTGGCTTTAGCCGTTTCACAATGTGAACATACGCCAAAACATGCTGTAGCATGTGAATATATACAATTGTTAATTTTTTAATGAAAATAGGTAAAGAAAAAAATTAAGTTTCCTTAATATAATTCACAAGCTTCACAGGCTTCTTGGCTGTGTGTATGTGTGTGTATGTGTGTGTGTGCGTCGTCTGTCTTCTGACAAAAACTTAAACTCATGCTACAAATTCATAGGGCCCAATGAAACTTTCTGAACTACATCCTATATGCAAGTTAAGCATTTTAGCACAACACTGAATAAGACTAAACATGTTAACCTACCGCCTAAGTCATAAATCAGCTCCTTAAACCTGAGGAATCGGGTGACTCTCTGAAACACTCAAATTGCTTATTTTTCTTTTCTCATGTTGGGTATGACAAGGAAAAGATGAGACAAATATTTGTGGAATAGCTATAATGAGGCAGGCTCTGTTACAAACATGTCCACATCCATCAGAGGTCACTGCAGGAGGTTCCCGCGGCCGGTGTGGCTGCAGATGTGTTTTCTTTGGCTTTTACCAAGCTTTAAGTTTGAATTAATTGCCAAAAAATAAAAATTGGGAGGTTTCACATAAAAGCCCGGATTTCCAGTTTCCCGGAAAATCTGGCAAACCCAGGTCTGAGGGCTTTTTTTTTTTTTTTTTTTTTTCCATTGGAGGGAAAAACATACTGGCTAGAGCTAAAAGAACAGCTGCCTTTCCAGAAGAGTAAAACCTCTTCCCTTTGTCAGGAGCAAATCCACAGTGTGTCAGCATCTTGTCCCCATCCCACTTTCAGCATCTCTGGTACCCATCCAGTCAGGTTGTCATCAACTATTTAGGGAGGGGATACAGTTTGTTACTGACATTTTATTGGAAAGTGATACAGGGGAATCCGTGTGTCACCCTTGAGTCATCCTGCTAACAGCACTGATCATTGGAGTCTTGTGGTGCCATTCTTCCTCATAAAGCACCCTGACTTGAGAGAGTCAAAGCCATGGGCCTCTCACTTGTCAATCACATAATAGTAAGTAGAGATAGTCCTTTGGAAGGTACAAGTACATTAGAAGTACCTTTGACCCCTCACAAAAAATGACCCAACACCCATCAACCATCATCCTTACCATATGAACATGTAAGTACCTATATCCATAGAGATTTTGTCTCCCCTTCCTAGTTCAGGTACAAAACTGTGATGTCTTTCCCTACCAGGGTCATAGGGCTGAGCAGAACCTCAAGGCTACATTAAAGCAGAATGAGATGAGATTATAGCAGATAAGGGAGAAGATAATCACCTAGTTCATGGGGGCCTCGTGTGTGTGTGTGTGTGTGTGTGTGTGTGTGTGTGTGTGTGTGTATGTAGGTGTGTGTATGTGTGTATGAGCCTGTGTATGTGTGTATGTGAGTGTGAGTGTGTGTGTGTGTACGCGTGCACGCGCATTGACCAAAGCACTTTTATTTTCCTTTGTGGTAATAGCACTGCTCTTAGAAGGTCTTTGTATTAGTATCACCTTTCTCCAACACTTTTTAAAAATAATTTTTCCAAAGCACATGAATATCACAGTAACAAATAGCTGCTAAGCAAGTTTTATTTTCTACCTAGATATGCATTTTTTTCCAAATTGAAAGCCCCTTTTTTTATTGTCCTTACTACTTATGCTTTAAGGGGAAATTGTTATTAAAACAATGAAAAGGGAAGGTAGCAGGGAAAGAGATAAACACACACTTGTGGCATTAGCCCAGGAAACCAGGAAACAAACCTCTCTGTAAGGATCCAAATCACTGCTGAAAAGGAAGGCAACATCCAGCATGGTTTGAAGTCATGTGATCCCATCCAGGAAGAGACGCTAACTCACATGGGGGAGTTAGTTATTTTCACTAATGTGAAAACGAACTCTTTTTGGTTAGCTTGCAGAGTTGCAAGTTCCCGTGTTGTATCATAATACATTCTTTGTTGTGATTGACACTTGCCCGGAATCTCATGGCTGCCATCCTCTCCGTCACCGTGTCCACTGAATACTCTTCCACTCCCAGTGTCCCCTGCGCATCTGTGACACCGAATGTGGGCTGTCTTCCCCACACCACTTCCTTAAAACTTCTTTTTGCCTCTCTCATGGGCTCTGACATACACTCACTCCAGAATTAGGGCTTTCAAAAGGACAGAGCCCAGAGGGCAGCAGGTGGAGAAGAGGAGAAGGAAGAAAAGAGATGTTTGAATAAGTATGGATTTTAAAAGACAAGGATAATTGAAGAATGCAAGACTCCAACCCCCCAGTCCTCTCACAATCTAATGTATCAAAGAAAATTGTCAAACAATGTTTAAAGGCTTTAAGGAAAAAAAAAAAAAAATACTGTAGCAAAGCTATTCACAGGGCCTACTTGTGGTACTGGAGATTTGGGAAGAAAAAGCAATACTTTTGAACACAGTTCAAATAACCCAGCAGACACTGTGTCTTGATCATTTAAAATAGCATGAGTAAGTAATCGTGGGTGGTAAATACTCTGGACTTAATACTGGCAAGACCTGACTCCACAGCCATCCATGAGAGAAAATCCTTGTCAGAAAAAAAAAAAAAAAAAAAAAAAAAAAAAAAAAAAGGAAAATGGAATAAATGGAATCCGAGATTTGGGAAATAAATAAATAAATAAAGTGGCTTTGAGAAAGTAAGCCTGTGAAAAGGACAGTTAGAAAAGAGGGAGCAAACCCTCACCAGCATCAGAACTCTTGATTCTCTCACTCGGAATAGACTCCTTCCCCCACAGTTTAAATGAACTGTTAAAAGGCCCAAACCAAAGCTGCAGTTACTGAGCCAAAAATAACTAGGGAGTTAGAGCAGATGGCTCCACCTCCTCATCTGACCCCGGAACATCCATCACCCTCCTCTCCACTGGCTTGCAGGGCCACAGAGGAAGGCACGCTCCGGGAACAGCTGACAGGCCAAGAGAGGCCAGAGAAGCCAGTGTGCCGGGCTGCCTCCATAGCCCTGTTAATAATGCCGAGTGGACATCTCTGCTTTCAGATTTGCAGGAATGTGCTAGAAGCGAAGCTGCCTTCCTCAGGAGAGCTCGTCCCTTGCAGGCTGATGGTGTGACTCATGGCGAAGGTCGATCTGGGATGGAGGCATCCATCACACAGTCCTGCCGAGATTAAAATCTAGTGGAGGGGAAAGGAGCTACATTTGGTGAATGACATGAACCATTGAGCCACTTTTCCAATCACTTGGGGTGTCTTTCCTATGAAAAGATAAAGAGGAGAGCCAGTCCTCTGACCGCATCATTATGTGGGACACTAGTTCAAAGTTGCCTTCTGGGCCTTATGCAATAGAGGAGGCACAGATCTGCCGCCACACTTGGGGTAGGGACAACAGCCAGCTACTCTGACTGAATGCGGGGTGAGCCCTGAATGTCTCTGATAATGCAGTGTGTAGTTAGGTCCCCAAGAAAGATGGAAAGATAGCGACAGCTTCTAAGCATTAACCGGAAGTACTTCCTTGATCACTGAGATCAAGTTTTTCAGCTGGAAAAGAGCCAAGTATAAGACTTTCAAGACCAAAAAGTGAAAACAGAAGATGCAAGCCATCGTACCTTCCAAATCAACCAACATCATGAATAAGACAGTAACTTAAAGCTGACTGTTGCTTCCTGTCAAGGAGACATTAAGAACAGTACAGTCAGCTGGCTCCTTAGACAGACAAGGGGTGGTTTGCAGGCCACTGCTATAAGATTCTTTGTTTCCTCAGGAGACAGAATTTAAATTATTATACAGAATCTTCTAAATTTGAAATGTTGGCAACTGTTTATATTTTTTAAATTAAACTCTGGGCAGACAAACAAATACATTTGTATGCTACAGGCAGCTTGCTGGCTGCAAGCTGGGGACTTTTAGTTGCATTTGATAATTTCAGCTAGACAACGTGCAAAAATAAAAGAATGGCAGTGGCAGAGAACTCAGTCTATAGTAAAGACTTAGTTCCATCCTCAAAAGCCATGTAGAAAAGCCAAGTGTGGTGGTATGTACTTATAATTTCAAGGCTTGGGAAGCAGGCAGGCTGTGGGGCTTGCTGGTCTGCCAGAATAATAGAATCAGTTACTGGAAAAAGTGTGAGGCCCTCCCTCAAAAAGCAAAGAGAAAGAAACTAAAGAAGAGATTTAAGAAGACTTCCAAGGTGCACTTCCACACACACCCAGCATGCACACATGCACAACACACGTACAAATAGGCATGGCACATGCACATAGACCACACGTGCACACATGTACACATGTACACCTGAATCCAAATACATGCAAATGTGTAGCAGCACACAGATAACAGGGAAACTCTTGATTTGGACAAAAAGAAACAAACAAGCAAAAAAAAAAAAAAAAGAATTCAGAAACAACCTTCAACTTAACTATCAG
Organism: Phodopus roborovskii; assembly: GCF_943737965.1. Lineage (NCBI taxonomy): Eukaryota > Metazoa > Chordata > Mammalia > Rodentia > Cricetidae > Phodopus > Phodopus roborovskii. The sequence continues at coordinate 2,518,552 of NW_026126576.1, forward strand.
CACCTGTATGACCTTGGGAAAGCCCAGTAGTTCCTTAGGCTTGATTTCTTCATCTAGGAGAGGAACTATTATCTCAGTCACACTGTTAGACAGACTGCAAGCTTTTCAAGTGTTCTCATCCCTAATTTTCTAGGCACAGATTTTTTTTTCTTTATTCTATACACTTAAAGTAATGTTCCTAAGAAAGATACAGTAAGGCAACCTAAACACTACATTATAACCTGCTAACAAAAGCCTCAGGAAGGATTCTATGAAGAGAAAGACTTAAGTGGAGAGAATGTGACATCCTCCATGGGGTATTCAAAGGTACTTGTAGGGTGCTAAAACTGAACCAAATTTACATTCCCTAAGTGCAAGAAATAGGAAATCCCTATGAGTCAGTGTTCCAAGAAGATGAACGTTTAAGAGTTAAGTGCATATTGTGACTAGGAACAATCAGAGACTTCAATGGACTGACAAAGCTTCAAATCTGTGTAAGGATACAGCAGCCGGATCTTCAAGTGCTGACCAAAGAATATTTTATTTGGACTGGTGTGTGGGGAAGAGGGTGCATATTCTTACCAAGTAATCCAGGCCGACTTTGAACCTTCAGTGCAGACCCCCAAGTGTAGGAAGGATAGATGTGTGTCAAGATGCCTACCTAGTTCCTCCTGATTTTGTACTTTTTGATGGTCTTAGTGCACACCTTCAAAGGTGTGGTCTATGTGAAGCTGATTATAATCACTTTCCTTGCTTTTGCCCACTGAACAGATTCTCCCTGTATGCTTAAATATTTCAAGGATTTCTACATTTATTATATGTCAGACCAAAAACAAAAATAAAAAGACAGGGAGAAAGAAAAAAAAGAAATAAACAAACACAAGGCATGGATTAAACATTTTGGCTTGTTCTTTCTCATCAAGTTCAGAAATTCCTGTTAATTGTGTTTCTTGGATACATTTCTATAAAGAAAAAACCATATTTTTATGGAATCTTTTAAAGTCCTGTTTTAGCAAGTGCCCACTCACTGAATTAAAACAAAATATTAACAATATTTCTAAAAATAATTTTTATGTCCTACTTCTGTTTGGGATTCCAAACACATGGCCTTTTCCAGGCTTCCCACAAATTTAAACTTCATATAAGACTGAATTGCTTCTTCAAGGTGTCAGTCTTATGTCTCACTCTGGGCTTTATAAAAAGCCAGTTTCTGGATGTATTATAATAATTTTTTTTTAATCTGGACATCTGACATTGATATCTACAGACCTCTAACTTCATAACCAGTGAACTTCTTAATTTAGTAGTCAATATTAAAAATTATCATGATATTTTGTTTTAGCAGTCCTAAAACTATGAGGAACATCCGAATCCTAATGTCTTCCTTTTAATGGAACTGAATGCCAGTTGTGAACCCAAACAAGGCTGTTTAGCAACTTAGCAGGAGTGTTTTACCTCCAGTCCCATAGCTTTTAAGGAACACCTTCTGTTCAGCTGTCTCCATGGCTTTTACAGCCATTGTTTAATTTTATGCGTATGCACATAATTACATTATGCATTAATCCAGGAGTGCTTGGCAATTGTCTGCACTTATATTTTCCCTTATTTATTTTGCAAATGGGAGAACCTCTGCTTTCTACAATCAACTCCGTGAGGGATGTGTCTGAAAGGAATGCGTTCAGGTCACTTGTTTGGTTTTCTGTTTGTTTGATTTCCCATACCCTACCCTCGCTACTAAAAAGAAACTGGCGGAAGAGGGCTTTTTATTAGGTCTAATGTCATCAGGAGTCCTTTTCTTTCAGTCATCTCTTTCCCCCCTTAGACATGAAAGGTCTACGTGAAACATGCTGAACAGGCTCACTGTGAAATACAGGCGCCTTTCACAACCTAAACCAGTCAGGGTACCCTGAGAATAGAACAAAAGAAATTAAAGAGCTGGATATGCCACAGTTGTCTCATGCCGCAGTTAGAAATTTAATTATTTTATCTCATAGAATAATGTGCCCTTCAGAAATCATTTTGGACTAGATGTTTCAAACCAATGATCTGTAGTTAATTATCTTTAATAACTGTTGCACATTATGGTTAGATCTATGTTTTTGCTAAACCAATTAATAATATCTTCATTAGTATAAAGACAAGGTAGCAGAATCCTTTCATTTTTCACATTGAAAGAGTAGATATTTTAAACACTGTAATTTACTTTCGCCATACATTCCCAATGATATGACTAATTAATGAAACTTCAAAGACATAACTTCCAAAAAGCTACTTATTTTAGCGTCATTGTTGAACATTTAATGACATTAGGTTGGAGGCATTACTGACATTCTCACTATCTATGTCCTGGAATTGACTAAACCCTTTTAAGCCACCAAAATGTTTAATGTTAAGGAGAGAAAGAAAGAAAGAGAGAAAGAAAGAAAGGGGAAGAAAAAACCAAATTAATTGAATATCATTTTTTTTTTTTACAGACCTGTTGATTACAGGTCTTTAAAAATGACTGGATAACCTCTCTCTCCCTCCCTCATCCTCATGTATTTGATGACCATGGGACAAATATTCCATCTGTAGTTAAGAAACACTAGTGGGCCCCTGGACATTCTGCTGATTGTAAGGGACAAAGAAGGCAATGATAGGAGGTCAACCATTTTCTGTTGATCTTGCCTTTGCTTCACAAGTTGTATTTACTCCAGAGCAATAGATAACCGAGTAGGGACACATTCTCCAGTATAGTGGCAGAATCCAACACACACACACATACCATATTTAGATCAATTGTGGAGAATCATAGGACTCTTGAGCTGTCCCTATCTCATTCACATATTGCTTAGGAAAGACAGTTATAGCCAACCATTCCTTTGAAGTTCTGGAGCATTATAATTTCCTTGGTTTATTTACAGTAGGAAATGGGACTGTGAAATATTATTTAACACACATTTTCATAGACTTAATTCCCATAAGAAGGAGATTTTTAGGAGAATTAATTTCTGCCTCCACAGTCGAAAAATATTTGGAGTGACATGGGCATATGCTTATTAGAAGTAAAAAAAGAAATGTGTGTAAAACAACGGCAGGTGAAAAGCTTGATGCAGTTTCATTCTAGGTGGGGGAGTGTCTCCCATGTACAATCACGATGGCAGAGGTGGACCTAACTGACTTTGTACTTCCTAAGACCCAAAACTAAGAGGGAAATGCACCATGGTCACCAGCTTACCTGGAAACTGGAGACTTCTAATTGCCTTCAGCACTAAGTCCAGCTAGCTTCCTTTTCTCTTAAGAAAGGGTGGAGTTGTTGAATAAAGAGAAATATTTCTATGCTTCTGGACAAAAAAGCACTGGGAGCATGTAAGCTCTCTCATAATTACCTATGCTGCAAGACACCAGAACCTTAGAAGGCAAAAGCAGAAAGTCAGTCATTCTGTAATTTCACATGTCATATGACTAGAGTCTTATGGGAGACGATGACAGGACGGAGGGACATAATTAAAGGAAGAGCATTTAGTGGGACTAATTTTAAATCTAGAAATGGGTTTGGTGACCTGTAGGCTTTAGTTCAGGCTGTTTGCAAAATAACTCACACAGTTTAATCTTTAAAGTATTGTTTTTTAAATTTTTAATTAATTTTTATTTAATATTTTTCTTATTTTACATATCAATCCCAATTCCCTATATTTAATGCATTCTTAAATCAGGAAAGAGTGAAGCCACTTGGTAACCTCTAAGAGGTTATGCCATTCTCATAATTTTTTTTGAAAAGTAAAAACAATTGTCAAATAAACCTATTTGTTGATCTGATGACTGATGGCCTTTATTTTTGAAGTATTTGTTCCCATCTCAATGCAAATGAGAAGGAAGACAGCACTTACTAGAGTGACAATGCCATATCTATAAATGGTTCTCACACTGAAGTCCATCCTTTGTACAAAAGATGAGGTGGTCATATAAAATTGTTAAATCAGCTCTGTCTGAATCATTGTCTGTATTACTCAGAGTTCTCCACAAAAACAGAAGCCATCAGAGGCTGGGATTGTGTTTAAATACACAGAGATTTGTTGTGATAAGTTCAGTCACAAGGTGAAGGAGGCTGAGAAAACCCATGCTCCCTTGTCTGGAGCGATAGACTCAAGCAACCTGGACTTGTAATTTCATATAAGTCACAGTATTCCTAGAATTGAGGGAGCTGACAATGTCAACCCAACTCTAAAGGTAAGAGATGAAGTGAGATAGTCCGGCTCAAACAGTAAAGCAGGGAGAAATTGAAGAATTCCTTTTTCCTGTGTGTCTGAGAGTGCAGGCATACATGTATGTATGGAGACCAGAGTTCAGCCCCTCATGTAATTAATTCCTCAGAAATGCCCTTGACCTTGTTTCTCTCTTTGGCCTGGAAGTTACTCATTCAGCTAGCTGACTGTCGGAAAGCACGAAGTGTCCCCCTTTCTGCCTCCAGCATTAGAAGAGTATACACCACCAGGCCAGGGTTGGTTGGTTTGTTTTAAAATGAAATCTAGGGGGTTGAACTCAGATCCTCATGATTGTATAACCAAACCATCCCTGTATCCCTCACTGGCTGCTTTCTTTTCTTCCTCTGATCAGATGATGCCCACCACACAGGAAAACCACATACTTCACTGAGTTCATCTGCTTACAAGTCATTGTCATCTAGAAACATATTCCCAAACACCTCTAGAAACCGTCTTTAACCTGGGTATACCATCACACCTCAAGTCAACACAAAATTAAGTAGCACACGCTCACTTAAAATTAGGTAAGAACTTTATACTGCCTAAAAGGTCAGGCACTAATATGTGGCCTTAGTGACTTTAATTTCAAAGGCCACTAGGAACTCCCTTGGGGAAGTCAGGAGTTGTGGCCACTGTGGACATGGAGACCTTAGCATATGACTATTGTTCTAAATACCTGTCTGTGAGTTCTGCTCTCCACAGGGCTCTCCATAGTTTTCCTTTTATCCTACTTGACCCAAATAACCTTTATCATCTCTATACCAACTGAGACCCCTGACTAACAGCTTGTATGACCACTCACCCCACACATGAGTTTCAAACCACTTTTCCTATGTTCTCATAAATTATGTGCCTCGCTTTTTAAATGCTCTTCAAACTTGGAATTTGTGATCCCTGTCCTGTTCCCTAACATAGTAAAAGTGGAATGGTAACCTGGCACTTGAGAGATATTCACTAAATGAATGAATGAACTAAGTGTCAGAAACTTAAGAAGTCTCTCTAGGAAGAACATTCAAACACCATTGCACTGAGGCACATAATGAAGTTACATTTCAGTGGACTGAATTTATATACTTCAGTCAAGATGCTGTGCGGTTTACTGAATCAGGAGTGCAAACACACACACTGTGACAAGGCTTTGTTTCAGCACATTAGGATAATCCCAACTAATCAAAGTACATCATCAATTTCAAAGTCTTTCCCACAAGCTAAAAGCTCCAAATGGAAAAAGCCCCTCCATTACCAAATGAAAAGCTCAAATCACAATGTCCTTCAGTATTCTTGACACTCACCAGTCATTTTGGAGGGGGAAAATAAAGGACCCATTCAAGTTGTGACTTTCTGTATTTCTCCCCACCTCCTGTATGCTGCAAGTGCTCTGTGAGAAATTACATTGTTTTAAAAAAAAAAAAAAAAAAAAAAAAAAAAAAAAACAAGGAAAAAGCAGTTTGCAAATAGCTTTTGAATCCAGAGTGCTCTCCTGAGAATGCCGTCCTAATAGGATAGAGATGAGGCTAAGTTGCTAGATGATGCTGGCCATTATTCTTTTGTTTCTACTACAGGAAAACACACACAAATCTCCTAAGGAGGCTGCTGGGCACGTGTTTTTGCTTACTGCTTAATGTGGTTCTAATAACACGAACATTCCAGCAGAGCAATGACGACACAGCTAGAACTATAGATATTAGTGGCCTACGTAAAGGATGTATTTGGGGAAAGACAGCAAATGTGTCTCTGGCGGTTTCTTGTTACTGTCTTGGTATAAGTCATTCTGGCTTGCATTAATATAAAAAGAAACATAGGAGGAAACATGAACTAGAGGGATTTAAAGACAACATTTTTTTTTAATTATCCCCAAAGTGTCTGGTTCAGAGGAAGTCCCAGCTTCATAAATGCATGTTTATGAATTAATTACAATTTTGTGGAATTCTTTCTTGCTGTTCCATTCATTGCTGACTCTCAGACATGGTCCAAGGATGTACTCCTTGGGCAAAAAGAGAACCCTAAGTGTACTATGATCCATCTTACACTTTAACATAATCCTGCTTAAGAAAGTTATATACCACCCAATCTAGGCATGAATTCTAACTCCAGTAGAGAGTTTTAGACCCTGTTGGAGTATTAGATGGAGATGGTTTATATTTAAACCTTGGGCCAACTGCTTACATGGGAGAGCCCAGGTTCTTACAGAGTTCTCATGCTGCTCAAAACAGCCTTCTTGTTATACTTGGTTTATTTGAAATATAGGAAGCTATTGAGCCAACAAGTCCTTGTGTCATCCACCACCTATAAACATTTTTTCCCAGACTGGGGCTTTCTCCTCGAGGAGACAGTCTATGAGGAAGAGTGGGAGCTTATTGTGGAGCAGCCCAGGACGTTATGACACCTAAATCAAGTGACTCTATGACTGAGGCAAGTCGCATCTTGTACTTGCTTCATAATGAGAGAGAGAGAGAGAGAAAGAGAGAAATAAAAGAATAGAAAAAGGAAGGGAGAGTGGGAAGTGAGGGAGGAAGGAGAAATGAGGATGGAAGGAAGGGAGGGAGGGAAGGAGGGAGGGAGGTAGAATAGAAAGGGAGTAAGGTAGAAGAGGAAGGGAGGGAGGGGGGGAAGGAAAGAAGGGGGATGAGGTCAGATGAAGGAAAGAGGCTCTGACTTCTCAAACCCACCCTGAATTGCATTTACTCACATTAAAGGTCAAACTTCCTAAAGGATGCAGATTCTATCATAAAATTCATTGTCGGGGCACACTCCTTCTACTTTGGAGTTTGTGCTCTAGGAAGCTGTTATCTTTTCCCAGTTCTTTACACATGCCCATTTTCCTGCTCTCTGTAAAATATCCAAACACATTTTTGCATATGAATCCCCCTTGCTCAGAGGCTTCATGCCCTTAAAGACCTAGATAATACTGAAGTATCCATTAGCACTGCTTAGCAGGGTACCTCCAGGATATAAAGACTCTGGTTATCACCTGTGTAGAATAGTTTGTCTGCCATCCCCTGGCCTACTGGAATGGTAATCACTGTGGAGGACCAGGATCATCACATCCATTGTGGTACACCTGCTTGACCAAAGAAGAAAACCGGTACATGATTCTGAGTGTTCCCAGAAAAAGAAGTGAGCATAGCTGTTGGAATTTCACTAGATTCCAAAGTTGCTCAGTCATAAGTAGGCAGGTCCTACATGCTTTCATATGCTTAAGAACTGTGTCATCACAGTTAAGTTCCAATGTCCCATCAATGTTCTAGGTTTGTCATTATTATAGTAGTGTCCCTGTCTCACTAATAAATCATAGAAAATACACTTGACCAATAAGCAGATTTCTCATTTGTTCAATATTTGCTTGAATATTTTTGAGTATTATTTGGCCCAGCTTTGCCAACCATAGAAAGATACTGAGGTATCTTTTGGTCCCTTGGAAATAACTACATATTGAAAAGCTGTGTGACCCTGGCTGTTTCAATTAGCCTTTCTGAGCTTCTATTTACTTGTTAGTGAAACTGATGATGATACAATGTAATTATACCCTGTGATGATAATACAAGTGGGAAGCACAGTGTACATGGGCAGGGATATTCCCTGACCCTGGAATGATAGGCAACCAGGATCCTCCTAGGCCAGTGCAAGCATCGTGGAAAAATACAGCTGCCCATTTGCTACAGTGATCATAAATTCTTCCCTACTTCATCAACAATGGAACTGAAACTATGAATATGACATTTAGTTAATGCTTGTCACATTCATATTGAAGAGAAACAAATCAGAGACCTTGCTGATTTGTGTGCAGCCAATGGAGCACTAGTTACTGTTTGTCAGTAATGTGAGCTTGTATCTGTTTCATTTAAATACTCTATATATGCTTTTCTTCTCTCAGACAGAACACGGGACTAGTATACGTGAAATTTAGATTTCTGTGGTGTCTGGTTTTCATATGGTTCAACTAAAAATGACTTAATAATGACTATAAAAACCATTGAAAATTAAATTGTGGACCTCAGATTATTTGTCTTCTCACTGGATTTAAGTATTTTTTTTAATAAGGCCTTTTAATTAAAACCCTAAATTTGGTTTTCTTTTCTATATATTTCAAATGAGTTTTTTTTCTCCTCTACAGAAAAAATAATCTCTCTTTCTAATGGATCATCTCCAACATTTGTACAACAGATGAAGAATAGGAGTAGACATCATTGCACATGCAATGGTGAGGTACCCACAAATGCTGGCGCTAGGACACTGAAAAAGCCCCCACTGCCATTTGGGCCATTTGACTGATACCAGTGGCCAGCCTGCATGGACCATCTACCTGGACAGCTGTTTGTGACTAGCTATGGACCCAGGAAAAGACGTTCTCCACACGAGCCTTCAAGAAGGTGGTTTATAGGAACATATGCGAGCAGGAAGTCAAGCTCGGCTCTTTCAATCCAGCCAAAATCAGAACCCACTATAAATCTCTCTGGAAAACAAGTTTATAAACTCAAGTTATGTTTAAATAAACATTTGAAGTTGAAATGCTGGACGGAACCCCAGAATATGTCCAGTTTTTATTTTTATTTTTTTACTTATCACTTTCTTTTTCCTGGTGCTTCATTTAATTTATGACAATTAACAGATTTTCTAAATTTCCTTGAAATATAATGACAAAATTCCACAAAGCATGAACGGAACTCCCTGGACTTTCTTTTAAGTAAGATGGGGCTATTATAGTCCCTAATATTTAGTTCTGTTGTGCCTTGTCCCAGGCTTAGGTGGGGTGTGAGTGTGGGTGTGTACACACATGTACGTAAGGAGAATTTCTTGAAATATAGTACAAAATCACTTTCAGACCATTCATAGATCTCCTTTGGTTAAAATAATTTTTCCTGACTAAACTCGATTAATATTTAATCTGCCCCACATGCATGTGTGTCTGGTTCTCTTGTTGACAAGGCTCATAAATTAGGGCTGGTTCAGATAAAGATGCACTTCTGACCGTCCACAAGGCGGCGGTAGAGCATCTCACTTCTCCCCAGATGCCACAAATTTCTCCAAGTTCATTTTCTAAATATTTAGAATCTATATTTGCCTGAAAAATAGTAAAATCTATTCTGGCTTCAAATTCCTATTTTGCCATTCGAATAGAATTTATTAGTAAACTTATGCTAGTTACAATGAAACCCTTCCTCGTGCAAGTAGAAACCCTAAAAGTTTGGATGGCATCTAGTGCCTGCTTATGCAAGGCAGTGAGTATCCTTTCTTCTTGTTCTGGCTTATACTGGATCCTTGTGGAATTTTGATGAGATCCTGTTATCTAAATTTGAAATTTTCCCCCCACGCCACTCCTGAGTCCTATTATATAAAGGTGTTATCCTGTGGGTTTTCTACCCAGTCTACAAACAAAACATAAAATTGGATGTTCCCATGTGCTTAGCAGAGGTGCCGAAAGACCATGGCTTCTCTGGAAACTGTGTTTGAATCCTGTGCCTTCATAGGTCAGAAAGAAATGACTACTAGGAGGGCCGAAGGTCCTATCAGAAATGACAGTAGATTTCTACCTGCCTGACCGGTGCACCCCTAACATGTTACATACCTGTGTCAGACTACTGAATGCACGCCTCATACTTAAGGACAAAACAGGAGGCTGCAGTGCTGGGAGGCCTTGTGTTGTTCACCGACTTTCTGCTTTAGTACAGTGGTGACCCTGAGGGCAAGAGACTGCAGAGACACCTCTGACACAATATATCATCCTAGCAAATACGTAGCATTCCTGGAATGAAGCATATAGGTATGAATGCCTGCTAGGGAGACAGAGAGAGGATGCTTGGCAAAACAAATTCAAAGTGTTCGTCCATATAGGAGGTCTGGGCCACATTCTCTCTGCTATCTGCATTCCTGGAAAAGCTGCGGGGAACATGGCTGGACCCAAAGTGCATAACTGAGTGCAGCATTTTGCCAGCGGAGGCATGGCACATTTGCTTGTGTACACGTGCTTGCAACATCAAAGCAAATTATTTACAAAGTCTATTCATACGGCAAAATGCAAGAGTCACTGATACAGCACCAGCAGACACATGCACGCACACAGATGTACAGACTTCCCATTGTGCTAGTGAAAACACCAACAGCCTAATGTCTTCAGGACTCAACATTGTTTTGCCAGCAATAAAGGACATTCAAGTTCTTAGCGATTTTAGCATTCGAAAGAACAGTGTCCTCCTTAAACTGGTCTAAATGGAAACATGTATCATCCCCAGAGCACTCGATTTTTAAAGATGCCTGTGCCTGGAATTACGCTAGGAAATGGGCTCCAAGATTTTGTGTGTGCTCACAGTGCACACGCAGTGTTAGGATCACGTTAAGACACACATTTTTTTGTGACCAAGAGCAAGGCTCACTGAAAGACTTTTACCACCAGATTCAAGACCTCTGAATGTGGTTTCTCAGAGTAATGACAAGATTCTTTTCCTTTAAGAAGAGCACATTGATTTTAGACGCACTCAAACTTCCAAGTTTCCAAAGTGTGTTTGGGTTAAGGTTATGTCGTCCTTGACAGCATTCAAAGAAAGGTTTGAATTGTTGAATAACCACCTTTCACCCATCCCTAATTGTAATTTAAATGACAATATGCTCTCAATCAATAGCTCTTTGTCACACTTTGAAGATCAAGGGATGAGATTTCACCCCGTGAGTTTACGAGGCAGAAAGAAAGCTCCTTGTTCATAACCCTAAAGACTGTAGCTTCAGTACCGGCTTCCTGTCGCATCACATAGATGCAAGACTAAAAACTGTCCAAACTCTTCATTTTTCCAATTTGTTCCCAGGCAGATATCACAATAAAAATATTGCCCATTAAAAGGGTTGAATTATCTTTATGTTAATTTCACCAGATTAACCTCAGCCATTTCTATCTCATAGCCGTCTCTGAACACTTGCTATGTTCAAGACAATGTCCCAAAAGCTCTCAGTTTTGCTTTCTTTATTCCTCCAAGCCAGTCTTTAAGGGACAAGCACGGGACTCTGACATAAACTTTACTGTATGTCCACATGCCTGTCGTGCAACCAGGAAGGGGGAGGGTCTCTTCTCTGGATTGCTTTTCTGCAAGCAGCCAAGGCTGATGATAATAATGATGGCTGTTACACAATGAGTGTGTATGGTTTACCGAGCTACTCTTTATTCCCATTGAGCAAATGAGGCTCCGAGAGGGAGTCGCCTCCCCTCATGTCACACTGCTAGAAAAAAAGAAGTTTAGACAGAGTCCTGGCCGTGCTTGTCAGCATCAAGCATGCCTTACTTCCTTTGTGGGATGAAAATTTAATGTGACTGAATGGGTCTATTTCTTTTCCCCACATAACCCTGCAGAAGTCTGTGTTCTGCCATTATGTTTCCACTTACGCTCTACAGTGACACACTCCAAAACACAGAGAACATGTTGTACACATTCAAGCAGACACACGGGTCCCTTTCACCTGTTCCTCAAGTAGAATGTGATCACCACAGCTGCCTGTATATGTTGCTTTGTTAGTCCACTTTAAGGAGGATAATGAACTTCTAGGCTGGCCAAACCTAGTTGGGTTCAGACAGGGTGGAAGTCACCTCTGATGAGTTCACAGTTAATTTTGAGCACCTAGGGTTCCAGACCATGAGCTGAACTTTAGGGTTCTGGCATGAACATGGTGGAGAGTCTCCAGTACGTGGTGTTTTGCTGCCAGTAGCCAAAGCTAATGAAGTTAATGGTAATAATGAAGGCTGGCATGTGTTGATATTTGTGACTTACTGGGTGAGAGAAAGAGTAGGTCTAGATGGGTTTCCTCTAGCCCACCTAGGGTACCTGGCATTGTTTCTAAAACACAAGTTATTGGAAAATTTTACATGAAAATACATTTTGCTAACCCAGCAAACAGAAATCCATTGGAAAATTAGAAAATCTAGAAACATTACTTCCCAGAAGTTGGCTAGAATATGTCACAGATATATTATTTTTATGACCAGTTTCAACCCCCATATAATCACAATCCCCATGCCAAACTCACCCTTGGGCCAAAAAGCTTCTCCCTGAAGGAACCAGAATGTACTCATCTTAACATTGTCATCATCAACAAAAGTATTATTGTTTTTCAAGAAGGGGTTTCTTTGTGTAGCTTTGACTGTCCTGAAACTTTTTCTGTAAAGTAGGCTGGTCTCACAACTCACAATGATCTGCCAGTCTCTACCTCCCCAGTGCTGGGATTAAAAGTGTGAGTCACTATTGCCAAGCATTCAAAAAGTTATTTCTTAAATAACTGTATATATTTATACACACATTGGTGTGTATAAAATTTCTTGTATGTCAGCATATTATGTGTGCAAATATGTGCATATTCTCGTGGAGGCTAGAAGCCATGCTCAGCTGATATCACTCAGGTGCTGCCCAGTTTTGTTTTGTATTTTTTTTTCTTTTCCACTCAGAGTCTCTCAGTGACCTGGAGCTCACCTAGTAGGCTGGCTGGTCAGTGGTCAGGGATCCACCTGTCTCCAGTTCCTAGTACTGAGATGACAAGTGCATTCCACCATGCCTGTTTTTTTGTTTTGTTTTGTTTTTGTTTTTTTGTTTGTTTGTTTTATGTGGGTCCTTGGGATCAAACTCAGGTCCTTAAGCAAGACAAACACTTTCACTATTGAGCCATATCTGCAACCTCAGATAGGTTCGTCTACTCTTTTGTGGATAACCCAGAGAATGTAACTGCTCCTTCCGTGACTGTTGCCAGGGGGTCGCATCTGTGTGTGACATTCAAAGACTGAGCCCCTGTACTAGTTGGCCTTCTTATGTGCAGCCTCCTCCAGATCTAGTCAGCAAAGCACACGTCTGTGAAATTCATCACAGATTACAATTGTGATGGGAACCCTTGGCCACTGACATCTCCATTCTCCTCTGCTAGAAGGGGCTTCTGGGTTGCTCTGTAGGTTGACCAAAACGTGTACAGCCGTCCATCTTGACAGTAAGAACATCTAACTTTTAAACAATTTCAACTTTGCATGTTTGGCAGTGACAGCTCCCCCAAAAGGCGTGGGGGGATTGAGCTCAGCAGTGCCAGTCACTCCACCTGCCGTGGCATACTGGAATCCTGGTGAGGTGGGAGCTCACATCTGCTGTTCCCTCAGCCGGTCTTGGCTGACTTGCTCTGTGAGTCTGTTGTTTAAAGATATGTATTTAGCCACCATCATCATCATTAATATTATCTGGATATAAAACATTTGCAATTTTAATGCCATCACAGAGCTAGAAGTGGGAGGTATTTTGCAGCTATGTGATAATTACTTCCATGAACTTTCCGTGATGCTTCCAACCATGCAAATGTTAAACAAGATTTCTCAAATTAGTTGTCTCAGTGAAGAACGTCGGGGGATGCCCATCTTGGAGCACTTGTGTGTCATGCCTGTAACTCAGGCCACCTTATTGATGACAGGCAAACTCCAATCAAGTAGCAGTTAGCATTATGAGGGAGAAAGACAGACTGGGACCATGGTGGCTGTGAATTCTTATGGCACAAGACAAACAATAAGTGATGGCTCATTGTCCTCTGGTCCCCAGGGCTTATCAGCGACATTGTGAATCCATTTTTCCTTCTAAATATGCAAGGTGAGTTGTCTACCAGGAATCCACCTTGAAAAATGTCTGTGAGTGCACACCCTTCCACAGGGTTTCAAGGCAGGCCTGTCTGGCTTCAGTTCCTAAGACTGACACAAATCTAAAGGAAGTACCATAAAGAAATCACAGTTTGCTACTCCTTAAGGGACAATGGTCACATGTTCTGTGGCAATCTGTACTGCTGTGGGGAGATTCAAATTGCTTATTTTGTGAGAGACAGAGACTAGAACAATAAAATGCCAAAGAAGGGATTACTTTAAGCCATTCAAAAATGTAAGCATAGGCAAACTCCACATCATAAATGTTACAGAACAAACAGCATGCATCCATGGAATGAAATGGGCTCAGTTGCTGAGTTAAAATTTTGGTAGGAGAGCTGCCAGGCCCCTGGTCACTAACACTGAGAGGAGAAGGCAGATGAAGGTATGCTTTTGGTGTCAGAAGAAATCATGCCCAGGAGGACACACCTTCAGCCCTGACCAGTATATCCATCCCTTAAAGGCATTCAATGTGGAAACTTCTACTCTGTGCTGAAAGCCAAAATGACTTCCCTTACTTCTTTCTTGCTTTTTTTTTTTTTTTTTTCCATGTCCTTCCTATTTCCCTTCCCTTGCCCTTGCCCTTTGCTTGCTCTCCACAGGCAAAACCTAAAAGACACTCTGAGTTCTTCCCACAAAAAACACAGGGGAGTATTGAAAGCCCCATCTCTCCTGTTTTCTGTTTAGAGAGAGAGAGAGAGAGAGAGAGAGAGAGAGAGAGAGAGAGAGAGAGATAGAAAGAAATCTTTGAAGGAAAAATAAAAAGCTGGCAATTCGGCAGCTAGAAAGAGAAAGGTTTGAATGTAAATGAGAGCTCAGGGTAACACTTGAGAGTGAATGAGCTTCATTCAGAGCCTGCCAATCACTCAGCCATCACACATGATTGACAAGAATTAGGGGGGCTCCTGACTCCCAAGGAACGCCTGTGAGAAGGAGGGAGAGAGGGCAGCAAAAGGTGAGAGGTGAAGAAGATACCTTAAGTGCCTTTCAAATCTGTCTAAAGGCTAGCCCTGTGGATCTTGGTTAGCAATTGACTCTCAAGATGGGTACTGTGTTTTGGGTGTGTACAAAGCTTTTCCTTGAGTTTTACTTGTATCAGAATTCGTTTCCCAAGAGCTTATTAGAGAATCTCCCAGTCTTAAGACTTCCGGAGGCAAAACTTCCAGCCATGTTCCCCACCCCTTGAGAGCTCTGTGTCCTGGAGTAGAGTGCAAATGTGAGACACGGGGCAAGCCATATGGGGTGATTTTGTTCACTTGAAGAGCTACGAATCACTATGCTTTAAAAAAAAAAAAAAAAAAAAAAAAAAGAGGTTCCTGCCCCACCCCCACCCCAACCTCCACACATTGTCAGGCATCAAATTGCTCTGTCTGTCAAGGCTGTCTTGTCTTGTCAAGTCTGTGGCTCTGCCAGAACACTTCCCTTGCTAAGTGCTTGAGATGTTGGGAATCACGTGCAGGTTACTTACAGAGAATGGAAACCACTGGGTATTAATTCCTCTCTTGACCATACTCTTCAAGAGGGGGATAGAGACATACAAAAAGCAGAATCTCTCAAAACACCCCATACTCAGAAACATGGAGCATTAGTGAAAAGAATTAATTCATTTAAAGTGAAAAAAATTCAGAATATTTGCTATTTGTGGCCTAGATTTTTTTTCCCATTTCTCTAAATATCTACTGAACATCTAATTGCAGAGATGTCAAGGATCCCAAATTGAACTACACACATCTTCTGTTTTCATATAGCTTATTAGCTCAGAAAAATGGTGATTGCCTACCTGGCAGTTGGCTATGTTCCTTCTTTAGCTTGAGATTTCCTGAGTTCAACCAGTGTGAACCAGTTTAGTGATATGCCCTCACTGAAAAAAATAAAAGGTGTGGGGGAGGGCCTTTTCACAGTTTATCAAATAAAATCAGAGTTTGAAATGGCCACAGATGCAGTGCAGGGTGTGGAGTGATCAAAGAGAAATGCAGTTGCTCCCAGGGGGAGGGGTGTGAGTGAATAATTCCATTTAATGACATTCCTGCTGTGCTTAACAGAAAGCAGGATAGTTCCTCTTCCCCCAAACAAGTTAGTTATCTTCCTATTGCTGATTGTGAAAAGACATCAGACTTCCTAGACAGGGCAAGTGTTTCTACAATAATAGACTATCTTGATACTACTGCACAGTTGAAGACAAAGGGATGCCAGAAGGTTGGATATGTTAACCACATACCATGGGATCTAGTTTAGCCTGTCGGTGTGCATAGAGTTATCCAAGGCTCTTTGCTAGAAGACTTCTGTCTAGATTCTATGCCCAGGGATTTTGGTTTCCTTGTTTGGAGTTGATAGATTACATTTTAAAAAGGGTTGAGGCAGTTACAGGCAGGGCACATATTTTCATATGAAGAAATTAAACCTTCTAAAGGAATCATTTGGTTGAATATTTACAATGTGACGCACAACCTAAACAACTTCCTGGGAGCCAGAAGAAAACTGGGTAGAGACTTCTTTGGGAGAGCTTAAGAGATAAAGGAGATGATTGCAAGTACCCTGACAATTGCATTCAAAGAGCAGAAATTTTGGTTCAGTTTCTCAGGAATATAGCTACTCCTTGCAGACAATACATTGACCATAAAACTTGAAAACCATAATTGTTGGAGAAAATTTGAGCAATGACAGTCACTTTCCAGCCTCTTTGGTTGACAAGAAAATACACACACACACACACACACACACACACACACACACACACACACACACACACAAATTATCTTTGTTGTCTTTGGAAAGTGCCCCTAGAATGTTCTGTCCAATAGATTTTTTTTTCAATGATGGAGTGTTCTACTTAAGAGATGTCCAGGGCCACAGCCACCAGATCTATGTGGCTACTGAGCGCTTGAAACATGGTTGGTTCAATTAGGAAACTGGATGTGCTAGCTATTTTATATCAACTTGATACAGTCATCTGAGATGAGGATCCCCAATAGAGAAAATGCCTCCATAAGATTGGGCTGTAGGCAAGCCTTAGAGCATTTTGTTAATTAATGATTGATGGGACAGGGCTCAGCCCATTGTGGGTGGGGCCACCTCTTGGCCTGGTGGTAATGGGTTCTATAAGAAAGCAGGCCGAGCAGGCCATGGAAGCAAACTAGCAGTTATCACTCCTCAAGAGCCTTTGCATCAGCTCCTGCCTCCAGGTTCCTGCCCTGTTAGAGTTCCTGCTCTGACTTCACTCAGTGATGGGTTGTTACCAGGAAGTGTAAACTGAAATAAACCATTTCCTCCCCAAGTTGCTTTGGTTATGGTGTCTTATCACAACAATAGCAACCCTAACTAGGACCCTTGGTTTTAAATTTTGTTTAGTTTGACTGAGCTTATTGGTGACAGCTATACTGAACAACAGAGCTCTGCCTTCTCCCAGGCTGCACACTATGCTGTGCTGTCCCTCTTTCACAAAAGAGAGTGGGTCGGCCATGCATTTGTCATTGACAGATTTATGCTAAGGTTGAGAGAGACAGAGAGAGAGGGAGAGAGAGAGAGAGAGAGAGAGAGAGAGAGAGAGAGAGAGAGAGAGAGAGATTTAATAAGTAGAATTTCCTGCAAATGATAACATTCAGTATTTATAAAATCACTTGAGGGGCTAGGCAGATAGCCCAGCATTTAAGAACACGGACTGCCCTTTTAGAAGTTTGTTCCTAGCACCTATGTTGGGTGGCTCATAACTACCTATAATTATAGTACCAATAGCACCAACACTCTGACTTTCATGAGCACCTACGCTCATGTGTCCTTCCATCATTAAAAAGAAAATGTATCTTAAAATAATATGAAATGAGATCTGTCAGAATAATTTGTGCTCTGTTGTAGAGAGCAGAGTCAATCAGGAAACCCACACCTGGAAAAAATTCAAGAGCCCTTGGACTAATGTGTAGAAATCCACTTTTCATAGAGTGTCAGTAGCAATCAGAATGTTGACTCCCTGTATATTGCTAAAGCTATGTTACATTTTGGGCCGGGGTATAATGCAGTTTTAGAGCACAGACTTAATTCCCAGAACTGAAGATGGCAATGGTGATAATATAAACATTGAGTTTTTTTTTTTTTTTTTTTTTTTTTGCATTGAAAAGTTATCCTGTGAGTTTATGCAGGACACACACATGAGCCTTTTTCTTTACCAGTCTGTGTGTACCTACATTTTCACAGTAGCTCATGATCTGCTACTTAACATTTTACAACATTTGCAAATTTCATTACTTTACAGTCTGCATAAGAAAGGAGTACACATAACACTTATGGGCTTCTATAACTCTCCATTGCATTGCTAATTAATTTATTTTGAGTTTAAGCAAGGAGAATAAACCTCTAAGAAGTGATGAATGCAACAAAACGTTCACTCCTTAACACTTTCACTCCAGCTAACAATTGTGTCTATGTCGGGTGGGGTAGGAGGGGTTTCTATAAATCTATCCCTTTTCTTCTCTACTTGTATTTCCCATTTCTTCTCTCGTCCACATCTACCCATCACTCCCACCCACATCTGTATCTCTGCGTTGCAGAAAAGTGTTGAGCTCATCCCACTTCTCTAGAAGAGAGGCCGAAGCACTTAGGCAGCTGTTCATCTGCTCTTGAGCCATCAGTCTGTTTTCTCATAGCTCATCACTTTCTCAGTTTTGAGTGCTAAGTTCTATAAAGAAAACTGGGTCTTTTGAAGGATGCATCCAGCATGTTAACATTTTCCTTCCCCGGTTGGAGCTGCTGTCACTCTCTTGCATGCATTCCCTCCTGAAAGGTTTCAAAGGCGCTAATAATTTTAGTTCCTGAATATATTTCATTTTAATTTTTTAAATGTTCTTCTAATTTGAATTTAGGCCTCCAGACAGATTTTGTCATCTGGGCTGTTGTGAAATATATGATTTTAAATGCATGCAACTCATCCTTTAAAAATGATTTGTGAGTGTACATTTGAAAATGGTTAATGCTTATTTATTACAAATGGAATAATTACAGCTAATGGAACAGTGCCATTTAACATCAGGGTAGTGGTGGGGAGCTGGGTAATTAGCAACACTGTAAGTACCTTTTTTTAGATTATGAAAATGACAGCCACGGAACACCTTTCCGTGAAATGTCTCCATGTACTAAATTCTTTCTCATTTGCTCTCATTGGCTGTCGAAGTGGAGGGGGTGGGTTTGGATTTAACTAATTTAATCACTACCCTGGTTCTCCTCTGACTTGGGAGATAGGAATTAAAAAAAAAAAAAAATAACAAAACACAGGCCAGAAACTGTCTAGGTTAAGAAACAGTGATGTTTTCTCCTATGCACAAATTGAATGTTTAAAAATTTGAAACTCTCAAGAGATGGTACCATCCCCTTTGAAAGCAGCTGCCCTTCAAGAAGAGGAGGGTTAATAATGCATGCTTTAAAGGATCGTGCTTATAGTCATGACCTCATCTACATGAAGATGATGTTTTCACTGAGTCATTTCCCAGTGCTCTACAAAGTGTTCAAAGAAGTGTTCCTTAAATAAATAGAATCGGTATTTTAAATTTCCAGCAGAAATCTAGGCTACCCGAGGGTTGCACTCACAGTCTTCAGCCTGTTCAGTGTGTAAGAAGGCTTTCTTACTCTTCTCTTTGATGCTCCTGTATTGATGACACTGGGAAAGGAAAAAGTGATTTCACAATTGCCAGCAAAGAATGTCCTCTCTTATTCCATTTTCTCTTCTCCTCTAAGTTTGAGCAAAGTGATGACTTTCAGGACCAAGAGCCTGAGGAACTGCACTGAGATTTCAAGTTTTCAACCATGAAGTTTGTATGTTAAGGTTTATGTAAAATGTTGAACTTCTTCCTCTTTCAGCACTAAGAGCAGTGATGCTGGACCTAACATCACCCTTAGAACTTCCACGGGCATCAATAAGAAAGGAAATAACTAGCAATTTATTCTGAGCCAGGAAGACAGTTCTAAAATGCAATGCAACCCTAATTTAGAATAGAGGGGAAAGGGTTTAAATTAGGTTTTTATAGTGGTAAGTATTTGCAGACAATGTAGAGATTTATGGATTAATTTGTTTTAAATTAACTTTTATAGGGTGACTAATAGTCCACAGGGACAAACCAGGCTTTCAATTGCCCGTGATTTTTAGTCAGATCCTAGAGAGGCGGTCATTTCTCTTAGGAAATAGTGACACACTTTTTAAAGTATGCCATACATTTTTTCTGATGGTGTCCAGAGAAGATAAATAATTTCTGGGGCTTGGGTAAAGATACTCAGAACTGCCCCAACATTTGTTGTCGCCTTTCACTCTGAAAAAGAGAAGGACGCTGACCTTCCCGCCAGAGGACATATTTCATCCTCTGATCTTCTAGACACTTGTCCATGGCACTCAGAGTGTCCCTACTGACAGCTGCCCTGGGTACTCACACTTAAAGCTGGGCGCCCCTATGTTTCTCTTAGTCTAGGAAACACGAATCAGACCTGAGAGGTGAAAATTCAAAAAAGTATTGCAATATTGTTCTCTATAGTGTAGTATTAATCAGACTGCCTAAAAGGTATCCAGGATGTTGGAGACAGCAAATTTAGTTATGTACCTATAATGTGCATGCAACTATCCATCCATTATCCTTTAAAGCATTTCCCAAGTGTCATCTTGTAAATTTTCTTTTGTTTGTGAATGTGCAGGCCCAGGTGTGCAGGCTCGTGTGCCTGCATGCATGTCAAGGCTGGGGATGGAGGGAAGGCATCTTCCTCCATTGTTCTCCACCTGAGAATAATTGAGATCCCCTTAACTCAACTTGGGGCTTGCTGATTGAAGTAGAGAAGCCAGAAAGTCCCAGGGAACCTCCGTCTCCAGCTCCCAGGCACTCAGCTTTTGGTGGAGCTTTTAGAAGTCTGAATTCAGATTCTCACCTGTACTCACCGAACACTTCACCAGCTGAGCTGTTCTCACCCTGTTTCGGAGCATCTGCATACAGTCAACCCACTTCTGGGACTGAGAAAAGTGCATCTGCTTTTAGGCTGCATTCCTTACACGTCTGAACCACTCTATATACGATTCATTAGCACAAGAATTTTATTGACTGCAAGTTTAAATTCCACAAGCAACTTGAGTTGTGATGGTTAATCTAGATACCTCAAGTCAAGGGGTGGGGAAAGAGGTGCCTTGAACAGGGGCAATACTACCCAGGAGGCTGCAGTTCCTGGGGGGACTAAAAGAGGTGAAGGAAGCCTACAGTTCACTGGTATTTTTAACTCTTCACTTCTTGGCTGCCATCAGGGGACCAGTCTCCTCTGCTCCTTGAAATTTTCTGCCCCAGGACAGGCCCCCAGCAATGAGGGACCATCCCTCTGAAACCAGGAGCCAGAATAAATCCTTCTTACTGAGGTTGTTTCACTCCGTTGTTATGTCACAGCAACCAAACGGACTGACAACGCAAGTCTATTATGTATTCCCATACTTTAATTCTGCATAGCTCTTGGACAATTTAAGCCAATTTCTCTTCTCCTGGATCTGTAAGCATGGCTGGCTTCTGTATTCTTCTGGCCTCCGTGTTGCTGGCGGTCTAAACACTGTGTTCTGCATTCACTCTCTGGTTCAACTTCTTGCTTCTTTTAAGGCCTCCCTTCATCTTTGGAAGCTATTTTGTTCCTCACTCTAAGAACTGAGATTTTGTATCAGTTCTAGATTGCTTTTTCTGCTGTGAACATCAAAAACATTGTTTCCCACGCTCTCTTTACTGATGGGACGGAGGAACGATACAGTATCTTAGTGTCCCATCTGTGTTTCTTCAGGGCTTTCCTATACCTTGTATCTGTTGGTCTCCTCCCAACATAGTTTTGTAATTTTGTTACATTTCTTTTCTTGTTAATTAATTTTGCTTTAAATGTATATAATCTATCTTTTGGCTCTTTTGTTGACTTTTTTCTGTTTTGCACAATAAATCTATTGAAGAGTTGTATTTCCAATGAATCATGAGGCTTATCTTTTGCTTTAGATCTTAAGAAACTTTTATGCACAAAGGAGATGTGTGTGTAAATTTTTATTGAAGTACAACATACATAAAGATGCAGAAATCCTAAATTTATAGCTAGATGAATTTTCATAAAATGAGCACATATTTATAACCATTATAAATACTGCTGCTATAAATTCTCTTGCACATTTATTTGGGTGAGCATATGCTGAGCATTTTTATTGAGTTCTTATCTAAAAGGATTGCTTTGTCATGGGGCACAGGCGGTTGAGCGTCAGTGAACACTGCCAAACGGTTTTCCAAAGTGGTCTCACCAATTTACACCCATCCCCGCAGCATGTGAGAGTGCCAATCAACCCATGATCACAAGTTCTGCATTATATCAAATACGATCATTTCGACATGTGCTATTGGATAGCCTGGTTTTAAGGTCTGTTTGCTCCCTTTTTCCAGATCTGACTGGACCTTTAACACAGTTTCAATTCAAATCTTTTCTTTTTATAAACATGTTAAGCATTTTTATTTCATACTTAAAAAGAAAAAAGAGAAGAAACCTCTAGATTTTTTTGTTTTGTTTTGTTTTGTTTTGCCCATTTGATTCAGCAGTTTGTTTCCGTATTTATTTCTGGAGGCTTTTTTCCCCCTAAACTGTGAATGTCTTC
Source organism: Phodopus roborovskii (assembly GCF_943737965.1). Lineage (NCBI taxonomy): Eukaryota > Metazoa > Chordata > Mammalia > Rodentia > Cricetidae > Phodopus > Phodopus roborovskii. Next base: position 2,541,035 of record NW_026126576.1, read on the forward strand.
TTAATGACATGAGCCAAGGCATTTCTCAGAGTCAGAGTTAAAGGTCTACTCCTTCAGGTATACATTCCTAATTCACCAAATGTCCAGAAGCACCACCAACCTGGGACAACTTTATAGTAAAAATGAGATTTTGAAAGCCCTTAAGAGGCCAAGCCTGTGGTTAAGACTTCTCAGGGGAAACTTTCTTCCCTTCTCTCCAAAACTATTATTGAGAGAAAAATTCCTCCTGTCCTAGCCCAGGGGCCAGGTATTTTCCCTCCTTCTCCTTTTCACGGAGTGTCTATCCTTAGGGATGCTGGAATAGAACAGAGATCACAGCTTTATCAAATTAACCCTTACTCATCTGTTAGAGTAAAATCTGTGGATCACAGGAAATGAATTCTCATCCTCTACCTTCAACCTTGCCTCCGCTCACTAGTCCAGGTGTGTGCTTTAACATCAGTAAATTGTATTTATTTCCTGACTGCCTAGCATCAGGATATATATATATATATATATATATCACACTACACTGACACACACACACACACACACACACACACACACACACATATATATATATATTTGAAAATTTTGGAATTATGTCATATTTTTCAAGGAGTTCTTAAAGGGTGGGCTAGGAGCGTGTCTCTAAGGGTTTTCCTGGGTCTCACTGAGTCAAGTCTGTCTTCATAACAATAAATAAAAACAAACCTGTGTTGGTGGGGTTTTTTTGTTTGTTTGTTTTTTGTATTTTCACTTTCATTCTCTCCTGGATTGTAGAATAGACAGTCCAGAGGCGCATGAAGCCTGAGATACCCATTTTAGCAGCTGATGGAATGTATGTTTCTGTAATGACACTATTGAAAGGGATCCTTTAATTTACAACACAGCTACTGTCTATAAGACAAAAACTCTTTGGGGTTCTAAAATAATTTTTGAGGATATAAAGGGATCTTGAGACTAGGAAGGAAGAGAACGGCTTTGTCATACTTGGCACTAAAAGGAACTTTTCAAGTGAATAAGAATACAGATGGTTCCCTTTCTATAAACAGTAGTAGGTAAAGAAGCCCCCTGTGAAGGCATTGTGGAGCCACGATAGAAATGAGTTCCCACAGACTATGAGTTCTTCTTGATCAGGGACCTTCTAGGTGGGTGCTCACATCCTGTGAGATCCTAAGCAGGCATCTCACCAGCTTCTTACATCCCACACAAACCCTTCCTCCCAGAGCCTGCTCTGTTTAACAGGAGGAGACACTGTGTGATCAGCTGGGGTCATTTAAAGCTTTTATGTTGTTAGAAGTAAAGGCTCATCAAAACTCCAATACTGGGCTGGAGAGATGGCAAGGCCACTAAAGTTCTTGCCTAGCAACCACAAGGACCTGAGTTTGGTCCCTAGAACCCACTTTTAAAAAACTGAGCCTGATGGAATGTGCTTATAGTCTCAGCACCGGAGTAACAGAGACAAAGGCTTGCTGGCTGGCCAGCCTGTACTATCTGAGGAGCTCCAGATTAATGACAGATCTGTATTAAAAACAGAAGGAAAAAAAGGGGGGAGGGGGTGCAGGTCAGTGTCTGGGAAATGATATCCAAGTTGTACTCTGGCCTCTACATACATACTTGCACATTTATGAATACATACATATATATATATATACTAACAAAAATATATTTGCTTCAAAGCTCCTTAGATTAAAAAAAATGAATGAAATTTCAAGAGGGTGATAAGTTTAACTGGCATTTTTAAAAGATTTATTTATGGTATACACTCTGCCTGTATGTATGCCTTCATGACAGAAGAGAACACCTTGCATATGGTTGTGAGCCACCATGTGGTTACTGGGAATTTAATTCAGGACCTCTGGAAAGGCAGCCAGTGTTCTTAATCTCTGAGCCATCTCTCTAGCCTTTAATTAGCATTTTTAAAGCTGGCACAAATAGTCTTTTTTCCTTTCTGGATAACCCTGAATCAGTAAGTCTCAGCATTCTTAAAGACGGTGTTGATGTGACACTGGACAGCCAGCCTGGGCTGCTGGGATGAAAGCACAGTAAGGTGTTGTGAGTCTGAATTTTACTCCATAGCGGTGCACATGGAGGTGGCATGCTATGATGAGAAACCACCTTTTTGCCTTGCCTTGGCAGCTTTCCCTCCTGCCTTGGCTCTGGCCTTGTGTCTGCCAGAGGGACTGCAATACACATGATGTGATTGGCCATGGTAAATACTTGTATGCATGTTGAGGCTTGACTTGCTGAGATGCCTCTACTTGTCAATCACTGGTCTTGTAGGAAAATCAGGCTTAGACTCCTGGAGATGAGGAGCCACATGAAAAGAAGCCATCAGTAGTGAGAGGTCATTTTGGATGTTCTGTCCCTGGTAGAGCTCCTAGCTAAAGAATTGTCTGCTCTTGGATCTCTATTAAGGGAGCAATGGCGGTGTTAATATAGGCCTTTGCATAATTGTGTTATGTTTTGGGTTTTCTGGTGGTGGGGAGATTTGAGACAGGGTTTCTCTGTGTAGCCTTGGCTGTCCTGGAACTCACTTTATAGACTAGTCTGGCCTTGAACTCACAGATCTGCCTACACACTGCCTCCCAAGTGCTGGGATTAAAAGCGTGTACCACCACTGCCCTCCATCATTGTGTTGATAACTACCATGTTCTAGGGTGGTCTATAATACAACTATGAAACGGCCATATTTCTCTACACCTCTCCAACTCATAATTGGAATGAAAACCTTTGTTAGACCCGCCTCAATGAACTTATTACAGAAGTCAGTCAGTTTAAGCTGTTGTGCTATTGTTACTATTTTTTCAATGAGCCAATCATGAATAAATACCATGGCTATGTCACTACATGCAAGTTTGTTTGACTCGGCCCAATTGACCATTCAAATCAATGTCTTTAGGGGGAAAAAAAAAATCTAAAAATTAAATTTTAATTGACTCAATTATCACTTCAAACTCTCTGACTTTTGGGGGTCAGTTTCAACTTTTTTTAATTGAAGAACTTGACAGCTAGATTAGTCAGTCAAAATAATCCAATCAGTCTCTGTATGATGGTTTTCTCTTATTTAATTTTAGTGGGAAATTATGTGACAGAAGCCTACATCTGCATAGCAAATATGGGTATGAACTTCTACTCATAACTACCCAGTTTCAAATTACTGTATAGATTATAGCTGCATGTGTTTGGTAACAGGAAAAAATATAGTTAGTTTTTATTTCCCAATGGCATGCTACATTATAAGTCTATTAGCAATTGCATATGTTATTGCTGTAATTCTAATAACTGCCATTTATTATTATGGCAACAATAATGTAATTCTTGCTGTATGCAATATGTAATTTATTGAACCTAGGTAGAATTTATTTCTTAGTTGTAAATGTGGCTTGCTTTTAGACTGACACTCTGTTCCACTTGGGGACTTTGGATAGATTCCTTTTGTCTAAATAATCTGTCAGAAGTGTGTGGCTGAGATGAGTGGACAAGAGGAATGCAGAAGCAGAGGGGTAGTCATCAGTCCTGGGTTAGAAGTGACACAAGTGGTTGGAATGTGGGTTGAAAAGGTCTGTTCATATAAATCATTTGGATGCCACCAGAGCCTGCTGCTGTTATTGGAGGGCTGGCCAGTGCCTACTGAGCTGATGAAGCTTTCCTTGCAGCCTGTGGAAAGGACCAAAAACTCTTCCATGCTCTGTTTTGCTTGTTTTCCTGTCTGCTCTCTGCCTGCAGGTGTCTGTGTGTTTTCTTTAGAAATAAAGTTAAAATAAATTGCATAGTCATTTCCTTGTCTTTAACTCATTTGATGAAATGCTGTTTTGTTAGTGGACAGGCTCTGATCTAATTTAAACTCATTTCTTCACTCTATATACCTGAAACCCTTCAAATCACAAAACAAATATACTCACTTTGCTTTGCAGAAAGTAAATACCTGTTCTTGTGCTTAAACCAGTTTACTTCATTGCTGAGGGATGAAGCCCAACCTAAGTCCAAGGTCAACTGTATCCTTTCAACCTCCCATTCTGAGGGCACCGAATTATAAGCACTCCCTAACTTCTGACCCTCTTCTATTCTCTAGCTGAATGCATGAAGTTGGCTATCGTATAGCTTACAGAATGTTATACCTTCATTTTAAAAATAAGAAGTCTATTTATTTAGATTTCCTTAGTAATAATTGTTATATTATTTTTCCTGGGGAGACATGGAGAAACACTCATCCCAGACAAGTATTGTGGGATGCCCTTCTGTGTGCTGTCAATATGTTTTATTACCATTGGCCAATAAAGAAGCTGCTTTGGTCTATGCAAGACAGAATATAGCTAGGTGGGAAAGCCAGGCAGAGATGGAGCGAGAAAGAAGGTAGCCACTGTAACAGCAAGATGTACTAGAGAACAGGTAATGCGATGAAGCCACAGATTATTAAAAATGGGTCAATTTAGGATGTAAGAGTGTCAGTGCTCATAAAGATGGCTGCACTCCATCTTGACACAAGGGCAGAGAGTTCAAAACTGTTCTCAGCAAGTCATAAGACCTAAAGGTCAAAGGTGTGGCTACAGTAGGGTGTTTGTCTGTCTTATGCTAAATAACAACAGCCCTGGTCTGAGGTATAGCTACTCTTAACCCTCAAGACTAGGGAACAAGAAGTTGAATCTAAGGTGTGGTTACTGAACCCTTAGAGAAATGAGGAGGAAAAGTCTGTTTGTTCTGTATACATGATACCCATGTTCTCCCTTTTGGTTAAGGTAAATAAGAGTGGTGAAAAATAAGCTTGTGGCAATTCAGTATTAACTGAATTTGCCCTCCTGATTTTATTCTGTGTCTCTGTCTTTTTCTTATTGTCTATAGCTAGCCTTTCCCTCATCCACAAACCCTCACTCATGTACGAACTTGGGGCTGCTCTACTAGTTCCAAATGCAGTCCCACAGAGACAGCAAGTCAGAGCCATCGACCAAACATTCTGTAATTAATATTAAGCCTCAGAGTGATTATTCTGGAACTGGGAGAGAAACCTCCAATTGCAGACAAGGCACCAGTAAGCCAAAGAAGTGATTCCATTCCTATCAGGCTTGGTGAACTAATCAGTTCTTTGAAGTGTAAATGAAAACAACAAAACGAAAGAAAAAACAAAACAAAACAAAAAACCAAACCAAACTAAAACAACAATAAAAAACCCCAGCTACATCACTTGAAAAGTTTCACACCAGCCTAATAAGTGACAACTCAGAAAAGTTGCATCATGGAATCCGCACCCTCAGCCCATTGTGCACCTCCCTGTATGCTGTACCACTCACTAACATCATCTGCAGCTTGGAGGCAAGATTAAGAGTGGTGGTGGAGTTTCCAGTGAGGGTCTGGTGACCTTTCATCACTCCCTTTACTAGGGAATGTTGGCAGCTCCACTATCAATACTATAAATCTAGCTATCACATGGTTTTCTGCTTATTCTGTTGCTATGACTATTATGTACATCACCAGAACACTTCCGTTCCATCATGGTGAGGGTCAGGTGGGCTCAAAGGAAGTAGCTGTCCACAAAAGCTGCCCTTATTCTTGCAGTCACCATTTCTCTAGATAAATTTCTAGAATTCCAATGTCTTCTTACATTGAAGATTCAAAGTTTAATTGCTTTTGTTGAATTAGAGAGGAAGGATCACATTCAGAGCCTTCTATGAGCTAGATCCACTATAGAATTGGATGTGCAGCCCAGAGCTCAGAGCTGAATCTGAATTTCTCCCACTTCAGCAAAGCCCTGTCATCTAATACCTCTGTTATTTACATCATTATTCACTATACTCAAACGAATGCTTCTTATTTATTCTTTCATAGTTTCTAGTTAGTCTTATTACTCAAAATTATTTAATTTAGTAAACTAATCTTTATTGGGGTCCCATGGATCTGACCCTCAACTTTGGACATCTCTGTCTCAAAGGAGTGCATATACAAAGAATATACTCTTTCAACTCTCTCTGATATTGGTAAAAACAGCCTAGGTCATAAAGGGGCCCACAGGCCAGCATGTGGGGATGACAGCATCTGCTGAAGCCTCACTTTGCAGTAAATACATTCAGAAGTATCTGTCTGATAGAAATGAGTAGAATGTGCTGAAAGAGGAGTGGATACTCAGTGAAGTCTCCTTTCTTGGGTTACAGTAATAAAAAATTTGCATTCTCTCCTTTACAGCCTTGAATTTGGATACCAAGCTTAGAATTCAGAGTTGTGCACTCTTAGATGAATGGAACAAGGCCTATACCATCTACTCCTGGCTTACACAGAAGGCCAGTGGTCAGACACCTCAATTTTTCTCCAGCTAAATTCATACTAAAAACCATAACATTATTCATAAAACTTCTGCCATCAGTTCATGTGACTGATTCTTTTAGGAAGAAAGCTTTGAGTAGTCAAAGCATTAAGCTTTAGAATATAGATCTGTCTCTAGACAGCTGATTGGTACCTGAGGAGTGTGTCTACCAACCACTAAGATTAAGAATAGGTATAAGAAAGTTTTAGCTGATCTTTGGGGCCCTGAAAGGATTCCAAGTTCTTGAGTACTGGAACAAGGAGTTGAGCAGACACAGTTACCACAGAGCAGAAAAGAGTTATTAAGAATGTGTGTTTCCAAGAAGGGAAAGTGGGTCAAAGCAAGGGAAGTTCAGGTGGGACTTTAGATCACTCTAAGTTGAGCTTTTTGGCTCATTGTACAGTACGGGCTTCTCTGAGTGTGCTCTCTGTGTTACATGTCCAGAGTCACGTGTCTTAGGAACATCTGAAGTCTCTACCCAGGGATGCATGTGAATTTTAGTATTATAAGGAACCATAGGTCACCTCCAGTTACTCTGATGTACCTTTGCAGCATCGCCAGTGGTCAGTACTATAGCCTTGGCCTGCTTGGTTTCCCAGCCTTCCCTTTGCCTCGATGTTCTTTTCATATGCAAATTTTGCAAGGCTTTGCAGAAGGCCTCTGAACCTTATTCTCCACCTCATTCTCCTGCCTCAGTGGTGCCTGTCATTTGGTTAAATATTAAGCAGGAAATGAAATGTGACAGCAATGACTGTGAGGTTGTAAAGGGGGAATGGGAGGTGGCGGTGCCATTAACAGAACAGAAAGGACCTAGGAGGAGGGAAGCCTTAGTGAGAACTGGGGGTGGGGAGAGATGAAGATTTATTCAACCTGAAATGTACAGATCTCCAGGACATCACGAGCCTGCTTGAAATTAGCATGATTAAAGGTGTCTCTCACAGTGTTTGGGTGAGTCTGTGATAGGAAACTAAATTAAAACTCAGTAGCCTTTCCGCATATAACACATTTCATTAATCAAATTTGAGAGTGGAATCCTTCCAACCTAAAAGTCACCCTAAGCTCTAGGAAATAGCACAAATGTTGATGGGATGGAAAAAAATTAAAAATTTAAAGGAAACTATATGTGTTTCAAAATTCCATATGCATTGTTTGTCATCTATGTCTGTAAGACTTTGAGAAAGTAAATAAAGGTACGTGTCTTGGGCATAAACGCTACCTGATTCATTTTGGGGAGTTGTAATAGTTATACTTTTCATTGCTTCGGTAAAGTACTACACAAAAGCAATGGAAGAAGGGAAGGTTTATTTTATTTGGTCTTACAGCTTGAGGGTGCAGTCCATCACAGTGGGGGAAGACATGGCAGCAGTTGTGTGGGGTAGCTGGTCACATTGCATTCATAGTCAGGAAGCAAAAGGGGATGCTGTTTCTAATGGATCTGGGATGGAGTCCATGGTACAAAGCCACCCACATTCAGGCTGAGTTTTTCTACCTCAGTTAAATGACTCTAAAAACCCTCACTGAATTATCCAGAGATGAGTTTCCATGGCAATTCTAAATCCACAAAGTCAACAACGAAGATAAAACATCCCAGGTACGACTATAGCAATTGAGGCATTATAACTTGAATCAGCATTCCTATGTTTAAACCAACCTACCCATTTTTAAGTACCAGGAAAGTAGTGCTTAAATTTACACAGAAAAAAATGCTTTGAAACTCTGATTTACAGTTCTAGGAATATAATGGCAATTTCACAATGTTTAGCTTATATGATACTTGACTACTTTCTACTACTTAGGTTGCTGATTATTTGCTTTATGACAGTCAATATCCTCAAATATTTTACTTCTTTTGCAAATCTCTGGAAGGGAATTCATGTATCTCAGATCTGTAAGAATCAGCCTTCTCAAACCATGCCACCAATTTTCACTTTAACAACCCTGGGTACCTACAAACCTTTGTTTCTTTTTCTGCATTTACATGGGAATACATAGTTCTTCTGTAGCCCTCTTGTCACCAAGCTTCATGACTGATGGCTTGGAGGTTATAGAACCTATCTGTCATTTGGGAGGTTCCAACACAGCATGATAGGTAGAGGAGCTTAGATGAGGAGTGTGAAATGAGGATGAGAGACAAGTCCTTAACACTTCAGTTAAATAACCATTGGGATGAGGAATTTTGAGCAAATCAGTTGTTAGTGTACTTTTAATTAAAGAAATATTGCCTTGCTCAGTCATCATAGAGAAGCTTCCTCCTGCAGTAGATGGGAACAAACACAGAAAACCATAGCTAGACAATGTATATAGAGAAAGACACCTTGGGACACTCAGCTCTAAATGGGATGTCTCCATCAAATCCCTCCTCTCAGGGCTCAGGGGATCCTGAGGAAGATGAGACAGAAAAAGTAGAAGACCCAGAGAGGATGGAAGACACCAAAACAACAACAACAACAACAACAACAACAAAACTGTAAAACAAAACAATATAAAACAAAAAACACAAGGCCTTCTAAACGCAAGACCATACAAACTCACAGAGGCTGAGGCCACATGGCAGGGCCTGCATGAGTCTGCCCCAAAAGGGGTCCTAGAGCTGAGAGAAGTGGACATATACTCCCATCCCTAGCCAGAAGCTAGTGCCAATTGATAACCTTTCTCAAAGGGCATCTCACTGTGGAAAAAAAAAAAAAACCCACTTGTAATGATGGGCCCCATGCCCAGCAGTAGATACCAACACAAAATGAACATCTTTGGAAGTTCTTTGTTCTTTGTCTCCTAATGTTATGTAAGGGCTATTTTTTATTAGTCATTTATTTACTTGTTTATTTATTACCTTACATCTCCTTTGTATATGATACATAGGCTTCCTTCCAGGTTTGTGTTTTTATGGGATTCCTGTAAGTTTGAACTAGTGTGTCTCTGTGTTTATGTCTGTTTCTTATGCCTTTCCCCCCTTTGGCTCTCTTTTCTTGTTTGTTTGTTTTATCTAATTTTATTTTATTTTATTATTATTCCTTAGATGCCTGACTTATTTCTAACAAGAGACAGAAAAGATGTGGATATGGATGGAAGGAAAGGAGGAGAAATAGGAGGGAGCTGGGGGAGGGGGAATTGTAATTAGAATATGTTGCATGGAAAAAAAATCTATGTTCAATAAAATGAAATAAAACTTTTATAAGAACAGGAAAACTCAGTGTTAAATATATCATCAGTTATCTTAAGTTGCTTTTAATAATATTGAACTTATTTTCATCCACATTACTTTTCTTCATTTGCTTTTGAAAATAATGTACATTATTTTCAAATTTTTTGGTCTGTTGCTGCACAATGATTGTTTCTTTCCTAAAAAGCTTACTGATTTCTTGATCAAGTAGTGACTCTCTTATTCCATAGCTGTTGATCTTTCTGTTTTACAGCCATGACATCCTATTTTCTTGGTGTCAATGATATAGATTAGGAAAACACAGTTCAGGGAGTAGAGGGCATGGTTCAGTTGATAAGGGGCCTGTCACATAAGCATAAGTACCCAAGTTTGATCCTCACTCCCCAAGTAAAAAGCCAGGCCTGGTAATGAGCACTTTAAATTCCTAGTACTGAGGATGCAGAGACGGGAGGGTGCCTAGGACTTACTAGATAGCCAGCCTAGCCTACTCAGTGACCTCCAGGCCCCAGTAACAGACCTTATCTCACAAAACAAACTGGAGAGCTCTTGAGGAATGACTCTAAAAGATGACTTTGTGTCTACACACACACACACACACACACACACACACACACACACACACACACCTGCATTTCAAACATGAAAAGGAAATCTTACAGAACAGCACAGAGAAATGGTCTTCTCCCCGTACAGAAAGTGACATTGTATATAATGGTTTAGCAGTGAGACCCTTTTTGTTTCATGGTTAGAAAAATGAATAGTTCATGTGTACAAGACAGAGGAAGTATGTTCTTTTGTCCCCAAAGCCTTGCTGTTTTACCTCTTGAGCAAAGGCTCCTACAAAGTCACTTTTACCTCCCTGCTACTCAGAAGGGGCCCTGGCTGCAGGAGAGCTACCTTCAAGGCCCGGGTGATTTCTTGGCCATCTCCATCCTTCACATGTAGGAAGGAAAGAGACAGAGCATTTCAGGGACTTTATGCAGCACACCCTCAGGTGGGGCAGCTCCAGCCTTTGAGAGCAAGATGAAAAGGCCTAGCAGCAGGAAGAATTTGGGTTCTACTGAGGGAAAATGCCCTGATAAAAGAATTATGAGACCCTGGTGCATATTACCAAGGGAGTCTGTAGAATCCCATTATCTGGTGATTTTAATGAATAAAATGCAACGATTTTTGTAGGATAATTGGTGTGAAATGCTGCCCAGACGCCAAGGGATGAATGAATCCACCTTCACACATCCTTTCAGGCCCCTCAATTCTGTGATGTGTGCATTATATTATTTAGCAGAAATAATAAACTAAATATGCTTTTTTAAAAATGCACAGCATTAACCACCTTTGTGTGTTAATGTGGTACCTGCCAATTACATGCATTAAGGTAAAAAGCTAAAATATACAAATTAAGTTATGAACATAGTGCTACGTTTAACAGATTAACTGAAAACCTGCAAAGGTTTCAAGAGTATATTAAATGCATAAAAGCCTTTTCCTTGATCTTCAACTTGGAGGTTATTTTGTTCCCCAATAGTGTGTGGTTTTAGAGTCCAGAATGTGTTCTGAGTACAGCCAAAGAAATTTAATATATATTGAACAAAAAGAATAATCTCTAGGCTACCTGCATCAGGAAGAACAATTAGAGTTAATCTACATGGTAATCTTGGACATAGGTCAACATACTTTATTTGTACAGAGATAAGCAGTAAATATTTTAGGCTTCATTGAACATGAGGTTTATGTCTCCTGTTTTCAGTGCTGCCATCCCCTGATAGCAGCCAGTGGGTATGGCCATGTTCCGTTAAAGATTTACTTTTTGGAACAGGCATCAAGTCAGGTTTGATTTACTCATTGTAGCATGAAAAATTTCACCTAGTGACACGTGATTTTAGTCACTCGCAAAGGATGGAACTAAAACATACAAAGGTCACTTTGCTAACTCAAGGTCTCACAGGTAAATAGATGATGGTTGGTCTAAATGAGCTGCAATTAAATATATTTGAACATGTATTAGTGAAATGAAGGAGCCTGGAAATTGAGTCATTTAATTCTTGGTTTTCTGTTGGGCCATGAAGAATTCCTACCTGAGCAGATTTGAGCCCTACCTCACACGTGCATGCACTCTCATCTGTGAGGCTCTGCCCTTACTGTAGCTCTTCTGAGTATATCATGTTCTCTGTGACCCTGCTCTTTGCAGCCGCTAATTAGACAAAGGATGGGAACTTGACCTATCTGTACCATTACCAAAAAATTTATGACTTGTGTGGTCTGGTGTAAACTGAAACATAGTCAGTGGATTCCTCTCTTGGGAACTTGATCTTTGAGGAACATGGGAAATTCTTGTTGAACAGGCTGAAGGCTGGAAGGCTATGCATAGCAGCTGTTTGGAGATGTAAAACAAATATTAATTAGAGATCTGTGGAGACTGGGGAGATGTCTTGGTGGGTAAAAATACTTGCTGTATAGGCATAAGGACCCGAGTTTGCATCCCTGGAACCCATGTACAAAGTCAGACAAGTCTGAAACCTAAGTGTGTTGAGAAGAGTGAGTAGTGTAAAGACATACAAATTTCACTGGGCATCCAACCTAATCAAAACTATGAGCTTCTGGTGCCATGAGAGATACTGTCTCAAAGCAGCAAAGAAGAAGATGGTAGGGGAATATAACTGTTGTCCCCCCCTAACCTCCTCCTGAGAATGCATAGATATGTGCACAGGCACATACATCCACATGATTGTTTGCATACAACACACACACACACACACACACACACCACTTACAAGGCAAATAAAAGGGGATCCATATGAATGGAGAAAGATGTGTAACAACTCTTTCCTGCCAAACTGATCCCACAGCTATCAGCCCCAAATAAACATATGTATGCTATATTAATTAAGAAACTGTTGACCAGTGGCTTGGACTTCTTATTGGTAGCTCTTTATTATTATTAACCCATAACTACTAATCTATGTATTTCTACATGATCTTATCTTACTAGAGAACAACTCACTCACATCCTCTCTTCCTGGGCTCACATGATTACTCCTGCCTCTGCCTACATCTCCCAGAATTCTCCTCATCTCCTAGCCTCACCTATCTTCCTGCCTGGCCAATCAGTGTTTTATTTATTAACCAAATAAGACAAACATATGTACAGAAGACATACCCCTCAAAAATGCATTGCTAACATTTCAATTTTCCAGTCCTTGGACTTTCTGTTGCCTGCTTTATCTGTGGTGCATCATTAAAATAGCTACATTCTTCCTTTAAGTATACCCTAAATGAAACTGTGGACCTTAAACCCAACATATCTTGATTGACTAACATGGTTACATTTGTTTGAAATTGTTTGTATGTTTGTCTGTATATTTAAAGCTATTCTTGATTATTATAGGCAGAGGTTTCCTGTCCCAGCAGCCACTCCCCAAAAAAACACTCAGAGACTTATTATTAATCATAAACGCTCACTGATAGCTCAGGCTTATTACTAATTAGCTCTTACTATTTAAATTAACCCATTTCTATTAATCTATGCACTGTCTCAAGGCTTGTGACTTTTGCCTCTCCTGCATGCCCTGCTTCCTCCCTGCCTGGCTCAAGACTTCTCTGACTCCAACCTTCTTATTCCCAGCACTCTCTCTGCCCTAAAAAGTCTGCCTAGTCATTGATCAATCAGCTTTTTATTAACAATGGCAACAATATATATTTACAGTATACAAAGATTGTTCCATAGCAGATTATTGAAGTTATATTTGTTGTTTCTGAGACAAAAGGGGGTGGGGAATGTGGGGGCAATTCTAGAGCCTATTCATTAGCCTGTTCTCTAAGTCCACTTCCTTGACAGGTATCTAGTTCAGTATTGCAAATTGTACTTTCTAGTCACTGTCTTCACTATCATCCCAGGCTTATAGGAGCATTTAGTGCACCTGCTACTCTTCCATTGACTAAATTAAGATGTAAATGTTCTCTAGCTGATTAACATAAATGTGTTGCTTATGAGGTACCAAGCCTGGCTCGCATATCCCACCTGGTCTCCAGGCAGCCGTGGTATGTGGGTCTGAAGCTCAGTCAGTTTTCCTTTCTCTGAAGTTACGGGAGGGTTGCAGGACAAGCAAGGCAGTAGATAGACACAGCCCAGGTTGATGTCCTGGATATATCCTTCCAACCAAAAGGCAGTAGTGTTTGGTAAAGAGCCCCCAGTGCTTAATGGATAAACTCTGACATCATTCTTATACAAGCTTCAGAGTGCTCCCAAAGAGCAGATCTTCCCACAGGGACATGACCCTGGCATTCTCCTTTGGCTTGCCCCTTCCCTGTCTCATCCTTCTTCAGCTTCCAGAGTCACCCCTAAATCAAGTGTGTTTGTGATATGAAGTCTGGTTTTCTCCACTTTATTGTAGTGTTTAACAGGACAGCTCTCAGAGCTGGTCCTGAACATTTCCTTGTTTTAAAGTTGAGGAAACTAAGGCCTGGTCCCATAAAATCACACTTCCAAATCTATAATTCCTAACAAAGGTAAAATTAGAATAAAATCAAATGGTTTTCACTACAAGGGTCTCAGCTTATAGCTTTCAGAGCTAAATATAATGTTTAACTTTTTCCTCTTTCATGTATTTTTTTTCAAATGTTATCTATAAAGCCACAGGTTCTGATATGCTTCCGTGCAAGCCCCATGTTGGCTTGGAGTCATGTGGCATAGGGGCTATTGTTAGAGTCCCAGAATAGTGTCTGGTGTTTCGGGGACACAAATGGAACTTTAATCTATGATGTTCTTCTACTCAACATATTGTATGGGTCAAGAGGCAGAATTCCCGTCAATCTCACCCTATGAGCCTCAGATCATTCTTCATCCATGGAAACTGTACAATTAGGCACATTAATAACCAAGCTCTCCAAGAACGTCTCAGTGTCAGATCAATCCAAGCCTTAGCATGGCAGCCAGAAGCATTTTCTTGGAGGCTTCTCCTTGACTCTCACTTACTTTCTCACCAATTGCTGGCCCCACTTCTCTGCCCTGGATCCAACCCCATTATCAGAGATGCCAGGGAAGGCACTGCAGTGGGGCTGTCTGTAAATGAACAACACAGAGAGCAAGAAGCAGATACTGTGACACCCGACAGTGTCTGTTAAATTCCCACACCCGGAGAACTCAGTGCTCTCTGGGGCGTAGAAACAAATGGCAGCTTTCAGGAGACACAAGAGGCTCCACAGCAGAGGGGGTTCCTGGAATGCTGGGTAGAGAGGGAGCAGCTGTGCTTCCTAGACAGCATGTAAAGATGCTGACAGGCTCCCGTGTGTGTGTGTGTGTGTGTGTGTGTGTGTGTGTGTGTGTGTGTGTGTGTACTTGTGTGTCATGAACAATGCACCTTGAGTCCGACATTGGTTATTTTCCTCTCTTCATCTTGTTTTTTTGAGAAAAGGTCTCTCACTGAATCTGAAACTTGCCACTAGCTACACTGGCTGACCAGCAGGTCCCCGGGGTCTTCCTGTCTGTTTTCCAGTGCTGTCATTACAGATGTGTTCCATTGCTCCCAACATTTGCATAGCTGTTAGAGATGGAACTAAGGCTCTCATGCCCCCATGGCAAGCACCTTTGTACCTTTGTGCACATCTGCCCCATGTAGGCTCACTTCTTGGTGTGTCTGAAGCTGAATTAGGCTCTGGGGAAGGAAATTTAATGAATTTGGATGCCAACCAGGGAATTCACACGTGCACTGTTGCCAAAGGTGACCTTTTAGGATGGTCATGGAACTGAACGTTGTTAAACAATCAGCCCTTGTTTTGCTTTGTGAGGCTGAGGCCTGGAGCACATTGGAGTACTCTTGGAACACCACGAAAGAATCTGGCTGTCATCAGCCATCTTACTAGACTTCTCATCAATCCTGATTTTTCTGTATGGCAATTGATTAAGTAGAGGTGAATCTGAAAGGGTTTTGTTCCCATTCAATGATACAACCAATGTAAATGCATCTCTAAGTACCTGTCAGTTAGCCTAATAGCTTGGCTTCCTAATGTCTGTTAGCTACAAATATGAACATTCTCATTTGTTACTTTCTTCCTGCAGAACTTAACTTTCTAGATTTTTCCCCAGTACAGCAACTCTTCCTCTTTTCATTCATTTCTTACCTTAGTTTATATTTCCCCAAAGCCATGACTAAGTCAGTGTTGCTAAACCTTGGCACTGCTACCATGTTGGGTTGGATAAGTTTTTGAAGTTGAGGGTCCTGAGTTCTACAGGATACAGAGCAGATGTGTGGGCTCCAGACACTAGGTCTACCCACACATCACCTACAGTGCTTACAGATAGGGCCAGATGTCACCTGAAGGAAAAACCACTTCCTAGAGTCAAAGGTTCAATGTCAAGTACAGAGAACAGTTGGAGACTGGAAAACAAACAGTGGTGGGGGGATGTAGAAGATACCAGGGTTCTCCAGAGACAAACAATAAGATGTATATATGAATTTATGTAGGAGGGACAGAGAGATAGGTAAGGACAGGTGCGAGGAGCAATGACGAGAAGGAAGAGCAGATGGAAAAGCCAAGAGAGGGGGAGAAAGAGAGGAAGAGAAGAGAGTGATGGAAATTGATTGAGCTTAATAATTTAGCTCAAGGGTAGAGTCTAATATCTACAGGGAAGCCTGGCAGGCTGGACCCAAGGGAGAGCTGATGTTTATTACTTGATTCAAAGGGTGCCTTCTCACTCATGAAGACTAATACACTATGAGTATTAATCTCTTTTGAGGGAAGCATATAACAAGATCACCTTCTTCTAGCCCTTACTCTTTTGTGGCCTCTCACATTGTTACATTGGAGGGTAAGTTTACACCAAATAAACCCTGTGGGGAAAACACATCATGCAATAGCATGTTGTAGAATCCCTTCTTCCTTTTGATGTCTGAATTGTACTCCACTGCATGGATAAGATAACATTTTAGTTATCCATCTGTCAGTGGACACATGGGCTGTTCCCATCGTCTGCCTCTTGTCAGTAAAGTTGCTGTGAACTTGAGTTTTTAAATATCACATGATGTTATGAAAGTTCCTGCTTTTTTGTTTTTTTTTTTTTTTTGAGTATACATCTAGATGTGGAATTCTTATGTTTATTTATATTTTTAAGTTTAATGTAAAACAAACTTATATGGCAGGTGATGTGAAAAAGAGAAAGTTGACAAGAAATGAGGACTGGGAAATTCAGGCAGTTGGTAAAGTGCTTGCCACACAAGCATTAAGGACCTGAGTTCAATCCCCAGAAACTATGCAAAACAATTGTGTGCAGCAGCCCACACTTACAGTACCAGTGTTGGAGAATTGACAGGAAGGAGATGCCTGGGGTTCAGAGACAGCCAGCCTCATCTAGTTGGTGAGCCTAAGGTCAACTATCAAGAGACTCCACCTAAAACAAAAAAACAAAACAAAATAAAAAATCAAGTAGATGTCTCTTGAGGATGGGCTCCCAATGTTGACCTTTGGCCTGTATAAACACACACACACACACACACACACACACACACACAAGCCTCCAAAAGAAGAGCTTAGAAGAGCAGTAATTGTCTATTTTCAGAATCTGCCCATCAGTCGCCACGATCCAGGTCCCCACATGAGCTCTAAGTCTCAGATCTCTGTGGATTGTTCCTGGCCATCTCTGTGTTCTAACAGTAGTTTTGTCTGTCTCTCCTCTGCTTTCTAACAAAGAGCCATACTTCTGTAATGCCTGTCTTCTCAACCTTCTGCAGCATGTTAAGTGAGTTGTCCTCACAGTTGAAGGCAAGAACATATAGGCTGGCTAAGTCTGTGACGGACATCCCTTTATTTTTTTTAAAGTTACCTGAGCTCTATGCCTTACTTCTCTAGCACTTTCTGTTTTCCCTTTGTCTCTGAGAGTTTTACAGCAAACTGCTGTTTAGCAAAGAGAAGCCAAATTCAGAGCAGGCCAAACCCCAGTGAGAGGCGGCTTCTTTTTGTTGTTGGTACCAGCATCACAAGCCACCTGGCCAGCCCTGCCAAGTTTTTTGGATTTCCTAGAGGAGGTTTTTATTCTGTCTGCTTGTCTGCACTTGTATACAAAACCTGTAATTATATAATAGGTGAACGTACTGTGTGCTATTGTGCTTGCTTTTCTTTTTTTAAACCAGCTGAATTGGTCCTTTTTATATTGTGAGCCTATTGTTACCTTTAAAATTGTTGCCGTTTCCTTTCCTCTGGTTTCTGGTTTCTGATACTTTTGCCTTTGCACCAGCAACTAAATATTTATGTTAAAAAAGAAAAAAAAAAAACCTTATTTGTCGTTCAATGAGGTTTTAAAACTTTATGTTTCTGGTCTAAAATTCAATTTTTTAATGGGATAACTGCATAGGGCTACCAATGATGTCATTTTTATTCCTAAAATACCTTGTCTCATTTTTACATAAGAAAAATCACCTATGCAGGTTATTGAATGCTAAGTATGCATATTTAATTCTTTTACATGAAGGTCCGGGTCTTCTAATTTGTGACACTCTTAATCTCCCTTTCACTAAATAAATGTTTTATGGTTAGCACATCACATGGACTTTTAAAATAGCCATGTGGATTCTAGTAAAGCACATGTTTAATAAAATGGCTAAGGGAAAAGATGATGTTCAAAGAATATCAAAGGAATGGCATACTATGATCTATTCTATAACACTATGTATTCAGCCCTTCAGTGCCAAGCTCATTTTTCTTCAAACTAATTCGCTGTATGGATGCTAATACAAAAAGTCTTTGTTTCTATGGACTGTGTTTCCCTACCCCCCCCCCAAATCTATGGAATATATTGTCATTGAGTAGTCCTTCCTTTCCCTCTACTCTCTTCACCTAAATGGCAAGTGTGAAGAGAGAGAACTGACAGCTGATTTTTTCCCTTGCCTCTGACACTCAGGAGATGTCGAATTGCTGAGACCAGCAGCAGAAAATCTGTGAGCCTTTAGAGGTGGTGGCCATTGATTCTGTTGCTGTTACATTTATGGCTGGGATTGTTATACACCAGGCTAAAATGGATTACTATTTCCTAATAATGTTCTGGGTAGGCACTTCTGAAGACAGCTGTTTCGTAAGACAGTGGATGAAGTAACTTAATAAGGTTGGACGTTAGGGTCTTGTCTCTGCGTGCATGTCCTGAGGAAAAGAACTTGTGGACAGCTGCTGCTCTCCATTGCCTCCACTGCCCACTCTTTTTACCCAGCGCCGTATTTCTGCTCTCATCTTTACAGCTGTTGCTGAAGTCTGTGGATATGGTAGAGCAGTGGTTCTCAACCTTCCTAAAGCTGTGACTCTTTCATACTGTTTGTTCTCATGTTGCAGTGACTTCCAACTATAAAATTATTTTCATTGTTTTATTATTGTTTTCATTACGACTTGATAACTATAATTTTGTTACTGTTATGAATCTCATAATATAAATTTATAATATGCAGGATACCTGATATGCCACCCCTGTGAAAGCGTCATTAAGACCCACAAAGGGCTAACAATCCATAGGTGTACATGCCCTTGTATACACTCATGCAGCCACATGTTTGTTATGGCTACATGAACAAACCCCATGCACACATGATGCACATGTAGAAAACAAGAGAATGGAATACAGCAGAAATTTTTCCTCGGTAAACTTTACAGTATGGAGAAAAGTGGGGAGTAGGAATGGGCAAGAGGCAATTTAAACTATACAGTACTCTAGAGACCTTCTCAGACTGTGTCCATACGTTTTCTTTTGTAGAGTGCTCAGCCTCTCACCATCTCCTCTTCTCTGTTCTGCATTTCCACCTTTAAATCTTTATCAGTACAGTGAGATTTCAGGAGGAAAGCATGGCAGAGCATCTACCATCCAAAGCAAGGGAAGAGAAAAAAGGTAGACACCTTATTTTTTTTTTCTCCCTGTCACATAGCAACATAGGACAACATGGAACAAAGTTCTGTCATAGGAAAATCATATCCTCCAGGCCATTGGGGAAAAAGAAAAAATATATATTCTCAGTAGAGTTAATCCCTACCTCTGGGCTTCCATGTAATTTTGTTTTATCTTAGTTTTAAGACACTTGATATTTGGTTTGAATGATAATTTAAGGATAAACTAGCCTTATTTTCCTATTATATTGCAAACCCCTCAAGGGCAGGGACTTCTCCATATAGAACTCTAAATAGTTTATAGGGCTAAATTTGTTGATCAGAACAGTATACCTTTGCCAATTCTTCATGGCAAAGTTAATTGAGGAAAATCCTGCTTTTCTTCTAAAAGGACAATTGGCAAATTATAACCCATAGGCTACACGTGTTTGTAAATAAAGCTTTATTAGAACACAATCATGCTATTTTTAAAATTATTGTCTACAGCTGCTTTAACAACAGATTAGTTCTAATAGAAGCCACATGGTTCATGATGCCAGAAATATCTATTATCTGGTCTATTGTAAAAAATATTTGGTGATCCATGGTCTAAAATCAAATTAATTTAATAAATGTAAATATACACATTTATACATATATATATTCTCCTTGTTGTTGGGTTACTTTCAAATATGTCTATTTTTTTAAAAATACTTACTGTTGATGCCTCACCTTTTAGAAACTTGTCATGTCAGTTATTTTAGGTGGGTGTAGGATTAATTTGCCCATTCTAGTTAATCCTTAGCGGTCACCAGGTTTTAATGATACAATGGGAAAAATTATTTTCCCTTCCAACATTATACTGACCCAAAATCTTAAGAGATGGAGAGATGATTTAGCAGTTAAGAGTAGGTACTGATCTTGCAGAGGACTCAAGTTCAATTGCTAGCATTCACATTGGGCATCTCATAACCAATTATGAATCTAGTTCTAAGCCTTCAAATGTCTTCTTCTGGCCTCCATACGTACATGAACACATCTGGTGCACATACAGTAAAGAATACACACACACACACACACACACACACACACACACACACACACATTTTTTTTTCTTAAATCTAGGATGATTTGCCAAAATGTAAACTCATACTAGTTTCCATCTAACTCACTTAGAGAGGATATAGTTGCAAGTAACTAAAAAGGGGAATAGTGACCTGATTGCAGGGAAGGCTAGTTCACTTACCAACTACTGGCCTTACTAATAGTCAGATATTTTGTTTGGTTTGGTTTGCTTTTCTCCCCTCATTTCCACCTAAATATTTTCACATGCTGCAAGTCACTTTGGGCAGATGCACATTAAACCAGGACATCCCCCTGTAACTTGTTACCAAATAAAAGCCCCATACCTTTCAGGATATATTTGTTAAATCTACCAAATATACCACCTGCTTCATTACTATGTCTAGACATTGGATTGGTTACCCTTGCTGCAAAATGAGCTATTTGGATACTGAATTCATATAACAGTGTGTGTTAATAATCACACAACAAAATGTTGTTGATGAAGGATGCTTTTCCAATGCACAGAAAGTTGTTTCTCCAGTGGAAATATATTTCTTTTAGAAGTAGCAGATCCAAGTGTCAGTGCAGAAGACAATATAGGGCAAATGACAGCCAATGTGCTTCATATGGAAAAACCATAAAGGTCAGAAAATTATCCTATATCATTGCCTTTTGACATAATCCTTGTGGGAACCCTATAGCACCTTCTAACTCATTTCTCCTCACAGCCAACACTCACCTTCACCACAGTTCTGTCTCACCTCTTTCTGCTTCTTTATTCTCTGGTTCTAAAATTTTTGTTCCATGAAACATATTAGTTCTGAATCTAAGGAGATTGTAGGACCTACATTGACATTCAAATATTTGTAACAGTGCCCAGGAAAATGTTAAATAATGATCTAGTTAGGCTGCAAATATTCAAAAGTGCGACTCAAGAAAAAAATGAAAATGTGTATCAGAGTTCAGAAAGGCAGGGTGATCTTTCTGTTGGAGGATACCTCAGGAGGAGAATTTCTACCCTCCTTACTCCCCCGGCTTCCCCTTCTCCACTTCAATTCAACAGCATCTCAACTTCTCAGTTCTGGAAAGTAGTCTCATAGGAGGTCTGGATGATCCCGGTAGAAAACTTAGCATAGGTTGTACTCTCCCTGCCTGTCTTATAGCTTGCAGACACTGATTTCAATCTGAAGTAATTACTGTTATCCAGTGTCATCCACACATAATTAGCCTTAAATTATAATGAATTAACATGGTTTGCCCTGTTCATGAAGTGAAGCGACTCTGATGCTGCTTTTTCCCCCCTCTTTCTCTCATGTGTCTCACACAGAAATACTTTGGAACTTTCATTCTACTAGAAAGGATCCACTCTGTAATAGCAGCTCATATTGATGACAGTGGAAGATGGCTGGTCAACCAGATAGAGTTACAAGGCACAGGCTATGACTTCTATATACTTGGCTTTCCCTGTGGAATTCCAATTAGCTCTATCTTTTTCATTATCTGTTCTTTGGGTGTACATAGAAAGAGACCCAATATGAGGAAAACAAACCAAACAAAAAGAATTTAGAATAATAATCCTAAGTTTGCTCCTTAACAAATAGTCAAACAACACACACACACACATACCACAATGACAAAGAATTAGTACAAACTCTGAACAGATGTACGATAAGGACACAGCAAACACACAAAGTTCATAAAACTTCTGAGCACTATTAACTCTTTAGCACTAAATACAACGACAATTTCATATGAAGCTAATAGCAATAGATAACAAAAGATAGATAATAGGTAGATAAACAGATGATTGATGGTAGATAGATGATTGATGATATAAGATAGATGATTTATGATAGATGATTGATGATAGGTAGGTAGATATGAAAGATAGACAGACAATGAATGAGTAAATAGAAAGATAACTGACTGTGATTGATAGACATTCAGATCTGGGTCTGGAACTCTAACCTTTTCTCCATCCTTATTTCAAAACCATAAATTGGCAGTTTACATCAATGGAATATTTCCCTATTGAAATTTTTCTTACATTAAAACTCATCCCAAATTCTAAAACCCTCAGTAAAATCCACTTGTTGCTGAAGTGTTTGTGGCTGAATGGAGTTTTGAAAACAAAAATACCATATTTCTCTTCAAACAAACCTTTTATTGTCAGAATTTATTTTGCACCCCCAGTTATGCATGCCTCCCGTATGTCATTGATACATAGCCCATTATGTACCTCCTATCATATTTGCTCTGACTATTGTCTCAAGATGATGTTGAAGGACATTAGATACCAGAGACTAACTCTGCAGGAGGGAATTAATGTCAGTGTTGAAGGAGTCTATAATCATATGATTAAATAGGCTTTCAGAAGGCCACACAGTATGCTGATGACAGAATCATGAATGGGATCTAGGAATTCTGACCATTTGTCTTGTTCTCTGTGCACAAATGATCCAGCCTATTGTTAGAATTCAGTAAAGGTTGCTGAAAGTGGTCCATTTGCTGGTAGCATGAGGGAGGTT
Source organism: Phodopus roborovskii (assembly GCF_943737965.1). Classification (NCBI taxonomy): domain Eukaryota; kingdom Metazoa; phylum Chordata; class Mammalia; order Rodentia; family Cricetidae; genus Phodopus; species Phodopus roborovskii. Next base: position 2,563,899 of record NW_026126576.1, read on the forward strand.
TTGAAAATCTCCAGTGGAAATTTCAGTGGTGCTTTTCAACATTCTGAAAGAAAACATTAGATATGTATGATTGAATAGTGTGCTAAAACATGCCCTCACTAGACTACAATATTGGTAAACTTCAAGGCTCTAGTCTGTGGAATGATAAAGAAATATTGATAGCAAATATGAAATTATCGCAGTGCAGTAGATAGCTAAGAGTACAGACTAAGAGTCAGGCCCCCTGAGTTCAAAAATTCTTTTTTTTACCCATTAGCCTTTTAAACTTTGATTGGCATTTCTCTTTTGTAAGGCCTCTATATACTTGCGAATTCTGATTGCTATGCTTGTTGTAAAGATTAAATAAAATGGTGCATAAAAAAAAAACCCCTATGTAGGACAGAATGTTTGAGGTGCCTACGACAATGTTATCATCATTTGGAGATGTTTATCAATCTCCTCACACGAACAACTGAACAACTCGACAACAGAATGTGGGCATTGTTTGCAGGGCAACACAGTGAACAAGCTATCAACATAAGCGCCAAAATAGAAGACAAGAAAACATCAACCAAAGCCACCAACAAAGCCCCCAGAGGCATCCACACAAAAGCCAAGGGATCATTTACTAACTGGAATCACCACAGAGGCACCCAGGAGTTTTGTGAGCACATATATGTATGTATAAACAAAGCTGTATGCTAAAACTTTACAGGCAGTGTAGCTGTTAACAATGGCAGTAGGATGGGAATGTAGCCATTCCAGTTGAGGATGACAGTGCTAAGCTTGTCTAAGACAATTATGTTTAAAATATAACATAAAGCAAATAAGTAGTTATGTGATAGTCTGTCATTCCTCATGTACCTAGAACCAAAATCAACATTCTAGAATTTTCAGCAGGTAAGAAATGATAATGACAGACAGAAATAGTTGCATCCCTGATTGAATTGGAAACATCAATATGAATTCACATGACAGTCTAACTTTACAGATTCATATCTTAAGATTACATATATAATATTGAAATCTATAGCAGCTCAGTTTTTCTCCCTCTTGCTATGCATATTTGCAATATATTTTGTATTTCTTGGAAAGTTGTAAAAACAGTATTCATCATTAGAGTGCTGAATACCATACCCTATTAAATGAAACAGCCTTCTTAGAGAACTACAGATGATATTTATATTTTTAATAAATACATTTTTCTCTGTGGACCTAAAATTTTTAATATTTTCTATAATATTTCATTTACCATTCTTTATAATTATATTTTGTCATAGGGGAACCTGGAATTATCAACTTTAATAATGTAAAAGTGAAGGAAGAATAATTAGATATTTGATTTTAATTTTTTCTTTTGAGACAGGATCTTGCTATAAAGTCCAGGCTGGCCTTACCTCCTAAATGCTGGGTTTATAGGCATTCAGTACCAGGTCTGACTTTATCTTTCATTTTAGTTAAAATTTCCTGTTTGATTAGTTATAAAAACAAAAAATTCAAATTTAAAAACATTAAAAATTATAGAACTAAATTACGCAGTACCTCCAAAGTACATTATGTATTTTGGACTACATGTTTATATTTATTAAGCTGAATATGGAGAAATGTTAGCGACCAGTTGTCCTATTTGGGAAAGAAAGTAACATAAACTTCATGAAGTAGCTATGAGACTAAGGATCACATTCTTGGAGCAGAGGTCACTCTCTTGGTGCCCACCACCAGGCCTGGCTTTTTAAGTGTTGTCTTTGACGATTGAACTCGGGACCTTGTGCTTAAAAGACAAGCACTTTACAGATTTAGCTGTTTCCCCAGCTGAGAACTGCAGTTTCTTTAGGGTTATATCACCTCTTTTTTTAAGCTATGTAGGAATATGGCTGCGTAAAGGATCTTGATGTCAGAAGACTACCCTTACTTAATACATTAGATCCTGCTTTTCTGTGAAGTTTCTTCTCCAAGGGTGGCTGCAGGTTGTAGTGTTGTTCTTTGCTGAACTTCGGGTGATGAAACACAATCTACCAAGTTCAACAAACCCACATGGAGTTTATTGGGAAAGAGAGCAAAGGTAGAGGTAGGTGTTAACTGATTGGGAGCAGAAATGCAGAGAGAGAGAGAGAGACAGAGAGAGACAGAAAGGAAGAGGGAAAGGGGGAGAGAGAGAGAGAGAGAGAGAGAGAGAGAGTAGGCAGGAGGCTCTTGCTTATAAAAGGAAAGGGAGCAGTTTAGAGTGAGGCTCAGCAGTAGTTGAGGCCTTTGAAACTGGAGTCATGGAGCTGCCATTGACCCAGCTCTGTGCAGCCCCAGCTCTATATGGTTTCTGTATGCAGTCATTATGCAGCCACCTAACACATGCACAATGCAACCATGCTGGTTTCTGCATTCAGAGTCCTTATGCAGCCTCCTAACACATGCAACCTTTCATAGCCTTTGAGCTGTCAGAGGAGCCATCACCTGTCAAAAATAGATCCCAGGGTGAGGGAAGGTAGCCCAGAGAAGAGAGATCCTGGGGCAAGGAGAGAGACCCAGGATTAGAGAGGCTCACAACCAGGAAATGTTCCCTAAGGAGAAGGCCCAGGAGAGGCTGGCACAGTGACAGGTGGGTGCTGAGGAGAAACCACTGGGGCGGGAGGAGGAAAGGAGTCAGGAACAGGGCCAGGTTGCCCAGGAGCTGGGCAGAGGGAGAAGCCAAAATATCAACAGAGATGGAGACAAGATGACAAGAAGTTATACAGACTGGGAGGTGGGCCACAAGCTAAGTACAGCTGGAAGCCTCTAGAAACTCAGGATACAAGCCTTTGGAAGGGGTGTGGCCCCACTGTAGTCTTTGTTTTCAACCTGTAAGATTCATTGCTATCATAAAAAACATGCCATTTTCAGCCAGTAAATCTACCCACTTATTTCAGTAGCCATAGGAAATTGACACAGAGAGATCCTACAAAATAACAAGCCACTCATCTTCAAAACTTCCAAGAATTGTCTCAGGTTGGCAGACATAAGAGAGACATGACAGCTAACTACCTACAGTCCTGAAGGTGGAAAGTAACATCAATTAGATGTAACTAGAGCTTTCTTTTCCACCCACCATTTCCCAAATAACCACTCTGAGGCTTAATATTAATTACCATTGTTTGGCCAGTGGCTCAGGCATATTACTAACTAGCTCTCAAAATTAAATCAACCCATGTCTACTAATTTATGTATCATCACATGGTCATGGCTTACCAGTAATGCTCTGGCATCTTACTCCTCTGGTGGCTACATGGCATCTCCCTGATTCTACCTTCTTTTGCTCCTCTGTATCTCTGTTTGGATTTCCTATCCCCTGGCTATATTCAACCCGTCATAGGCCAAAACAACTTTATTCATCAATCAATAAACACATGTACACAGTGTATGCAAGTAATCCCACACCATCTCTCCTTTCTGTCTAGCTTAAAAGGAACGTTTTAACTTTAGCATAGTAAAATTACATATAAAAAGTTATTAAGTAAGAATTATAGTTACAATATTTAGTCTATTTGTATTTGGTGAAATTAAAGAAAATACTCTACCTTATCCTTATGAGTTTAAAGTTTCATATCTAGTATATCTTTTATCATAGTTAAGGAAAACCATAACTATCTAGTCTTCAACTCCATCAAAGACTCCAAAGGGATATAATATTAACTAAGTAAATAGGAAGTACATTGTAAACAACTTCCAAAACTCTAGAAATGACAAAGATATCTGGCTGCCTATACAGCCACCCAAAGTTCTTTTGTAACATTGGAACATCTATCTTCATCCTATAGGCCCATAGTATCTGGCAGACTTGCCAATGAAGCACGAAAAACTGTCTCACCTATATTGGCAAATTGTCAGTTACTGCTCTCTGTGTCCTACAAAAAATCTGACAGACACTTCTATGAAGCAGGAACTGAAGGACTGTCCCACCTTATTTTGGCAAGTTCAATAGTCATTTTCCTATGGGTCCCACATGTGCAGTTTATAAAGCATATTGTCAAGCAGTCCAAGCAATATAAGTTTCTTGACTAAATGGCTAGTCTTGCCACATTGAAAGCAAATTCCGTAAGGAGCTTCTTCAATGCCCATCATCCTCTTGAAGTAATTGGTGGTGCCAGGAGCAGATGTGTCTCACTATAATGAAAAGTCTAAGTTCTTAAAGCATTTTAAATGCCTTATTCTGTAGGTCTTTGAAGTGTTTGAAGATTACTATCCATCTGAAATATATCTCTGCATATCTAGAAAATCTAACTAACATGACTATAAGTTTGAATATTATAGATGACAATTTATATTTCTTCACTATACATGACATTTTAAATAAGCTATATAAACATAGTATCTTAAGATTAGAAATATACATGCAGTATAAGAAAACTGACCTTAAATTTGTATCAATAAACCAAAATCCATACCAATGTAAGTATTCAATTCTATATTGTATCCCCCTTTTTCTTTAGAAAGAGATTTACTATGAACATTAATTATTTATAACCAACCACCTTTAACTGAAAACAAACATTTATAAACAATATTTTGTATATTAGGGTGTAGTTTTCTATACTACTTCCTGCTGATTGGGGATACTGGCAAATTTGGGGGGATCCTGAGAAAATTTAGAATTATGACCAAATCATGACTGAGGTATTTTGTGTGGTTGGTTCATCTCAGCCAGTGGTCCCGGAGCTGTCATGAATATTAGGTTGCCAGGGTCATCATTTCAGGGGATCTTGCTTGATCAAACCATATTAGCCTGGAAAGAATACACAGATTCTCCTGTAGAAACAAAAGCAGAACCTCTTTTCCAAACCAACATATTCTTAAACCCATATTCTTAAACCCATACTCTCTGTGTGTGTGTGTGTGTGTGTGTGTGTGTGTGTGTGTTAGTTTAGCTTAGGAGTCCTGACAGTCAAATGTCTCTCAGAAGTTAGCTCATTAATAGTCAAAAAATCCAAAGAAAACACAATAACATACATAATTTAGAATCTTTGTACTTTCCATCTTTACAGGCCCATTATAATTTTTTATCATTCCATTTTTCCTTTAAGGACCTCAGCTTATTATGCTTAAATTGTTCTTTTTTTGCCTATGACTCTTTCTAAACTCTATCCTCTCTCTCTCTCTCAAGCCCATGCACACTTACCAAACACACTGTGGCCCTTTGAGAGGCCTTTTTTGTATGAATCTGTCCTTATTGTGTATCTGTAATCCTTTACTGATCAGGAGTCTTTAAAATGTTAAGTGGGCATGGCTAGGACCACAGTGGTGGCTTTGGCTCTGCCCTGTTCATCTTTCCAACATGGCTGAGGAAACTAGGAGAGTCACACTTACCCCTCCCTAACAAATCTGGGGTCAATGCTGCCACCAGATAACTTGCAGCATGGCTGCCCATAAGCCTGATGAAGTGCTCCATAGCAGGACCTCCCAAAAGAGCCATCCATGTGGCCAGCATAGACCAGGAAGCCTTCTCTTAAAGCCAGCAAACAGCCTATCTGAAAAAAAAATGTGGATTCCAAGAAGCTGTTTTTGACTCTGTTTTTGTGTGTCTAGAATCCTTTTTCTTAAAGCTTTTCCAGGATATGTGGATACATGTGCCCCTCGAACCTTTGTGGTTCAGGTTAAAATTGGAAAACTGGTAAAAATACAAGAACATGACAGATTATTTTGAAGACAGTGCTGTGGTGGTATAATGTTGCTGCTAAGCATGACTGGATGTACTTCTGTGCAAGGATAGTTTCTAGTGATGAGGGTTGAAACAAAGGCCACGTGCATACCAGGCAAGTACTGTAGGACTGAGGTGTACCATGGCCTTTCTGAAGGATTTTGAAAATCTGAAATTACATTCAAAAGAAAAGTTGTTTTTTCAAAGAACTACCTCAGATGAATCAGTGAAATCCCACTTAATTGCCTTCAGCATTCAATGAGTAATTAATACTGATTTTACTGGTGACTATACACTGAGCATTCCAGTACACCTCTACCACCTCTACAGGTAATAATCCAACAGTGGTTCTCAACCTTTAGGGATCAAGTGACCCTTTGGGGGTAGGGGCTAAGACCATCAGAAAACACAGATCATTACCTTACTAGTCATTACAATTATAAAGTAACAATGAAAGTAATTTTAGGGTTGGGGGTTACCACAACACAGGTAACTGTATTGATGGGTCTCAGTGTTGGGACCACTGATTCTAGAAAGGGGGACTATTGAGAACATGTATAGTGCAGAGATGTGTAGAGAACTTAATATAAGGCCTCATGACCAAGGAGTGGGGCCCAGTTTGATGCCTATGCGCCTACAATTGATAAATATGTGGGGTGGATTTGCCTTTGACCATTTAGAAGTATTTGCTCATTGCTTGGTCTCCGTCTGTGATCTGGATGGATGGCATCGGAAGGTACCTGAACACCAGGAGCCAAGTCATTACAGCAGTCACATGTTCACCTGATGAAGACTAGAACCCGGAAATGCAGGTTCTGCAGAATGAAGGGGATTTTTCTATAGAAAAGTTTGCTTGTTTTACCGCTTCTCTTATCAAACAGACTTGTAGCACAGCGATGGATGAAATGTTTGAAAACGTTTGAAACTCCCTATTCTTTCTTCCCTCAAAACTTCCAGAGTCCTGTCTTATTTAGCATTTGATGTATTATCCACACAGTTGACTTCTAAGGTGTGTGTCTCCTACTTTGGATACAACCTTGCTCCAGCAGGCTGAGGCCTTCAAAAGTTTGGGGAGGTTAACAGTGAGGACTGGGACCAAATTTCCTAGAACTGAGACCACAGTGGCAATCTGATATGGGAAGTGGGAAAGAAGGGGGAAAGAGAAGAAGTCAGAAACTGTCTACTAGCATTTGAAGCCCCTGAGGGTAGAAGACACATTACTTTCCGTGCCTTATGTTGAATGAAGCATATGGTCAGCGTTCAACAATAATAAATAATTAGCCATATTGGATTCACATGTTTGATTCACCATATGTAGAGATTAAAATGTGCCTCTGAAAATAAGTTTCTGAAAAGAGATCGTGGATGATTCTGGTAAAGGCTGTAAATCACAGCGTTTTCTTTCTCATTATTATTTTTACAGAATCTTGAGTAAGTTAAATTTATACCATTTCCCCCTTCCATTATACAATAAATTCCTTTTTAATATTACAAATACTTGCAAAGTTGTTACCTTTAGAGTATCCCCACGCAGATATAGATAGGGTTAGACCTAGCTATTTATCTATATGTAATATAGAAACCAATTATTCACTGGTAAATTTTTGCATTTCATTTTCCCATACAGCACATTCGCTTTAATGACATATTTTCTAATCTCTTTTTGCCTCTTTGCCTCAGATATTTTTGAATTCACATTTCCTTCCCCTTGTCTGTATTTAAAAATAATAATAATCATTTTATATGCCTATTACAAATAACAATACCTGGTCCCTGATTGAATCCTAACATTGCAATTCATTCTCAGGGTTCGGCTGCCATTCATTCATGGCTCGAGCAGCGCTGTCATTATGTATGACATCAGCAGAAACTCTCGATTCAATTGCAGCCTTTTATTTAATTAGGGACTCGGTATTATTTGGTTTGGAGTATCCAGAATTAAAAATAGCCCCATCCACTGTGTAATGGGAAGGGAAGAAAACTTTGAATATATATTCTAATTGATATTTTTAATGCTTACTCTAAAAGCAATCAAAACTTATGTTAAATATTAATTATAGTATTTCCCTCAGCCTTTGTGCACCTTGATTTATGGCTGCTCTTTTGGGTTCACTTTTAATTACATTACAGGAAAACAAAGGCTATTTTTATGGAAAGAGTTATTTAGCACAGACAATACTTTGAATGGAAGTGGTTATACTGAACTTTATGTTAAACTTAATTTTCAAAAGCATATTTAACGCAGTTTGCCAGGCTTTGTAAAAAAAAAATTATTTTTCCTTCCGTTAACAACATACTTCTCTGGTCTCTATATTAGAAATCAGGGACAAAGCTCATAAAGGAACAAAGACCCCAAATCAGGGATAGTCTTTTAAAAGAGGTACAGTTTCAAAGACTCCCAAAGATATAAATCAAAGTGCTTTTGAATACAGAGAGCATTCTAAAAAGAATATTGAACTGTTTGCTTAAAATCTCACATTATTTCCTGCTTTTTAAACCCCTATTCCTTTTTGAAGGCTAGCACCAGATAGGGACAAAAGGAATATTTTCATGCAAAAATCAGGGCCAGGTACAGAGGCACAGTCAGAGTCTATTTCAAGTAGGGACAGGAATTTAATTCAAGTTATTCTCTGCTTTATTCCACGTTTAGCAGATTTGAAGGTTTTCTCCACCTCTGACACACACAGACATCACTTGGTAATGTTTGCCCCGGTGCTAGGCTCCAGGAAATCTTGGTGTGGAATTTTCTGTCCCCTTGGAATGGATTCTGAATACACTATAGAGTCCCCATGCATCAGGTCAAGGCAAGTCGGCTTCTGGCATTGCCCTCGGGTCTGCTCTACCATGGAAGGTGAATCATCCCTCATCCTTCATTTTCAAAAGATTCTGGTGGGCCCTCCCTGAGGTGCTGTTTCTAAAAGTATGAAAGGATACTGTCACATGGCTAGGAAGCCAGAGCTGCTACTTGCCTTGTTCTAGATTTATGCTCTTCCATGCAGATTTCATTACATGAAGCTTCTAGAGACTTTGCTGGGTTCATGTACATACAAAAAGTAACTAGCGGACACTTGTAACAAATTTCCATTAGCAGAAGCTCTGACTAAAAATGCAAGGCTTAAGCCCCTATGATGTGTGTGTTTCATTAACAAAGTGAAATGCTGCACCTCCTAGTGGAGCAGGTATCTGTGATTTCTCGTGTTTCCATAGCAACACGTAATTTTTATTGAACTGTGGAATAAATAGGCAAATAAAACATGCATAAAATATTGATATGGGCGCCGAAACTGCTGTCCAGAGGCTCAAGTGACTTACGGTCACCATTGTCTCTCCCTTATCTTCTGTAGTCATTTCCCCAATTACAGCATATTTTTATTATCATTTCTTCATTCTTCACCTAATGAGTGAAGTTTGCTTTCTCAAACGTGACTCTAAGCCCAGTTTTGTAGTAAACGTCATCAAGAAAACGACAGAGGAAGGAACAAGAGCATGGACAAGGGAATGGTTTCTAATTTCTCTCTGTGGAGACCCAGGTGACTTGCTGTATCCTATATCAGGTTTTCTGAGTTTGAATGGTTTTTGTGAATTTTTGATAGTAACTTCTATTCTGTGCTTGAAATATTTGAGAATAACAGGAAGATAACAAATGGAAACCAGCATGAGTGTATCTGAGGGACTATTTTAAATAAAAGCTATTCCAACATCACTGGCTGAATAGACAATGAACAAACAAATAAATAAATGGGATCAAATTACTCACCTGAGTCTGAAAAAAGAAAAAAAGAAATACAGGATGCAATTGAGGCTATGAAGATGTCTCAGTCAGCAAAGTCCCTGTTGTGCAAGCATAAGGACCAAAGTTCTCATCCCCACTGCCTGAGATGAAAAAGATGCACATCATGTATATCATGTGATAGCATTTTAACCGAGAACGTAGCTGAAAATGTAAAGCTTATCTGTGAGGAAGATGTGAGCAGAGATTATACAAGCAACCCAGATTCAAGGAACAATTTAGTGGCATCTGTTGAAAAAGGAATATTGTTTCTCTACAGTGACATTAAGATATGAACAGGAAAGTGCAGGAAACTCATTACATTACTTCTTTCAATACAAAAAGAAGTTTAAAATGTCCATTAGTAAGATTCTGAACACATTCCCACTGTGGAATACCATGCTGCCATTTGCACTTTGGACTGCAAGTGGGAGGTAACAAGTTGAGTCCTTTTGTATATCTGAGTCTCATGTGCCCATTTATTGAGCTTCCTTGGTTTAAAAAGAAAAAAAAAAAAGATGCTAGCCATGTGGTGGTTGTGCATGGCTTTAATACGAGCACTTGCGAGGCAGAGGCAGGCAGATCTCTGTGAGTTTGAGAACAGCTTGGTCTACAGAGCAAGTTCCAGGGCAGCCACACTATATAAAGAGAAACCCTGTCTCACAAAAACAAAAAAGCAAAACCAAAATATAGGTGCTGATTTTAATGGCAGTATAAAGGTATATTAACTCCCTGAGAATGTGTCACAAATGACCATGCTGTGATGATTTGCAGAAACAGGGCGAAGTAGATCTTAGGCCGGATTTGAAACCATAAACTAAGAAGAGAATCACTCCTGGGAGAGTACCTTATCTCTGCATCCTTCAAGTATGAGGTGGATAGAGGGGCAACGTGAAAATTACAGAAGAGAAGGGTGGGAGGAACAATGGTATTCAATTAGGTCCAGTTTGCTGTGAGAGCAAGATAATGGGTTCATAGAAGTTCAAAACAAATATTCAAATAGCGTGGTTGAAGTCCATGTGCTTAATGATTATGTTGCAAAAGTAGCTCATTTTGCATAAATTCTCATATGAGGACAAGCAGGGTGATGTATTAGAAGAGGCCGTGAACTTGAATTCGGGAGACATTTAGTCTGGTCCCTGTTCTGTTATTAATTAGCCATGTAACCTTGAGAAGGTCACATTGTGTCTTCAGGCCTCAATTATATTGTGTCTAATAAAAAGAATGGGGGCCAGAAATTAGATTCAAAATTCCACACCCACTTTTTTTTTTTTATTCAAAGAATACTATTTTCAAATGAAATGTCGGAACAAACCGTAAAGTGCATAAAAGCAGAGTAACTCAATGTAGAGCGGAGGCGGGTGCCCCCAAGTCCACTCACACACTATCTCTCTCATCATGGGCCTCTTCAATGGAGAAAAAAATGAAAGCCCTGGGAACTGGCAAAGCTCAATTTAAAACTATTTTACTAGATGATTCCTAAGGCTCCTTTTCATAAGAACATTCCACAACTCTAGGAGGTAATTGACTCACAGGTTTAATCATGTTGTGAAATTTCTACAGAAACAGTTGCCAAAATAGTGGCGGCAGTGGGAAGCCATTCAGGAAGCAGTTATGTCAACTAAGATTTATTAAGCTTTTTTTCCCAGTACTTGTGCACCCCCCCAACACCCCATGTTACGAGACTCCTAACTGTCCTTTTCTGGCTCACACACTGTACTAAGTTTTCTTTTTATAAAATCCTAGAGTTCTGTAAATTTCTAGAATGTCTGACTTGGTATATTTGGCCAGCCTTGTGTTTTTTTCCGGTGAAACACCTAACACAGGTAATGGGTAGGGTGTCTTTAGCTCATACTTGAGACATCCTAAGACCAAGAAGGCCCTGTTATCCTGGCCCTAGGTGAGGCCACAGTGGTAGAATATCACAGCAGGAGGAGGGGGGTGAGCAGTGCTTCCATCACCAACAGCAACAGAAAGATGGACTGGGTGGAGCTGAGTCCTCTCATAAGTCCTAAGGGTTTCTTCAAACACTGCAGTGAGGCTCTGTGTATAACAATTCACTCTCCGGATAACCTAAATTCCTCTCCCAAGGCCTCAGCCTGGCAGATTCTGTCTTTGACATGTGGATCTTCAAGAGATCCATCAAAAAAACCATAAAGGATACTATCTTGTATCCAGCGAGGAACTTCCTTGTGTATTATCTTTCTCCTTTCTGTCTAAGATTCCTCTTCCTCATAGCTTAGAACTATGGTCCACTTTACCTGGCTCTTTGCTCGCCTCTGTTTTTCTGTCATTTTTCTTTATTGCTGCATTCAATTCATACGTCTTTCTTGATCCACCTTTAAAAGTTTCATAATTCTGTTTCCTCTTGTGTCCAGTTTTCTGTTAAGCTTGTCTAACATCTAAAATTCAGACACTTTGATCTTAGTGCTAAATTATCCATTTAAATAATTGCTTATGGATTTGCATACATGCATGTATATATTAATTTCTCTTTCCTTAGTTTAATTTATATTTATATTCATTTTAGGGGTGTATGGTGTGCTCATTTGTGTGTGACAATGTGCCTAGAGTTCTGTATTTGGACAAATATGGAGGCTACAATTTGACACTGTAATATTTCTCTCCTATTGCTTCCTTAGTTTTTGAGACAGTCTCTTACTGACTCTCCATTCTGGCTAGATTGGCTGGCAAGTGAGATCCCCAAAATCTGACCCCAAAGTGAGGCTACAGAATCAGTAATTTTAAGCATGAAAGGCAGAATCTTCAAAGCAAACTAAAATTCAAAAATGTTTTTAGATAATCATAGGATAAAGTAAAATTTTCAATTATGTACTAATTAGTTTAGAATACCAGGATATAATTGTTAGGTGTGCACTGGGGGACATTAAGATAAAGATACATAAAGTACTTTATTATGCAATGCTTGGAAATCCCAAGCCATTTCAGTCACTACCATTTGTTTCAACACCTAAAATACATCAACATTCATTTTCAGATACTTCTTCAATTAATTCCAGGATTCTATCATGCTAAAACTGTTTAGAAAGCCTGCATGGAGGGCCTAAGAAATTGTGTTTATGCACATGTAAGTATTATATTTAAGAAATGAATGTTTTGCTTGAATCCATTTTATTCTTTCTTTTTTCTCAGTCTTCTTATAATTTAATGAGAGTGGTATTTATAAAGCAATTTGAAAACTGTATTAAAATTTAGCCTGCAAAAGGATTGCCATTGAAATGAATTAACTCCCTCCGCCACATTGTTCCTCTCTCGCCCGTTGTACCTCAAGTGTTTGCAGGAAGTGATAACACCTATGGCCAGCATCTGGTTTCAGATAACTCTTCACTACTCCAGAGGTTTCAGTGTCCCAATGATCCATGAGCCACATCTAAGTTAGTTTATTAAACACCTTCAGATGTGTGGGGTCCACTTCAGACAGGGGTCATGAAGGGTAGATCTCTGTCATTATGTTTGGGAAGGCTACCCTTGTGGTTGCCCATAGAGTTTGTCCACAGAACTTAGTGTTAAATAGCATTCCCTTTTGTTAATACGCTACATTTTATTGTCCCTCCTTATATATATATATATTGCTTTCTTAATTGGAAGCTTTTTAAAATTAAATATATTATGCCATAAATATGAATGCTTTTAAAAAAACACTGAACATTTCTGTTGGGCCCATTCCTAAGGAAAGCACCCCATGACTCAGAACATGTGTATACTAACATTTAGCACATCTATCATCAGTTCTGTTTTTACCTCCACAAACAACACATGGGTGTATCCCAGTTGTTTCCTACTATTATCTGTTATGATAAAGCTCGATGGGAAACTTGGCTGATTTTATGGCGGGCAAGGTTGACCAAGGTGGAAGACAAACATGCCAGGCAGATTGAGCTTAAGTGAGAAGTTTTATTAGAAAGGGGAGGAAAGCAGGAAGGAAAGAGAAAAGAGACATACAGACAGAGAAAGGACAGAAGAGAAGTGGGAGACAGGAAAAGTCCTGTCTGCTCCAGGGGAAGAGCGGGAAGGGAGGGGGAAAGAGAGAGTAAGTTGGCAGGGGTCTTTCTTTTAAAGGGGTCCTTCGCACCTGTGGTGCAGACTAGTAGCCATGGAACCCTGGGATGACCAGGGTACTGCCTGAGTGCATTCTGCCAGGTGACAGGGGCAGGCCAGCACAATGCCTGAGTCCTTACACTATCAGCAGTGATTATTGTCTCATTTTTATTTTAGTCTTCCTGCCAGACAAAGATATTGGCTTGTGGTTTTTGTTTTCTTTTATTTTATAATGAGTGCTGTTGAATACCTTTCATATACTTTCTTCTGGCTGTCATGAGAATCAAAAGATATAATGCATATGAAGCTCTTTGCTTAGCTCCCAGTATATATTATGTGCACAATAAAGCTAGGGATCCTTGCTTCTGCTCTTCATGTGGGAACCTGGGGGTGTCTTGAATGATAGAACCTCTCTCAGACTGCTAGCATCTTAGAAACCCATTGGCCACCAAAGCCACCTTGAGCCAGAGACTTTGTGGTGCTTGTTTTGTGAATTGAAGAATAAAATTTACAGACTAAAGAGGGTGAACTTTAGAGACAGGTTTATTAGATAGGGGATTAAAGTGGAAATTAGGGTAAAGTATGGGAAAGAAATGAGCTGGCCAGGCCACTTGGTCCAACCATGAGGTGCCTTCTCTTTGTTTGGGTCACATTCAGCTCCCAGGCAGAGGTGTTCATTTAGATCGGAAAGAAACAGGAACCAGAGTGATTTTGATATTCCAGGCACCATCCATTCCCTACCAGGCTGCCTCCTATTTCCTGTTCTCATCAGCTTTGCCTGCTTGAGGACAGTAAAGAACTGTGCTCCTTCAGATTGCTACAAAAAAAAAAAAAAAAAAAAAAAAAAAAAAAACATCAAAACCTAGATAGACAACTAGACAGATCTTAAAAGAGAAAATAAAAGGAAAAGAGAAAATGTATTTGTGGCAGCATCTGTTTTCCGAGTCTATGGAGTGGTCCATTGAAAGAGCGCTGCTGCATGAACAGGAGTGAAATGATTCCTCATCAATCGTTGACTACTGATTGGCACTTCACTAATGCAGTGATGCAGGAAAGATGCTGTTAGGTGGTGCTTCTTGGTGTATTTCCTCTATAATTTCCAGGTACTGAGTGTGTGAACTGGGAATCCAGTGCCCTGGGCATGCAATTATATGACTGTTCAACTGTTGAATAAAATACTTACCAGGGACATGTCCAGCTCTCCAGCAATGAAGAATGCAGTTTTCCTCCATCACAATTTAAAGGAAGACTTGGCTTCTTTTGACTTTTATTATTCTGTCTTGGTCACATTCTACTCATCAAATCATAACATAACAGAAATGAGGGGTTCTGAAGACTCAGTTCCAACTGAGGAGGTGAAATGACACACTTTCAGAAGTTTAGAACCAAGAATGGCATTTTAGAGGCCACAAAATGGCTTTAAATTTAACACTGTGTAAACAATGCCAGCAAGCAGGCACCAGTCAGTGTCTTCCAGCATATGGTCAAGAAAATGTATCCCAACAAAGTGGCTTTTATTTGTTGAATTATCAAATTGGTTTCTTCATTTTTTTTTTTTTTCACAACTATTCAGTGGGGGATGCTCTACGGCCATGTCGTCATGCATACATTTAAAACATGGATAGGTAAATTAACTCACTGATGTGGGTTGCAGCACAAACTGTGAATTAAGAAACTTCCTTTTTCTCACTTCAGAGATTCCCATGGGCTTGGGATATATTGCCTAACACATGTGCTTTGAGGTTGCAAGTCAAGCCCTGATTTGACCCAAGAATAAAGAAATGACTATAAAACCTAAATACCATTTGAGTCAAGAAATGATCATGGACTGGATGTAATGATCTCTCTGTGTGTAAAGTTACATCAAAGTGAGGTATGGGAAGTGTAGTCATCACCCAGCCCTTTACACACATGCAGAGCTTGACTTGGACAAGTGGTTTGCACAGATAGTTTTGACCTTTGGGAGAATATTTGAAAGTGTCTGGAGACAGTGTTACTCATCCCATCTGGGGCAAAGGGGACTCTTCAACTTCTAGTATGCATAGGGTGACCCATTACAATTAGGAACACCCTTGCCCAAAACCCCAATTGTGCTGACAGATTCTAATTTGTAGCCTTTGGCTTTGGATTTGGGGTGCAGAATGAGTCTTTCAACACAGCACACTGTTTACAAATGTGTGTTAAAGAATAAATGCATCTATAAAAGGAGATGTTGTTTATTATGTGACAATCAAGTGAATGAATTGTGTTATGTGGACCAGCTCATAAAACTGTTCAGTAATCACCTCCCATTTTTTCATATTTAATTTTTTCACTTTTTTTCCTACAAGGTGTTTTCCCTTTGAAGGTTGTCATATTAGAAATCAGATAAGTAACAATTTAATTTTTTAAAAAAGTAGCTTTGATGGTGAACAGACATGAATTCAAATCTTCAATGATTATCATTTTCTGGACTATAAATGAAGATAAAAGCAAATCAATGTAGCTGAGAACATATAAAATTATTCCTTTAAAATAATAACCATTTCATTCTCAGCTTAGCACAGAACACTGTCATTTGGACCCATTTGATTGTATATTATCCCTTAAAACTGTTGGCTGGCAGGCAGGGTGTTTTCTTTTTGATTATGGAATTGTTGTCTTCTGGGTTTCAGCTCATCAGGTTGGCTAACTATCCTTTTTTTGAGAGGGAAGTCGCATCAACCATGCCAGCCTCTCAGTGTAGAATGCTTCTTCATACCAGGTACTGCATTAAACCTGTTACACACATTCCATTCTGCCTCTCACAGCAAGGAACTTGAGATGTCAAGATTGGAAAAGCATTGTTCACGTGGGTTAAGTATCATATTCAGTACACAAACATAAAGGCATTTGATGCCAAAAGTAAAACAAAAACAAAAACATTCCACCATAAATGGCACTGTCCCTGAGGAGCAAGGAGGACAGAATATACAAGCTTATAAAGAAAAGGCATGTGGATGTAGGTAGAATGGGGATGAAAGTAATGTGTGCAAAGTACCCGTGTACCTGTGTGGTTGCTTTATTAGAGTACTGTCAGTGCATCGTTGCAAAGAACTTGGGTGAACATTTGTAAGGAGCTGGAAAAGTTACACAGAGGAGCATAGAAACATATCACAGCAAAAGAAGCAGGCTCCTGGTACTTTTATTATGAATGTGGTCAGAACTTACAGAAAGAGATTGTGTGTGTGTGTGTGTGTGTGTGTGTGTGTGTGTGTGTGTACATATGTGCGAGCATATGCATTACAGTCAGAATTGTATAAATGATTGAGAATCTTGCTAGATTATGTGAGAAGGTAAAAGATTTATCACAGATTGTACTTTATGTATGAGTGGCAGTAGCTTTGAATATACTCTCTTCTATTTGAGTCTCATCCTTGCTGTGTTAAATCCATGGAGACACAAACCATATATGAAATCATTTGGATGGCATCAAAGCTCTCTCTATGTGGGCAGTGAGTTGGTCAGACAGTCTGAATTGTGGAGGTCATCTGAAGAGTGCAGGGCAAACATTGGGCAGTATTCATCTAACATACTTCTTGGTTCCTCTTGAAAACTCTTCTGTTGAGTGGAAGGGTGGTAGTATAAAATTCAGTCCATGCACTTCGTGCACAGGAGTATGAGCCATTTCTTAGGAATAAGAAGGATGGAGATTTTTTTTTTTTTTTTTAGAAAACAATCTGTTCACACCATTGTTCCTATTTGACTATAATATGACTATTTATTCATAGAGTACTTTCCACAGATTCTGATTTTTATGGTGCCATAAAGTAAGGTTTTCAGAAACTTGGTGGTGGGTAACATACTGCCATCAATGACACTGTTAATTAATGAAGAATTCTACTTAGTGAGGGTGAGCATCCTATTTTTCTGAAAATGAATCTTGAGAGCTTCCTTGATTATACCGTGATTCTGCTCCCATTATCATTTAGAGATTGAGGCATGAGATGGATCTGGTGATTATAATGATTTAAGAGGACAGATGATATGTCAGAACTATGGGAGATTCTATAATTTCATGGTCTATAGAATAAAAAAATACATCACATCACTAGATCTGAGTGTTTTGTATGTTAGCATTGGCTGTTGTGAAACTGCACCGTAGACCTGATTGGAAGTTTGTACTACATTCCTCAGACATGGGTGACATACCTATTGTCTATACTAATGAAGAAAAGGGAGTGTAATATACTTCATTACAAATTTCTTCAGGGTTTTGGCTATAATGGCAAATGTGTGGGGAGAAAGAAATTATTCATTAAGGGTTTCCCAGGAATTATTCATAATTTCATCTAATGATATTATAGACCCTAGACCTTCTAGATGCTTCATCTGGCACCGAATGTAGCCATCCAGATCTATAAGGCAGTTAGCCATATGGAGGGCATCATGCAACCTACAATAAAGAATTTTTCTTGCTTTTTGAAGCAATGTGTATCATGAGAATTTAGCCACTAATAATTTGGGCTGGGACATTGTTAGAAATATGAATTTGTAAGTGTTCCAGTTTATGCTCTTGAAATTGTGTAGGGCTAACTTCAAGGTTCTATTTTTTTTTAAACACCGGTGTATGTGTATGTATGCCATATGTGTGTACACACACTCCCAAATTCCACACTGTGCCTGGGAAGGTCAGAGGACATTTTGAGGTGTTGATTCTCACCCTCCACATTGTTGAGGCATGGTCTCTTGCTTCCGCTGCCCTGGGCACCTCAGTCTAACTAAGGCATCAAACTCTGACACACTTTCTTACCACAACCTCCAATCTTCCAGGAGAACACTTTCCTCTGTGGAGCCATCTCTCTGCCCAAGATGTGCTTTGTCACTCTTTGAGACCTCAGCTGTTAAAGTGAAAAATAAAATGATTCAACGGGGAGAAATTGGGTGTAGGTATACACAGTTAGCCAACAGGGAAGGGAATCTTCAGTTACAAGCTGTTTATGAGGAAATTAAGTCTAAGAGTCCCAACTGTTAGGTTGTTTTCTATGCACAATGGTTGCTAAAAGTTTGGAGTTATGTAGATTCCTAAAGTCTGCTTTCAACTTTGTGAGATTTGATTTCATGAAGTCTAAGATGTGCTGGTGATATAATACACCATTGTTTAAGACTTGCAAAACTTATAATTTTATGACTCATCTCAACAGAGAAAGGTAAGAAAAGTATGCAACTGAACTAATAAAATTTGCCAGTATAATATAAAACATACTTGTAAAAGAATCAAACAAACACATATAGATATAATAGCTGCTTCTCTTGAAACTCCCTAGAAATAATTTGTTTGCATCCACTATAGTTGGGTATGTTTACAGTTATTTCCCAGATAGAATCTTTCTACATGTTCTGCATCACAGCCAGCTTTTATCATGCAACTGCGCACTGTGAACATGTTTTGATGGTGAGTGTTTCATTTTTAATGACTTAGGTGATATTCATAGCATCTTTTCTATCTTTAGGTCAGAAGTTCCAAGCATTGGCTCACAGCTCACTGTGCCTCTCCTCTAAACATTTGGAACAAAATTCAGTGCAACGGTGCATGGCAGGCTTTTTGTTACATTTTCAGTTCACTCACAAAACGAACATAATTTCTCACTGCCAATCACCGCCTCCACTGAGTATTTATTTCAGCCATAATTTAGATGCATCAGAGTCAAACCATTTCTCTCTCTCCTATTATATTAATACTAACATGAGGTAAATTATTATTCCTGGTTTGGGGGCCCAATTTTCCTCTATTTCCTATCATCCTCACTTCTCATACACTTTACTGTGCTTTCTGGTTGGTTGCTCTTCCTTGAGCCTCATTTCTAGTAGTTCACCTTCGTCCACCCCAAACTCAAATGTATCTTCCCACTGCTGGCCACCTCAGCTTGGTTGTTGCAACCCAAATTGATATCTCCTTTTAGTGCCCACTTCCTTAGAGCTAAAGAACTCAAGTTTCCTTTCCAACACCATTGTTTAGTTGCCCAAAGGCACTGTGGAGATGTTTGAGCCCTAGGACTCAGTCAGGAAACTGAGGCAGAAATATGTCAAAGTTGAAAACTGAACTGCACAGCATAACCCTGTCTCAAAGCACGCATGCACGCGTGCGCGCGCACACACACACACACACACACACATACACACTTGTACATATAACTCATACATACACACATAATCACACACACACACACACACACACACACACACACTGGTGGTCCAGGTGCAACTGTATAATTCCTATATGATGATCTCTGTAAAGCTGACTAGAAATACCCACACAAAATTGCAATTCTTAATAGATTTCTTAAATTTATTTCATTGTTGAAACTTGTTATAAGTAGGAGATATTTTAATGATTTTTGGTTTGATAAATTTACTATTTTTTAAAAAAATATAATGTGTCTTTCCTATGAAATAGGGCATCAAATAATTTAAATGTGATCTTTATAGTTTTGGAAGATATGATAACACATTTCTGCTTTGTTTTAAACCTTGAAGTAGAAAGGTAAAATACAAAGTACTGAATGTTGTGAAAATGTGAGAATACGAAACAATGAACACAGTGAAGCAATTATTCTAGTTTACATACGCCACAACCAGACAAAAGGCCTTCTCTGGGCCACTTTTCTTTTCCCGCCTTTCTCTTTTTCCTTTACCTAGAATGTCATATCAGTTGTAGCCAACAGAGAGGTTGCTCCCTTGAGGAATGATACATTGGAAATAAAAGATACAATTGTGCAACTCTCCTCAAGGGAGTGAACTACACCAGCCTTATCGCTGAAACACACCCATGTCTCTGAGGTAAACGTCTTCCAGGAAGAGGGAGGAAATCTGAAGACTTCAGAGTAGCTTGCTGGGAGATTATGCCCTCTGCCATGTAAATTAGATGCAAAGATAGAACTAGGAACTCTTCCAGACTCTCTCTTAAAGGCTTCTGTGAGAACACAGCACTTCAGACTGTCATGTGGGCCGTGGACAGTCAGGATGAAGCCAACTATATGCAGCCAATCATTGGAAGTGTCATAGTGCAGAGCCCTTGAAGTGTCATTGCTATTCTTAAGTGAGCCACAGATGAAGACATACAGACATATTACCCTGATTATATATCGTTATCTAGATGACCAGTCCCTAAAAGTTCTGATGACAGAAACAAGCAAACATAAAACCCAAAAACTATAGACTTCCCAGAAAAGTCTAACAAATGTACAGGAAAGGAAACATATATACATCTATTCATATTCTTGGGTGTCCTGAATTCACATGAGATTGTTTTGTGATACATGAAAATACTGGGCTTTACACACACAATACATATACAATCTATATATGGGTATATGATCAACACAGTAGAGGCATATTCCCTATCTCACTGAAATTTCTAAACACATAATTTATAACAATGTCCAATGTGTCAACATCATAAAATTTAACTATGTAATTCTCCTATTTGGGCCCTTTTGTTAGTTTTCTTTTTTTCTGTTATAAATACTCAAAAAGCATTTGTGTTGATCCTTGGAGGATAACAGAGGTGAGAAAGAGTTGAAAAATGCTTAAAGACTAAGCAGAATATTGTCAAATGTTTTCACAAAGCAGTTATTTCTATCTTAGCTACATACACCCCAGTTTTAACCCAACCTCATTGGCAAGGAGTATACCTTATTTTCCAGACCTTTGCATCAGTGGGCAGGTACTGTCTTTTTGGTTGAAAGTGCACTGCTATTATCCTTTTTATTTCCAATAATTTATTTATTTTACATGCATTGGTGTTTTGCCTGTGTGTATGTATGTGTGTCAGAGCCCCTGGAACTGGAGTTGCAGATGGATGTAGCTGCCATGTGGGTGCTGGGAATTGAACCTGGGTCCTCTGGATGAACAGCCCCTGTTCTTAACTGCTGATTGTCTTTACTCTTGACCAAGATGATTATTACAGCACCCAAGTGGTTGCTTTCCTGGGAATCATTAAGTTGCTTCAGGCAAGGGCAGACTTGAAGATGGTAGTTTACAGAGAGATGTTCCATCCTACATAATTATCCGAATCTTTCCACCATTTTTTTTTTCAAGGTAGGAAAATACAGTTGTTATTTTCTAATTTAAAAATGATACTGAATGAAAATCAGTAAGGGGCCCAGCAGTGAAAGAGGCTTCTGTTTTGTGCAGTTGGTTTTTTCTGTTTCATCAAGGGTTCAGCAAAACAGCATTTGTGTAAAGGAAGGCCCAAAGAAGAAAACTAGAGTAATTAAGTCTGTGGTCACTATTCTATGTCCTCCTTTGTTTTCCTTCTAAAGAGAACTGACATCAGGGAATAGGCCCCTGCCCTCTCTGAAGTGATGGTTAAGAATCTCCAATTCTGAACAAATGTTTAGGAAACACACACACACACACACACACACACACACACACACACACACACACACACACACACACAAAGGAAAAAATAGCCCAAGGTCTGTTTCTCTAAAGTTTACCTCAGGCAAATGTTAACTTCCAGCAATGTATGTTGAAGTATCAAGTGACAAACAGAAGTATTTAGGAGGTTGCAGAGGATGGGCAGGATTTTAAAGAGAATGTTACAAGATTCCGAAAGTTAGTTATGTAGAACTTTGGGTGTATATTCCGAGCAAAATATTTGTTTCTTTTGCACTATTAATGAAAAAATATTTGTTGGTTGAATTGCTGATTTGAGAGGTGTGGTAGTGTGAATGAAAATGGGCCCGATAGGCTCATAGGGAGTGGCATTATTTGAAAGGATTAGGAGGTGTGGCCTTATTGGAGGATGCATGTCACTGGGAGTGAACTTTGAGGATGTAGATGCTCAAGCCAGATCCACTGTCTCACTCTCTTTCTGCTGCCTGCCAATCCAGATGTAGAACTCTCAGCTACCTTTCCACCAGGACATCTGCTTGCATGCTGCCAAGCTTTCCCACCCTGGTGGTAATGAACTAAACCTCTGAACTGTAAACCAGCCCCAATTAAATACTTTTCAAGAGTTGCCATGGCCTTGCTGCCTCCTCACACAATAGAAACCCTAAGATGGAGAGAGATCATTAAAAATCTCTATTGTGACTATACAATGTAACAAATAGTGAGGATCCAAATCTGTATTAAAAGGTCTTCACAATAAAGACAAATCATAAAAATTACAAAGGAAGACATGCCTAAATTGTACTGCTATTATATTCTTTTTCTAATTAAAGGCTATCTGTCTACTGTGTACAAGTTTATGGGTGTGAATGCATGCACATGGTTGGAGAACAACCTATGAGAATTCATTCATCTTTCCACCATGTGAGTTCTGGGGATTGAACTCAGGTCATCAGGCTTAGCAGCAAGCATCTGTACCCACTAAGCCATGCAACCAGCCTTTCTAGTAAACTCTACTACTTTTCATGGCTTACAAAGTTTTCATACAGAAATCATAAGTTTTCCAATCAATGAATGGTACCTTGCTGTGGTGAAATGCAACAATATGAATGATACAGTGACACTGTAGCACCAAGGCCTTCTGAATGATGCTGTCATCATTACCAAAACACTGGAGGGAGCAATGTCAGCTCCAGTTTTGGCTGGAAGCAACAGAACCTGAATCTTAGGCAAAGATGGGTGGGGAAGAAAAGGTACAAATTCCTTTCTTCTAGACTTTTAAAACAAATGCATATTTTCACTGGGCTTTGGTGGCATACGCCTTCCCTTTTCTCGTTTCCTGCCCTCTCATTTTATTGGTCATAAGAAAATGTCTCTTTTTAGCAAAATAATTTTATCATTTATAACAGTTACATTATTTTTAAACAATACAAATATACATAAAGAAGAACATATATAAAATCCCACTACCATTGTCTACGGATAGCTGACATTTAAGTTTTTGGTATGTGTTCTCCTGCTTCTCCCATTCTACATGTACATGCATGCACATGCTCATTGTTGTGTATGACACATCTGTGTGAACATATACTATAATATGAGGTTAGACGAAGTGACAGACAACCTGGCTTTTAACGTGTCATCCTAAATATACGTAGACATGAAAAAAAATGGTTTTAAAGAGACAAAGAGGAACTGGGTGTTGTAGCACACGCCTTTAATCCCAGCACTCAGGAGACAGAGGCAAGCAGATCTCTTTGATTTGCAAAGTAAACCTGGTATGCAGAGTAAATTCCAGGACAGATAAGAGTTACACAGTGAAACCCTATGTCAAAAAATAAAAAAAATAAAAGTAAAATAAACAGAGTAATAATAAAGCCACGTAAAGATGAAAAGCTCAGAGAGAATCTGGTTACTGTATGCTATTGTGTTGTCTCTGCATTGTTTGACTGCTGAGAAAATAACAACTGATAAAGGGAATGCTGCTGGATTAATTCAATTTATATATTTTAAAAATGCTTTGACTCAAAAATTTAAGTTCAAGGACAAGTTACTGGGGAAAAGGATTTCTATTTTTGTTTCCACAGAAAATGAAAAGCTGTGGATTCCTTCCAGACTAATGTGGTTTGATCAAGCCAGGCCCCCTGAAACAGAGTCGCTGGTGATCCAACATTCAAAACAACTTGGACAAAGCAGCCTCGCAGACTACAGCCAAGATTTCTGCAACTTCTTAGGATCCCATGACAGCGCCCCCTATCAGCAGGAAGTAGTTTGGAAAGAACGACGCCCAAATTCCCAAATATTGTTTATAAATGTTTGTTTTCATTTAAATGGACTTGGTTATAAATGGTTAAGGATCACAACCAATATCTTTTTAAAGGTAAAAAGGAATTATGGTATAGATATGCATAGTTTGTTTTGGAATGGATTTTCATTTATTGATACAATTTAAGGTCAATTTTGTCATATGTATATTTCTCCTCTTGTTTGTATAGCTCATTTAGAAATGTCATGTATAATGTAGTACAGATTATAGGTAATTATCTATGAGGGTCAAAGCTTAGAGTTTAGTTAGGGTTTTCAAGATATACAGAGATGCATTTAAGATAGATAGGAATTCTTCAAACCTTTCAAAGACCTACAGAATATGGCATTTAAAATGCTTTAGGGTTTTACTTGACAATGAGACATAAATGCTCCTGGTAACACCACCTGCGTCAAAAAGGAAGATGGACATTAAAGAAACACGTATGGAGTTTACTTCCAATATGGCAAGACTAGCCATTTGGACAAGATACTGCTCTAGTCTGGACTGTTTGACTTTATGCTGTATAAACTGGACATGCAGGACCCACAGAAAAGTGACTGCTGATTCAAGATGGACATTGCTACAGAGTTCCTGCTTCATGGAAGAGTCTGCGAGACAGAGAAAAGTGACTGTCAAACTGCCAATACAAAAAGACAGTTTAAAGTTTCCTGCTTTGCTGAAGAGTCAGCTAGACACACTATGGCCTATGGGCTGAAGATGGAAGATTACAAAAGAACTTCGGGTGACCAGGCAGTGAGTTGTTTCTGTCATTTCTAGAGTTTATATACTATCCTTCTGTGGTCTTTGATGGAGTTGAAGACAAATAGTTATGGATATAGTTTTCCTTAGTTAGGTTTAAAGATAAGTTACATATAGGACTTTAGATTCACAAATATAGGATAGATGATAGAATAGTTTCTTTTAGTCTTGCTAAATGTTAATGGACTAAATATTGTTAGCTGTGATTCTTATATATTTTGCTATGTTAAGGTTAAAACACTTCTTTTTATTTAAACAGAAAAGAGGAGCTGATGGGAGATGCCATTATGTATATATGTTTCTCATACTGGTTAATAATAAAGCACTGTTGGCCAATAGGAAAGGAAGATAGGAGGGACTAGGAGGAAATAGGAAGTAGGATGGAGGAGTCAAGATGGAGAGTCTGGAGAAAGCAGCATGCCACCGGTTCCCCGGTAAGAGAAATACATAGATCAGCAGAAATGGGTTAATAATTAAGGCAGAGCTAGCGGATAAGAAACAAGTAACTGGGCCAACAGTATTGTATCAAATACAGAGTCTCTGTGTATTACTTGGGGCTGGCGCAGCGGCAGGACAAGACCGGGCGGCGGCAGGCGGAAACACCGTACACCTTACACTAAATGTTTTTTAGTGTTTCATAAACTTTTATGCTTTAAAGTTAAATCTTACCATAATCAAGTCAATTAGTAAAGCATACATAAATAAAAATATTTTCACATTCTCCTACCCCACATCTCTGAAGTAAACACTAATCATAACAGTATATCTAGCTTCACCGACCCTTTATGATATTGTGTTCCTTAAAATGTAAATAAACAAACAGTGTGTTTAAAATGCCAGCTCATTACCTGTCATTTTTGAGTAAACTTTGAACTTCATAAGGAACCATGGGTTGGGAATGTGAGCATTTCACCTGTTGGTTTGGTAAGACTAGAGCATCACAGTTGAATAGAACTTGATAAATACAGATCTTTTGTTTTAGACTCCTCATTGCACTCTGCCTTATTAATGCCTGGATTAATGATCTGAATGATCAGTCTTTGTGGGGAAACATGCTTCCCATGTAGACAAATGATAAGAAATAACTCCTTGGCAATTTGCACTGGGGTCTCTGCAGATGAATATCTATCCAATTTAATAATCATTCAGGATTCAGAAAAAAATATTTTCTCTCAAGTGCCAAAGAAATATTTGTTGTTATCTTG